>NC_142361.1:7863675-8540341 GCF_059441175.1 Urocampus carinirostris
TCGGCGTCTGGCTCGTCGGGGGTGTACCGAGGCGGCAGCCCCACGCGCGCGCTACGCGGCCCCTCGATGGCTCCGGCCGACGGACGCGTCACAAGTCCCCCAACACTAGCCCAGTTCTCAACCGTTCTAGTAGGAAATTGTGGTGCACTGTGTCAAAAGCAGCACTATAATTATATAATTACACAATTACCTGATGTTAAACCAGCAGTCACGTGTTGTGAGTCATAATTGTATTCATATTTAGTTTCACTTGTCTTTTATTAGCATATTTGGTATTGGAGTAATCCAAAAGTAATTGAAAGTAATCCAGTTAAAGTAACCCTACCCAACCCTGACTTTAATACAGACCTCATGAAATAATAATTTTTGTTATTTTGGGCACGGTTCATTGCAATTGAATAGCAGGCTTGTTGTAAACACGAATCTATTGCAAACACGGTATGTCTAGAGAGCTACTACTACAGTGTTTTTCAACGAGTGCACCATGATACCTTGTCTAGTCTGTTGCAAAAAATGGCCCAACCTCATATTTACAAAAAAACATGCCATTGTTCAGCGCCTTTGCTTCCTTCAAAAAAAGTTTGGCAAACACTACTTCGGTACTGCATACAAACTACGGAGACTCAAAGTGACCAAACCGCCCAGCCTTTTTGATGTTTTGGGGTATCCGTTGCAGCAAGAAGGAGACAATAATGTTTTCTCCTTGTAGCTGAGACTTGAATTTCCCGACCCAGGAGTATTATAAAAAAATGGATGTTTTTATGAAATTTTGTATGTTTTTACTTTTTTTAAAATAATTGGTTCAGTGCCATAACATATAAAACATTTTCAGAAGCATTGTCCCTAAGTGCCATAACGTAAAGATATTTGTGTGTTTGTTTTATTTTAACTATCATATTATCTTCAGTAAGAATTATGCCTCTGTGAATGATTTTAGTCTGATGAATCACCATTCGGTGGCCGAAGTGGCCACACATCGAGGAAGCCCCCACTTCCTAGGTTTGTTCTCTGTATCCAGTAATTGAGAGTGTGTCGGCATAGTGAAGCAGTGTTGTGAGAAAAGTGAAAAATGCATAGGGACAAACGCTTCAACTGAGCTTTTTTTCTTTCCATAAAAAATGATTAAGTCCCTTTGTCATGGTCAGGCCAGAAAGGGATGATGTCTGTGGGAACAAGATCACTATGGTGAATGAAATCGGGTGATCACGTCACCGGAAACAACGGGCGCTGATAAATTCTTGAAAAAATTCTACATGGTTAATGCACGAATTCCGGGTTCCTGCAATTAAATGTCATTTTGCGTAAGCAAACTGCCCTTGGGTTTTTTGAAAAGCATTGTTTAGATATTGGAGGTATCACAAAAAGTTCCACATGAATTGTGTCCTTTTACAAAAAGCTATTTTTTCTTGCAGGTTTTATTGGAAACGAGTATTTTCGAAGGAACTTGGCAATGTTCAACTGTTGTTTACTTAACAATGGTGAAAGCTAGAAGAATACTTTTTTCTAATGATAGTTGAAGGTTGAAGCTTTCCTTTGATATATCCTTTGCCTATATAGCTCAAAACAACATTTTCTGCAGTATTTTTTATTTTTTTTTTAGTATTTTTGTACTATCTCTGTTGTATTTTGTAGTATTTCCATCTAAGATTTTTTTGTTGTACATCTGCAGTATTTCAATAATACAGTGTTACTTTGTTTTTATTTTTGTAATATTTTTATGATATTTCCATCGCAGAATCTTTGTAGTATCGCTATGGGTAATTTGCAATATTTCTGTTTTAAACCTCTTGTATTTTTGTTGTAATATTTCTCTTGTAGTTTTTTTTTATTATAGTATTATGCATTTATATTTTGGGGTATTTCAGTACAATTGTGATTTATGTATTTCCAAAGCAGTCATGTAGTAGTATCTATGTAGTATTTCCATCGTAGAATTTTTTTCACATTTTTTAGTATTTTTGTAATATTACTGTGGGCAGCATGGCGGCGCAGTGCTTAGCGCGTGTGCGGCACAGTTCTGAGGCTCCTGTGTGGAATTTGCATGTTCTCCCCCGTGCTTGCGTGGGTTTCCTCCGGGCACTCCGGTTTCCTCCCACTTTCCAAAGACATGTATGTCAAGTTAA
Organism: Urocampus carinirostris; assembly: GCF_059441175.1. Taxonomy (NCBI): domain Eukaryota; kingdom Metazoa; phylum Chordata; class Actinopteri; order Syngnathiformes; family Syngnathidae; genus Urocampus; species Urocampus carinirostris. The sequence goes on from NC_142361.1 coordinate 7,865,799, forward strand.
TTGGCCGGTTCAAATTGTCCCTAGGTGTGAACAAGCGAGTGAATTGTCTGTCCCTGAGTACCCTGCGACTGGCTGGCAACCAGTTCAGGGTGTCCCCTGCCCACTGCCCGAAGATAGCTGGGGTGGGCTCCAGCACCCCCGCAACCCTACTGAGGATAAGCGGTGCAGATAATGGATGGTAATATTACTGTAGTTGTCTTTTTGTAATACTTTTGGAGTATTTCTGTCGTAGTATTTTGCAATACAATATTAATGTAGATGTATTTTTGTAGTAATTTTAAACAATGTTTTTATTTTCACATTTAAAGCAAAATATTATAATATAATAACCAACCGCCCAGCACACTTATGCCTTGGAGCGTGTGCGGAAATGAGTGGTTCATGAACGGCGGTACGAGGTGTAATGTTTGAAGCGGGTCCACCATGTGACTGATTAAGGAAATGATTCGCTAGTTTTGAGTGTAGTTCGATATAAAAGCAGTAAAATGAATGAGCACTTTATTTTACCTCCTTATTTTACCTATTCACTTATTCCATGAGCACAAAGTAACTCAGAACAATTCATGATACACTCTTCAAATATAATTTTTTGTATTCAGGACATATTTTGCACCCCACAGTTTTACAAGCATGATATATATTTTTCTGTCCACATGATAACGTGGTTGAGGAAATTCATCATTTTGAAGCCCCGACAGGGCTTCACTGCTTTATGGGGCTTCAGTTTGTCCTCACAAGTCAAGTCATGTTTATTTGTATAGCCTTTAATCACAAGGAGTCTCTAAACCGTTCCACTGAGGTTGCAGATCTCAGAGGGCAGAGCATTCCACAGCACCGTGGCCCAAATGGAGAACGCTCTAAAACCTGAAAAAAAAAAAAAAATCAGATCCAGAATACTGATCGTCATTGTCAACGAGCGACTACACTTAATTCATTCACAGTTAAAAGAAAATGCAAAGATCAGCTGAATAAATATTCAGAATAAATCCATCCATCCATCCATTATCTTACGCTTATCCGGGGTCGGGTCGCGGGGGCAGCAGCCTTAAAAGGGAAGCCCAGACGTCCCTATCCCCAGCCACCTCCTCCAGCTCATCCGACGGGATCCCGAGGCGTTCCTAAGCCAGCCGAGAGACATAGTCTCTCCAGAGGGTCCTGGGTCACCCCTGGGGCCTCCTGCCAGTGGGACATGCCCGGAACACCTCCCGAGGGAGGCGTCCAGGAGGCATCCTTATCAGATGCCCGAGCCACCTCAACTGGCTCCTCTCAATGCGGAGGAGCAGTGGCTCTACACAGAGTCCCTCCCGGATGACTGAGATTCTCACTTTATCTCCAAGGGAAAACCCAGACACCCTGCGGAGGAAACTAATTTCGGCCACTTGTATGCGGGATCGTGTTCTTTCGGCCATAACCCAAAGTTCATGACCATAGGTGGGGGTAGGAACGTAGATCGACCGGTAGATTGAGAGCTTGGCCTTTCGGCTCAGCTCCCTCTTTACCACGACGGACCAGTACAGGGTCCGAATGACGGCAGACGCTGCACCGACCCGTCTGTCCCGTTCCATCCTACCCTCACTTGAGAACAAGACCCCAAAATACTTGAACTCCTCCACTTGGGGCAAGATCTCATCCCCAACCCGGAGGGAGCATGCCACCCTTTTCCGACTGAGTACCATGGCCTCTGACTTGGAGGTGCTGATCCTCATCCCGGACGCTTCACACTCGGCTGCGAATCGCTCCAGCAAGAGTTGAAGATCACGGCCTGAGGAAGCCAACAGCACCACGTCATCTGCAAAAAGCAGTGATGCAATGCTGAGGCCCCCAAACCGGACTCCATCCTTGCCAAGGCTGCGAATAGAAATTCTGTCCATAAAAGTTATGAACAGAATCGGTGACAAAGGACAGCCCTGGCGGAGTCCAACCCTCACCGGGAACGAATCCGACTTACTGCCGGCAATGCGGACCAGACTGGGCCTCCTGAGGAACACGGTCGAATGCCTTCTCCAAGTCCACAAAACATATGTAGACCGGACAGGCGAACTCCCATGCGCCCTCAAGGACCCTCCAGAGTGTGTAGAGCGGGTCCAGTGTTCCACGGCCAGGACGAAAACCACACTATCCGAGATTCGACCTCCTGGCTGACCCTCCTCTCCAGTACCCCTGAATTGACCTTGCCAGGGAGGCTAGGAAGAGTGATTCCCCTGTAGTTGGAACACACTCTCCGGTCAGAATAAATATTGATTAAAAATCAAGAACCCAATTAAATCACTCAATGTTTAAGTGCAATTGTGACCGACTGTCATTGTATTCAATAGCCTAGCAGCCGGTGGATATAGTTTTTTACCACCAGACGACGCTAAATACACATTATAATGCAGTTCTGCAAATGCCCTTTCGGTGGCACTGTCGCCCGTCTCACTGACGTTTAAACTGACAGGTTGCTCCAGTGCACCTTTTATATTAAAAAAAAAAAAACAAAACACTCTTTAATCCACCCACAATGTACTCACTCCCCAGTCGCCACAAACGAAGCTTCTTCGCTGGGACCTAAATAATAATGAATTCAAGCAGCTTTTCCCGTTTATAGTGGGCTGACGAGATTAAGAAGACAATATAAAAGAAGAAGTAAGAGCTTTTTGTGTGGACTGCGTGGGCGGTTCGTCTCGTTTCAGTTTTCCCCATTTAGTGGCGGTTGAGGACCAAAGTCCACTTGGCATGAGGACTTCACGTTTCCTGCTTTTTCCCCCTTGTGATTTTTACACAATTTAGGTAAGAATAATCGTCACACCGCCGATTTGAGAAACATTCACTCGTTTGTTTTCAATGATATTAAAAAGGTGTTTTTCATTTGCAACCATATAAGTACAGGTGTCAGACTTAAAAGACGGACGTTTTTGAAATTGGACTTGGTTAAGTGACCAAATACAGCAATGTTTTTATTCATTTTTAGCCAACAGCGCACTTTTCTTCGTTATAAAAATCCTCGAGGCTTTCTTGAAAATGTCTAATATCTATTTCCTGATACCAGTTTCATTCCTTCTGTTTTTGTGTTGTTTTTCTATCTTAAATTATCATGTTGTCTTCTCATCATTTTTTTAGAACTGGCTCAGGACGCAATACAGGTAGTTATTTTTTGGATAATAATTTCACTTTAATTTTTTTAAGGAAAAACACCTAAAGGATAACTAGCGCTGTTAAAATGCAGAACATTTAACATTCACCAAGCGCATGTAACTTGTTGGTGGTAGGAATGAGTGGAGAGGTGTTGTAAAAGGATAGTGGGGTGTTTAGACGCGTTCTAAGGGATGGGCAGGGCACCTGTATGATGTGGCAGGGGTAAACCAGTGTAAGCTGTCGGGACCTGCTGTTGAACAGATGAGTGTGTTGTGTCACCCTGACCCGAGTGACATGGCCGCTTTCTCGTGTCCCGTTTTATCTCGAGGGACGAAAGCATGACCAACTTGGGTGCCGAGGTGCTTAACTTGTTTGGGTGTTTGGACATTTGGGTTGGCCATGTTTCAAAGAGTTTTGTGTTTTTTTTGTTGTTGTTACTTTTTCCCTTTTTTAAATTTTCTTTGTTTTTTATGTGTTTGTTTTGCTGTCGGTCACCCCTCTTTTAAGATATGACCAGGGTAGATGGATAGATAGATATATGTAATTTCAACATTATGGTAAATGGTCTGCCTTTATATAGCGCTTTTCAAGTCAATGAAGCCCTCCCAAAGCGCTTTTACAATGTGCTTCACACTTACCCGATCACACACACACACACACGCTCACATACCAATAGGGAGTCAGCCATGCAAGGCGCCTATATTTTATTTGCTGACGTCATCTTCTGGCTAAAATCAGCATGGCAACCTCTGTCCAGCTGCTTGTTTTGCGTGTGCAAGTCTGTGAAACTTTTAGATGCGCTCGAATAAACTTTTTTCTTCTTTTTTTGGGGGGGTTTCGGTTGAGGTTTGAGTTCTATTTGAAAGCTCCCTATTCTTACTTTCATCATTTTCATCTTAAAATCAAAGAAAAACGCGTGCAGGCAAGTGAAATCTCTACATGATTTCCCCCCTTTTCACCCATCTCCTTTCTTCCAGCCTAATGCCCTTCGTGGTCAGAAAACCGATGGTAAAAGTAAGCTAAAAAGTTTTATATAAAGGGTCTTCAAGACCAATTAATAGAATAAATATCTAAATTAAAACAATTTAAAGGCACCTCAAACTATACACCCCACCTTTTTTATTGTATTGTTTTTTTTTTTTGCAGTGCAGTCGTATACAGCTTCATCAGACAAAATCAGTTTTTAAATATACTGCCCTACCTCATGAGCAGATAATAAGTGCACTATATGTTATCTTCTGCCACAAACTGATTCGGAAGAATATTACGGTTACACGACTGAATACTGGAAGAAAGTAAAGATAGTAAACAACTTTGTGTTGTTGATTTTGGTTTTAAAGGTAAAATTGGGCAAATTTACTGTGGCACTAGTGTGCCCCAGCACACCTTGTTTTTAATATTTAATTTTGTCTGGACATCAGTTGTACGAACACATACTGTCCTGTCTTGACATCAGGGCTGAAAAAGTCATGACTAGCAACACAGTTAAATGAACTCTCAGGATTGACATGAGCCTTTTGGTGTTGCAAGTCCCTTTGTACAGCGTTTCTATGCTTGTACAAAAATATTGGCTGTGTCTTTGTTGCTATAGCTAACCAAAGGCGCACAAGACATTTCTTTGGTGTAAGACCCATTACAAAGCCCTGGCAATTGCAAAGTGATTCATCCCCAACTGCTGTTGTATTTTGTCAAACAGGCACAAACAAAAAACTGCAGTGTCAATTAGGGAAGCTTATTAAAAGCGTCCAATGTCTTGGACTGTCATCATTTCTACAAAGTCTCATTTGTCTTAAGAAAACACTCATGCATTGTATACAACCCTATACAATAAAGAGGCAAGTGTTTTTTTATATGAAAGTTAATGAAGTCCCCTTTGTATATTTTGAAGATGCTTTGTAGACAACTGTGGGTGTTGTCCCCGTAGCACACTGGAGTGAAATGAAATCTTTTATTCCCTTTGTTCAATCGGACTTAAAATACTGTAAAACTGAGTCTGGTATTACCAACAAGAAAAGAAGCTATACATCTTTTTCATCGTCGCAAAACACTCGTCTACTTTAGTTATTTGCTGTTCTCTACTAATGATCAATTCAACCAGTTGACGTTCTTTGCTTGATTTTCATCCTCAACTCTAGTACGGATTTCAATTATGAAGGCTGCTATCCACTGGTGTTGGCTTATCATTACGTCAGTAGTGGGTTGTCAGGGCCTGCAAGGCCTTCTCTGCTGGCCTTAAAAATATCTGAATTATCGGATGTTAAATATATTTTGCCCATGAATAATTTTTTAATAATTTGAAATTGTTTATCAGCTTTATTTATCACTTTCCCTGGTTACGCTTCTTCGAGATGTCTGATTTTATACCTAAGCATCTAACCAGTCACATTTCACCCATTACTTGTTGCCAGGGTCAGAAATCTTCCCGGAGGCCTTTACAATCAGTTTTGCTGAGGCAAAAAAAATAAGTGACGAAAAAGCTGTTGGTTTGGCCAATCAAATTCCGGAGCCTTCTAGCAGGCTATGGGAATTGTCAGCACCTTCAAAAAAGGTGAAAATACCCCCTTGTCCACTGCTTCTGTCGAACTGACATTTTCAGTTCCAAATCGAACTAAAACCTATGCCAAAAATATGACAGGACAGGCTGGACTTTCAGCATTAATTTATATACAGAAACAACTTCTTGATGGAATTAAATGTTCAGATAATTTGTACAACAGAGTAATTGAAATATTAATGAAATAAAGGGGGGTTTTGGGGTTTTTAAGGGTTATTGATCTATCTTCGTTATTCATTATCCGTTATCGGTCAGTTCATAATACGCTACAAAGCCTAGGAGCCGGGACACTTACTCTCAGCCAAAAGGCCAAGCTAAGGTCCTAGCCCTAAAGCCTTGCTGCGTCATTGCGAATGAGAATGGATTTTGTGCACAACTAAAGATTTTTGGGGAGTAAACTATGTCTATGTTCCTAAATTATATGGCAATTCTATTAGAATAGATTGATGGTCTTTGTATATATGTCCCAGCTGTAACTGCTGTAAATGTTTTATAGCCATGAAATATTCATTGCGTTTTGGATTGTATCAGACGTAGCACAGCTGAAGGCCTTGGTGTGAAATGCACAGCCCGCTACTGCATTGCATACATCATTTAATTTGACGGACAAGATCTAAGCAACTCTTAGCACCCTTTTTCTATGTGTTTGGAACTTTCCTTTTTTTGTTGATTAATTTGTGGCCCAACTGTTTTTTAGACTGGTTAGTAATAAGATTAAGTAGTTACTAGGCAAAGTAGCATCCCCATTGATGGGAGTTCAGGAACCTAATCAAGCCGGCTGGCCAATCATATCTGGTACATTTCTTCGAATTTGTAACAAACCAGCTTTTTGAGTGGGTATTGTGTGTAGGTGTTCCAAATTAGTTTTCGTTTTACATGTGCATACCCGTTGGTAGGCAATCAGCCATATCCGCTATATGCGGTTTGATGTCATAATAAGTCTTCACTGTTGTTATTGGATGTTCAAATAAAAGTGGAAGGTGTAACGCATTGTTTATTTTCGTCTCCCTGTTATAGTTATCTCTTGCTGCAAGAAATGTAAGGAATTGTTGGCAAGGAGGCAACAAACATGGTTATCAAGGGTTAGTAGATCAGACCTAACCCTCAAATCGTATATGAGAGTCTGTTCTGAATATTTTGTAAACCGCGGGGTTCAAGAACACAAAATCACTTTAGAATGAATAATAGGGAGACAGGGCGGCACGGTGTATGGGTGGGCGCAGCCTCACGGTTCGGAGGTCCGGGGTTCAATTCCAGATTTGCAGCCTTCCCATGCAAGTTTGCATGTTCTCCCCATGCCTGGACGGGTTTCCTCATGGCACTTCGGTTTCCTCCCACATTCCAAAAATGTGGGAGGAAACCGAAGTGCCAGAAAAAATGTGGGAGGAAACCGAAGTGCCAGATTGTCCCTAGGAGGAAATAAGCGCTTGGATGCTTGTACGTCTCTGTGTGCCCTGGGACTGGCTTTCAACCAGTCTAGGGTGTTCACTGCCCATTGCCCGAAGTCAGCTGCAATGGGCTCAATCACTCCCGTGACCCCAGTGAGGATAAGCTGTGAAGACAATGGATGGATAATAGGGTACCGTATTTCTGGTTGACTGTCTTTTGTGTAAACCGGTAGCTATAATATTAACAGCACTTGGTCTCTTTCTGAGGCTAGCTACCAAATATCTGTACATCAGTCAAAAACAGACATGCTTATTTACTTATTGTAATCCTACAGTCTTAAACTCCCATTGAACTAGCTTTTAAGTTTTTACAGAACTTTTATTCAACAGGCAAACCATCTGTCTTTTACTCATTGTAAAATCATATATTACAGACAGAAGAGCATAAATACACAGAAAAACACAAACACGTGAAAGTACAAAGACTAAAGGACATGTTACTTTGTAAACAATCGTCGTTGTAATGTAGCCTGGAATGTTTGTCTAACAAGACAACAATTATACATACACATCCAACATGGTCGCCACAAATCGCGATGCCCCAAAGTATTTCACATAATTAGGAACCGTGTATTGTCAGGTCACAAATTAACACTGGCTGAGTTAAAACTGAGTTGAACTTTTGACTGACTATAAATATTTTAAAAAATCGCCATGCAACACATTTAAAAAAAACATGAACCAAAACCTCATTTAAATACGGGTTGAAAAATTTGGATCCACCAAAAAACATTAGTTAAAACAATGTTCTTTAAACAGTGTTTGTAGCCATGATGGGAAGGTTATTTCAGGCACTGTAGGAGTGCTAGACAATAGTTTATCCACCTGGCTTGTAGCCTTGATAGCACTGATGCTTCTCCGGGGCTTTCATTTTTATATTTTCGTGTAAAACCTCCTGTCTTGCTTTCTTAAGACCACATGAGACTTACTTTGGCAAGTTAAGGAGACTGATGGATCAGCGGTCTAAAAGTAAAGAGACCTTAACGGCCATTCGAGGTTACACAAACCAGATAAACAAGTCCTAAAGGGCTCCTGGAGTGAGCTTCCCCCGCAACCGAATGAAAGAAGCTTAGACGAGCCTGTTAAAGCAAATTGGACCTTTTTACTGCAGGGTGAATCAAATGAGTAAAGCTGCTACATTAGTAATTTTAAGTTGGGTACGGCAAATATACATTTCCAACATAGTTATGGAGCAAAATTGTTGCTATATTAACCTCTTGAAAATCAGTCTTTTTTTATGTGCATTGATACACACGCATCTTTACGCTAGGTCTTAAGAGGTTAAGAACTCTCAATAAGACATTGTCTTATCATTAAAATGACATTTAACAGTCAAATTCCAAGCGCCATTTAAATCAATTTGATAAAATCAGAAATTGTAGGTAGGTCTCGATCCTTCAAGGCACATAAATCACCACACTGGAAACTCTCATTTCTTCTGAATTTTAAAAACTGCCAATTTACCATTCTTAGACCAGCAACACTAATCCATGCAGCACGAAAATTCATAAATATATTAAAATTGTAATATTTAATGTGTAAAAGTGTGTAATTGTGTAACTACAAAAGTGAAAAAAAGACACAGTGGCACTATCAGCTGGGATGTTTCCATCTAATCCAATTAATTGTTTACTGTAATTGGGAAAAACTAACAACCCCATCCATATACAAGGCGTTTTCAAGCAATCCTATTGACAGGACCAAGCACAAGTGACGTCATTACGCAAATTGACCCTGTTTCCAGATCAAATAAAAAATTATTCCATTCATTTCACCACAATCAAACTGTGACGCTGTCCAAAACCCCGACCAACCCTTTTAACAACTTTGTTACTTTATTTTATTTCATTTTTAGAGTTGTGCCAGGCTATAAGAAACCCCAACATTTATCTACATCAAAATCCAGATATTGGTTTTATAGAATTTTCTTTTTGTATTCACTACTGTAATATGTCTTCATGGGGGGTGCAGGTGCTTTTGACTTCAGGGAACTTATTTTTTTTAACTTTCTCAAAATAAAATACATTTGCACCTCCACTACACTAGGGGGCTTTTGTGTTCTCAATGGCAGTGTTTCGTCTACATTTAGCCTTCACGCAGTTCATAAAGCATAGAGTATAAGCATTGGGTATGAAGTGTAGACACCAACAAGTGGCCGCATGAAAATACAGGCGACAGAGGGACTGAATAAAGAGACAAACAAGTGTCTTCCTCTAGCACCTCACTGTGACCTTGAAGGGAGACGAGCAAAGACCAGGGGGTTTGCTATGTTTGATTTTTTTTTTTGGGCAGCAGACAGCACAAAGCCAAATAAATTGCGTTGTCACTTAAAGACATTACAACCCAATCACGCTGATAGGAAATTTAGGTTTTTCTTTAGCATAAATGTGGCGAGAGGCGTAGATTTGGTATGGACGGTGGAGACATATTACCATCAATATAGAGCAATCTTTGTTTTGGACCCACCAATATTATATGATCACGGTTCCATTATCTCTTGATCGCATGGTTTGTCGTGGCACCAATGAAGACGCAACTATGGACAGGATTCTCCACTGTGGACGATCTCCGGCCTGTTTTTGGGTTGTATCTAAGTTTTCACCAGCCCATTCCTTAATGTTGTTGTCCCAGTTCTTTTTCGGTCTTCCTCTCCCCCTGCCCCGTTGGACTGTGCCTTGGAGGATTACCGTATTTTCCGCACTATAGGGCGCACCGGATTATAGGGCGCACCCCCAAAAAATTGTTTTTGGTCCTATATCTTCCATAGATAAGGCGCACCGGATTATAAGGCGCTACAGGGGGTTTTAAGGGTTATTTAGCTTGTTCATAAATCATTATCCATTATCCGTTATCGGTCAGTTCATAATACGCTACAAAGCCTAGGAGCCGGGACAAGGTCCTAGCCCTAAAGCCTTGCTGCGATCATTGCGAATGCACCGTTCCCGGAGGTACTGCAATACCGGGCCGTTGCGTGGAGTGGACAGAGCAAGCTCCTATGCCATCTCCGAGTTGCAAAAATCAAAGATCATAGCTTTGTGACAGCCAGAAGTTTTGCCATAAAGTACTCAGTTCCACAACCACTCTCAGCCAAAAGGCAAAGTTAAGGTCCTGGCTACACTTGATCTTAGCAATGGGAACGTCGACAAAACAGTCAGATGATTCAGTCAAACTGATTACCCCCTTAACATTCTCAAAGCTTGCAAAGAAGCAAATACGTGTCGTAGACACGTGCGGATGCGGTGTCCGTACGATGTCACTTAAATGCGTCATTTCAAATATCATTCAGAAGGTTGAAGTCTTGGGATTCAAGAAATGCCAAACATTTCTATGTTTCTATTTTCTTTTTCGCTCACAACTTTACTGTGCATATGACAATAAACACTTGGAATTGAGTTTAATTCACTCAACTCATCACAGCAACATCAAGATCGTTCTAAAACAAGATACCGGGAAAATATAAAGCCGCATAACTCACCTAAGTTCTCACGTTCAATAATGATACGCAATCATGGTCAGTGAGTGAAGTAAGTCCAGGAGAGTAGAATATTTACAAATACAGACTAATGAAACATGTTTCTTTATGGCGTTATTTAGCAAGCTTGCTACGCCATTGCTAAACTCGGCCGATTGCAGGGTTTGTTATGGCCCTCTAGCCAATCCGAGGCTCCGAATAACTTCAGCCAATAGCGATCGATTTAACGGATGATTGACACATTGGTTAGCCAATGAAACGCCGGTATATAAATCCCAGCATACACCGCGGACTTGCTACGCCATTGCTAAACTCGGCCGATTGCAGGGTTTGTTTTGGCCCTCTAGCCAATCCGAGGCTCCGAATAACTTCAGCCAATGGTGATCGATTCAAATGATGATTGACACATTGGTTAGCCAATGAAATGCCGGTATATAAATCCCAGCATACACCGCAGACTACTCCACGTTCGGGGTAAAATCGAGTCGGCGGCTGTTGAGTAAGTTGCGAGACCTTGCGAATTTAATATTGAGCCATATATAAGGCGCACTGTGTTATAAGGCACATGGTCAGCTTTTGAAAAAAATTAAGACTTTTAGGTGCGCCTTATAGTGCGGAAAATACGGTACCTTGGTCAGTCCTGATGGTCTTGTGATATGACCATACCACCTTAGTTTTCGTCTGTGCACAGTTGCCAAGTTTTTTGTAGCATCCAATCATCAAAATCAACAAAAACATCATGGAAGTTTCTTGAGTGTTGCTAAACTTTTCATATAGGATGCACAAATAAGAAATCTGTTCTGTGGTGCTCCTTCCCTCTCTGAAACCCACCCGTTCTTCGGCTAAGATGTTTTCAGCTTGTGGTTTCAATCTGTGCTGTAGGACCTATAGAATAACTTTACTTGTATGACTGATGGTTCTCTAGTTGGAGCATAGTTAAAGGTCATAAAGAAAATCATTGAGAAGCACTGCTCTAGTTGTACATGAAATTACTTGGTAATAATTTAATAATAAGCTCGTAAATGGGTCCCTTATTCTTCACCCTTTACGATGATTGAGAAACATGTATAGAAACTAACGAAATTGTTCTCAAATTTTATATTGTTTTTTTTAATGTTTTTTCATTTATATTAATTTAAGCCAGATTGTAATCAGAATAAAACAGCAAACCGCACCCCTCTTGTTTAATTATAACCCTTTTTAATACTGTTCAGAGTCCTAATTCATCGCCCCAACTGTATCTTTACGTCTATATTTACATTATTGATGATTATTCAAAAGACAGTGATGTAAGAAGGGTTGTATTAAAATGTATAGTAAGCTACGTATGTCACCCCTGAAGGTAAATGCAATGCAACTATGTGCTTGAGTATTGTCTAATTGTCCCTGTTGACTATTCTCTTTTCTTAGGTCTTTGCAGTGAACCAGGCACCCAGTGTGTGAATATGTTTGAGTGAGCTTTTCTGCTGGTGCATTCACACGGAGTGTGTCTTTCTGTGAGCGTATGCAACTGTGCATTAAGATGAAGGCGGGCGACTCCTCATCACTGCGGCTCCTGCTGCTGGCTAGCCTCTACGTGTGCAAGGCGGCAGCTTACCCATTCAGACCGCCATTGGATCTCGACGTGACTCCGCGAATTACCGTCTTAATCAAAAGTAAGCCAAAGCCACTCATTAAACACAACTTAAGGCATGCCCGTATAGTTTATTGCAACTCCAAGCTTTAGTTTACTGACTTACTCTAAATCTAACTTAATTATAAGTGTTGCTGCTAAAAAATATATATATAACTTACGATTAAGATCTCTGCTAAAGCATTCAGTTTATTGTATTCAATGTATTGAACACAATTCGTTTAACAATGCATGCAAAACAAACATCAATCCTAAGTGCAGTACCTAGTCCTCAGCAAAGAATGACAATTACTGCCGTATTGATGTAATGAGAGGGGTTTAGATGGCCCAGTGAACAGTATGTCTGACCGCTCTATACTGCCCCCAGATGGATACTATATAAAATCATAAAGAGCAGCATGATAATCCAGTGTGGAATGAAATCAAATTTCCTTTTTTTATACTGTGTTACTGTATTTTGAATGACATTTTTATAAGGAGTGTTGGGCACGTTACTGAAATGGTAATTACAGCTACTACCTACAGTTACTATTTACTTATTTTGAATTGAATGTTCTTTATTTTCATTACTATCCCCCTGTGATACATTGTATGGCACTCTAGGGTAAACATATCATATAGACCTTATAGGAAAAAAAAAGATCAAATTTATGTTGAAATTTAACTCTGTTGATCCCAGAAAGCGTATTTATCCAAAAGTAACTATCTAGTTACAAATTCATTATCCTATATACCCACATACTGTAGAAGCCAACCTCCTTTTTGAGAGTTTGTAAACTAACACTTACTGAGACACTCTATATCCATTTTGTCTCTTGGCTTCAAACCAATAAAATATATCATACTCCATTTCTGAGTACTGTCCAAGACATTTTTTTCCAAGCCTGGATTATTGTAAAAATTATTGTATTTAAAAAAAAACACCGAAATCCAGGCCACTTGGACTGTAGACGCTGTGCTTACCTTTGCCTCATTGATCGAGTTGGTTTGTTGTTAGTCAAGTCAAGTCAAGTCATTTTTATTTGTATAGCCCTAAATCACGAAGAGTCTCAAAGGGCTTCACAGATTGTTACACTATATTACACAAACTATTTTCAACCGACAAGAGGAGTAGGTTATTCGTATGCAATGGAGTAGAAGTGAGTTTTAAGTTTAGATTTAAACATTTCCACTGAGGTTGCAGATCGAATCTCAGGGGGAAGAGCATTCCACAGCACCGGTGCCCGGATGGAGAACGCTCTCGAACCAGCAGAAGACTTCTTTGCTCTCGGGATCATCAGAAGACCAGCACTCTCAGATCGTAGGCTTCGGACCGGGACGTAGTGGCAGATCAGATCTGAAAGATAAGAGGGAGCAAGTCCATGTATGATTTTGTACAATACTAAGAGAACTTTGGAGTCACATCTTTGGCTAACTGGGAGCCAATGCAGGTTAGCCATAATCGGTGTTATGTGATCGTACTTTTTTGTCCTAGTTAAAAGCCTCGCTGCGGCATTTTGTACTAGCTGAAGAGACTTGATTCTGGACTTCGGGAGACCGGAGAGTAGTGCATTGCAGTAATCGAGACGGGAGGTAACAAATGCATGAATTATTGTTTCCGCATCAGACTGAGACAGTATTGAACGGATTTTAGCAATGTTGCGAAGATGGAAGAAGGCAGTTCTAGTAATTTGCTTTACATGCATCTCAAAGGATAGATCAGGGTCAAATATGACACCTAAATTTTTAACTGAGTCACTCTGTGTGATGTGACATTTGTCAATGTTCACAGCAGTTTTTGCGAATGAGTCCCGGCATTTAGAAGGACCAATGACTAACATTTCGGTCTTTTCAGAGTTAAGACGCAAGAAATTGAGTGACATCCACTCTTTTATCTCAGTAAGACAGGCCTCCAAATTTCCACAGTTTAGTGTGGAAGATTCCTCCAACGGAAGATATAGTTGAGTGTCGTCTGCGTAGCAGTGGAAGCTGATATTGTACTTGCGAATAATATCACCTAATGGAAGCATGTAAATGTTGAAAAGTAGGGGGCCGAGCACTGAACCCTGAGGAACACCGCAGGTAACATTAAAGGGCTCAGATGTCGTTTCACCATATTTAACACAGTGCGTCCTATCTGAGAGGTAAGATTTGAACCACGAGAGGACGGCTCCTGAGAGACCAATCCATTTTTCCAACCGTTCTAGTAGGATATTGTGGCGCACTGTGTCAAAAGCAGCACTAAGATCCAGCAGCAGCAAAAGTGATGAAGCGCCAGAATCCATTGACATTAGGAGATCATTTGTTACCTTGATCAGAGCTGTCTCAGTAGAGTGGTTAGCCCTGAATCCTGATTGCATGGATTCAAAAAGGTTATTCTCCGATATGAAAGCATTCAGCTGCTGTGCCACTACTCTTTCGAGTACTTTAGAGAGGAAAGGTAGGTTTGACACAGGTCTGTAATTACTTAATATTTCTGGATCAAGGTTGGGTTGTTTCAGTGTGGGTTTAATAACGGCGGACTTAAAAGCTGCTGGAACTACACCTGAGGAGAGTGATGTATTTATAATATTTAGAACTGAAGGCCCAAGGACGCTAAAAAGACTTTTAATAAGTGAACCTGGGAGAGGGTCGAACTGGCAAGTTGTCGGTTTGGCCGCATTCACCACTTGTTTGAGATCATCAAGTGACAGTTCACTAAAACCGGCCATTTTCCCAGGGCAGCCACCCTGTCGTGCATCTGTAAATTTCAGTCCTTTAATACGTGTGGTACTAACAATATCTTTTGCAATTTCTTCCTGTATGCATTGAATCTTCTTAGTGAAGAAGACCATTAAGTCCTGAGCAGAGTGTGTCGAACTGTCTGCGATAGCCTGTTGCCTTGTAAGCGATGCTACAGTGTCAAAAAGGGCTTTGGGGTTGTTCTTTTGAGACGCAATCACCTTCGAAAGGTAGGCCGATTTTGCAGAGGCAAGGGCCGCTTTATACTTTAACAAGCTGTCACACCAGGTTTGATGGAAAACCTCAAGCTTGGTAGCGCGCCATTTTCTCTCCCATTTCCTGCATTCTTTTTTAAGGGCTCTAGTTTCATCAGTAAACCAAGGTGTGCGTCTTTTAGGACGTGATTTTAGTTTTATGGGCGCTATTGAATCCAGCACACTAGTCAGGGTGGTATTGAACTCATTCATGAGTGAGTCAATCGAGCCATTGTATTTAGGAAAGGACGCAACTGCTCCAGGAAGGAGTTCAAAGAGCTCAGAAACTGTGCCAGTGCTTATATTGCGTCCGCTAAATCCCTCAGCTTTATTAAGTCTACATTTAGTTAGCACCTCAAATGTCACTAAATAATGATCAGAGATAACAGTAGTACACGGTAGAACCATAATGTTTGAGGTTAAAACTCCTCGAGTCAGAATCAAGTCTAGCGTGTTCCCATTTTTATGGGTTGGCAAGTCAACCAGTTGAGTAAAACCAAATGCATCAATTAGAGAACTAAACGCAATAGTAAGTGAACTGTGTGGGGAGTTCATATGAATGTTAAAGTCCCCCATAATTATAATTTTGTCTGCATAGGTTACTAGTTCAGACAAAAGTTCAGCAAATTCGTCTAAGAAAGTTGTGTATGGCCCAGGTGCACGATAGTTATTACATCAATTGACAATTGAGGGGACCGCATCACAAGAGCCTCAAACGTTTTGTAATTATTAGAGGTACGTGTATTAAATTTGAGCGATTTTTCAGAGATTAGCGCAACACCACCACCTCTTTTCAGCGTGCGTGCTATATGACTACTCTCGTAGTCTGGGGGAGAGGCATAATTTAGCGCTAAGTGCTCATCCGGGCGTAACCACGTTTCACAAAGACCCATACAGTTAAGTTTATAATCACGAATAATGTTATCAACAAGTAAAGCTTTTGGAGCAAGCGATCTAATATTTAACAGACCAAATTTCAGCTTTGCTGAATCATTTGACTTAGCTGAACTCTTTGTAGTCTTTGTCGAGATCTTCAAAAGCTCCCGGCGTTGTGGCCGCTCGTGAGCGCTGAGTTTAAAGCGTCGGTTGTCCGGCGAGGAATGAATGGTGGAATTAGTTACATCCTCGCGTCCATCTTGCTGCTTGGACTTCACACGCTTCACACATCTACCTGCACGGCAACCACGCTTCTGTTTCCTTTCTTTACGGAGCCGTCGGCGTCGTTTATTAAGAGGAATAGCTGTCCACAAGGATGCCGGGTCTCTTTGAAGTTCGCTCGGTATATCATGGGCGGTATAAAAAGTGCCCGAAAAATCGAAATTTAGACGCCCACCCAACCGAATAAGTTCGTCCCTACTGTAAGTGTTTTTGGCCACACATGTGTCCAAAAGTGAAAGCAAAAAAGACAAGAGAACGTCAATAAATAGAAGATTAGCTGGAGAGCTAGCCGCAAGCATGTATCCATGCGCAGCCGCCATCTTAAAGAATCCAAAAGAAAGAATGTTAAAGTATAAGCCACACCCGCATCCCCATGCACTGCCTACCATTCGAGACTGGTGATAAACAATTAAATATGCACACATAATCTAATCCTTTTATTTGAGTATTTTATTATAGTTGTAAATTTGGCTTAAAAATGCGCATATACAGTAGGAGATTATCTGCATGAGGAGAAATTCAGCGACCTGTGCTTGAGACGGTGCCACTATAACCATATTCAGTTGTATTTTGTTGGCAGATTTAAATATTCCCACCCTCCTTAGGAAGTTGCTAGCGGATCGTGGGTTATACGTATGTGAAAATACGAGTATTGCAGAATTATTTAGCGATCGTAGAACATGGCTATTCATTATCTGCATTTAATGAGTAACATAGTATTTCTCAATGTGTAGCGACAGTTGACTTAATTGTTTATTTTTTTTATAACGCTACAGTACTCCTCACGAAGTACTGTAATTGTGTTCTAAGAACTTGTTCCTTTGTAACGCTTTAGTCCCAATACTAGTTGTTTGGTGCCAATTTTCAGCATCACAATATCAATTATGTAACTGTTTTTAGGCTGGAGACTGAAAATACAGCATATAAATATTTATTTTTCTGACTGAGTTTATGTCCTGTGTCTTTGATGTGTGTTTTAATAGTTTTTTTCATTATGTTGTCAGCTTTCTTTCTTTCTTTGAACTGTTAGGTCCCATTCGCGACGCTCCTTCACACTTTTGGTTCCTCCCCAATCTGACATAGTATCAAGGCCATTTCATCCAGCTTGCATACACACGTTATCCGTAGTTTTTCCCGTGGCGTTCTGTTTTTCAAAATCCTGCCGCTCGGATCTCCCGCAGAGACCGGCGCCGCCTCTGCTTTTTTGATTGCGGCTCAGTTACTAGGACGGCTGTCCTTCAAGACGTCACCTGCGCCAATATGTTAACAGTTTATCTGCCACCACCAATATTTTCTATCATTCCGTGCCATCGAATTAATTTCAGCACAATATTCTGATTCTGAAATAACAGTTTAGCAAGTGGTTCTTTTGGTACATTCTCTGGACTCTAAATGTCATAACAGTTCAGTAGTAATAATAAATCACGGATCCGCCTCACAGGTGAGCTATTTTCTGAGGCTCAGCCAATACATTGTTGAAAGTAATTTTTCATTCTAACAATAAAACATTCTTTCTAATTCGTATGAACATAAACATCATTATTCTTCCATACCCCGGGTAAAGGCAAAGTTTAAGCAATGTGTACATTTTTTACTTTTTCTACAAAAAGTGGGGCAGTTATCAGTGTTGTACTGTACAGAATGAAACTGTAATGACTGGTTATAATTGCAATTTCTATTTTAGTTCAACTAAATGTGCCAGTCCTTCAGGAGTATGTTTTGGCCTTCATTGGGCATAATAATAATAATAATACAGTAATCCCTTGTTTTTCACAGGGGTGGCGTTCTTATAAGGATGTACAATTGTTAAAATCTGTCAAGTAGAAACCTCTAATTATTCTCTATTATACATTGAGACCAAAGGACCAACTCAATTTACCGTTTTATCTATTTATCTGTTTAACAAAGAAAAGTACCGTATTTTCCGCACTAAAAGGCGCACCGGGTTATAGGGCGCACTCCCAAAAAATAGTTTTTGGTCCTATAACTTCCATAGATAAGGCGCACCGGATTATAAGGCGCTACAATGGGAACGTGGACAAAACAGTCAGATGATTCAGTCAAACTGATTACCCCCTTAACATTCCCAAAGCTTGCAAAGAAGCAAATACGTGTTGTAGACACGTGCGGATTCGGTGTCCGTACGATGTCACTCAAATGCATCGTTTCAAATATAATTCGGAAGGTTAAAGTCTTGAGATTCAAGAAATGCCAACCATTCCTTAGTTTCTATTTTGTTTTTCGCTCGCAACTTTACTGTGCATAAGACAATAAACACTTGGAATTGAGTTTAATTCACTCAACTCATCACAGCAACATCAAGATCGTTCTAAAACAAGATACCGGGAAAATATAAAGCCGCATAGCTCACCTAAGTTCTCACATTCAATAATGATACGCAATCATGGTCTTCTTACAACCGTGAGTGAAGTAAATCCAGGAGAGTAAAATATTTACAAATACAGACTAATGAAACATTTTTCTTGATGGCGTAGTTTAGCAAGCTTGCTATTCAGTCATCTTTTTCGGCCAATTGCAGGGTTTGTTTCGGCCCTCTAGCCAATCCGAGGCTCCGAATAACTTCAGCCAATAGCGATCGATTTAACGGATGATTGACACATCTTTTTTGGCCAATTGCAGGGTTTCTTTTGGCCCTCTAGCCAATCCGAGGCTCCGAATAACTTCAGCCAATAGCGATCGTTTTAACTGATGTTTGACACATCTTTTTCGGCCAATTGCAGGGTTTGTTTCGTCCCTCTAGCCTATCCGAGGCTCCGAGTAACTTTAACCAATAGCGATCGATTCAAATGATGATTGACACATTGGTTAGCCAATGAAACGCCGGTATATAAATCCCAGCATACACCGCGGACTATTCCACGTTCGGGGGAAAATCGAGTTGGCGGCTGTTGCGTAAGTTGGAGACCTTGCAATTTCATATTGAGCCATATATAAGGCGCACTGTATTATAAGGCGCATGGTCAGCTTTTGAAAAAAAAAAAAAAAGGCTTTTAGGTGCGCCTTATAGTGGGGAAAATACGGTATTGTTCTTTCCCCACAAATCCTCCCCCCGCCCCCAGTTTTTTTTTCCTCCAAATAGCTTCTGTAATATTAAAAAATACTGTTGCTGCTGAACTGTATTACACTAAGGGCCAGCAATGATTTCAGGACATTACTATTTTACTTCAGATTGTATTTGGTCGCCATTTTGTGGACATCATAGAAAACTGCCTTCGCCTTCCTTTAGCTTTCAGAGAAGTCAAATTTTGTTGGTGAGAGAAAGCATTTTCCTCTGATTTTCTGTGCTTTTGTTGGTCTAGAGCGTTTTGTTGACGTGATGACTTTTGGAGAAACCTGGAATTGAAAAAGATTTGCGCATACGTAATAGAATAGAATAGAATAGAATAGAATATACCTTTATTGTCATTGTTACAAATGGGCTAACATATTGTGACAACGAAATTGGGCATGACACTCCAGTTTTACACATTCAAGTGGGGTATGAGCAAGAAGATAAAGGAACAGAGAAGATATTGTTATAAGACAAGGGGGATAAGGCTATAGTTATAATTTACATGATATTTACACAAGAAATGTCGGCATGTGGGGTGTTACATACAGGGTTGTCGTGATAAGAAAAAATTGTGCAATATTGCATTTGGTGCCAAAGTCATCATAGTGCAAAAAATAGTCAGCATGAAACAGGAAATGGTCAGACATTGTGCAATTTGAGCATTAAACGTAGTGCAGTCGACATGTGCAAGAACAAGACATGAGTAACATTATATTAGTATGAGGTAGTGTTTTTTTTTTGTTTTAACAAACATAGTGCAGACAGCATGTACGTGAGTACCATTTTACATACGTGTGAGGTATTTTTTTTTGCAACAGTTTTCAGTTTTTTGTGCGGTGTCTGTTTAGGGTGGTAATGGCTGTGTGGGAGAAACTGTCTCTGAGTCTGTTCGTTTTTGCTTTGTGTGACCTGTAGCGCTTGCCGGAAGGCAGCAGGTCGAAGAGATGGTGGCCGGGGTGAGAAAAGTCCTTGATGATGTTTTCTGCTCTGCTGAGGTAGCGAGAGCAGGCAATGTCCTCCAGACTGGGCAGAGAGCAGCCGACGATTCTCTGGGCTGTTTTGATGATCCTCTGGAGCTTTTTCCTGTCTGCTGCTGTGCACCCAGCATACCACACCGTGATGCAGTATGTTAGGATGCTCTCCACTGTGGCTTTGTAGAAGGACACCTGCAGCTGCTGTTTTAGGTTATTTTTCCTGAGCAATCTCAGGAAGTGCAGTCGCTGCTGGGCCTTCCCTACCACCGCTCTGGTGTTTGCAGACCAGGAGAGGTCGTCGGAGATGTGCACGCCCAGGAATTTGAACGAGTGGACTCTCTCTACACAGTCCCCTTTTATGATGAGTGGTGCTGGATTCCTGCCATTCCTTCTGAAATCCAGAATCAGTTCTTTTGTTTTTGTGGTGTTCAATATGAGGTGGTTTTCCGAACACCACGTTGAAAGTGACTCAACCTCATCCCTGTATGCCGCCTCGTCCCCTTCAGAGATGAGGCCGATCAAGGTGGTATCGTCAGCGAACTTAATGATAGTGTTTGTGGGGTGGGTCGGTGAGCAGTCGGAGCTGTAGAGGGTGAAAAGCAGGGGGCTCAGTGCACAACCTTGGGGGGAGCCAGTGTTCAGTGTTAGGGTGGGAGAGACGTGGGTACCGAGTTTCACCGACTGTGGGCGGTTGGAGAGGAAGTCCATTATCCAGTGGCAGATGGAGGGAGAGAGTCCTAGGTGTGCAAGTTTCTCCACCAGGTTCTCCGGGATAATGGTGTTGAAGGCTGAGCTGAAGTCCAGGAAGAGCATTCTGGCGTAGCTCCCCCGGTGATCCAGGTGTTTCAGCACGGTGTGAAGTGCTGTGTTTATGGCGTCGTCAGTGGAGCGGTTTGCCCTGTAGGCAAACTGGTGGGGGTCCAGTGTGAGTGGCAGGGAGTTTTTGATGTGCCGGGACACTAACCTCTCGAAGCACTTCATGACCACAGGCGTAAGAGCTATAGGCCTGTAGTCGTTGAGGCTTTCCACTGCTGACTTTTTGGGGATGGGAATGATGGTGGAAGTTTTGAGGCAGGGTGGGACGGTCGCCTGTGACAGGGACCGGTTGAAGATGGTGGTGAAGACCCCAGCCAGCGGATTGGAACAGTCCCCGAGTACCCTCCCAGGTACTCCATCCGGACCAGTTGCCTTCCTGGGGTTTATGGTATTCAGCGCACGCCTAACTTCGTGCTCCTGAAATGTGAGGGAGTTGCTGCTGGTTGTTGGTGGGTGTGATGTGGCTGTTTGTGGCCTACCAGCTTCAAAGCGAGCGAAGAACTGATTAAGGTCCTCAGCTAGTGAAGCCTCAGCCTCAACAGTTGCCAGGTTGTGGCCTCTGAAGTTGGTGATGTGTTGGAGGCCCTGCCACATCCTCCTCGGGTCTTTTCCAGCGAAGAGGTGCTCGATCCTCCTTGTGTAGGCTGCTTTTGCTTCCTTGATGCCTCTCTTCAGGTCAGCCCTGGCCACCCCGTAAAGAGCCTTGTCTCCAGACCTGAAGGCGGTGTTGCAGTGTTTTAGGAGGGTGCGCACCTCGCTGGACATCCAGGGTTTTTGGTTTGGGTAGTTTTTGATTTTTTTATATACTGTGACTTCATCCGTGCAGTAACGGATGTAGGATAAAACAGTGTCAGTGAATTTCTGGAGGTCATGGTGTTCAAATACCTCCCAGCAAGTTTGATCAAAACAGTCCTGCAGCTTGGAGAGGGCTCCCTCAGGCCACGTTTGTATTGTCCTCGTTACAGGTTTTGTTTTCCTTCGGATGGTGGTGTATGAGGGGGTAAGGGATAGGCATAGGTGGTCCGAATTTACTAGGTGGGGGAGGGGGGAAGCTTTGTATGCGTTTCTGAGGTTGCTGTAAACGCGGTCCAGAGTTTTTTCACCCCTTGTTGCACAGTTCACATATTGATAGAATTTTGGAAGAACAGTCCTTAAACATGCCTTATTAAAGTCGCCAGCGATAATGAAAGCTCCGTCGGGGTGTGCAAGCTGTTGAATGTTTATAGCAGCGAGTAGAAGGTTTAGCGCTGTGCTAGCGTTAGCATCCAGAGGAATGTAAACAGCTATCACAATGAGCACAGTTAGCTCTCGCGGTATATAGAATGGTCTACACGATACCGCCAGAAACTCTAGATCGGGCGAGCAGTGTGCATCAATAATTCTGCTGTTATTGCACCACGCATTATGTACGTAAATGCATAGTCCCCCACCTCTTTTTTTGCCGGAGTCTTCGTTGCGGTCGTATCGGTGTAGCGTGCGTCCTGCTAGCTGAACTGCAGCCTCGGGGATCCGCGGGTCAAGCCATGACTCCGTAATCACAAAAATGTTGCTATTCCGTACGAAGTTGTTGGTAGCTATCCGCAGCTCAAGCTCACTGATTTTGTGTACGATGGATCTGGCGTTGGTCAGGAAGATACTCTGAAGCGCTTGTCGGTGTGGTCGTCTTTTTAGCTTCTTCGCTAGGCCTCCTCGAGAGCCTCGTTTTTGTTTACGTTCCCTCCGCCGTCTCCGTCGCTTGATGGGCGGGCAGGTAACCCAGGGAGATCCCGGTGGTCTTCGTATGTCCTTTGGGATGTTGTTGTTGGTGTTGTAATCGTGAAATGAGTCGAAATCTAATCTTTGACCCAGGTTAATGAGTTCCTGGCGATTTAAGGTGATAGTTGCCGAACAGGTATTTATAAAAGAAAAGATGAGGGAGAAAGGTAGGTTCATCGAGCTGTTTTAGGTTTGGGTACAACTCAGACCCCAACATTATTGACGCACCAGAAGAAAAGAGGTGAAATGACTTAGGGGGGGCATTGGCTTAGGAGGTAGAGCGCTCGTCAAGAGATCAAGAGATCGCAGGTTCGATTTCCGGCTCCTCCGTGTTTTATGTTGCAGTGTCCTTGGGCAAGACACTGAATCCTAATGCCCCCAATAAGCAGGTAGGCGCCTTGCATGGCTGCTATTGGTGTGTGAGTGTGTGGTGAATGGGTAAGTGTGAAGCACATTGTAAAGCGCTTTTGGAGGTCTTCATTGACTTGAAAAGTGCTATATAAATGCAGACCATTTACCATTTGACTGTTAAGCCAATCAGAATGCACAATAAAAATACGCAGCGAAACCGCAATATAGCAAGGGATTATTGCACTCGCACTGCATAAGAAATTCAAAGAAATCAGAAAGTCAGTAGCACTCAATTCTAATAGAAGTATTTCTTTTTAAATAAAGGTTTAGACTACTGAATTATTCATGCTATTTTTTTTAACCCTATCAATGGCACTCGCATTATTTTTTAGTATGAGGATACATACCACTTTAACAGTGATTGCTCGCCAGGGCCTTCTTTGCTGGCCTAAAAATTTTTTGTAATTATATTTTGTCTAGAAATACTTAAAAAATATTCCCCAAATGTCTGTCAGCTTCCTCCCATTGCTTTCCCCCTGGTTGCACTGCTTCCAGATGTGTGCTTTCATATTTAAGCACTTCACCAATCACATTTCACAGTCATTACTTGTTGCCAGGCCCAGAAATCTGCCCAGGGGCCTTTACAAACATTTATGCATAACATAAGGGTTTATAATGCTGTTGGACTAGCCAATCAGATCTCGGGTGGGCAAAGCGAGAGGCTTCTTGAAGTTCTCAGGAAATGTCAGGAAGGGGGCAGTAATGTACCAAAGTCTAAAATCTCTTATTCTACTAAATTATTATAGGATTTATTTTTTTCACTCTACTGTGAAATTTTAACTAATTTAAAATTTAAACTTTTTATACTATCCAAATGTAATGTCAAGTAACCCAGAATTTCCGAAAACAAAACCAATTTTCGTATTTGTTTGCAACAATAAGTAAACTATAGAATACAAGAATAAACCTTACAGTTGTTATGTTAAACACATTGCAGACGCTGCCCTACTTGTAAACGATATCGTTCGTAAGTTAAATTTGTTCATAAGTAGCTTCAGTGCTATATTTTGTATGTTTAAGGTTCATTTAAGGTTCATATAAGTATGTTTAAGGCTTGTATAAGTAACCTGTATTGTTTTGTACTAAAAAAAAAAAAATTAAAAAATAATATGCTCTGTAAAGATAAATAAAGTTGAGTTTAACTTACTTTTGGAAGATGGGCGTCAAGAGGTCCTCCTCAGTGATAAAAAGTGGACGAAAAAAGCGATTCAACCATTTTCTCAACCGCATCAAGCCTTCCTATTCCCCTTTAATTCCAAAGAAACGGCTCGTCTCTCCTTTACACCAATGAAATGAAATGATATATAGCGCTTTTCAAGTCAATGACTTCCCAAAGCGCTTTACAATGTGCTCCAAATTTCCCAATAGCGGCCTTGGATTGCAGCCATGTAAGACGCTCACCTGCTTATTGGGAGTATTAGGGGTTCAGTGTCTTACCCAAGGACACTTCGACATATATTGCAGACGAGCCGAGATTCGAACTAGGGATCCCTTGATCCCAGGACGAGCGCTCTACCTCCTGAGCTACTGCCGCCCCCAACCATATTGAATGGATGCACGAGATATTAAACAATAATAACGTGAAAGTTCTTAGCGTGCTGGAGATTCAATCCTGTATGCTGACACACGAACTAGAAAGAGGAAGCGGATTCCTTCTTCGGGTTGGATGCTGGGTGACTTCTCACAGTGCCACGCGGCGGAAACAAGCACTCCAGTAATGTCCTGTACTCGGAAAAATTTTCAGCAATGTTCGGGATTTTTCGACATCCTGAATTTTTTTTTCGTATCTACCATTTTTCGTAAGTTGAATGGTCGTAAGTAGGGGAGCGTCTGTTGTCATAAAATGCACATAAAACATAAGAAACAATTTACAGATGTACAAAAAAGATAAAATACAAAACAATTTAAACTTTTTTTATGCTCAAAGTCAACAACACAAGGAGGAAAACGTGTATATTGACCAATCACAAGAGAAAGTGTCTCGGAGAAAACCTGCTCTTAATTGTTGGGGAGCCGGCTCCTGTCGTTCACTTCTTAGAGCAGGCTGCTATCCGATACAGCCTGTTCGTTCACTAACGACATCACTAAAGGCTATCACTGAAGGCCTAGGTGTGAAATGCTCAGCCAGCTGTTGCACTTTGATAAGGAAAAGTTGTGTGTTCAGTTCTTCTATTATGTCCTGGTTTTTGTTCATTAGCACACACATTTTATGTTCAAAAGTCGTCCTTGAGTCAATTGACCTGGCTTTTTCTGAAGGCTTTCATTACTAAATGTCAGCATCCTTGTCAAGCAGACAGTAGCTTAGCAACATAAAAGCAGCAAAGAACCCAAGCCGAGTGGCTGAATACGGTTTTTGTGTAATGAGTCCTTAGCATTTGCAAAAACTTGACAAAACATCTGACTGCTCAGAATGAAAAAAATCACCAGTGTGGAATTTAGGTTCAAATCTGGCGATGGATTTTGTATTCTACAAAAGTGCCACATTTTAATGCGCAGCTATAACCGTTACCTTAAGTATCTCGTAAGGATAATGGTTGGCTTGCTTATTCTCTCCCGCACATACAAACAGGATATCAAAACAAGCCCTTTGGCCTCCAATCTTGTATTTAACAGCTATGTCATTTAGTTTGTTATTCCCTCATCATATTTTATTAATGCAACCCCAAGCAAAGATCTTCTCATCACTCTAGCCCTAATAATAGAGAACAGATAATGTTTTAATTTTCCAAACATGATTGGGCAGTTACGACATCATTTTTTCTGTCTCATAATTCAAACCCATTCTCAATTTCCTCTCTGGAAAATACAAAGTAATCGTTGACCAAAGAGAATCTTTCAGGGATCCTCTCAGCTGCAAAATGTTGTGTTCTCCAACGGTGAGTTGCATATAATGTGTGCGCTCACGTAGGCAAAGTTATTGTCCAGAAAATCCTACGCTGCCATCCGATCATACTCCTCTGCCTTCCAGCTGAGCAGGACTTGCCGCACAATCAGCAAGCGGTAACAAATCACAGCTTCACGGCAGAGATGGAGATAGGGGGACGTAACGATTGTGCAAATCATAAATTAATCCCTAGTTAGTGTCACATGTTCAGCACTTCGTTTCTAGCAAGCTGGGTTAGGTTATTACTTTTTTGGGGAGGTTTACAAAAAAAGATAATTACCTGTACACATTGTTTTAATCAGGGGCCCAAAATACACACAGGGCACTATTTGCAGCCCATCAACAACATACACAAAAACTTATATTTGTTATCAAAAAAATGTTGAATACATTTAGTATATAGTTTTTTTGAACTTCATTAAATTGATAATTCTTCACAAGGAGCTGTCTGCCCTCTTCTAAGTTCGGTTGTAATCAAATGTGACGTATTCTCAAGTCATTTTCATGTTTTGTGGGTGGACCCAAACGCAGGTGCCCACGACAAAGAATGGTCCTTTTTGCCAAAAACCAGGAATAACAAACTAGGTCTCAAAAAAATACCAAAGTGTGCAAACCAGAAAATAAATCCCAACCCGACATAACAGAAGACTGGATGGAATTGTTATGGGAATGACAACGACAATTTGGTCATTCGTTTTGGGTTTTGCGGGTTGGACTGAAGTGGGGAAAACTGGAAGGGTCGGGCCATTTTCATTTAGACTGCCATTGCTACCTCTGATTTTGTTTTTGGTTTCTTGTTAGGACATTTTGCTCGTAATTTAGTGCCCATTTTTTTGTTCTTTTACTTCCTTACATCATCATTTCTGGCTCCGTTTTTTCCTGGTTTTGACTTTGTGAGGTTTGATTTTGTTTGGACATATAACTTTGTTCTTTGTTTTGTTAATAAATACCATCCTTATTTTTAACACCCCTGCCCCAGTTCCTGCTTCCCTCACTTGGGTCCATCAGCCCCAAACTTAACAGTAATTGCTTTAAAAAAATGGCTTTTGATAGATTACTCCTGTTTTATTTCTGAAGCTTTTGGATCTGTTTACACCAGACCAAATACCTACTATCCCAATATCGTTTTTTTTCTTTAAAAAAATAAAATCACTAACTTTGGTGTGCTTAATAGATAAAAAAATGTGTCCTTTTCAGATTAAAATAAGTTGATTTTGCATATACGCCTTTCCTTCTAGTTAAATGCCAACAAAAAAATTAAAACTACCAGCTAGAGGCCATTGCTGTTGTTATAAAACTTGACAAAATTGATTTATTTGCTGAAGGATTATGTAATAAATATGTACACTTTGCAATTGCACTGCGGAAGTGAATTGCAAAAGGTCGCATGATAATTTTTGTGTTGAATCGATTTTCGTAACTTTTTTTGGGTGAAAAACAAGTTAAATGTTTAAATAGTTGATATTTAAAACAACACATCACACGCAGTGTTTCTGGAAGGATGATTCCGAAAGAGAACTGCCACAGCTGATACGAATCTTAACTGTCACAAGAGGTGAAATACCGTACTAAGTGACGATGAAACACTTGAAAGTGCATATAACTTCCTTTGAGTACATATACAGCTATTTATGATTTAAATCAGCATCACAGAGTGAGCCAAAAAACACGAAACACCTTATTCTGTACCTATCAACTTCACAAGGCTGTATTCAGAACATGCAAGTGAATGTGAGTGTATGCAAAAAGATTCTTATTTAATCTGTTATATTGTTTACAGTAGCAGGGTTTACGTATTTTCTGTTGTTTTTTCTGTGTTGTCCTTCACCAATTGTGAGTGCATCTCCAACAGAGCAGCATTTCCATAAGGGTTCACAATGACTCCCCTTAGTGGGTTATATATGATCCTGATTGTAACCCTCTCATTCATCACGTCTGTTGAAAGGGACTGTTAAAAAGCGCCCGAAGATGTTTGTAGGGTAAGGTTTAGCTAAGCCAAGTTGCACCCGAGATGGAACGGTCTGCTTTGCTGATACAAGCCCTCGGGCGTCTCATAGGTTTTAGAAGTAAGAGGCTAATACCATGCAAGTGGCGTATGTACTATGCTTTACTTATTCTCTATTTGAACACTGCTTCTAAAGAGTCAACATTATTATAGTACTTACAGTGGGGTACTTTGATGCCACATATAGGCTGCAAAGGCCCTCAACCCGAAGTCTTATTTTATTTTATTTCTGTTGAGCGTGAATACGCCCTTATTTTTACCCTTCTGACTTTTCCATTGCGGCTACAGTGCAGAGTTTATTGAGATCAATATAATAAAAGGTATGAAAAACCTTTTTCACCACGTTGTAGTCTAAATTAATTATAATAGATTCAGTGATGCACAATATGTCGTCGAGCACCATGGTGCTGCATTTATATAGCGCTTTTCAAGTCACTGAATACCTCCCAAAGCGCTTTACAATGTGTTTCACACTTATACAATCACACACGGATGGGCAGAGGCATCTATGCAAGGCACCTACCTACCTATTGGGGTTATTCTTCCCCAAGGACACTTCAACATCTGGCTCGCAGGAGCTGGAAATTGATCCTGCGACCTCTCGGTCTCTAGACAAGTGCTCTACCTTCTGAACAAAGCAAAAAAAAATTGCCTTAGCAGCAACTCGTATAAAGGTGCATAAAAACTTAAATAGCTCTCTAATAAATAAACATGTCAATACTACCAATTTGACTTAAAACAAAATGTGCATCGAAATTGAAAAGTGTGGGCACACCTGTATTAGAGCAAGATTGATGAACTAATGTTATGGGAACAGCTAATAACTCAGCCTTCTACTTTAGCATTCTTTTCATGCTTTCTCTTAATTCCAAACACGCGCTTGATTGACGAACTAATGTTATTGTAAGATCTAATATATAAGTCTCCACCTGAACTTGGTTCCCTAAAAAGAGTTAACTACACTTTCTTTTTACGCTATCTCTTTAATCACACATTTGACTTTTTTACCACGGACTCTTAAAAATGTCGATCTTATCAGTGGTCTTTGTTCGCAGGCATGTCGGGAATCAGGAGTTGGCAGAGCTGCTGCTGTTTACTCCACTCTAACGTTAGTCTCTCTGATTCAGTGGCTCGTCTCCCGGTCGCTTATCCAATCATAAGGCGCGGGATGGTTTGTGTCCGAGACAGAGGGAGGGGAGAGAGAAGTTTGGCTGCATCTGAGCATAAAAAAAACAGCTCGTTGAATAAATAAAAATGCCAATACAGCTCTCCGCCAAATATTGGTCAACCTCTAACCAGTGCACAGAGAGAAAAAGCAGATGTGCGGGCATGCGTGTACTAATATGCTTCATTCAGTAATATAATTGAAGATTCTTAAAGACTTGCCTTAAAAAATACACCAGTATTGTCTCAAAGCATGATACATTTGAAAGCTTAACACTTTCAAGTATAACTTTTTGGGATTCTTCGAAAACCATTACAATTGTATTCTTTTGATAATCTATACTGTGTTTGCCAGCATTAAAATGAACAATTCAAATAAAAAAATGTAATTGCTCTCTCGGTTTCTCTCTCTCAGTGTGTGTGTGTGTGTGTGTGTGTGTGTGTGTGTGTGTGTGTGTGTGTGTGTGTGTGTGTGTGTGTGTGTGTGTGTGTGTGTGTGTGTGTGTGTGTGTGTGTGTGTGTGTGTGTGTGTGTGTGTGTGTGTGTGTGTGTGTGTGTGTGTGTGTGTGTCTCAATATAGATATCTGTTCACACCGGATTTCTTCTTTTAATAGTAGTAGAGAAATTGGAAAATTGCCTTTGAAAGGCTTTGAAAAATGCTCAAGTTTGGCAATAAAAAAGGGTTACGAACCCTGACGATTATTATGTTTTTGTCACAAGATTGGTTAGGAATCAAATTACACCTCTAAGGCAAAATATGAACTATGTGTTGAAAATGTCATTGCCTCTTTGCATCACCCTTAAGTGGTTCAGTGTGACTGCAGCATACATCGAGTAAGCTATGGCGTTGCAGATGTTTTCTTTTCCGCGCTCTTTAACAAATTCTGCTATTGCCCGTAGACCTGCAGGGCTGCAGGCGCTTCAACTCCTCCCTAGCCGTCAACTACAGCACCATGTTGCTGGAGGCTGACAGCCAGCACATCTACGTTGGGGCCCGAGGGGCCGTGTTCGCTCTTGACGCCGCTGACATCTCTTCCAGTGCTGCACTCTCTGTGAGTTTGGTTGTTTGTGCTCAAATGTCTTCTTTTTGTTTATCTCGGCTGCATTTTTATTTCACTCAATTTTTAAAGGTGTGGTGCGTAATGTTGAAAAAGTTGAAAGTATGTGTTAACAATGCCCAAATAAGTTAGAAGAGCCCTTATGTTTTATTTTCCCCTGCACCTATCTGCTTTTATCTTACTTTTATCAGCGCTGTTTGGGGCCGAACACAATAGGTTTTAAGAATGGGGGCTGGAGGGAGTGTTTGAGAGTGATGTCATGCTCTTCCCCGTTTGTCAGTGTAGCATGAGGAGAATGTTAAAGTAAGAAAAGGCCTGCTTCTATTAGAGTGCAAACACCTACCCAAACCCCCAAAAAGATTTTCTAAAGAAAGGTTTATTCGAGTGCGTCTAAGAAATGCATGTACTTGCATGCGGATCATGAATGAACTGACTGAGCCTGCGGTCAGCCAGTAGATGGCGGCAGGGAGTAAAAAAGGTCAAATTTCCATACAGCTCCTTTAAGGAATAGACGTACAACTATCTGCTGATTTCATTTGCATTCGAGAAATGGCACAAGCTAAGGGCTAATGACATTCTGGCTTGCCGGTAATACAATTTGTTTTGCTTTTAAGTGCTTAAGGGGTTTGTTTTGGAAGGAATCATGTTTAGAAATAATAATTATAATCTTATCAATAAGGGATTCTTTCAATCCGGCAAATTGCTCTTTGTGGCAAAACAGTGTTTTAGGCTTTAAGTAAAATACAAAGAGCACTTTCAAAAAAAATGACTGCTAACTGGAGGTACATCCTACATTTCTAAAACTATCATTTCTGTGAAAATGGTCCTGAAGCACTAAACCTCAATCAGTTCAAGCCTGCTTTTTGATGTCATGGTAAATAAAGCCCCTGATTTATCATGAGTTAGGATTTCCTACTGTGCTCCAACCAGTTATTATATAATATGTTGGGTATCGGAAAAGAACATACAGTGCTTTTTTGTTTGTTATGCTAAACATATTTTTTTTTCGTTAGGTAGAACAATGGAACTAATTAAACATTAGTGTCTAATATCATTTATTTTCTCTAACACAGCCCAGATTGTGTTAATATTATCTTTTAGCATATGTTCACCATTTATGTTGATTCACTTTTACTTGGTGGGTTCGTTTCCAAACAGGGTGTGACCAAAATAATCTATCACATTTAAAGTCATGTTTATTGTGTGTACAATGCCATGGACCTCCAATGAAACCCAAATAAATTCCAGATGTTGTAACATTTTCCTTGATTTTTTTTTTCATCTGACATATGAAGAGACAGTGTGAGACATCATTACAATTTAAGATGACATGTTTGAAGGAAAATAACTTTACAATGAATTGTGAAACTCAGCTGTAAATATAAATGCACAGAATGATACTTATCTGTATGCAGCCCTGCCATTCATTCTCTAAATAGACTACAGTATACATTCGGTGCTGAAAATAATCGAAAATGTTAGCTAAGGGAGACTGAAAGACATTCTTTGATCCCATCTGTCAGTAATTATTTAAATCTGAAATCATGCTCAGCAAATTCCCAACAGAAGGACAAAAAAATAATTATTCATGTATTAATAGTCAGCGCTATGTAACCTCCTGTTGTGTTTTACTGTGTGTTGTGTTACATCAGATTGAGTGGGAGGCCTCCCCCGAGCAAAAGCACCAGTGTCATCTCAAGGGAAAAGACAACAAGGTGAACATTTAACTTTTCCCTCTTTATATTGTATTTATATCCTCGCTGAATTTTTTGTCCCATCTTTTTATCAGACTGAGTGCTATAATCACATCCGATTCCTGCAGAGGTTCAACTCAACACACCTCTATATGTGCGGAACAAATGCCTTCAGTCCTCTGTGTGCATATATAGTATGTATAGTAACCCTTTTTTCATACTGCATTTGCATTCATACATCACTGATTTAAATCAATAAACACATTTATTTGTTTCTCAAATTAAGAGCCTTCACTTAATCAAATAGTTTGAATTTGCGTTATTTGAATTACCACTGTGGAGTTCAGACATTCTAACCATAACACCATCAAACTCTTCCTCTTTAGAATTCTATTTATTGCATTTGTTAAGAAATTCCCATATTCCAACCTCAAGGTTGAAGAGGCTTTATTGACGCATATCAGTGCTGCGTTGCATCCTTGAGATCTACAAGGCCACAGACCCAGGTGTGTGGTTGTCATGCCAGCACAAGGCTTTCAGGGAGAATTGATGTGTTAGTTGCAAATGCCTACCTAGCTTTTTTAATTGGTTCATTTTGCACTGTACTTTTTTAAACAAGTTGTGATTCCAAATTATAATATAAGTCATTCAAATTCAGGGTGTCCCAAAAACATTTTGACAGCTGATAACTAATTTATTGTGTTTCCATAGTAGAGTGGTTAGCACATTCTTCAACACGCGAAAGGTCCCTGGTTCAAGACCTGGTGGAAACATATTTTGGCCTGGAAATGGATGGGGGTCCAAGACACACCACAGAAAATGGTGCCCCTACGACTAGTGGTTAAGGGATCCAACCAACCAACCAACCAAGAACCCATTGAAGCGTGTGATGACAACCAGACTTTACTTTGAAAAAAGGATATTTATTCTAAAATGTTACTAGAAGTATGAAAACACAATTAATTCCTAGTAAATTAACATAGTGGTTGCTCATAACATTGGGGCTCTCTGGTCCCTAGTAGGTGTAATTGTGTCTGTAAATCGAGCCGTTTCATTGGATTGTGGCTTCATTACACCACACAATTTCGTGGTAAAGTACATATTTGTTGCATAGTTTCATGTAATACTCACAATTCTGTACTCTTCGGTCTCGAGCAGAAATGTCCAGAAATATGACCCACAGGCCAGATCTGGCCCAATACATGATTTAATCTAGGCCAGTATAAATTTCTGAGTATGTCTAAAAGAGAAGCGAGTCTTTCGGTTGTCTATCAAAATAATGTTTTTTTTTTTATATATATATGTAAACCAAGTGCTCTCTCCCGACACTAGAGTTCAGTGTTGAGTTTGTATAGCGTGGTGAGTTGGTTCAGGTGTAAAACTGCATTCACTCGACTGTTAAAATAAACCAGTTAACACATTTATTGCCAAATTCGTTTTTCCAAGTTGTTTTCGAAAAAAATTGTTGTGTTTAGAAAATATCCCTTGTCATCCGTGATTGTAATTTGTGGGCTTACTAATGTAGGATTAATGATAAAGAATACTACTGAAAAACTACAGTAACGACTCCATTGCTTGCAAAAAACTTTCTTTGACTTTGATGAAATGTTTCCAGCAATCTTTTTTCTTTTTGAGGCTTCTCGATGAACATGGTTTTCCGGAACACTTCTTGAAAGGCATCCTGAATAGTTCCGTCAGCTTCAAACTTGCCTCTAATTCTAGTAACTCGTGTTGGTGGTCCTTTGTGAAACTCCCTTTTAAATTGTCTTTGCACTTCTACTGTGTTTTCATAGTTCCAGTAGTCAAGTCAAGTAATTTTTGTTTGTATAGCCCTTAATCACAAATAGTCTCAAAGGGCTGCACAGGTTATTGCACAGACTATTATTTCAGACTATTATTACACCATCCCCTGATCTGGAACCAACATGAGGTAAAGGAAAAACTCAAAAACCTCAACATGAGGAAAATGAAGACACCTTGAGAAGGGACCGCACATGTGGTATCCCCCTTTCAGGGTTACCAGACAGCAAAGGATGTTGCAATTACAACTAATACAGAGATGTTGTCCACAAAAAGTATAGGTTATTCATATGCTATAGAGTAGAAGTGTGTTTTAAGCTTAGATTTAAACATTTCCACTGAGGTTGCAGATCGGATCTCAGGGGGAAGAGCATTCCACAGCACCGGTGCCCGGATGGAGAACGCTCTCGAACCTGCGGAACACTTCTTGGCTCTTGGGATCACCAGTAGACCGGCGCTTTCAGAACGAAGGCTTCGGACCGTAACATAGGGGGAAATCAGATCTGAAAGATATGAGGGAGCAAGTTCATGTATGATTTTGTATAATACTAAGAGAACCTTGAAATCACATCTTAGGCTAACAGGGAGCCAATGCAGGTTAGCCAAAATCGGCGTGATGTGATCGGACTTTTTTGTCCTAGTTAAAAGCCTCGCTGCATTATTTTGTACCAGCTGAAGACTCTTGATTCTGGACTTCGGTAGACCGGAGAGTAGTGCATTACAGTAATCGAGACGGGAGGTAACAAACGCGTGAATTATAATCTCCGCATCCGACTGAGACAGCATAGGACGAATTTTAGCAATGTTGCGAAGAAAGTGGTTCTAGTAATTTTCTTTACATGTGTTTGAAAGGACAGATCGGGGTCAAATATGACACCTAAATTTTTAACTGAGTCACTCTGTGTCATTTGAGATTTGTCAATGTTCACAGCAGTTTTTGAGAATAAGTCACGGCATTTAGATGGACCAATAACTAACATTTCGGTCTTTTCAGAGTCAAGTCGCATTTTAGAACCTTTCTTCAAAGTCAAATCTGCTTGCCATACCTATGTTCAATGGGTTCAGTCCGTAGAGAAAGGATAACTTATTGAGCTGCTAATTCAGCTGCTCAAATGTGTGTACATTTTTGGGAAACGGTTTTATAATGCATCAATATGTTAGTTTCACTTATTTTAGATGGTTAGTTATGAGTTTGTAAGTTCACCTACATAGGTGTAAGAAAATCATGATTTCAACTTTACACTGCATCTATAAAAAACGGTGTTGAGCTTTGGAGGTTTTGTATTTTTACAGGATGTTGAGAAATTTGTGATGTCATTGCCTGAAGAGGGCCGAGACAAATGTCCCTACAGCCCAACTACAGGATACACAGGCCTCGTTGTAGGTATGCAATTTTCACGCCTAAAAAGCTTTTTAAAGAAAACCTACCCAAACCTCATGTGACTTTTGTTCTTTCCCAGACCAGGAGCTGTTTACCGCTTCCCAATACGAGTTTAGAAGTTTTCCAGATATCCGACGCAACTCTCCTACTCTAAAAACTGAGGACGCTCCCACACGTTGGCTGAATGGTGAAAAGCTACTAAAAAATAAAATGCAATAGTGTTTTCAGGGTGGACCTATTATACATTAAGATCCGTGTTTCTCATCTGGCAAAATAATGCTAAGAAGAAGAAAAGTATAAGGGTCGATTACACTCCTCAACAGGAAAGGACAATAATGCCCTGCTCAAGCTCTTCTACCTGTTCAGTCAATTGGCGTGTTTCAAAGAAACCACATCTCATTTTATTATGATATTGTTGGTTTTCTTTCCTTTTTAAGCCCATTGTATTGGGTCCCAAGAAAGTTAGTGATAATGGAAAGGGAAAGTGTAAAACGGTGATAACCGCAATTTAGTTGATTAAGGCAAAGATTGCGAAATACAAAAAATGGTGTACAAGTGTCTGGCATTAAAGCTCTGCTGGAAAGTACAGTAAATGGTTTAACATTTTTATATTTTTAACTGTTTACAAGTATATTAATCTTAATTAAATAGTCATGGATGTTAAGATATATGCTTTATTATTATTTTGAATTTCTTTTTGTATGGGTCTATCTTAAAGCAGTTTAAGGTGATTGCTATATTTCTGTTTTGCTGGTCATTTTGTTTTTGTGGAAGAAAAAGGTAAATGTATTCTACTATCTCTGATTTAAACTGCACAATCCTTTCATTGTATATATTTTTAAAGTGGAAATATTTTCTTGATTTTAGTCGCAGCTTATCATTCAGGTGGAACGGTGGGTCTTGAAGTCAGACCAGATGAGAACAGTGATTTAGATGATCAAAGGTTCTGATAAATACCAAACATTTTATGCAGTTTTGCAAATATTGATGAACTGAAAATCATAGGTTTATGGTTTTATCACACTAAATAAACATATATAAAAACATAACAAATAAAAAAAAAAACTTTTACATATATGATTATTATTTTTCTAATTGATTATAAATATGGTAATATTATTAAAATGTTTATTCATGAAATATTGACATCTAACAGGTTGTTATTTACATACCGCATTGTTGAAATTAAATTAAAACACAATTTATTTAATAAACTTGAGGGAGAAGAATTTTGTCATTTAAATAAAACTGATCACAAACTTGTACATTATTTATATTTTTAAATGTATTCATTTAGAATGTATTTTCCCTCATATACTGCTATACAATAATGTATTTTGAGAATACAAAGACATGTTTTTCTTCAAACAACTTGATAATGCATTTTGAATTTCAAATATGCTATAACCGTGTTTACATGAGGCTGGATCCAACTGATTTGTCTTTTGTGTGTGCGATGGAGAAAGAAAACCTGAAAATCCTGCAGCACTTGTTTTTGTTTCATTGGATATTTGCCAAGACAGCTGAGTGAAATGTAGTTATTGAACTGTGAATCTTAATACTTGTTTTGTAACAAGCAGGTTCAAAAAGAGCTTTTCTTGTTTGTGTCAGTAACTTCACTGAGACCGTGCATAAACATGAGCTCTATTTATAATCAGGTCTTGTTCACTTTTGGGAATAAATAAATGTACTTCAATTGTGAGAACTAGAAATACTACAGATACTTGGTCATTGTACCACTTCGGTAGACATATTTTTTGTCTGTACTCCAATCTAATCTTTACTTCATAAAGACTTCTTGCTCTTACTCCCTACCATTTTGTGTCCTGAGGTTTTTCTGTTTTTAGATTTCTCTCTTGTTTTCATTTAATTTTAATCTTTTACTTCTGCTCACCCCTTTTCTTTTCCAGAGGCCAACTTTG
The DNA here is from genome assembly GCF_059441175.1 of Urocampus carinirostris. Lineage (NCBI taxonomy): Eukaryota > Metazoa > Chordata > Actinopteri > Syngnathiformes > Syngnathidae > Urocampus > Urocampus carinirostris. The sequence goes on from NC_142361.1 coordinate 7,903,069, forward strand.
TGGGGTCAGCACTGATAAGGGAGAACTTGGACAGAGGCATCATGGGCAAAGACGACAAGATCTACTACTTCTTCACGGAGGTTGGTCAGGAGCACAGCGGGAACTCTGGAGTGCACGGCAGGGTGGCACGGGTTGCTCAAATTTGCAAGGTGAGCCAAGACTCAGGTAATGATATCAAAGGTGACTTCACCTGAATGCATAATGAGTGGGGATTTGATGTGATCGCCTGGGGATGGTTCTGTGGAGGTTATTAAAATTTCGTAGTGATGAAGAACGGCTATAGTGAATGATAAGACGTTCATCACCTTCTTTGTTGAAATTCAGTGTTCTTGTCTTGTTCTTGCATCACCCCTTCAATTGTTCGGCCTCAGGGAGACCGAGGAGGTCTCCTCACCCTCCAGAAGCGCTGGACATCCTTCCTCAAGGCCCGACTGACATGCTCCTTGCCCGAGTATGACTTTCACTTCAACGACCTGCGCAGCGTCTTCTTCATGCCTGGAGACACGCCGGCGGACACCCTTTTCTACGCTATCTTTGGTCTGGGCTGGTGAGTAACGAGGATGTGGGTAGGGGATTTTTATGAAAGACATCAAAGATGGATCTGCTAAGACAGTCAGAGTGAGATGAAAGCTTAGCGAATAACAGAATATTGAAAAGAATATGTAGCTCAGAATAGATTAAAAATGCAGATTTCCATCGTTGTTCTAAGTCAAACCCGTCTGTAGAGAGAGATCAGTGTAGAGTTAACCATTACAGTATTTGATTAAAGGGGGATTGTTTTTTGAATATACTGTAAATGAATTTGAATAGATTAAAAGGACAAGTATCTTTTGAGTTTTAGCCATTACACCAGGGGTCGGTAACATATGGCTCGTGAGCTAGGTATCGTTCTTTTCAGTACATCTGTCTTGTAGATGAAATGAAGACAATGTGTCCATCCAATTTTGGTGTATGCAAAGCTGGACCAACACAGTGGGCTCCTGGCTCGGTCTGGAATATACAGGGTAAAGGTTCAACTATGGTTTACAGTCACCATGTTACACCACGGACCCCGTTTTGGCTGTACGATCGAGTCTTACCGTTGACAAAATGGCTGACTCCCTATTGGTTTGTGAGTGTGTGTGTGAATGGGTAAGTGTGAAGCACATTGTAAAGCGCTTTGGGAGGTCTTCATTAACTTGAAAAGCGTTGTATGAATGCAGACGATTTACCATCATCACATGGATGGCTGAGAACTCATTTAAAGTGAAGGGTTCCGGCTTTAAACCGTGTTGTACACAGTTGTAGCCGTTTCGTTTTCAAGATTGGATGGGTTGCTGGTTGGAGGGGGAGGAGGTGCTGGAATTCCCACTTACTGATGATTGGAGCAAAACACCACATTGAATGTGTTTGAAGTAAGGAATTGCCATTTTAAAATGTTTAAAAGTTTCCAGTAGTTGTTTTAGCTGATTGTCCCCTTAAGGTTTGCATAGCTATTACAATTTTGCCACTTCTTTCCTAAGCCTTTCTGTAGTTTTAGTTGGCGGTACGACAGCAGACAAAATTGACCTGAGTAAATAATACACAATGTTTATTTTTTTTGTATGCTTAAGCATACCTGTCATCCTCAGCTGATTGCTCCCCTGATTCTTGATTGCAATTCCCCTTATTAAGCAATAATAAACCTTACAAACAAAATTCGGAACTGATTTACTCACGTCAAAAGGCTATGTAGAAAAAACCCCAAAGATAACTGGTGAATTACCGTAAATTCCGGACTATAAGCCGCTACTTTTTTCCCAAATCTTCAACCCTGCGGCTTATTCAGTGATGCGGCCAAGTTATGTAATTTTTCTAACAGCCGCCAGCGGCGCTAGAGTACGAAAGGTAAGATTTAGACCGGTGGAATATATGCCGCCGAGGAAGACTGCAACTTCTTAGCTTGTGCACAAATTAAATTAGCGTAGACATATCCTCATCATGCAAATTGCAAAAAGAATGGCACATGACGTAGCTTTCAAACTAAAAGCAAACGAGCAGTCCGATAAAAAAGGAAACAGAGCTACTGCGCGGAAACTTACTTTGCGAGCGTGTTACTAGGGTGTTTTTGGATAAGGGAGCGTGGGACGACGTCTAAATGACAAAGACTCTTTCCCATACTGGGGAAGACGACTTTGATGACGTCAGTTATGAGGAGGAAGATGAGGACGGTTTACCGTGGTTTCTACAAGCATGGTATGTTTTTTTTAACAGACAGGTTTACTGTGTTGCAAGCGTGTTGCTAGTAGCGTTATGCTACCCTTCACAGGCACGGTTTAGGATGAAAGTTATAATATTATAATTAAAGCTTTGAAAACTTTCTCGGTGTACCGTCTTTCTTTGTAAATATGTGTAACCGATGTATAATATGTAGTTGCACCTGTATATTTTTGTAATGTATTTATTTGAGACACTTATTCTGATATGTTTTGCGAATTAAAAAAGAGGGGCGGAGCAAACGCGGGCTGACGGGAAGTGGGGTAAAGGTGAGTGAGACCTGTTGTCGCGGCGGACAATAGTGTAACTCAGGAGGTAGAGCGCTCGTCTTGGGATCAAGGGATCCCAGTTCGAATCCCGGCTCGTCCGTGTTACATGTCGAAGTGTCTTTGGGTAAGACACTGAACCCCTAATACCCCCAATAAGCAGGTTAGCGCCTTACATGGCTGCAAGGTCGCTATTGGGAAAATGTGGAGCACATTGTAAAGCGCTTTTGAAGTCATTGACTTGAAAAGCGCTATATAAATGCAGATCATTTAATTTCATTTCATATATATATTTTCCCCACCCTTACCATTGGAAATATAGACTTTTTTTCTTTGGATTAGTTTCAACGGGTACCCGGACTCTGCAGGTCTGCATACCACCTTAAATACCGGTATAATTTTCTGTTCATTTTGCCGGCTGTGGTTTTTGGACTGTGTATTTTATAATCAGTTACAATCGCGGGACTCAAAGCCGGGTTAGGGCTAATTTTGTGATTGTGTTACATGTTTCAATGTGGGAGCATCCGGCTTATATACAGGTGCGGCTTGTGTAAGTACAAAATCGGGTTTCCTCCTAAAATGTGGTGGGTGCGGCTTATAATCAGGTGCGCTCTATAGTCCGAAATTTACGGTAACTTTATTTATTTGTCGTATAACTTCTTAATCAAGGATAACATTTGCTATGGTGCCACGACAAGCTTCGATGACCTTGTTGTCTACTACCAGTGACCAAGACAATAAGAATTAGAGCCGAAAAGGTCATTTCCCAGAACAAAAATTGTTGTACGACTGTACAATTTTGAATGATCAAAAAACGTATAAAATACGGGCGGAATGTATAAGTTGACAGATATCGTTAACGTTTAAAAAAAAAATAACTTCAAGGTGGTTAAAACTAGCATTCGAATATACTTTATTGAACATAAATGTTAGATGATCGCTGATGCAATTTTAAATACAGAATTAGATTTATTTCAAGTTGTTATAAAAGTAATTTATGAGAAATTGTACATGAACTCTGTTCTATTGATCTGCATTACAACATCTTTTCCTGATTCTCACCTCATACTACAATTTCTACATCTACGTCTTTTCCTCCTACCCTCTCTTCTACCCCTTAGATCTCTGCCAGAATTCCTCCTGTGCTTTCCCTCCTCTTCCCGCTTCCCATTTATCTTATTTTCCTCTTTTTAAACTAGGTGCACTACTGATCTACTGTAGTTCTACTGTGGTAGCCATGGTAACGCAGGATTTATCACTCTTGTTGCTCAAGCTGTGTACTCTGCTCTCCCTCACTGTGTGTGTGTGCGTGTGTGTGTGTGTATGTGTATGTTTTTTTAGGAAAAACATTAAGGCCTCTGCGTTGTGTCGCTTCTCGCTGTCTGATGTCCAACAGGCCTTCCGAGGGCCATACATGGAGACACTGGACTCTAATTGGAAAGAATACAATGGAAAAATTCCTGACCCACGACCTGGAGCGGTAAACAGACACGCACTGTTAAGGGCCACTTTGACTTCTGAGTGCACCAACATACGAGTTCTTCTATATATTGAAGCCCCCAAAGCTCACCCGCTCCATTAACGTTAGCGGACTGTCCACCAGTGTTTAGCTGTTCTCCCCTATAACAAAACATGCAGCGTTGTTCATGTGAAAAGTCACACACACTAACACATATAACTTAGGGAGTTAAGTGGGAATTGCTAGTACAATCAACACATTTAAGGTGACCATGGTGAATGTGTATCTCAAGGAAATTCAGATGCTCCCTATTTCACTTTGCACCACCTCCTACGTTTTGTATCATGACCAGTCAGATTCTGTCAAAGTACTCAATTTTATGCACTATAAGAAACATAGGATAATTAGGTGCACCCCTAAAAATATGTTTCTGTAATGTTTTATTATATGCAAGGCACACCAGATTATAGGGCACTAAGAATTGAAACTACTGTAAGGGATAGCGGCGCATTGAAAAATATTAATTATCGTATTTTTGCATTGATTGAGCAGTCGGAATTTAACACAGTTAAAGTTAATAATTTAGTTCCTGTTGCATTCTTTGTTATGCAATTGTGAACAACCATCCATGTACTTGCTGTCTGGTGGATAGTATTAAGTGCTTTACCATTGCAGTCCAGTTTGATCGCCAGTGCCACTGTTGTTATTCAATCTTAATCAGCGAATCAACTAACCAAAAAAATGCACAAATATGGTCATGCATTTCTAATTTTGTCAAAACAAAGTGCATCGGATTTTCAGGCGCACATTCAAGTTTCTGGCCAATTTGGGGTTTTTGGGTGCGCATTATAGTCCAGAAAATACAGTATTTACACTTGAATTTAGGACACCCGAATGTATGATCTATCCTATCTCTACTAAAATTGTATTTCAGCTATGCAACCACTTTAATATAACAGATATAATCTGTGCATACCACATTTTTCTCGTGAACACTTGTGGATGTATGCCTTGCATTTACCTCTTAAAAACAAGAAACAAGGTGAAGGAGGCAGATTAGATGATGGAGGCTTGTAACGACGATATACTTTGTAAAACAAGGGAGATCAAGCTCCAAACCCCAACAGTTTAAAGCCTATGCTCCTTGCAATTAACTGAGGTGTATAGCTTGGTCTCAGTTGTGCAAAAGCCCTGGCTGCTGCTCACTTAACAAAAAGCAGACATTATGTGGCACACATATCACTACACACACCATCAATTGCACACTTTATTTGAAGCTTTTCTATTAAATGCAAAGACGCAAGCAGTCAAAGGGAGACCAGGAAAGCCAAACAGATTAGACAGCTGTGCTCATTTGAGAAAAGGACACTTGAATGTTCAATCGGGTGTTAAGCTGGCTAAATTGGGTTGACATTTATTAGTAGACTTGAATGCTTTCCAAGACTCGTGAGCACCAACACCCATATCTCTCCATCTTCCCAGTTGTAGAAAGTAAATATGTACTACATAACTATACAAAACTTTTTTTTACTTTTTACGCCCTTTGTTCTTAGTTTGTTATCTAAATTGTAATAAGTCCCTGATACCTACCTCAAAGGTGACAATTAATATTCATCACTTAGTATGATCTTCGTAAAACTACTCAAACTCTCGTTTGCTAAGATACAGTGTTACCTCAGTTATTGTGGTTAACCAGGGGCAAAACCCCCGGGAAAGATAAAAATCCCCGAAATAGCGACGCCCCTTCATAAAAGCCCCAAAGAGTCAAACTTACCACAATATTACGCCCTTATCGACTGAGATTATTCAACTGTAACAAAATAACATCTTTTGACCAGCAAATATAAACACAGAATTGCAGTCAAATGAATGGTCTTTATTGGACGAAGCTGAAGGGCTTCTCTTTTCAGTGTAAGACTGGCTAGTGTATGCTAGCATCGGGTATCCTCGAATTGACCAGGTCTCCATGATGATTAAAATACAACCGTCCCTCATGTAGCTGTTTACCACGAGTTGTAGCTCCTGGTCAAATGTAAATGTAAGGATCCGCTAAAAGTTATCTGTTCCCCGTGCTTCTCAGTTTACTTTGGTGGCCACATTGACTTGTACGCCTGACCCGCTGTTTGACTGACAGCGTACACCAGCCCCTAGCAGTCGTGCACACAGGCAGTCACGCCCACCCAACAGACACACACTCACATACAATCTGCCCTGTAATAGCATTCGCTCTGTGCTGTTTACTGCAGAACAAATGCATGATATGTTGATATCAATGACAAAAACAATTCAAAATCCACAAAGTGTGAACCGTGATAGAGCGAGTGGTTACTGTATTCTCTATAATCGACACACTGTAGGGCACATAAATGAACATAAAGTTAAAAGTGTGTGCTTTTGTCACTTTCAGCTTGTATATTTCAACACTTTCTTTGCCCTCAGTGTATTACGGACTCCATGAGGGCAAGAGGGATCAACGTGTCCACTTCGTTACCCGATGAGGTTCTCAACTTTGTCCGAAGGCACCCACTGATGTCACAGCAGGTCCAGGCTTTCGACCGTCGACCCCTTCTGTTCAGAAGAACCACAGAATACATACACATGGCCGTGAGCGGAGTCCAAGGGTTGGACGGACAAAAATATCATGTAATGTACTTGGGAACAGGTGGGCACCAGAAGGAAGCTGCTTGTCATTTTCCAACAGTTACCTCAGAACAGTCTTCACTCACCGTGAACCCTGGCTATTTGTAGAATCCATGCAAATGAAGAGAAATTGTGAATAATAGATGTTATCCACTAAAATTTATATCAATGCCTCAGCCTATATGAATAGTTTAAATCTCTTTGTGGGTAGCAACACAAATATAGAGCTGTGGAGAATGTTAAAAGACAACTACAAAAATTGCAGTTTCTCTGCATTTACTATTCCACAGCTTGATATTATTAAGAATTACTGGTATTATTTGAAATAGATTTCTTTTACTACATGATTAAATAAATACTGTATTTTCCGCACTATAAGGGCCACTGGATTATATGGTGCACTGCACCCCCCAAACATTGTCTTTTGTGATATAATTTTTCATATAAAAGGCGCACTGGACTGTAAGGTGCTTGGAATTAAGGCTACAGTAAGTTATAGGGATGCACAAAAAATAAAAAGTACAGTATTTTTGATTGATCAGTTCTCACTGTTCACAATTACATACCATTGGATGCAACAGGAATCAAATCCTGGATCCTATTTGCTAGGATATGTAGAGGAATTCAGTTTTATACATCATCACACTACTTTTATACAGTCGCAAATTGTTGATGTTATTATTGGGGTGGGCCACAAGAAATATTCTTCAGATATTAAAGCGGTCTCTGGTAGACAAAAGTTTGAGGACCACTGAACAATACTTGCAAAGTCTCTATAAAGAGCACAAGATTCTGAACTGAATGAAGAGAAAACCATTGTGGAAACTAATTTGGTAGTTCTGAACTGAATGAAGAGAAAGGCATGGTGGGAAGTAATTTGCTCATCGTGAAATATAGAAGGAAATGCTTGGTCGTAGGTTTTTAAAATAATGAGATAAGACCGGCGGCGCAGTGGTTAGCGCTTGTGCGGCACAGTTCATGTCATGGGAACCTGTCGTGGGTTCAAATCCAGCTCCAGACTTTCTGTGCGGAGTTTGTATGTTCTCCCCGTGCTTGCGTGGGTTTCCTCCGGGCACTCCGGTTTCCTCCCACATTCCAAAGACATGCATTTCAGGTGAATTGGCCGGTCCAAATTGTCCCTAGGTGTGAATGAGCGAATGAGTTGTCTGTCCCTGTGTGCCCTGCGATTGGCTGGCAACCAGTTCAGGGTGTCCCCTGACCACTGCCCGATGATTGCTGGGATGGGCTCCAGCCCTCCGCGACCCTACTGAGGATAAGCGGTACGGCTAATGAGATGAGAGATGAGATAAGACTTAATACCTTTTTCACGTGTTGTTTTTAGTGGTCTAGTGGGTTGGATCCAATGCTCTTCCCGCCGCAATCCGGGTTTGAGTTCCATTGCATCTAATGTTATGCAGTTGTAAACACACATTCATGTCCCTAGCAAACTATAGAAATTCGATGCTCTCACCATTGCAATCCAGCTTGATACCCGTGGCCACCATTGTTATGCAATTGTGGTCAGCGATAAAGTTTATTAACTGATCAAAAACTGCACAAGTATGGTAACCCATTTACAGTTTTGTCCGTTTATAAGGGTCACGGTTTCTGAGGTGCTTGTTAAAATTTTCAAATTAGGTTTTTGGGTGAAACTTTAAGTCCATAAAATGTGGTACTTTTTATGACTGTGACTTAATGTGTTATAGCACATACTGTAGTTCGACATCATTTACCTTTGTGCCTCTCAGATGAAGGCTGGCTGCACAAAGCCGTACTTGTCGAGGGTCAGCTGCATATTATTGAGGAGATTCAGCTCTTCCATGAACCGCAGCCTGTGGACAATGTCCTCATCTCTCTTAACCAGGTAGTGTGTCCAATCTGCACCCACACACACATGCACTCTTCCGTGTTAATATGTTTTTTATTTGTGCTTTGTGTGACAGTTGAGCATATATGTGGGCTCTCCTTCGGGCGTGGTGCAGCTGCCTCTGTTCAACTGCCGTAGGTATGCTTCCTGCTATGACTGTATCTTAGCAAGGGACCCCCATTGCGCCTGGAGTGGATATGAGTGCGTGGATGTCATTACGTCTATGAACAAGTGAGTGTTCCTTCTCCTACCGTGTAAATAAGAGAGTAAATGAGTGGAACAACTACCCTTGTAAATACTTTGTGTAAAAGGAACATTTTTTTAGTTGTACTAAAAAAATGTACTTGTAGCAATAATTTGTACCCATGAAAACTATACTCAGTATGTTTAAAAAATATATACCATATTTTCCACACAGTAAAGCGCACCCCCCCCAAAAATAGTATTTTGTCATATCTTTCATATATGTAAGGCGCACTGGACAGAAACGCGCAAGGAATTAAAACTACAGTAAGAGCTACCGTATTTATTCGCAGATAACCGTTGCCCATTTTATACACTTACGGTGTATATTAGTGCAATGATTGAAAACCTCGCTGACCAAAATCGCAAAACATTGTATGCATCGGGAATTTTAACACGAATCGCGACGGCGAGAACGCCAAAATCGTGAGTGAGTGAGTCAAAAGAGCTTTTAAATATAAACAAATTAAGGGTGCAACATTCTTGCAGATTTGGGAAACAAAACCACAATCTCTTAACATACATGGATACAAAAGGCCAGGCAAGTCCAAAGTCCGGCCCACGGGCCAGATACGGCCTGTGATGAATTTTTTACTGGCCTGCAGCCTCTGTCATAAAATTAATAATATGTGGCCCGCCAGTAAGTTGACTGCTGTGTAAAATAAATGTGTACAATAGAAATTTCACCGGTTCACCAGATGGTGGCAGTAGCCCTTTGACAACTGTCTCCAGTTCCGACATGGCGACTGTAAAAAAAAGAAAGAAAGAAAAAAAGTCGACTGCAAGGGCAGAAAATTTTATTATTTTCTCACCAAAATTCCGAAACAACTGAGCTTCCAGAATTTAAAACGGGGGTGCGCACGTTAATATGCATTGGAGCTCGAGTCAAGAGAGGGGTTTTGGGGTTTTTAAGGGTTATTGATCTATCTTCGTTATTCATTATCCATTATCCGTTATCGGTCAGTTCATAATACGCTACAAAGCCTAGGAGCCGTAACACTTACTCTCAGCCAAAAGGCCAAGCTAAGGTCCTAGCCCTAAAACCTTGCTGCGATCATTGCGAATGCACCGTTCCCGGAGGTACTGCAATACCGGGCCGATGCGTGGAGTGGACAGAGCAAGCTCATATTCCATCTCCGAAATGCAAAAATCAAAGATAGTGACTTCAAAGGCCAAGCTAAGAACCTAGCATCAAAGCCTTGCTATCGTAAAGGCCAAAAGGCCAAGCTAAGGACCTAGCATCAAAGCCTTGCCAGAAATTTCTGGCCGTGAAGCAGATGCCGTTGGGCTGCAGACTATGGCTCACCACCAGCAGCTAGAACTTAAAACGCCACCAATACTGAAAGTCCTCCTTCATTTTGCTCCAGTTTGACTGTTGTTATTATTTCTGTGAGCACGCTGTTTTAGTTAAGTTTTGCTGTTCGCTAATGTTAAAACTCGGCACGGTCACACTTCCGGGTACTTATGGGTATTGTAGTTATTCCTTTCAAATGTTTGTGAGGAGTTAGGATAGTGAATGTGGCTTTAATATATATATATATATATATATATATATATATATATATTATTTTATTGCTTTATATTTTTATTTTGTACTTGAAATGAAAACAAAGTAAATTATGTCTATTGTATTGTAGGTTAATAACCTACCTGACTGTCTGAATGGCGTAATGCTGTTGGTAGATCAAAAAAAGGAAATTAAATCTACAGCAGATTTTGCTTCCTTGGCACACTTTCGGTAGGGAGAAACCAAAAAAACGAACACCGCGAGTCAAATGAAAATGCTACAAAGGCAAGCTACGAGCTTACGACACTGATTGCCTAACACTGCAAACCTTTCGCGGAGGGAGAATGTATTAAAGACTGTGTCATTAAAATGGTGGAGAGAATTCGATCGGCACTCACACATTTTCGGATAACGAAATCTGGCCCGCTTTCTGAAAAGTTTGGACACCCCTGCTGTAGGCGAATTCGCTTGCATCTGCATGCACATGTGTGCGTTATCAGATGAGGTGATCAAAAAGATACCGTTCGCCTTTTAACTAGCCTAGAAAATGTTGTGCCCTATTGCAGTGTCCTTTTCAAGGAGTTCGAAGTAATCTTTCTGTTGGCAGAAACAACCCTGTGCTGAAATTAAACACAGTTAACAGCTGTGTACTCCGAGCAATTTTGGTTGCCACAATATGGTTTGAACTGCATAACTCCAGGCACATTTTTCTTAATTAAATTCCCACTTTTATTTCAATTCTTTCGCATTTATTATCACATTTTACCAGTGGGGGACCGTGCAGTTTACCCCTAGGCATTCAGCTCCAGTCTGAATTAGGGATGTGTCATTCATGAATGAAGCGGCTCTATGATCTGGCAATCGGAAGTGAATTTTTTTCTTTTTGATATGTTAGGACGCGGGTGCAGTTATTTAGGCTGCGGGAGACGCCCTCTGCCGAGCACGGTCCGCTCAGGGAGCTGGCAATGTGGACTACTTTGTAATCTAAGTTAAACAAGACTGTATAAACATAGACAAAGAAAAATAATGACTGGTGGATGTTTATTAAAAAAAGTCTGCCTTGGCCGGAGCTGAAAGTGATCATTGACGTCTTAGGCCCGACTGGCCCAAAACTCTGATCGCTTAGGCTTGGGTTTCAGATGTTGCCTTGATGCTTAAAGGGTTGGACAAACATGTTCCCGATTGCAAAAGGCTTGCTCGCTTCAGAGTTGTCTGACCCTTAACAATTAAATTAAGACAACTTTATTAAATTCTTGAGCAGCTTGGTCATTTAAACTTTAACGTCTATCTGCATGATTGTTTTGGTGGATTACCGCCCCTTGGCCAATAATAGTTTGTGAAACTAGTGACATTTATCAAGGCCCTCTAGAGCGCTCTCAGATGCCAACTCACAATCAGATTGGTTAAACCAACAACTTTATTGAAGACTTACAAGGGCCTCAGAATTTAATATGAAGGCCTCCGGGTTGATTTACGAGCCTAGGAACAACTAATGGTTGAAATGGGATTTCTTAACTGCTAGAATATGAAGGCACACATCTAGAAGCAGCACAACTACGTAGAATCAATAAAAGGAAGCCGACAGACAATTTGGAATTATTTAATAAATAGTGATGGACAAAATATAATTTATTTAGATCACTTGATTCAGATGTTTTTAGGCCGTCGCAGTCCGCCACTGCATTTTACCTTAGGCACAATGATGTCATCCTTGTGCCAGGAGCTAACCCGCACTGCAAATCAAACGGTTACTTAGACAGAACCTACTGTGGACCATTTGTTCCTGGTTTCTTTGCTATGATTGCTACCCTTTGCCCTCATGTATTTCTTTGCTTCACTCTTGCAGATCCACATTAATCCAGGACATCCGGCAAGGCAGAAGAGGGTGTGAGAACACCCGAGCAGGTTTGTTGAAATCTACAAAAAGTTTGATCTCAATGAAGACCACTGACGAAACTGAAATGAAAAAGTTGTGCAAAAAAATATGCCGTCTTGGTAGGCCCTTTTTGAAAGTTCATTATGCGCACACTCTTGTCTCTGTTCATTTAATCCCATTCTGAGGGAGATCTGCTTGATATTCGTGGCAGGCGAATGCTGCATCCTTCTTTGCAGTTTCAATCAGATCAAATGTGGCAGCTTCTCGTTTGGGGCTGCGCTAGCTGCTAGCTGATAAGATGGCTGAAAGTGAAAGTTGAAAACTTTGGATAGTCTTTGATGTTTAATATGCGTGTGAGATTTCAAGGTTTGGTTTGATGAGATATAACGCAGCGGACGTTGTCTCCAAGGGTATTACCTTGTAATACTTCTGTAATAAAAACATGGATTTGGGATTAAAATTTTTGGTAGAAGCGATAAAAAAACTCAAGGCTGAGGCTTTGATTGTGAGAACAAAAAAATTACTAATATTCGTTAATAAAATATATATGTATTAAGAAACAAATGGTCAATCTGCTGGTTTAGTCTTCAACGTTTGATGTTCTTTCTCTCTCTTCCAGCCAGACTTTTGTAAATAGTGAATGCGAACACCCAGGCACCTAGATGTCGTTTACTGTTTTGTGTCACTTTGGTTCGAAACCTGTTTTTTTCGTCTTCTTTCTTTGGCACCTTTATGAGAGAATACTTAGCAGAACTCTAACTCATTTGCAATCACTGAAGTGGATGATTAGGGACTTGAGCAATTCTGAATCGTATTTATCTGCACCAACCGAAGCCGATTGCAAGCTAGATGGTACTTCAGTTGTTACATGTGTTCTAATGCGCCGCAATTTACACACAAACGGCAATTAGCGGTAACGTTTTTAAAAGCTCACAATTTTTAATGTTTTTTTTAATGTATTATTTTGGTATTACAGTAATATCACTCTAAAAGGGAAATAGTGTTCCTTCAGTTTTTGAAACATTGTTGATCATTTCATTACCTTATACCTACTATTATTGTTCTTTCATTTGACATGTACTTTATATCAGGGGTCAACTTCGTAACTAGGGGCATTCGGTTGATTTTAGACAAAATATGAAATAGTGAACAGTTAAAAAGAAACACGTAGGGAAAGGAATCATATAAACATGAAATATGTCTTAGCTTCTGATAAAAATCTTCGAGATGCAAAAATTCTAGTTTGTTCTAGAGGTCCTACATTCGGGAATTTCTTTTGATTAAATCTCCTAGGTTACAAATGACGGATCCACCCTAAAGGGTGTGGAAATTAAAGAAAAGCAACGTTATTAGCCAATAGTGACAATGATGTAAACCGTGCGTAATAATAAAAATGACAAACAACAGTAGGCACACAACTGTTGAATAAGCTGCAATCATGACTTTAAGCCAGGAGATGGCGGCAGAAGGTAACAAAGTTTCAAATTGCGGACATCAGTCTTAAATAAATACATCGTGAAATTGATGTTGGTATTGTGTTAATAGTTTATGTTTTCAATGAATGATTTTAATCATGGGCACACATATTCAACAACGTTTGTCACCTACAATGCTTAGAATGGAAGAAAATAATTACATTTATTGTCATTGTAACATGTGAAAAGCACAACAAAATTAACATTCTCTGGTACCTTGAATAAAAATAGTGTGATAATGAAATAAAATCGAATGCCTACTTGTTTGTCACCTATTGTATACCACTGTTGGTCCAGTGGTTAGGATTCAACTTCTCACCGCCGTGAAGCATTTTGATTCCTGTTACATTCAAACGCAACGTCTGAGCTGATAAAAAGTTAAACAAAATTTGATACTGATTTTTGGTAAAGAGTTTGGGGTGCGTGTGAGACAATTGCAAGTACCAAAATCATATTTTTTTAAAATGTACTCTGACAGATGTTTCCACGCGGACCCGCTCTGTCCGAGTGGGTGACGACGTGCTCCTGCAATGTGAGCTCGCCTCCAACCTGGCCGTCCCGCTGTGGACTCTTGCCGACCGGGAACTTCACGGCTACGGCCTCAGCTCCGGCTTTCGGACCGGCACGGACGGGCTTCTTATCATCGGAGCCCGCCTGGACCAGGGCGGCGTTTATACCTGCTACGCTGTGGAGAATGACATCCACGTCATCACAGTTATCTACAACGTCACGGTCCACCCCGAGCTCCCGCTCACGGAAGAAAGTCCTCACCACCGCTTCACTGCCTTACCATTGCCTACCCCTTTTGAGGGGACGCCAGCCCCGGTGCCTGACCTGCCACGCTCAGAGCTGCTTTCTGGCAAGAGTATGGAAGCGGTGTATCTGTCCCTCATTACCATCCTGGGCAGTTTGTGCGTAGTTCTCTCCGTGGTGTTGTTCTACCTAGGATTCTGTCTGAGAGTGGGCACTCGAGGGAAGTACTCTCCTCCAATTGCAGCTGCGACTTACCAGGGCGGGAAGAGAAACTACAGGAAGCGGAAGCGAAACTTGGCCCACTTGGAGCTCAAAACCATCTCCAATAACGGACACGACGTTCACGACAGCCTCTCCAGGCCGCAAAACTGCGACGTTCACGACCGAGGATTCCTGCAGATCGTCCCAGGTGAAGCTTACACAAAGACCACCCAGCCTCCCCCGGCTCCTCCCCTTCCCACACCACCCGAATATAACTTCCCCAACGGCTTTTCGGCCACCCTGCCCAGCGTCCTGCGGAGGATGAATGGGAACAGTTATGTTTTGCTTACCCATACCGACGGGGAATATGTCTCATCCTTCAAAGATGAGTTAAGCAAAATCTTGGAGAAACGAAAAGGTACTCAGTTGATGCCCAGACCCGACGAGAGCTCCGTGTAACTGGGGGACAGGAGGCCCTTTTCGAGCAACTTTTTGGGGGGAAGGAAAAGAAAGGAAATGAGGGAGAAGGAATGAATGGAGGACTGGAATGTTCTACCTCACTTCAAGCAATGTGTAGCCTTGAGGGAAAAAAACAGAGGAATTATGCTTGGAAATTTTGAAAAATGTAAGAACTTGTAACCTTCCATGTGAACTAACAGAACTAGCAGGTTACTGTTTATTTTCCAAGGGACATTCCAGAAACAATACTTCCACACCATTGAGAGTTAATTTAGCACTTTCAAATTTTACTTCATATTAACCCGTTTTAGGTCACCTGGTACTTTAAAATGCCTACAAAGGTGCATCCAAAGTAAAACTGAAGGTATAATTGAAGCATTTGGAATATCAGCTTCTGCAGTGCAGTGGTTGGCACATTCGCCTAACACGCCAAAGGTCCCCAGTTAGAAACTTGGTGGAAGCGTTTGTTGGCCTGGAGAGGAACGGGCACCACCAGGCTGTACTTGCCCAAGACACACCACAGGAAATGGTGCTTGAATGACCCTAGCGGTTAAGGGATCCAACCAAACACATATATGTAATACATGCCCGTGAATACTTTGAAGTTGTTCTGTACATATTGATTTTCCTTCTGCCACGACGCCATGAGCCACAGGTGAGCCAAATAACTTAACAATATAGATAGCTTAAACAAAATGTGTCAGACTCATGGCCCGTGAGCCAAATGTGGCCCACGACAACAATTTACGTGGCCCCCGAGACGATGCTGAGAGAACTACAAGAGAAGGACAAGCTGCATTGTGTCAAACATTAACAGTTTTTAAAAATGTAGTCAAAGCCATGCTCAACTTGCAAAGCACACACTGTAGCTGTATTTTCCATCTACCTTTAATCAACCAGAGAACATTGAAAAGCCCATTCCGATGTTACTTTATTAAACATCACGGATGGAAATTTTTAAAAGCGCCTGGTTGTCTTTGAAGAATTTTTAGCTCCTTTCTATAACAGATATGAAGTGTAACAGCGAAGTTCACCTATCATATATAAACATTTTCATTAATACATAAAAAGAACATTTGTATCTATTAAATCATTGATTAAGTCAGCTTTTTTGTCACTTCTAGTCTGCATGAGTTTTAATTTAACTCTGGTGGAAATGAATTCAATTATTATGCTTTTTTATTTTCTTAATTTTAATTTTTTTTTTTTTTACAAATGCTCAGTTGATAAACACTACAAGGAATTTAGTCTTAGTGAAGGAAAAAGATCTTGAGGGGGAAAAAAACGCTCAATAATCATTTTATAATCAAATTTTACTCCCTGAATCACGATTTAATTGCGAGTCTCTGTAAAGACCTCCATCTCTCCCGCTAAGGTACACTTTAATGCCATTAATATACTAGTCCTTTACCCGAGATAGTGTTTAATTTCTACCATGTGGCCCTCGACCTTAAATGAGTTTGAAACCCCTGTCTTACACTATATCGTTAGGAGGGCTGGAGAAACACCATTGTTTAAAAAACAATGTAACACTCAAAAGTGTTAAATTAACACTTGTAGCTGTGGACACTTAGGAACAAATTATAACATACACAAAAATAGTGCTCCTCTTAACAGTCACCCAAAAAAAGTGACTCTAGCTTTCAAACAGGAGAAGATGTCATCAGGTGGTGTCCAACCGTCACTGGGCGTTTCGACCCTGAACCACAACACTTCCTCACATTATAGTGTTCATTGAACTTGCAATTTTGCCTTGTATATTTATATGTCATAAAGAACCCGCTGATTATTTAAAAAATGCATCATGTGTAACTTGTATTCCACAGGAATCTCTCAATAGATTTATATTGCTCTTGGTCATTTAGTGAACAATTAGTTAGATTCTTATTTATAAAACTTTATTGGAAAAAGTCTAGCTGACAAATGGATAATTGAATATTAGTTTCTGAGGTCTTTGTTGCCGGCGTAGACGCATAGAAAATCATCAAGTATTTGTCGTTACAGTTATTGTGTGTTTTTTTTTTACATGCATTCAATTTTTTTTAATTGCAATTGGACTATTGCTGCTACTCTGGTTTTGTAAAGCCATGTAACCAAACATGCACAGAAATCCGATCCAGGTCTCAGTCCGACTGTGTGCAGTCTGATTGAAAGCGTTGCGTTCAACGTTTTATTTTCCGAGAACACGTGCACGTATATCCCTTCCAATAATATACTTTATTACTGCGTTGTTTCTATCATCCGGGTTATTCTGCAACTACGAACTTCTCGCACAGAGTGGAAAGATACGCAAAAACGATCCTTGTGTCTTATCCCAGTCGGACTATTCCCTGGATATACCGTAAATGGAGTGTGTGTGTGGCTGACTCAAATAGGGAAGGCAGTGGGCCAACGTTTAATCGCCGCATTTTTTAAATGTGTCGCTCACAAAAAAAATAAAAAAATAAGGAACCTTGTTGTCGTGGGACATGCTGTGACTTTGCTTTCATTCATGCAGTCAAATTCATAGTCCTTGAAGGACAATCTTCACAAAAACTTACTAACAGCTGCAAGTTTGTTTCCATTTCTATGCATTTCATTGGTTCCTCCAGTTTCTCTGCCGATGACTTAATGAATTTTCCACTGAGAACATTCTCTGTGAAGCTTTGCATAATATTTTTGTGCTATAAGAAAAACATCAGACTGCTAAATGCATGCATTTGTCTTAAATTCCATGATAAAGTGCAGAATCTGGTTTTGAATAATAATAATAATGATGATGATGAACACTAAATTCCTCTTACTCAATAACAGTGTCTGAAACTGGACACCAGGGCAGACAACTCTGAAAAGTTGCCTGCCCAGCCATAAAGTTGCCTGCCTCATTTTTCACCACTTGAAACACAATAAGACGACTAACCGCAAAAAACCCATTGTTGCAAAGAATTAAGGATTGATAATCAGAATATATAACAGAACAACCTTTTTAAATTATGTTTATTATAAATCTACTTATAACATTCATTGCACATATATGACATCGCTGTTTTCCATCTGCCATCAGTATGTACCTGTATTTACTCATCTTCATTCATGCAATGTTTGCGTTGGGTCGTCTGCTACAAGCCACGTGAACTCCCCCTTCCACGATGCTTTTAATGTACGTTTACGTTTTGTAGCGTCATGAATTTTGTTAGCTTCTTTTGAATATTTCTTCTGGGGCTGAGGTTTTAGCTTGACTCCTAACCTATCCATTTTTCTTGTGTTCTCTGTGCATCTACGATGTCAACTGTAAATCGCCTTTGATCATTGATTTTTGCAATCCGGAGATGGAATAAGAGCTTGCTCTGTCCACTCCACGCACCGGCCCGGTATTGCAGTACCTCCGGGATCGGTGCATTCGCAATGATCGCAGCAAGGCTTTAGGGCTAGGACCTTAGCTTGGCCTTTTGGCTGAGAGTAAGAATCCCGGCTCCTAGGCTTTGTAGCGTATTATGAACTGACCGATAACGGATAATGGATAACGAATAAAGAAGATAGAACAATAACCCTTAAAAAATTCCCCCCCCCTCTGTGCATCTACTTTGGAAATTGATATGCAAATGGAATGAAATGCACGACCTTATAACGCTCGGAAAAGTCCGGAAGCACGAAGTTATTCGATGCAGGCTTCTGTTTGGCTGCCGAGTATGCAAATTGCTAAACGAACTTAAATTCCGAAATTTCCAAACCGAACGAAGATTTCGAAATTGGAATAAAACAAACGTTTTATTTGATTTAAAAAGTAAAAAACATTTGGGGGGGTTTTTTTGTCTTGAAAAAGTTGTCGGCCACCCGGGCGGAGACATTTTGTAAGTTGTACGCCCGACGTAAAAGATGCACGCCCCGGGCGTCCGAGCAGGCATTTCAGACACTGTCAATA
Organism: Urocampus carinirostris; assembly: GCF_059441175.1. Lineage (NCBI taxonomy): Eukaryota > Metazoa > Chordata > Actinopteri > Syngnathiformes > Syngnathidae > Urocampus > Urocampus carinirostris. The sequence goes on from NC_142361.1 coordinate 7,921,951, forward strand.
ACAATGCATTTAATAAACAGGTCAGTTTAACAATAACAAAAAACAAACTATCTTTAAAAAAATATTTAAATACATTAATATAAAGAACTGATTGGCAAACGAAAAACGTGTTATATTTCTCAACAGGAACTTTCAAAAGGTTTGTATTTTGTATTAAAACATCATTAATCATTTTAAATATGAATTTAATAAAGATGATTAATGTTTGACTTTAAATCATTTTTTTGTTTTTTTTCCCTCAGAATTTAGCAGTCAATTTTAAACTGAAGTTAAAGAATAAATATCAGGGAGCATTTTCAATAGCTGGGGCATTCATTGTGCAAAAAATTTTTATATTTGATTTATTCAGAGGGACATTGTGTAATATTTGTCCTCTAGATGTTTTCTGTGGCAGTACACAATACAGCGACAAGTGCTACGAATCACAAGAAAGAATACAATCTACGGAGATGCAACATCAACAAAAAGCACACATTTTCTTATTTTTTTGTCAGCATTTCACAAGGTTTCTTTTTTACCCGTGGCAGCAAGATGGCAGACAATGCCAGCTCTCTACCTGAGCCTCATTTATTGTAAAAATAAGATAAAGATTCTTGATCTTTATGAGTATTAAAACAAATGCATGTTTATGTACGTTAGCTTATTATTCAAATCAATATTGTTTTTTTTAATTAAGTTTTTTTTTTTATACTTGGAATATCTAAACAATAATAAATAATACACGCTGTCCCTTTAAAGCTGTAGAAAAATATTCATTTAGAGGGCACTAAAAGACTCAAATTAAATCTGAGGTAGTTCTATGTTTATGAGGATTACAATGTGCAGATAAGACACTGAGGACAAAAAAAGGACACTGAACGATAGGGCCATACCACTGTTGAAAACAAGGTCATTTATTTTTCTAATTGAACATATGATTGCGCAAATGTTAAGTTTTTGGACTGTGTTCTCAAGATTTTAAAAGATGTAATGTTTTTCTAAATTGTAAAGTTTAGAATTTAATGACAGGGGTACTGCTATTAGATCAGCCATGTCAAACATATGGCCCGCAGGATGAGTTAATAAGACGTAACTGTAAACTTCTGAGTACGTCAAAAAAAGGGAACCAGGTATCTAGCGCTTTTTTCATCAAAGTTATGTTTCTAATAAGTAAAAACCAAATGCTTCTTCTGATCACTAGAGGGCAGTAAAGGTGTAAGTGAGCTTATGTAATAATAATAATAATAATAATTTCCTTGTATTGTCATTCTGTGTAACAATGTACACAGAACGAAATGTCGATTGCACCTGACCCGTTGTAGCGAGCCGATGCAGCCGCAGCCAACAGAGGGCGCCGCCGACCACTTTTTAAGTCTTAGGAATGACTCGGCCGGGGCGCGAACCACCGACCTCCCAGTCTCAAAGCGGGCGCCTTACCATCTAGGCTACTGAGCTGGTCCAGCTAATGTTCTATCCATGTTTGGGTCTACTTGGAGTTCTCTGTGATCAACAATAAAAATAGAAAGAAACGTCCAAGGTTAATGAACTAACTTTTGAACAGCATTATTAAATGTCTTGATACTCGGGATTTTACACCTGCTATTGGAGAGCGAGAGAGGATATAGCACAGCATTTGTCCATGCGCATTATTTAAGATAAGATGTATCTGGTTTTACGTTTATAACAATAATGTGGTGCGTCATCTCAGTTTCAGTAGGCCCACAATGGTAGGTGTATTTCAGGGGTGTCCGAACTGTTCAGAAAGCGCGGCAGATTTGGTAAGCTGAAAATCTGTTAGGGCTGATTATTTAGCCTGTCATTCTTTGAACAGTCTTTAAAAGATTCTCCCTCCGTGAAAAGTTTGCAGTGCTTGCTGATCAGCGTCATGACCTCATAGCTTGCCTTTGTAGCATTTTCATTTGACTTGCAGGTCTTGTAAAAAAGCGCTGCTGTCCCGTTGAAACAGTTTCCGGTTAGCATTCGTTTCCAGTTAGCTTTTTGTGGTCAGCATGTTTCTTCTGGCAGTGCCTCTTGGTATTGTATCCTTTGAACGGCCACAGTCTCTTGCCATATTAGAAGACACAGTAGTTTCCACTGGTCCTGGAAGTGGTGGCCCTCACATTCAACTTTCCTTTTTTTAATCTACAATTGCCATGTCAGAAATGAAATGTGCTAAAATTCTTACAGAAAGAAAAGGGCAAGGTGACTAAAGAGTTACCGCCATCATCTGGGGAAATTATAAATTATTATTATTTATTTTTTGTACAAATTTATTTTTCACTGTGCTCAACATTACTGGTGGGCCACATATTATATTTTTATGACAGAGACCACAGGCTAGTAAAAATATCACTGGCTGAAACTAGCCCCCGGGCCGGACTTTGGACATACCTGGTGTATTTGATGTTATTGCCCGTTCACTGTTAAAACTCTCATTTCTTGTTTCTTTGTTATTTCATTCAAAGCAGTATGACTTTTGGGGAAAGCCTATTTGTATTTATAGCTCCTAATTGAGTTTGTTTACTGTGGTGAGTTGTTTCAGATGTAAAGCTGAATTGTTCAACAGTTAAAATAAATAATTTGTTAACACATTCAATGCAAAACATGAAAATCACTTCTTTTCCCCATTATTTTTGAATAAATGTCTGGTTATCATTTGTGGGGTAGGCTAAAAAGTATGGGCTGAATGATAAAACATAGTACTGAAAAACAAAGATACTGGACTGATCCGTCCCACCAAAGAAACTGATCTGGATTCGGCCCCAGAGCCAAACTGAGTTTGACATGCTTTTATCAGTCTGATGACTTTTTCTATTTACTCTGTGGACACATTCATAAATCATTGCTCACAATGCAAATTTCATTCTAAGGCCAAGGCATTATATGATTTTTTTTCACTGCCTTTGACACTGTAAGGTGTAAAAATCAGGAACTTTGTTTTACAAAAGACTTAACAAAAGTGCTAAAGAGAGGAGCATTTTAAGTTAGACAATATTTCTTGTCAGTAATCTCCCCATTTATCGCCACTTATGACACAGCTTTCATGTTGTTATTGTTCCTGCCCGTATTTTTCTTTTTGCATGCTGCTTCATGCCCGCGGGACATTCGCTGCTGTTCAAAATAACAGAATTGCACTTGTTTTTCTGCATTTTGCTCTCAACAAAACCTCCTCTTCAACCTTCCCTGTGCTCCTCGTTGCTTTTTTTTTTTTTTTTTTTTTTTTTTTTTTTTTTTACTTTTTTCTTGTGCCGTTACTTGACTTTCGTTAACAGTTTCCCAAGGTATATTCTTGGTGAGACCATAGTGGGAATTGACTTGGAATTAAAAGGTGTATAATTTTCTATTTTGATTGCATATATGTTTTTTTTTTTTTTGTAAGGTCCTGAAAAACGAACAACTGTAAGGGTGTCCAAACATTTCAGAAAGCGTGCCAAATTTGGTAAGATGAAAATGTGTGAGGGCTAACTATTCAGCCTGGCATTTTTTGAACAGTCTTTCATAAATTCACCCTCCGTGGAAGGTTTGAATTGCTTGGCGACCCACAACTCGCCTTTGTAGCATTTTCATTTGACTCGCAGGGTCTCTTGAAAAAGCCCTGCTATGCCATTAAAACACCTTCAAGTTGCTTCACCTTTTAACAGTGTCCCTTTTAAGTTAGCTTGCCAGCATGTCTTGGCAGTGCCTCTTGATATCATATTCTTTGGAAACGGACAGAGTTTCTGGGCAAACTAGGCAGACGCAGTTGTTTCAGATTTTGGTGAAAAAGTACTCCAGTTTCCACTTGTCCTGGAAGCGGCTGCCCTTGCAGTCAACTTTCCTTTTTGTTTATTTACAGTCACCATACCAAACATGAAGTGGGCTAAAATTCTAACAGAGAGCCAAGGTGTAAAAAGGGCTACTGCCATCGTCTAGTTTTTTTCACAGGTACAAAATTATCTTAAACTGCGGTCAACATTACTGGTGGGCCACATGTTAATAATTGTATGACAGGCCATGGGCCGTAACTAACCCACAAGCTAGAATTTAGACATACCTGACTTAGAGGGACAGTGTGTATTATTCAGTGCCTCTTGGTAGTAAGAAAAAAAGATTCATTCATGAAAAAAGAAACAATATTGGTTTAAATAATAAGAAAAAAACACTATCATACCGGGCAGTACGGCGGCGCAGTTTAAATCCAGCTACTGGACTTACTGTGCGGAGTTTGTATGTTCTCCTTGTGCTTGCGTGGGTTTCCTCCGGGCACTCCGGTTTCCTCCCACATTCCATAGACATGCATTTCAGGTGGATTGGCCGGTCCAAATTGTGTGAATGAGCGAGCGAGCTGTTTGTCCCTGTGTGCCCTGCGATTGGCTGGCAACGAGTTCAGGGTGTTCCATGCCCACTGCCCGATGATTGCTGGGATGGGCTCCAGCAACCCCGCGACCCTGCTGAGGATAAGCGGTGCAGCTAATGCGATGAGACAGTCCAGACATGGGACCAAGTCACACATGTGCAAGTCTCAAGTAAGTCTCAAGTCTTCACCTTCAAGTCCCAAGTAAGTCCCAAGTATTTTTTTCTTGGGCAAGTCAAGTCACAAGTCAAGTCCCGAGTCTTAGATTGCCAAGTCCAAGTCAAGTCACAAGTCATAAAAACAGCGACTCGAGTCGACTCGAGTCCAAGTCACTAAGTCTCAAGTCCCCATGTCTGTGAGACACTATCATACCAAGGTGCATTTTTTTAATACTCATTTATTTGACATAACACGAGCCTCATTTAGTGGGAGTTGACATATTTGTCCGCCATCTTGCTGCTACAGGTACCCAAGAACCTCAAAAAAGTGATAAAAAATATTACATTGGTCACTATGAGTCTCCATGGATTGTATGCTCACGCGTGCTTTTTAGCACTTATTTTCAGTTGCGCGACAGAATACAGTGACATCTAGTGGTCAAATAATAACCGGCGTCCCTTTAATAATTGAAAAAGCGGGTCAAAGTGAAAATAATTGAGTAGACCTTTTTGTTTTCCAAGAAGTGTAGTTTCTTTTCTTTTCTTCTTTTTACTGCAACCTCTAGTCATTAAAAAATATTGTTCGATTTGGGATAATTGATGTTACCAGCATGCGTTTTGTTTGGTCTATTTAGATACAAAGACAAAAATTGAAATCTCATTTTTAAAAGTCTTGTAAAATAAGTGGGGGGGATATGGGGGTTCAATTTGTTCAATATATTTGTAAGATTTAAGTACATTGGAAAAAACATATCTTTTTGGAGGTCGTTTATCTTATTTGGAATATTGTTTTTAAAATTTAGCTTTATTTTGACTATTTAAGAATAAATACTCTAAATAAGTTTAATAAATGAACAGTTTCAATACGTTAATTATGATTATTTATTTTGCTATTATTTTATGCTTATTTACATTTCTGTAGTCTTGTAATTTCACACTTTTAAGAACAGTAATTTTCTCGTATAACATTCAATAAATACAATACAAAAGGTACAATGAAATTGATCAAAAATACATAAAAATAATCGTAATTTTACAAACTACTGCCAATTATTACTCTATATTTTAAAATTGTAGAAGACAAATAATATTTAAAATCATTAATTATCCTTATTAACATTTTCATACTCGTACAATTTCACATCATTTTAAATACTCTACTTTTTGTAAAATCAATAAATACAATATAAAAAGTACACTAAAATGTATCAAAACACACATAAACTATAACTATTTGTGAGTTTATTTTCCTTTCATTTTACAAAAATATTAGAAAAGATGTCTTCAAATATTTTAAAGTTTTCAAAGATATATATTTTAAAAAGTAAAATAATCTTGATAAAGACAAACCTTAAGGGACATCATGTATTCTTTAGCGCCTTCTAGTGGTAAACACTTCATTTGTTTAAAAAATGATATGGATTTAAATGGTAAGCAATAAAACATGAACTAACATATAAAGGTGCATTTAAAAAAATCATAAAGTTAAAAGAAAATTGCATCTACATTTTACATAACTTGATCTTCCTCTAAAGGCAGGTGACATAATTGTCTACCATCATGCTTCTTCATTTTTCTATTTTCTTTTTCATTTTTTTGTACTTTTTTTGTTTTCTTTTTATGTCCTGTTTCTGTTCTCTTTTTTTCTTATCCCAAGAGCCAAGAAGAGATCCGCAGGTTCGAGAGCGTTCGCCATTCGGGCCCCGGTGCTGTGGAATGCTCTTCCCCCTGAGATTCGATCTGCAACCTCAGTGGAAATGTTTAAATCTAAGCTTAAAACACACTTCTACTCCATAGCATATGAATAACCTATATTTTATGTTGACAATATCTGTGTTCTATTTGCCCTCATGTAGGTTTCAGATCAGGGGATGGTGTCATAATAGTCTGTGGTTTGCAATAATCTGTGGTCTGTGCAGCCCTTTAAGACTCTTTGTGATTAAGGGCTATACAAATAAACATGACTTGACTTGACTTCTTTTCAAAAGTAGTAGGGTGCGTTCTGGTCACTTTGAGTCCCGTATTTTGTCTTCTTCCGTTATCCCTTTAGTACTCGTTTTCGGTAGCACGGCATAATACAGCAACATCTAGTGGGAATATAATAGTCAAGTCAAGTCATGTTCATTTGTATAGCCCTTAATCACAAGAAGTCTCAAAGGTCTGTACAGATAACATACCTGTTAACCTGTAGGTTTTTGCCGTACAAAGTACGTTTATTATGCATTTTAAGACGTGTACGACGTACAAGAAAATCTGTACGGAAAAACGCAAATTTTTCAATTATGGGTACCATCCGGTATACACCAACTATCACGAAACGGCAAATCAATCAAGTCAAACGAGTTCGCCGCGGTAGCTTCTATCTCGGTATCAGTTTTTTCGTTGCAAACAAAGCTAACGGGTTGATGTAGTTAGAGGAAGTTTGTCTCTTTTTAGAGAACCGGCTTTTTTGGTACAACTCATTAAAGAGAGCCGGCTCGCAAACGGCTCCCTTGCTTTGATGCATTATATTACAAATTATTATGTTGTATAAAGAAGTTAAGAAAAAATGGAAGTATAAAAGGGGAAAATGAAAAAAGACAGGTTTGTGATTATCACTTTAATCAGTATATTACCAACAATAATTTAAAGCAGAAAATGAATTCATAATTTGAATAAAAAAAATCTACTTAATTATATTTGCATGTATTTTTTCCTTCTACAGTGAACGTCCAAGCGACTTAATTTTTGAACCTTTTTATAATAAACTTCATTCATGTCGAGCAACTCAGTATCTCACAACAAAATGTTAATTAACAATATATATGATAAAACGAAACAACTGTACAATATAACATGTTAAACTACATAAATAAACACGTTTGAAAAAAAATATGGTGTAAGATTATTTTGTATTTTGTAAGGGAAAATACGACAGTTTGTAAGGGCATGGAGCCGTAGAGGTTGACAGGTATGAGATAATACATACTTAAATTTAGGCGGTGGCTTTAAACAACAACATTCTACCTGGTAAGATCATTTTGAAATGAATGTAATCGAACTAATAAAAGTAACATCTTGTTTAGCACCTAAAGATATCAGTAGATTCTGCAGGTGACTGAGAAATTTCATTTCCTTCCCCCAAAGCGGTTAAGCAAGTCTGCACCATAAGGAGCAGCACAATATTCATTGAAGCCTCAATCTGTCCTCTGTGTTCAAATAGGTCTTCTATGCACGTTTACAGAGAGCAGAACACAGGACCAGATGTCATTGACACGAATATGCAGCAACAAAACTCTAAATTGTGTTGCACACGCATGTTTTAATGCACACGTCACAGTTAGCATGTTAGCATGGTGGTGATGTCAAAGCGTCTCCTTCCCTAAACAGGCCCGACAAGAAGTGCCGGTTCGTTTTGTTTTTCTACGCCAGCAGTCATTGTGGATTTCCTTTCTTTTTTTACCAGCCACAATGATTGATGTGACAGCGGTTCTATCTTTCAAAGACACAACGTGTCAGTTTTGGCAGCTTTTCGGGCATATCTCCGTTTTTGTTTCACTAAATTAACATTTTGTCCACAGGTGAGGGGATCAAAACAAATTGTGAAATAAGATCCTGGGTAAGGCTGGCACGGCGGATGAATAGTTAGCGTGTCCGCGGCACAGTTCTTAGATCAAGGGATCACATCTGGCTACGATCTTTCCTGGGCAGAGTTTGCATGTTCTCATAGTGCTTGCATGGGTTTCCTCCAGGCACTCCATATTCCAAAAACATGCCTGTCAGGTTATTCGGCTGGCCCAAATTGTCCCCAGGTGTGAATGAGCGAGTGAATTTCATGTCCCTGTGTGCCTTGCGACTGGCTGGCAACCAGTTTAGGGTGTCCCCTGCCCACTGCCTGAAGACAGCTGGGATGGGCTCCAGCACCCTCGCGACCCTACTGAGGATAAGCGGTGCATATAATGGATGGATAGAAGATCCTGGGGAAGATGAATGACAGATGTAACTCATTTAACGTTGGATCAGGATTCCGTTTTGCAATGTTGGATCATGTGAACTTAATAATATGCTTAAAATTATTTACATGGACTGAGTTATCTGCTAACGCCGGGACGTGATATTTGTTATCTTGCACGTGGGCAGCTTGGGCGTTATCTCATATGTGCACATCATGGGTCGCTGTGATAACTTGCTGCAGGGGGCTGACCAGACCGGAGCTGTGAGGTAGTTTCCACAGAAACTGCATTTTTGAAAGAAGCCACATGCTGACAAGAGGTCCAGTCAAACAAGCAGCACAAGAACAAATCATGGACCGCACCCAACCAAAAATGTACTGACCAAGTCCTAGCTTGACAAGCAACCAGAAAACCTTGCTGGCCAGCACCCAAGCTTGCAGCGACCTTAAAGAAGCTTCAAGCAACCAACAGCCCACCCCAGCATCAACACATTGCATTCGTTGGTCGTGTTCCTCACCAGGTCTCCAGCCTTGAGAGTTCCGCACCGCTCAAGCACAGAGTGCATCCAGACTGGGCTTGCACCTTCAATGAACTGGAACCACATTCCATCTCCTGGTACTCAGTATTGGTATTGTTGTGACGTTAGGGGGATTTATATCAAATTCCAAAACGTATTGATAAAGCCAACTTAATTATCTATCTAAATGGTGCTAGTAAAGATTCCAACTTCAATCTTCCATCCATTTTGTGCGCCGCTTATCTTCACTAGGGTCACAGGGGTGCTGAAGCCTATCCCAGTGGGCAGTGGACACCCTGAACTGGTCGCCAGCCAGTCACAGGGCACACAGAGACAGACAACTCACTCGCTCATTCCCACCTAGGGACAATTTGGACTGGCCAATTAACCTGACATGCATGTTTTTTGGAATGTGGGAGGAAACCGGAGTGCCCGGAAGAAAGTCATGCGAGTATGGGGAGAACATGCAAACTTCACACAAAGAGGCTGCGGTAAATGGACTTGTATCCTGGACCTCCGCACCATGTAGCTGTGCGCTTACCACCTACTCACTGTGCCGCAACTTCGACCTTTCTTTGTTCATTTTCACTTTCTTGTTTTGAGTTCTATTCAAGTTTCTTTTATAGATTGTTAAAAGAAGCGTATGTGTGTCTTGATTAAACCTTGACAATAACCCTAACCTTTGAGAATAATAAACTCAGCTCTTGAATTTAAATGGTCAAGAAAGTATTGCTTAAAAAAAAGTATCCACAGATAAGGGTTCAAAAGGATTCCAAACATTAGGGAAAGTTTTAAGACAAAGATCCCAGCGGCAGGCCGTCAGGGCCTGCAAACCCTTCTCTTCCGGCCTAAAAAATATCTGAATCATGTGATTGTTAATTAAATTTCGTCCATAAATGATTACTAAATAATTCCAAATTTGTCACGACCAGTACAAGCAGGGGACCCAAATGCGTAATGTTTCACACAATGCTTTATTCATGTATCGGGGAAGTCAGGGCAAGAGGAAAAAGACAGCAATCTAGTGCTCGCTGGCCTGTAGGAGCGGGTAGCCCTGGCGAAAGAAGCGTGGTCGGAGATCGGAACAAGTCGGGCAGCCGGGACGGGAGAACTGAGCGTGGTCGAAGATCGGAACAAGTCTCACAGCCAGGACGGGAGACGGAGCATGATCGGAGATTGGAACAAGTCGGGTAGCAAGGACGAGCGGGAATTCAGGGATCGGGGATCGATATAGGAAACAGTATAATGATAGGGGTAGTCGGCACAGGAGAACGGAGCTTGGATCAGGGATCAGCACAGGAAATGGAATCAAGATACAGGTAGCCGGGACAGGAGAACGGAGCTTGGATCGGGGATCAATACAGGAAACAGAATCTGGATACGGGTAGCTGAGACAGGAGAACAGAGCTCGGATCGGGGACTTATACGGTAAACAGAATCAGGACACGGGTAGCCAGGACAGGAGAACGGAACTTGGATTGAGGATCGATACAGGAAACAGGTCGGGATCAAAACGGGAGTCAAAAGCGCTTGCCTTGCATGCACTGAGGTTCGCAGATGGACTGACAAGGAGTGAATGAGAATGACGTAATTAGGAAACGAGTGGCAACTGGGGCTGAACGAGCGAGCGCAGGTGGGACCAATGAGCAAATCATGACAAAATTGTTTGTCAGCTTCCTTTCTTGAATTTTTTTCCCCTGGTTGCCCTGCTTCCAGATGTGTGCTTTGATATTTATTCATTTCGTCCGAAATTGCAGTATTTTTGTCATCACGTAGTCTTGGCTTTCCTGACGCCGCAGTCCAGGACGCACACTACACCGGCACGACCGAGACGGAGACTCCGGTAAAAACAGGGGTGGGGGACTATACGCTCCAATAACAGCCGAACCATTGACCGACACTGTTTACTCGATATAGAGTTTCTAGCAGTATCATGTAGACCTTTCTATCTACCGAGAGAGCTAACTGTGGTCATTGTGATTGCTGTTTACGTTCCACCTGATGCTAACGTTCCACCGGATGCTAACGTTAGCATAGCGCTAAATCTCCTGCCCGCTGCTTTCAATAAACAGCAGCTTGCACACCCTGACGGAGCTTTTGACGTCGCTGGCGACTTTAATCAGGCATGCTCAAGGACTGTACTTCCCAAATTCATTCAATACGTGGACTGAGCAACCAGGGGAAAAAAACACTGGACCGTGTGTACAGTAATATCAAACATCTCGTTGGATCCGGCCATCTCTGTCTGTCCCTCACTCCCCTCCTACACCCCCCCCCCTCCGGAGGAAAACAAAGCCTGCAACAAGGACAATACAAACATCTTCTTTGTTCCTTTATCTTCTTTGTTTTCTTTTATCTGCACTGTAAAACTGTGACACTGGAGTGCCACGTCCAATTTCGTTGTCACAATATGTTCAATCCATTTTGTAACAATGACAATAAAGGTATATTCTATTCTATTCTATTCTATTTAACAAATCTGATTTCAGCCATTACTTGGTGCTAGGGTCATAAATCTACTTAGAGGTATTCACAAACAATTCTGAAGGCCCTCTAGCACAACATACATACCTTGTTTTTCGTAGTTTGGCTGGAGATGCGACTTATACTCCTGTGAGATTTATCAGTGAAACTATTGACACATTATATCAGTGAGTTTTAGATTTGTATTACCGGTACTGTATCACTTTGTGTTATTTTTATTTCAACCTTGATCGGGACGTACAACCGCAACGGAGGAAGCCGGCGCATCGTGAACCTCCGGCACTTACCGGGATTGTGTACCAGTAAAAGTGACACCAGGGATGAAGATTTGATTGTATTTAGTGATTTGGAGTTAAGGTGATAGTTCCATAAGCATGTTAATTATGCTAGAGTTATCTGAATAACTCTCAATATGTTACATCCTTACTGACGAGATGTTTAAGATTATGCACGTAGGTGCAACGTTGGTGTACAAAGTTCTCTGTTTCATTTTAATTTTGAATTACCTTTCATTAAGACATATATGTTTTGGGTGTTGGAATTTATCAACTAAAGTTCCCCCCCAAATGCGACATATGCATGTTTTTTGCTTCTTAATTATGCATTTTTTGGCTGGTTCAACATATACTCCGGAGACAGTTATAGTTCGGAAAATAGCGCTGTTGTCAAAATTCACGTTGGCACTGTGAGGGCCTTCTGGAAGGCCTCGGGGAATGTCAGCTGGGAGGCGGCAATGCACCAAAGTGAACGCACCAACCGTGGATAAACTTGAAGACAAGCTGCACAGGCCAAACAAACACACCTGCCTCTTATCTCATCACCAACACCTGACCCTTATTAAAAACCCAGTATATAATGACTGTGCCGCCAGCAAAAGCTGTCTCATTGTTATTTTCAATGTTGATGTTCCCGCCCACACTTGTTTCTTGACTTCATGAGATGCCAGTCCTTGACCGACTGGACAGTCTGTACGTCGCTAGCTGTGAGTGAAATCTGACTGTGTATTTTTGTTTATTATTTTCTACCCTTCACCCTTGTTCGGCTCACCTTTTGTCAAACCCCCACAAAAGTAGTAAAAAAAACAAAAAAAAAACTTTCTTTCATGCTAGAAAGGAAAATCTCACGGGGGCTAAACTAGTAGGTTTATCAGAAAGAGAGAAAGAAAGAGAAAGGAAGAAAAAGAGAGAGAAAACAAGGGAGACAGTATAAGAGCGAGAGAGAGTAAGAGAGAGAAAAGATAAGGGAGACAAAAAAAGGAAGAAAGAATGAGATAAATAGAGAACAATAGAGAGAAAGGGAGAAAAGGGGAGAAAAAAGAGACAAAAAGAGATGAAAAAAGAGACTAAGAACTAAGAGGGAAGAAATGTAAGGAAGACAACGAGGAAAAGAAAGTGAGAGAAAACGTGAAAAAAAAGAAACGGCAAAAGAGAGAAAATAAAGTGAAATTGGGAGAGAAATTGAGACAATTTGAAAGAAAGGGAAAAAAGATTTAGAAAGAGAGACAGAGTAACAGGGCTAAATAGACAGAAAAGGAAAGCAAAATATGGAGGCAGAAAAAATAGAAGAAAAAGAAACAACAGAGAGAGAAATAGAGAGGGAATGAAAGGGCGCAACAAGAGAGGCAGAAAAAAGAACCAAGAGAGAAAGAGAGGGAGAGAGAAAGAGAGAGAGTAAAAGGGAGAAATAGAGAGAAAAAGAAAGTGAGAAAGAGAGAAAGAAAATATATAGAAAAATGAAATGAGAGAGAGATGGAGAGAGAAAGAATGCTGCTACAGTTTCTTTGAGAGTGTTGTCTGGCTTGGGTGACGTCAAGTGAACATATTTTAATCTGCAGCTCATTTTTTTCTTACGCTTCTCTCAGTGTCGTCTTGCGGGCCAGAATAAACCCCTTGGCGAGCCCTATTCGGGTCGGGGGCAGCCTGTTTGACACCCTTGGTGTAAATCCTCAGTGCTACCATGCAATGTATATATCATGAGTGTTTTGCTTCATCTGTGTTACTTTGCAGAGTTGCAGACAAAACATTCCTTTAAATTCAAATAACATTTATATTTTCAATCTGCCGTGAACTTTCAACTCAATTCAAGTTTTTCATACTAAGCCACTTTAAACTGGAATCCCTGCATGACACAACAAAATGTCGACTTTTCTATGCAACAACAAAGAAACTGCAAACTCAAAAGAATAAAGTGTCTGCGTTTAAATACGTTTATAGTGAAACATCCCTGAAACACAGAAATAGTGTTGCGCAAAAAAAAAATGGGTGGGTAATAAAAGGTTTGCCACATGGCGACATCTAGCGGTTGATAAAATTCAATGCAGGAAACTTCTGAAATTGTCCACGTGAGAGCGTACAGGGCTTATTTATTGGTGTCATTAAGTTTTCTACGTCCTCAGATCAGTTAGCTAGTTAAGTCAGTCAGTTAGTTTATTGTTGAGGTGATTCGATAGAAACGTGCATCTTTAAAACTCGGTTAATTCATTCACCCGCTAAGATTTTCAGACATTCACTGCCTGTCTTCACAATGACCATACTCAATAAGTTTTTTTGAGACGAGGCACACATTCGTTTCTTTAAATAATCTCATGGCAATGTGTAAACATTAATTCCCTGCACCAGTTTGAAGTTTCTGCATTTTTTGAAATGTTAAATCGTCGTGATACTTTAATGGTGTACTTTTCATCATTTGTGGCTCGGGAGGGAATGGAGGTTATTCGTGTTAATGTATTTTAAGATATTACCAATTTTTTTAACGTGTTTTACTATATTTTAACCTATTTTACTATATTTTTTATATTTTCTAGAAAAATAACAAAAATAATACTTAATTTTTACATAATACCACATTTAAATTATGTGCAGTAAATTTACTTGATTTATCTGTTTTACTATGTTTTTGCAGCGCATGTTTTTCCCTGTACTACCTCATGATCGGGCGGCAGTAGCTCAGGAGGTAAAGCGCTCGCCTTGGGACCGAGAGGTCTCAACTTTGATTCCCTCTGAGAATAATGTCGAAGTGTCCTTGAGCGAGACACTGAAACCCCTAATGCACCCGATGAGCAGGTAGGCGCCTCGCATGGCTGTCGCCGCAATCGGTTCAATCAAAACTTGAAACACACACACACTTTTAATATATTCGCCATCAGTAAATGGTTTTCCGTGCTTTGCCATGCAGTGAGTAATGTGATAGCTTGCTTCAGTGGTGGCGTTTGTAGCAGTGACAAATGTTTTCAGGGTTTGTGTTTGTTTGCCATACTTGGACACAATGTGTTTTAACGTCTCCTCCTTGTCAGACTCGTTCTTGAATTTATGTTCATGTTTTGTCTTGTAATTACTTCAACACTTGCTGTGCGAGGTACAACACTCCCGAGGCATAATGCACAAAACAGCACGGTCATTTTTTGCACAAAGCCTAATTCGTCTGTCCATGCTGGCTGGAAAGAACAAGATTTTTTCACTGGAGGAGCCGTCATGATTTGTTCAATTATCGTGTGCGTGTGTTTCGTTGCCTGGGTTAAAACACGGATCTTTCCTCCTTTTGCGGGGTGCGGCGCAGACGCACACGAAGCAGAGGAGGAGGGGCGCTACCGTAAAGCCTCTAAATAACATGGCGCGCAACTAAAAATGTCTACATTTCACTTAAAAATGTGCATTAAAAAAATCATTATTATTTTGCCATGTACTCACGTGCCGCTGGTTAACCCCTCGCGTGCCACTGCTGGCACGCGTGCCATGGGTTGCCAACCCCTGCACCAGAAGGAAGCAAATACACTTAACAATGGCATTCTTTTTTTGCAAAGACGAAATTGAGTTACGTTCTGACACAGTTGTACGCCCCAGACTACAGGTTGAAAAACCATGCGTGAGATGAAGCCGGTATAGCTGTGTTTTAAAGTGAAATTTGTTATCTATTTTACTCCCCAAATTACGATATTAACCAGAAAACATGTATGAATGAAGAGACATGGCTTCTCAAGTAACCTTGAGGCTGCAATCATTTCTGAAAAAGATTTTTGGTGGCTGTGCTGGAACATCTTGTTATTAACCTTTCTTTGTTCACTGACTAATCTCACAGCGTATTCTGGGCTTGCCTTCCTGGTGGACAAGACAGTGCCTGATATGGATACTATTGATATTCAGTGCGTACTTGGATCCGATCGAATCTATTGTTGCCATGATTTGCCATTTGCCCTCACCTGCGCTCACTCATTCAGCCCCAGTTGCCACTCGTTTCCTAATTACTTCTCCTCCTATTTAAACACGTCATTCTCATTCACTCCTTGTCAGTCCGTCTGCGAACCTCTGAACATGCGAGGCAAGCACCTTTTGACTCTGGCTCCCGTTTTGAGCCTGACCTGTTTCCTGTATCAATCCCTGATTCAAGCTCTGTTTTCCTGTCCCAGATACCAGTATCCTGATTCTGTTGCCTGTATCGATCCCTTATCCAAACTCCGTTCTCCTGTCCCGGATACCCGTATCCTGATTCTGTTGCCTATATCGATCCAAGCTCAGTTCTCCTGTCCCAGCTACCTGTATCCTGATTCTGTTTCCTGTATCGGTCCCCGATCCAAGCTGTGTTTTCCTGTCCTGGCTACCTGTATCCTGATTCTGTTTCCGGTATCGATCCCTGGCTTCACGCTCATGCCGGCTGCCCGACTTGTTTTGGTCTCCGACCACGGTCCGTCTCCTGTCCCGGCTAACCGACTTGTTCCAATCCCCGACCACGCTTCGTTTGTGAGGGCTTCCCGCTCCTCATGCCCAGCGAGCACCAGATTGCTATCTTTTTCCTCTCCCTGACTTCCCCGATCCTTTAATAAAGCATTGTGTGAAACGTTACGCATTTGAGTCCCCTGCTTGTACCGGTCGTGACAATTGTCTTGGAATCAATACTGTCTGTCCTATTTTACTGACACTATAAAAATGTTAGTGGGTCATAGGATTACACATACTTTATAACATTTAAATTTAATCTGATTGTGTTTGTTTGCACGACTCACTTTATTTTCAAAATATTATGAAACGAAAGGTATTTTACTTGACTTGTTATACAATACTGTATTTGTATTTTTGTCACATTTCTGCTTTTTTTGGGTTGGACGCGCTTTACAATTCTGAAACAGAAATAATTATATTTCTTTTTTACCTTGCTTGTCATGATTACCGATGTGATGCACCTGTGCCCGCTCCTTTGGCGCCAACTGCCTCGGACTCTGATTGGCTCCCTGTCCCTATTTAAACCCACTCTTTTCTGTCACCTGTTGTCAGTCCATCTGTTTACTCCAGGCAAGCCTTTTTCGACCCTGACTCCCACCTGCTTTTGCTCCTGTCTGTTCTCCGGCTTCGACCTGTTTTTTGATCCTGACCATGTCTACTCTCGCTTTTGACTCGTTCCCGACCACGATTTTTTGGCTACTGACCCGTTTTTCCGTTCCCGACGCCATCGCTCGCCACGGAAGTCCCACTTCCTCGTTCAGAGCGACTTGCTTCCCACACCCAGTGATCACCGGATGGTGGGATCAACCCTTTCCTTTCCTTTTCAAATAAAAGGAAATTGTCACAATCACCCGGATCGGGAACACCTGTGTTCAGGATTTGGCGCCAACAGCCAGGACAGCTGATTGGCGCACCCTGTATATTTAAATCCCCAGCTTCCAGTTACACTTTGTTGGATTGTACTCACGCTACCTGTTGCCTTCAGCTCAGTAAGCCCGTACCTCTGACTCTTTGCCTGCTCCCTGTTCTCTTCTGATTGATCTCCGTTGCCGACCCGTTTCTGTAAATCTGCCCTGCCCGTCTGACTCCTGAACTTTTTCCCGAACACCACGACCATTCCCGCCAAGCCTTCACCCGCCTGTCAAGTTCCGTCAATCCGCCAACCAACGGATCGAAGAATCCCACCTTGTCATTTCCTTCCTTTCAATAAAACCAAGAAACGAGCGCAAGTGATCTCAGTCTTCCTTTCGTCCTGTCTGACAGAAATGTAACGCAAGTGGGTCCTGTCTCTGTTCTGGTCCTGACACTTGCTTAAGTTTGCATTGTAATGATTTAATAAAATAGTGCCTAAAATCTTTGTACTTTGTTCATCGTCATGATACACTAACTCAATGTTCAATGATCATGACATTTCCAAGCTAAAAACATCGGTATCGGATCCGTAGCGATCAATGCTACATTGTATTTACTTAGATCGGATTGATAGCAAAATTCCCAGTATCGCCCACCTCTACTGAGAAGTGGAGCACCTCCTTGCTCATGTGGACAGCTGAATTTCATCACATTTCTCATTTGGGATTTGTAATTAAACATTCATCTTTTACCATGTGATTCTGCATTTGATTAGAATTATAGCATAATACTAAAAAATGAAAGCAAAAAAATTGAAATTGACATTCACTGATCCGGCCCGCCTGAGAACAGAAGGTCTGGATCTGGCCCCAGAGCCTAACCGAGATCCCTGTGCTAAAACATACATAATGTCCTTTTAAATCAGTGGTCTCCAATGTGGTACTTGCAAGCACCAGAGGACAGTTGAAATGCCCGCAGACCTCTTGTAAGAATAGCTTACCAGTGTTGGATCATTGGGATTTTCTAGAAACATGATTTTTTTTGTGTTTGAACGAGTATTGAACCCTACTTTCAAGAATTAATTTGGTGTTAACACAGTAATAACATTGTAATAACATGAAAAGTTGTTATTTTTAGAATGTATATCAAACTGGGTGCCTTTTGCACTAATTGGTCACAAAAAGTAGCTTGACAAATGTTACCGACCCCTGTTTTAAATAGGTTTGTTACCACTGGGAGGCGCTAAATA
Organism: Urocampus carinirostris; assembly: GCF_059441175.1. Classification (NCBI taxonomy): domain Eukaryota; kingdom Metazoa; phylum Chordata; class Actinopteri; order Syngnathiformes; family Syngnathidae; genus Urocampus; species Urocampus carinirostris. Next base: position 7,940,167 of record NC_142361.1, read on the forward strand.
TTCCTCGATGTCTATTTAAGTTAGAGGTATGATTGGGTCTAAAAAACTCAGCCCGACCCAGCCCGTGGGTATTGAAGCCTGAACAAGCCAGAGCCCGACAAATAAAATTGATTTGAGGGACCGAGCCAGAAGCGAACCTGAATTTTCACACTATATTTTTTGAGGACTTATTAAAAATTGTGAGTAGTGTGAGTGTGAGTCATTATGTCACGGCGTTATTTTTTCAGCAACGGAGAATCTAACTAATCACTTTTTCCGCCGTTACAACGCCATTATCGTTAGGACGCCATTTTAAAGACTAGCGTTACTTTAAAAAAAACAACGTTTTTCTGCCCCCCTCTGAGTTGCTTTCGGATCATGTACCATTCAAAATAGCGATTATGGTACTAGAAAACGATTATCAATACAGTATTTAGTAATGTGCCGAACAAAAAGGCTCTATGAGCCGACTCTTGGAAATGGGAGCCCACCAATCGAGAGCCAGTTCCCTCTGAGTCTCTATTTTTCTCTAGTGATGCACTTTTGAAGGATTCTGTGCCAATGAATTTGTTGAGTATAAAAAAGGTTAAAATTGTTTTGTATTTTATCTTTTTCTTTGCAGATTTATACATATTTAAATTTATGTTTCATGTGTTTTTCAGTGTTAACATTTAGGTGTAATTTATATTTTAGTTTCCTCCGTTTTAAGTCATTCAGGGCGGCATTGGCTCAGGATGTAGAGCGCTCGAGATCCCAGGTTCGATTCCCGGCTCCTCCTTGTTATATGTCGAAGTGTCCTTGGGCAACACACTGAATCCCTAATGCCCCCAATAAGCAGGTCGGCGCCTTGCATGGCTGCATGGCCGCTATTGGTGTGTGAGTGTGTGTGTGAATGGGTAAGTGTGAAGCACATTGTAAAGCGCTTTAAAAGGTATTTATTGACTTGAAATGCAGACCATTTACCATTCATAATAATACCTAATAAATGGTAAAATATAACCTAAACAAACTGAAGGTCCATTTGGTAGCCAAAGGGGCTGTCTTAAGGGAGCCAAGCTGAAAAAGCCAGTTCACAAAATAGAGTCGGTCTTCCTATAATTCTCTATAATGATACTGCTAATATTCATATAATATTTACTGTTTAATGCTGTTTCACTTCAAGTGCAGGATTAATCTGTTGCAGGCTAAATGCAATAAATATTACAAAGATCAATAACACAATTACCTATCTGTTCTTCTCTATTCAAATGACTCAAATACTGCTCAGAAAAGTTGAAATTGTTTGACATACAACTTCTTTGAAAAGTAACGGAAATATATACCTCTTCTTACTAACTAGTTACTTTTACTAAAAGCTAACTCAGTCCCTTACTCAGTTACTTTTTCGAAGAAATCTGTCGCCTCCCCCCTCCTTCACATCACGTCCTTTCTTAAAGGGACCATGCGTAAACACACAGCAACAAAAGTCACGGACGTTACCATTTTTAAGGCCCAACCCGATCCGAATTTCCGAACAGGCTCGTACTTAATATTAAACCTCGAATTTACATATATGTCAACCGGCACGGCTCCATGCCCTTACAAAATGTTGTATTTTCCCTTACAAAATCCAAAATAATCATACTCCATATTTTTTTTCCAAACGTGTTTATTTATGTAGTTTAACATGTTATATTGTACATGTGTTTCGTTATATCATATGTACTGTTAAATAACATTTTGTCGTGAGCTACTGAGTTGCTCGACATGAATGAGGTTTATTATAAAAAAAGATCAAGAATTAAGTAGCTTAGACGTTCACTGTAGAAGGAAAAAATGCATCCAAATATAATTAAGTAGAATGATACATTTCTTGTTCAAATTATTAATTCATTTTCTGCATTAAATTATTGTTGGTAATATACTGATTAAAGGGATAACCACAAACTTGTCTTTTTTCATTTTCTCTTTTTATACTTCCTTTTTTTTTAACTTCTTTATACAACAATAATGAATCGTAATATAATGCACCAAAGCAAGTGAGCCGTTTGAGAGCAGGCTCTCTTTAATGTCTTTAATGAGTTGAGCCAAAAAAGCCGGTTCTCTAAAAAGAGATGGACATCCATTCACTACATAATTACCACATGAAATCCGAGGCGGCAGATGCACGCGCACAGTAGCATCAAACCGCTCGCTTCGTTTGCAACAAAAAAAACAAAACAAAAAAACATACCGAGATAGAGGGTACCGCAGCGAACTCGTTTGACTTGATAGATTTGCCGTTTCGTCATAGTCGGTGTATACGGGATGGTACTCATAAATGACAAATTTGTGTTTTTCCGTACAGATTTCCTTGTACGTCGTACTCGTCTTAAAATGCATAATTAACGTACTTTGTACGGCAAAAACGTACATGTTGACAGGTATGAATTTAGCTATTCGATTTCGCAATGTAAAATCACTTTTATTTTGAAATCATACTTGCTTGCTGGACGACTTCCGTTTCATCTAACGCGCTTCCCTGGGGCGCGTGGGAAGAGAGCTCTGCAAGAGCTTGGAGTTGGTCCACTGAGTAGACTACACTCTGCCTGCTTAGTCTTCTCGAGGAGAACCCTACATCGGCGTTCAAAACTCGTCTAAAGTCGGTCTGAATAAGACGAGGAGAGTCACATTTGATCATGTGGATGTCGCGAAAGTGACACTGGGAAGAAGATGTGCGGTGGGCAAATGGAAATACACGACGTTGTAACTAACGGAGCGTCAAGACGTCTTGTTTGAGGTGAGTGTAAGTCGCTGTTTGAGGTTAATTTAAACAACGCTTAATTTCAGCACTAAGTCTTTAACTGTTTGCTGGAATACGATTAAAAAAAAACTTAATGTAACATATAAGTTCATGACAATATTTTTTGCTGGGGTTTCCAAACTCTGGGCTGAGAAGCCAAAATGGCCCCTTACCCCTGTTTTAGGGGTGGTGTAGTGTGAACATGCCCATTTTGTACATTTGTTGAAACAAATGGGAGCTTCAATATCAGTTTCAAATGTTTGACCTAATTGTTTAATATATTTTAAACAAAATATATAAAGATAACTAAATCCAGGACACGTTCTAAATCAGGGGTGTCAAACTCAATTTACCTCGGGGGCCACAGGATAGAACAAACATTCCTTCGGGGGCCGGACTAGTAGATTAGAGAGAAAGAAAGAGAGAAAGAAATAAGACAAAGCGAAGGAGAGAAAAAGAGGGTGGGACAAAGAAAGAGAGAAAGGGAGAGAGAGAGAGAAAAAGAGAAAAAAGAGAGAGAGAACGTGAAACGTGAGAATCAAGAGATAAAGACAAATTATGAGTGAGGGGGAAAGAAAGAGAGAGAGAGAAAAATATCCAAAGAGAAATAGAAAGAGAGGAGAGAAAAAAGAAGGAGAGAAAGAGAGAATGGGAGAAGGAGAGAATGAGAAAGCAAGAGAGAGAGAAAGAGAGACAAGAGAGAGAAGGAAAAATGGAAGAGAGAGCAAAATAAGGTAAAAAGACAAAGAGAGAGAGAAAGAGACAAAGAGAAACAAAGAAAGAGACAAAGAGACACACAGAAAGTGAAAGAGAGAGACAGCGAGAGAGAGAAAAAGGGAAGGGAAAAAAAGAGCGAGAGAGAGAGAGAGAAATACAAGTCCACCGTCTTTGTGAGAGGCACCTGGCTTTGGCAACATCAAGTGGACATATTTCAACCTACAGCTCGTTTTTCTCTTGCGCTTCACTGAGCGTTGTCTCGCGGGCCGGATTCAATCCCTTAGCGGGCCTGATCTGGCCCCCGGGCCGCATGTTTGACACCCCTGTTCTAAATCATTCATTGTTTACCTATACTCATTGGCGTTGACACTGCCGTGTAGTGGTGCTCAGCCGTCACTTTGCTGGGAAAACAGTTGGCAAGCATTGTGTGAAATAAGTGCAAACACTCTTGACTATTTTTTTTTTTAGATGCCCGGACATTTTAGGCTTTCGAGGGCTGCACAAAATGATGTCGCAGGCCAAATCTGGCCCTCAGGCCATGAGTTGACTGTATGTTTTAAAGTGATTGTCTACACAAAAAACTTATTAGGACTCTGAAACACAGAACACAGGCTTTTTGCCAAATTCTGCACTACAGCAACTTTCATGCTAATGATTTTTAATTTAAGTGACATGAGAACACTTGCTTACCCACTTTAATGGCCCAAAAATGTGCAATTTATCGGCAGCGTAACTTATAACTTAATAATATAATAGTAAACTGCTTCTTAGTATTAGTGCTCGTCACAGCATTTAATTGGGCAGTGTTTTTCTACCTTTTTTGAGCTAGGGCTCTTATTTTATTTTTTTTTAAATCGCGGCTCCGGTTTTATGTTTTACTTGTTGAGCTTTCATTATCTTGTTTCCTAAATTGACAATACAAATGGTAAATGGGATACATATGTATTGCGCTTTTAATCAGTCACTAAAGACCTCCAAAGCAATTCACAATGTACTTCCAGTATTAGGTTTTTATCATTGGTGGTCTTTGTGGCTCAGTTAGTACTAAAGGTTATTCATTATTTAACATATTTTCAAACTGTTACACTGTGTTTTTATCTTGTTTGTCTCAAAATAAAACACAAATTAAAATAATAACAATATTTAAAATGAGTAAAAATCACGTGGAAATGTGGCAATCAGTGGAAATTATATTTATTGACTAGCTCCAACTTTATTTTGTTTCCTTTTTTTAATAAACTAAGAAATAAAGATTCTAGATTTTAGATTTAAAATGTTCTTTTTGCTGGGCAGCACGGCAGCGCACTGGTTACCGCGTGTGTTGCACAGTTCTGAGGTCATAAGATCAAACCTTCCTGTGTGGAGTTTGCATGTTCTCCATGGCTTGTGTGGGTTTCCTCTGGGCTCTCCCTTTTCCTCCCACATTCCAAAAACATGCACGCGAGGTTAATTGGCCAGTCCAAAATTGTCCCTAGGTGTGAATGAGAGAGTAAGTTGTCTGCTCCTATGACTGGCTGGAAACCAGTTCGGGGTGTCCCCTGCCCACTGCCCGAAGATAGCTGGGATGGGCTCCAGCACCCCGGCGACCCTACTGAGGATAAGCAGTGCAGATAATGGATGGATGGATGTTCTTTTTGCCATTAACAAAAAATTGCCAGCTACATTTTCTTTGCAAGCGGGGTGTACAATGTTGATAAATAAAAATAAAACTATATATACAGTGCATCCGGAAAGTATTCACAGCGCTTCACTTTTTCCACATTTTGTTATGTTACAGCCTCATTCCAAATTGTATTAATTTAATCTCTTATCTCAAAATTCTACACAAAATACTCCATTATGGCAATGCGAAAACGTTTTTTTTTTTTTTCTTTTTTTGAATTTATTAAAAATAGAAAACTAAGAAATCACATTTACATAAGTATTCACAGCCTTTGCCATGAAGCTCAAAATTGAGCTCAGGTGCATCTTTTTTTTTACTGATCATCCTTGAGATCTTTCTACAGCTTAATTGGAGTCCACCTGCAGTAAATTCAGTTGATTGGACATGATTTGGAAAGGCACACACCTGTCTATATAAGGTCCCACAGTTGAGTGTGCATGTCAGAGCACAAACACCAAGCATGAAGTCAAAAGAACTGTCTGTAGACCTGCAAGACAGGATTGTCTTGAGGCACAAATCTGGGGAAGGATACAGAAAAATGTCTGCTGCTTTGAATGTCCCAATGATCACAGTGGCCTCCATTATTCGTAAATGGAAGACATTTGGAACCACCAGGACTCTTCCTAGAGCTGGTCGGCCTTCTAAACTGAGCGATCGGGGAAGAAGGGCCTTAGTCAGGGAGGTGACCAAGAACCCGATGGTCACTCTGTCAGAGCTCCAGCGTTCCTCTGTGGAGAGAGGAGAGCCTTCCAGAAGGACAACCATCTCTGCAGCAATCCACCAATTAGGCCTGTATGGTAGAGTGGCCAGACGAAGGCCACTCCTTAGTAAAAGGAACATGGAAGCCCGTCTGGAATTTGCCATAAAGCACCTGAATGACTCTCAGACCATGAGAAACAAAATTCTCTGGTCTGATGAGACAAAGATTGAACTCTTTGGAGTGAATGCCAGCCGCCATGTTTGGAGGAAACCAGGCACCGCTCATCACCAGGCCAATACCATCCCTACAGTGAAGCATGGTGGAGGCAGCATCATGCTGTGGGGATGTTTTTCAGCAGCAGGAACTGGCAGACTAGTCAGGATAGAAGGAAAAATGAATGCAGCAATATATAGAGATATCCTGGATGAAAACCTGCTCCAGAGCGCTCTTGACCTCAGGCTGGGGCGAAGGTTCATTTTTCAGCAGGACAACGACCCAAAGCACACAGCCAAGATCTCAAAAGATTGGCTTCACAACCACTCCATGAATGTCCTGGAGTGGCCCAGCCAGAGTCCAGACTCGAATCCGATCGAACATTTCTGGAGAGATCTGAAAATGGCTGTGCACAAACGTCTCCCATCCAACCTGATTGAGCTTGAGACTTATTGCAAAGAAGAATGGGCAAAACTGCCTAAAGATAGGTGTGCTAAACTTGTGGGATCATATTCAAAAAGACTTGAGGCTGTATTTGCTTCCAAAGGTGGATCAACAAAGTATTAAGCAAAGGCTGTGAATACTTATGTAAATGTGATTTCTTAGTTTTCTATTTTTAATAAATTCAAAAAAAGTAATAAAAAAAAACTTTTTCACATTGTCATAATGGAGTATTTTGTGTAGAATTTTGAGATAAGAGATTAAATTAATACAATTTGGAATGAGGTTGTAACATAACAAAATGTGGAAAAAGTGAAGCGCTGCGAATACTTTCCGGATGCACTGTATATGGGTGGGTGGATCCCTTATACACTACGATCTTTTGCGTGTAAGGCAAATGTGCTAACCACTGCACTATGGAAAAATAGAAAGGAAAATACTATGTATGTATATTCTGTGTTGTGTATATGTACATCAAGGAGCATCTAAGTGTAAGCAAATTGCAGCGTGCTGTGGCTCACAGCCCATTATTATTACTATTTTTTATTATGTCCAAGGTTTTCACTTTACTTGTTTTATTATTGTTATTTTCTCAACGCAATCTTAAACAGCTTCACCAAACAAAATAATGTATTATGTACATTTCTTTTTACTACTTTATGAGCCTATAATAAGTATGTAAAAGGGAATAAGCAATGTGCTGCCGCCTATTGACATAGATAAATGTTACAGTTCCTTAGTTGATCACTAAAAGAAAGCAAGTATACTGAAAAATGGCATGCTTTTTGCAAATATAAAATTGAGCAATTTATTTTAATTTTATTGCTGCGATTTTTCCCTATTTTTAGTGATTAGGCGACCAAGCCCCCCGATTCCAACCCCTAATGCTGAGCGCCGAGCAGGGAGGCAATGGGTACCAATGTTGTAAGTCTAAGGCAGAGGTGTCAAACAGGCGGCCCGCGGGCCAAATCAGGCTGCTAAGGGATTGAATCCGGCACGCGAGACAACACTCAAGAGAAACGCAAGAAAAAACGAGCTGCAGGTTGAAATATGTCAACTTGATGTTGGCAAAGATAGGTGCCTCAAACAAAGACACTGTACTTGTATTTCTTTCTCTCTCTCTCTCTCTCTCTCTCTCTCTCTCTCTCTCTCTCTCTCTCTCTCTCTCTCTCTCTCTCTCTCTCCCTCTTTTCAAACCCTTTTCTCCCACTCTCTGTCTTTGTCTATTTCACTCTCTGTGTCGCTCTTTTTCTCTTCCTTTTTTGCTCTTTGTCTCTTTCACTCTCTGTGTCTCTCTTTTTCTCTTCCTTTTTTGCTCTTTGTCTCTTTCTCTCTCTGTGTCTTTTTAACTTGTTTTGCTCTGACTTCGTTTTTTTCCTTTTCTCTCTTTTCTCTTCCTACCCTTTGCACTTTCTTTTCTCTTTTCTCTCCTTCTGTCTTTCTATTTCTCTTTGGATTTCTTTCTTCCGCTCCCTTTCTTTCCCCGTCTCTCACGACTTCTCTTTTTATCTGTTTTGTTTCTCACGCTCTCTCCCTCTCTCCTTTTCCCTCCCTCTTTCTCTTATTTCTTTATTTCTCTTTAATCTACTAATCCGGCCCCCGACAGAATGTTTGTTCTGGATGTTTGATATGGATAAAGGCATGCGGCCGGCTTCACAATCACTCAACGTGTAGAGGATTGATGGGAACCGGAAGTTATTTGTTCCATAGTAAGTGGTTTATTTTTATTACAGTGAAGTTTACGCTGTAGGGTCGGTTACTTGAGCGAATATTGTACCCTGAGCTTTTGGCCATCTACTATGACGTCAGTCCCTTTGTAGTCAGAGATTGGCAAACACAGTGGATTCCAGTATTTAATGTTTAAATGTGTATGAATAATAATATCTTATTTGTTTAAAATTCTTGGATAAACTTATTGTATGTTTTTGCAGTAATTAGAAAAATATCCATGGTACCCTATGTGGTCTACATTTACTGGCGTGATGTTTGTAAGTTACTGTGGCCGCTTTACGTGTACTTTCTTTGACTATATCTCTGCGCCCTCATTAGCATATGACAAAAACAAATACAAACGAAAGTGGTGTTTCCTAAGTAAAGTAAAAATAGTAATGTATGGGATATATAGGATGTGCAATTTGTGGTCCAGTGTATCAAATTTATGAAACTGGTGATGTAATTTCCATTTGTTCCGAGTCTCCATCGATGAACAAATGGAAATTACACCACTCGTTTAATACATTTGATACACTAGATCACTCAATGTAGATCATCTATATACCATTATCTCTCACAAGTCTGAATCTACTTCTTTATGTACTTGGTATGGGCTTATGACTTCCTCATAAATCGCCAACATTTTGCATCTACCCTTACAAGGTCCCCGTCTTTGGACACCTTGATGCCATGAATACAACTCCGCAAATAATAATTGTGACTCTTTTCTACTGACATTTGAGATAGGTTTGCATAATCTGGAAGACATGATACGGCTATGCTTTCAGGAATAGCGGCTAAAGAGTCGCCTGCTCGTAATCCATGGATACCTTAACTATGGTGGGCGTGACTTAGGGCTTGCTGTGGAATGTATGAATTAGACAGATTCAGATTGTTGCGTGTGTGCGTGTACGATGTTTCTTCTAAGTGATTTCTCATCGCTCTGTTTTAGAGCCCTTACAGATATTTTTTTTCTTGTGTTGTGCTTTTAATTAAGCATCCAGTGTGGTAACAAGATACTCTCTCCTCAACTTGCTATGTGCAGCTGTTAGTAGATACACCCACACACATCCACTCGTTCCCACATACATACGCATTGTGACGGTGACTGCTGATCCCTCCAGCTGTTTTCTGTTCTTATGAAAGCAAGAAGCACTAATGAAAAGGTTGAAGGTCACTATAGATTCTGGAGAGCACCTTTTGTTTTTACAAACCCTGGCTTACTTAAATATATGGATTACTTTGGAGTTGGATGGAGGCCTAGCAAGGTTTGATTGGATAATAAATAATCTCTACAGAGCATCTCAACTCATCTGATTACACCAAAGCACGCTCGATGTGATTGGTCAAAAATGCGAACAGTCTTGTGGGAAAAAATGTTTGTGCAAAATACTTTCAAAAAATGCAGACATTGAGAGGCTGGTCAAAAGGACTCTCAAGTACATTTTTCATTTCAGTCTGAACAATAATGTGGCACTTGCTTAAATATCACGTTCCAATAGTGTTACCTCTTCAAGGGGATGCCCAAGTGTGACTCCAAACCCCTACCAGGCGATGTTACTTCAAACAGACATATCACAATTTTAAACATTTTGTTGTCTCTGTAAACTTTCCGTTTAATCAAAGATGCAGACATTTACCATATTTTTGCCACTCTAATGCGCACTGTACTTTAGGGCTCACTCCTAAAATATAGTATTTTGTCTTATTTTTTGTTCATATGTAAGGCGCACTAGACTATAATTACTCTAGTATCAAACTACAGTAAGAGCGACTGTAATTATTTGTGTATAATTGTTGTGCATTTTATACATTTAGGGTTTATATTAGCACAATGATTAATCCGTCAAAAAACGTCACAGACTAAAATCGTAAAAATCATTGTATGCAATGGCAATTAAACCTGGGTTGCGGTGGTAAAAGCGCTGAAACCTAATCACGGGAGTACTAGTTAAACAGGCGATATATGAGAAGGAATTATATTTTATCTCATTATGACTGTATTTTAACTAACAGTGCCAGAAACGAATGTTCTTTATATCTTTAGGATAACTATCTGTTTTCTCCATTCTCTAACATTTGGCACTGAGAGTACAAACAATGTGATAATGAGATAAAGTCTGGTGCCTTTTTATATGTCATGTGTACCAATAGTGGTCTAGTGGATAAGTGTCAGCCCTCTCACTGCCAGGTTTGATTCCCGCATACAATGTTTTGCGAGTATCGACTGATCAATCTTCAAATGTGATAATGAGCATTTAAAAACTTAAAATGCATTACGAGTCTTTCAGGCATGTTTTTTGCAAAATATCTTAAATAAAATGAATATTTGCTAATTTGTTATGATGTAAAGTCAGCTATTTGAATGTTGTTGGCACTGGGGACAAGAGTGGCACCATATCAACATTAGTAGTACTTTTTTTAACCTTTTTATATTATGATTATGTTTTTAACATTGGTCCGTCCGGATTCAGAAGCCTGGAATGCCTTATGTGTGGTATGGACCATTGTTTGTCCACCCTTACACTATATCATCCTTGGCCTTGTTACCCAAGTGACATACAGTCAAAGGGGGATTTGTGGGCATCGCTTGGAGGTGATAGTGATGCTCAGGGTTGCAGCAGCTTAAAAAGAAGGAAGGCTGTGGAGAGAGGGAGGCGAGGGCCCGAAGACGAGGGACCGGTCTTATTAAATTAGGAGAAGCAGAGCGAGAGGACCAATACGGTCACGGTCAGTTTCGTGTTCACGTCGTAACTTATGTCCGAACTCTTTAAGTTGTGTCCTTGCTTGTCATATTCGTGGTTCCGTTGCCAAAGCCATCATTCAACAGGCCAAAATTAGATTTTTTTGATCGGCAATATCTTTAGCATTTTTAAATTTAATTTTAATTTTTCAAACAAATTAACACAGAAAAGATAAAACAAATATAAAAGTCACCCTTCAAAGAATTTGTCCCAAAGGTAAATGTTCTTAATTTTAGTAAAGTTCAAATCCATTTTCTATGGTGCACCGGATTATAAGGCGTTCCTCCAAAAATATGGACAATTTAGGGTTTTAAAGGGAACCTCAAAGTCCGCAAAACATGGTAATTTCATTCATTTTACATATTTTTTTAAGATTAATTGGCCGATACACCAGTAGTTAGAATTTTATTGGCAATTAAAATTGTTTCATTTTTTTCTTCCCTTAATCATTCTGAATAATAACTTAAATCAAACTAAGAACATTTACTTAAGGGTTTATTTAATGCTAATGTCAATCCCACTTTTTGCAAAATGTTTAGACTACAATAATGCGTATTTACACTTATTTTAAGTCAATATTTGTAAATGGCAATCAGTGTTCATTTTACCTCTGAAAAGTGATGGGTCCCGAAGACTCGCATGCTCAAAAATCTATGGGTCCCAACAGAGATCTATGGGTCCCCAAAATTTAGTGTGCTCCATGCCCTTACAAACTGTCGTATTTTCCCTAACAAAATACAAAAACATATTTTTTGTTTCAAAAATGTTCATTTATTTAGTTTAACATGTTATATTGTTCATGTGTTTCCTTATATCATATATATTGTTAATGAACATTTTGTTGTGAGACACTGAGTTGCTCAACATGAATGAGGTTTATTTTAAAAAAAAGTTCAAAAATGAAGTTGCTTGGACGTTCACTGTAGAAGGAAAAACTACATGCAAATATAATTAAGTAACCAGTTAAGGATATCCCCTGCCCACTGCCCGATGATTGCTGGGATGGGCTCCAGCACCCCCGCGACCCTACTGAGGATAAGCGGTGCAGCTGATGAGATGAGATAAATACATTTTCTTATTCAAATTATGAATTAATTTTCTGCATTAAATTATTGTTGGTAATATACTGATTAAAAGGGATTCATTTTTTAATACTGGACACCAGCAAAGGATTGGATGCTAGTTTGTTATTTTGACTATTTTTACACTGTTTACATCCTTCGCATTATCAGACAATCATGATGCTGTTCTTTGATACCCACACTAGGGCTGCATGATTAACCAAAATACAATTGAGATTGCATTGTGACGTAGTGCGGTAATGTCACCGCAAAACACTGGATTTTTTTCAAGGATTCTTAGTTCCAATTTGTAATTTAAGTGATGTAGTGTTGGCCAAGAGGAATTGTCACAGAAGCAGGTTTATAAGGGTACCAACCAATAAAGGCGAGATAGTTTCTTAGAGGTGTATGCAGGACATTGATAGGGTGGTGTAAGCTTCTAGTCATTCAAACAACCCTTGCACAAATGGCCACCAAAACAAACGCCACAGCTCGCAGCTTTAGTGGCTCGTTACATTGAAAATAAATTAATTAATTAATCGGGCTCCGAAAAAAGTCAGAAAAGTGCAAAGAAAAGCTGATCACCAGTCAGTTTCTTGGAGATTTCATACATGGAATAGCCTTCATTTCTTAGAACAACAATAGACCTCTTTTTCTGTCCCTTCTGAAAATATATTTGCACCCACAAATGTGATGCTCCAGGTATTTGACTAGCTCAAAGGATGGTCAGTGTTATAGCTTTTTTTTCTGTGCTAACATTACTTCAATAAAATATTCTAAACACCCTTTAGCCCTCCAACGCAATTGCTGAACCCAATTTCCTATAACAACACTTGAGTGCCGGTTGCTGGAAATTTGCCTATGTACACCTATGTAGATATTGCATTCAAAACCAGACATTTGAAGCTCATTTACCACCTTAACAATGCATGGGGTGTATTTCTGATTAGTTTTATGTTATCTTTATTAAAAAAAAAAACAGTATTTTTTTTTTTCAAGAACAAGGACATTTCTAAGCGACCCCTCACTTTTGAACGGTAGTGTGGCTGCGAGGCTTCTTGAAGGTATGTCTTTCGGTTGATGTAATAGAATGAAGCGTGAATGCCAGGAAACTCCACCTCACACTGGCCTTGTGTCATTTGCGCTGTACTTTGTGACAAACACTTTTCATTTACATTGTGTTATATGTCTGTGCAACTTGATTGTCACAGCGAGTTTGGTTGTCTGTAGGCAGTTTGTGCATGTGTTTATTTGATGGCTACCTTTATGTTTCCAGTTTTTCTTCTACGTCCCCTCATCTGTCATAAGTTAAACGTCACGTCAACTTGGGCAGCTGTCAGAACACTTTAGAGAAAGGCTGTGTTTCATGCACACACACACACACACACACATATACAGTACAATAACACAACAATTGCAAGCAATCAATTGTAGCTTTCTGTTTTCTGGGGTGAGCTTTGCCTCGTTCAAAACCTTTTCCCACACTCAAACTTCGAAGCTTAAATTGTCCTCGTACGCTTTCCTGTTTTACAAATCATTCTAAGGTCATATTTGAAGCGCCTCTCATTCAGATTCAGTCACGCTCTACAGCACTAATAAAAACTACAGGCACATTCATAAGTACATTGTAAATCCAATAGACTATAAAACAAGAATTGCTCTTCACACTATTTGGTTAATCTAAGAGCAAGTTTGCTGCCTGTTTTTCTAATGTTTGGCCTAAATAACTATTCAGCCTGGATCGTTTTCATTGACATTTGAGGAACTTTTCAATATCGTCATTTAGAGGTGGAACCACTAGTAGTTTTTGTTGAAACACTGTCCATTAAATATTAAATGCTAACAAGCACAAAATTAAAGACAAAACAATGCCAGGACCTAGCAGTTCTCTATTTATTCCCGCGTCCACACCTTTTGAGATTTTCATCGACTTTTTATCAGCACAACGATTCCAAAGCGGCTTTGGAGGGTTTGCGCTCATCCCCTCATTGAATATTTTGGACCATAAGATGTTAAATCACTTATTTCTTTTGTCTCGGTACGACTGCACTAGCGACTTTCCGCGTGGCAGAGCTGGAAAATATTGTCAGGCCAACCAATAAGATGCCAGATAAAAATTCATATGACAATTTTATTAACCAAATGGTCTTTTTTTGCGCTAGTTTGATTGACTCAAAAGCCATCTGTAATTATACTGAATTTCAAGTAAAAAAAAAACAAGTTGCAACTTTGAGGTGTGGCTGAGCATCTGTTTATGATCAGCTTGTGTCTTTTTCAAGTTATTCTGTAACTTGTTGCCCTCAAATACATATTTCAAACTGTAAGTTATAATTAAAGACCCTACAGCTTGTCACACTGTTGTCAGACTTATATCTTCTGTTTACCCAGCAGTGACGTTACATGCAATTTTCGAAATACAGTATAGTGAACTATAGTGGTAAGACAGCATGTACACTTTGGTGTGGCTGGGTGCTGTGTTATCAGGGAACATGGTTTACCAAATCGTATGTTGTTTGTATAACACTTAAAAAAATTGCAACTCAAATTGCTGTGTACACACTTTCATTATAAAACTAGAAAAAAAATCTACCCTATATTATTACCACCTTGACATCCCAGAATTTCTTACACAAAGAAGATCATCCAATGGAAAGTAGAATAAACATTCATAGGGATCAGAATTTTCCGCGGTTCGCGGATTTCCGCTGTTTTTGAACCCCAAAGGTCATTCCCGTAAATGGTCTAAATTCGATGAGAAAATATTTTGGGGGGGTGAGGTATGATACGTGACTGTTTCATCACCCCAAGTTAGCAGTTAGAGATCGCGTGAAAAATCGGCAAAAAGAAGCGCAGCGCATTAGATCTATAACACACAACAAATAGATCGACTCCTACCATTGGTCGATAGGTTCGCTGATAACCAATCAGCGGAGCTTTTGTTCAGAGCATTGGCTTTCTCAAACATGGCGCTCCTTCCGGTCTTTTCAAACGGTGAAATGAGTGTTTGAAAAAGTAAATATGAAGATACTAAAAAAAGAAGACGAGGCTTTTGTCTCCGAGATTGATAAAGGAATCAAGAATAAATTTAAGTGGTCATGGCTGGAGAAGACTGTCACAGACTGACATGTATTTTCTTTAAGCATGTTCAGTTTGTGCATTCTATTTTCAAATTAATGATGAATGGTTATTAATGTATATATTTTCATATATATTGTTGATTAGTAGCTAAATACAAGGTCCATCTTCATCATCAAAACACAACAACAATGGTGATGGTTGTAACATTGTAATCCCCCAATTGTTTTAAACATCTTAAAACTGAAAAAATACATGGTTTCTGTTTTGTTGGATTTAATTCATTCTAGTGCAATTTTCACATAGCAAATAAGATAAATGCCGTTGGCTTCGGGTGGGTTTGCCCCCCTGAGCCCCCCACCGGGCTCCGCCCTGGACCTGGCCGGGGCCTGCGGCCCCTGGACCCTGGCTATTTCAGCTGAAAATGAAAATCTCCATTCTGATCCCTGCATTCCGTGACAATGAAAGATCAAAGACTCGTTTAGTTTTGAGTTTATGAGGAAAAACGTAACACAATTTGATTACCGTATTTTCCGCACTATAGGGCGCACCCCCAAAAAATAGTTTTTGGTCCTATATCTTCCATACATAAGGCGCACCGGATTATAAGGTGCTACAATGGGAAACGTCGACAAAACAGTCAGATAGTTCAGTCAAACTTATTACCCCCTTAACATTCCGAAGCAAATACGTGTCTCAGACATATACGGAAACATTGTCTGTAGGATGTCACTCAAATGCATCGTTCCAAATATCATTCGGAAGGTTAAAGTATTGGGATTCAAGAAATGCCAACCATTCCTCAGTTTCCATTTTCTTTTTCGCTCGCAACTTTACATATGACAATAAACACTTGGAATTGAGTTTAATTTAAAAAAAGACCCATCACAGAAACATCGATATCACTCTGAAACAAGATACTGGGAAAATATATAGCCGGAGTAGCTCACCGATGTTGTTGCGTTCAATAATAATGTGCAACCATGGTCCTCTTATATCCGTGAGTGTAGTAAATCCAGGAGAGTAAAATATTTACAAATACAGAATAGTAAAACATGTTTTATCTATGCCGTAGACAACCAAACTTGCTATTTACATTCATCTTTTTCGGCCAATTGCAGGCTTTGTTTTGCCACTTTAGCCTATGCGAGCCTGTAAATGATAAAAAGGATCCGCCTCCTTTACCTCCGAATAACTTTAGCCAATAGTGATCAATTCAAATGATGATTGACACATTGGCTGGGAAATGAAACGCCGGCATATGTATCCCAGCATACACCGCGGACGACTTCGCCTTCGGGGGAAAATCTAGTCGGCGGCTGCTTGCCTTAGTTGCAAGACTTTGCAACTTAATATTGATCCATATATAAGGCGCACTGTATTATAAGGCGCATGGTCAGTTTTTGAAAAAAATAAAGGCTTTTAGGTGCGCTTTTAGGTGCGCTTTATAGTGCAGAAAATACAGTAACTGTTTATTTATTTATAAAAAAGGTCAGGAATCAGCCCGGAACTACATGACAGGAGTTGGTTGATGACCTGAAAAGAGCTGGCACCACCAATTCCAAGGATACTGCAGGTAATACACTACGACGTCATGGTTTGAAATCATGCATGGCACGAAAGATTCCCCTGCTTAAACCAGCACATGTCAAGGCCTGTCTTAAGTTTGCATATGACCATTTAGATTATACAAAGGAGTCATGGGAGAAGGCTTTGTGGTCAGATGAGGCCAAAATAACTTTTTGGTCCTAATTCCACTAAGCGTGTTTGGAGAAGAAGTATAAAGAGAACAATTCGAAGAACACTATCCCTACTGTGAAAGATGGGGTGCTGTGGGGGTGTTTTCCTGCACATGGGACAGGATAAGTGCACTGCATTAAAGAGAGGATGACTAGCGTCGTGTATTGTGAGATTTGGGGGAATAACCTCCTTCCCTCTGTCAGAGCATTGAAGATGGTTCGTGGCTGGGTCTTCCAACACGAGAACGACCCGAAGTACACAGCTAGGAAAGCCAAGGAGTGGCTCCATAAGAAGCATATCAAGGTTCTAACACGGCCCAGCCAGTCTCCAGACCTGAACCCAATCGAAAATCTTTGAAGGGAGCTCAAACTCAGTGTTTCTCAGCATCAGCCCAGAAACCTGACTGATCGAGAGATGATCTGTGTGGAGGAGTTGGCCAAGATCCCTCCTGCAGTGTGTGCAAACCTGCTAAAAGACTACAGGAAACGTTTGACCTCTGTAATAGCAAACAAAGGCTACTGTACCAAATATTAACATTCATTTTTTCAGGTGTTCAAACACTTATTTTCAGCTATATCACACAAATAAATCGTTAAAAAAAATCATGCTATGTGATTTCTGAATTTTTCTTTTTTGTTTATCTCTCTCACAGTGGACAAGCACCTACGATGAAAATTTCAGACCTAAGTGGGATAAATAGCAAAATAGCAGGGTGGTGAAATTTGGCAGTCCAAAACATTGAGTGATACTAGCGACTAAATACTAAACTATACTTTAGAATATCAGGCCAAATTGGGGGTTTATTGTCTGGACAATAAGCTAGTTTAGTTAAATACTCAGTATTGTGGTTTTCCATCCAACCATTATCTGCATCACTTATCCTCAGTAGGGTTGCGCGGGTGCTGGAGCAATCTTCGGGCATACACTGAACTGGTCGCCAGCCAGTCGCAGAGCACACAGACAACTCATTCGCTCACACACACCTAGGGACAATTTGAATGGATAAAATGTGTACCCAATCGTTGTCAAGGATTGCTGAAAATCCAATGACACCATTTTTTTTTAACGTGACTTCAGTTATTTACATGGAGGCTTCTTTCCATTAAAAGAAAAGCTAATTAGGCAGGGCGAACTTTTTTCCTCCCTATTGTTATTTTTTTTTCTTAATCCTCTCAGCTAAAGTTTGTGGATGTCGAAGGATGCATCTGTCACATGACCCCACCATTAATCGCCACTTCCTCTTCCTGTGTCGGTTAAACATTCATGGTGAACTGTGGCAGTTTTGTCACGTGGCATCTTTGGTACTGTTAAAAGGGGTCTGTTCAGTTTTTTTATCTCCATCACGGGTTCTCACGCCACCAAAACATCCAGTCAGCCCATGCTGTCCTAAAGCTATCCCCAAACAGATTTGTTTTTAATCAGGCAGAGAACGAGTAGTATTCCTCCCCACAATTATGCAAATAGATTGCCAAATATATCATGCCTCGGGGGACTCGAGAAATGTGGTCTCAAAGTTGACACATCTGGCTTGTTTGCTGTTAAGCTGTGGCGTCTTTAAAGGAACTAGGGCTGCATATAATGATTATTTTAATAATTCAGGAATCTGTCGATTATCCTTACGATTAATCGATGAATCAGATTTATGTGAAACACATTTTTAATGTCATCCTATATTTGAATAGTAAAGTTTTGGACAGATAGAAAAAAATGTGCACAACACAACAGAATATTCTATCATTTAAAATGATAATAAAAAAAACAAGTTTTTGACAAATAATTTAACAATAAATAAAAATGAATACAAGTGTATGCTATACACCTGCAAATGTGTAAGATTTTTCTACCACCTTATCCAAAGATCACATTACATTTAGACTTCTCACAAAAAAACAAAAACAAAGAAAGTCCAATGAATTACATTTTTATAGGTAGCAAAAAAAGAAAATCGTAAACCCCCATTTTAAACATTTTTTTTTTGTTAAACCTTGAATATGATCAACATTCCCCATGAGCAGATATGATACAATATGCTTAAAAGGCTTCCCCTTATGTTGAGATAAACATGACATCACTATTATGTTTCTTTTTACTTTATATATTCTATTAATTTATTTTTATATTTTTTCCTCTGTATTTCTGCAGCTCTTTCTGTTCCCTTGTTAATTTTGTAGTGCTTGACTGGATCACGCTAATTGTGTTTGTGATGATGCAATGTTCAAAAAAATGTTTGAAAAAAAAGAAGAAAGATACTTTTTTTAAAAAAATGTCTCAATGCGCCCTGTGCCAGACTAAAGTGCTCCTACAACCTTATGACTTCACAATATGATCCAATTCACTTATTTGCACTGATGAACGTGCTTCGTGGCTAATAAATTGTGCAACACGATGAATCGATGAAGTAATTAGTTGCCATCGCTTTTAATAATTAATTTGAATTGATGTTATAGATTCATTGTTGCAGCCTTAGAAGAAACACTAAACTTAAAAAATGGCTAATCTTATTAACACAACAAATGAGGCAAGCTCCAGAACTGGCAGCAATTGTAGTGTACAGTGACTGACTGCATACTGTTCATTTCTGCTTAGAAAAATTGGGACTTTGCCACCTCCCACTGGGAGAATGAGTGATTTAACATCTTATGTGGTCCAAAATATTCAATGAGGGGATGAGCGCAAGCCCTCCAAAGCCACTTCAGAAGCGTTGTGCTGATATATCCTATAGATGCACTTTCCGGACACATTTTCAACATGTTACCTAGTGTTTGTGTACTTAATGCTAAATGTAATTCACCCTGGTCATCCTGAAAGGGGGATATCACTTGTGAGGTCCCTTCTCAAGGTTTCTCTTTTTCCTCACGCTGATGTTTTGAGTTGTTCCTTGCCCGCATGTTGGTTTAAGATCCGGTATTTGTGTCATTGTAATCCTGCGCAGTCCTTTGAGACATTTTTGTGATTAAGGGCTATATAAATAAATTTGACTTGACTTGACTTGACTGGAATGGTTTCCCTTCAGGGCCGGCACTACCGAGGGCTTTCCTTTTTTGTTTGCTCCCGGTTGCCACTCCTTGGCTGCCCACATTGTGTTGTTTAGCCGGCTAGACTGGAGTTTGCGCCGGTTTTGCCATTTCCCTTGGTTTCATTTCCGGCCAGCTTTTGTTTATCGCATTAGTTGTTGTCGGTTTTTGTTGTTGGTTCAAGAATAATCTGGCTGCACAATGCATGTTTTTTGGTCAGACAGCCACGCATTTTTCTGCCGAAGCTGAGGCCGCCTTTTATTGATAGGCTTTGGTTATTATGATTCAATTTTTTTATTGATTTTAAACATTATTCAAAACAGACACAACAAGTGTGCAACTGCACATTACAAACATTGGTTAGCCTCCTGTTGGGGACTCTGTGTGCTTTTTTTATTTTTGCCAGTTAGCCCCTTTTTGACTGCTTGTTCTTTGTTGTTTTATCACTGCATCCACCTGTAGCATAAAGTTAGGACATCTTCACAAAAACAACCAAAACTATGCTTAAATCACTCGTAGCCTCTTTGACTAATCAAGCGAAAAACAATATGGTGACTGGCTGGTGTTCCTCTGATGACGTCACAGTTCAGGATGACAAAGACAAGACATGCAAAATGCATTATCTTGGAAAAAAATTACAATTAACAATGAAATACATCTAGATTTCATGCAAAAACTATGTACTATTTATTTACAATTTGCACATTTAAGAACTTGGGAATACCTTTAATAGCTGCTGTGTGTATTTGTCGGACACTCTTAGGATTCTGTCCAATCTGTGGAATCTGCTCTACAACAACCTCTTGAGCAAGACTCCAGCCTCTTCCCTGTGACTTACTAGCAGGCGTTGGATAAAGTCCCAGAACATTTTACTGCTTTGAAAGAAGGTTTACGAAATGATAAGCCATGACATGATTGTGTCAAGACCTTGTCTATTATCACTTTGTATGTGTGAGTTTAGCCTAAAAAGATTAGGAAAGCTCTCTTAACTGTTTTTTTTTTTCATAAAAGATAAATTTGCTGCCTTTAGAAATAAATTACATCCCCATGCCAATATTTATCCTTCCAACTTCAGCCATCAAGTTAAAAAACATTTGAGAAGACAAAGTGTTCTACAGAAAACCTGTATATACTATGTGAAAATCAAGATGAAAAAAAAAGCCATCATATTTTTACCCCCAAATCATTTTTTACGTTTTAAATAAGTATGAAAATAAAAGTCTGACTCAGATCCCACGGGTCACGAGCGGCCTGTCGGGCTTTTAATCTAGCCCACCAAATTTTTAAAAACATGAAATGCATAAATAGGTTAAAAGTACTTTTAAGTCTCCCCAAATT
The DNA here is from genome assembly GCF_059441175.1 of Urocampus carinirostris. Classification (NCBI taxonomy): domain Eukaryota; kingdom Metazoa; phylum Chordata; class Actinopteri; order Syngnathiformes; family Syngnathidae; genus Urocampus; species Urocampus carinirostris. Next base: position 7,961,326 of record NC_142361.1, read on the forward strand.
TCAAATAGCTGGCTCCATTTTCTTTACTCGCTTTTGAAATCCTCTGTCTATTTGCTCTAGCAAGACTGAATATGTCAGGAGACACATGCACAATGTGCATTTCTAAAGGAACAGCATTTTCATCATGAAGTTGTCTCTTAAAGGCACAGCATGTTAAAGAGCAGGAAAATCTGCACATAAGTCAAACAATTGTATTTTAAATGAAAGTCACATTAATTCTGATTACAAATGTGTGAAATATTTCTTTGTAAAAAGTAATATAATTACTTATAGTAGTTTTTTTTTAATTTTTTTAGTTTCATCTGGAGGGACGAAAGCATGACCAACTTGGGTTCCGAGGTGCTTAACTTGTTTGGGTGTTTGAGCATTTGGGTTGGCCATGGTCCAAAAATTTGTGTGTGTGTTTTTTGCTATTCTTTTTAAATTTAAATTTTCTTTATTTTTACATGTGTTTGTCTGGCTCCATTTTCTTTACTCGCTTTTGAAATCCTCTGTCTATTTGCTCTAGCAAGACTGAATATGTCAGGAGACACATGCATAATGTGCATTACTAAAGGAACAGCATTCTCGAGGGATATGACCAGGGTAGATAGATAGATAGTTTTTTTGAATAGATTGTGGAGATTTTGCAGGCGGAGAGAGGGGTGCATCAATTTAAGGTCAATAAAGGAGCAAGATTTATGTAACCTCATCACTTTTTTGGGGTAACGCAATAAAACGATGCTAACCTTTGAAGCAGTTCAGATACTGACACCCATTACACATTTGTATAGTGAAAATGTCAAAAAAACATAACTGTGTTGTTGAATGGTGACAGTGTCTTTGGTTTTATCCCAGCGTCACACTAGTGTAATGAAAAAAGCGCTGTAGACCCCTGCGTCATTGTCATCATTGCAGTGAATTAGTAATGGAGGATTTTGTCCGTCTGTTGAGTGGGATTTCTTGGAAAAAGGAGGCTCGGAAGGGATAAAAAAATTTGAGAAGATGGGGGTGGGGGGTTGTCTTGTGTGTGATTTCAGCAGAAAACTGAAATCAAGTCCTCAGTAGGAGACGCACCGAGTATGTGTTAACGGGCTGAATTTTCCCTGAACTGCGCCAAACAATGTAATTGTTTTGTTATTCTAGAATCCTCAAGCTTCCCTCTGGTATTTGATTTTGAAAAGATTTATTGTCCTCGTGGGCCTTTGATAGTCGCATTATATCAGCCGGTGACAGGGGGACCCTTGCTGTGTTAAAGGTTCTTTAGCGTCCATCCGGCAGAAGTGGGTCAAAGTTTATTGGAGCGTCCTGTCTGAGTAGAGGGATTGGTAAGGTTTCGGGAGCTTAATTTGGGGGGAGATGTCCTTGGTACCAGGGACCACCCTCCTGTGATGTCGGCTTTTCTTTCTTGTATCAACAGACTTATTCCCAATGGTTAACTAGTAGTGTTTTATGTTACTGTGGACCAATTTACCCACCGAGAAAAAAAAAAGGCTGAAATGAGGATTAAAACAACACTGAAATTCCATCCTAATAATAACTGATATGTTTAAAGTTTAGCAGACACTTGAAAAAAGGAGAGAAGACATATGGATTTGAACTTGCAAGGTGAACAGGGGAGAGCAACTTCGGATAAGAAATTTCTACCTGTTCTACAAGCCCTCCCCTGAGCCCTTTTTTATTAAATCACCTATAGTACGAAAGCAGATTTGCCCAAAAGGGTGTGGGAATCAAAGAACAGCAACATGACTGGGCGACTGTGGCTGTGTTGTGAACATTTCATAGTTGTCAAAACAACATACAAAATTGTGCAATATTAGCCAGAATAACAATCTGGTATCCTAGGCAATCTCCTTTGCAGGTGTCCATTATTAAAACAGAATGAATTTATACAATGGGTGTGCCACACTACAGCATCAGCCGCATTGATACACATACAAAAGCAGATTTGCCCAAAAGGGTGTGGGAAATCAAAGAACAGCAACATGATTGGGCGACTGTGGCTGTGTTGTGAACTTTTCATCGTTGTCAAAACAACGTACAACAGTGCGCAATATTAGTCAAAATAACAAACTGTTATCCTATGCAATCTCCTTTGCAGGTGTCCATCATTGAAACAGAATTAATTTTTACAATGGATGTGCCACATTTCAGCATCAGCCGCATTGTTACGCATAACCATTTTTGCGTAGCATTTCCCTTTTTGGCAGAGTCATTGGTGTTAAAGCTAAATATTATATAAACTCTCTGTTGGCAGAATTACTCAAATAAAAGCACCTATTTTGGTTTTAATCTACTTCGTGGAAGCTGCAGCCCTGCTAACATAGCCATCCTAACCCCGGCTGCCTCCCCGGCGGACTGAAACTCCCACTCCGTAGGCGTGGTTTATTATTCGTCACAGAAAACAGGAAAAAGAACACACACACGATCGCGACTTCACAATAAAAGGAAAAACGTAAAGACATCTCATCTCATCTCTTTAGCTGCACCGCTTATCCTCAGTAGTGTCGCGGGGGTGCTGGAGCCCATCCCAGCAATCATCGGGCAGTGGGCAGGGGACACCCTGAACTGGGTACACGGGGACAGACAAGTCACTCGCTCATTCACACCTAGGGACAATTTGGACCGGCCAATTAACCTGAAATGCATGTTTTTGGAGTGCCCGGAGGAAACCCACGCAAGCATGGGGAGAACATACAAACTCCACACAGGAAGTCTGGAACTGGTTTTGAACCCACGCAGGAGATTCCCATGACTTGAACTGTGCCGCACATGCGCTAACCACTGCGCCGCCGTGCTGCCACGTATAGACTTGAAAAATGAAATTAGACTGATGTTTTAAACGTGACTATATGTGTGTGTGAGAGAGATTGTTTTTACATTTAGGAATATGAAAACAGGTTAATTCCATTGCATTGAATTCTGAGAAAAGCACATATCTCAAAACAGCCAACTTTACAATTGGCCACGTGAGAATGGAAAACCCAAAGAGCAAGACTGAGTCCAGATCTAAAGGCCCTCACCCTTTTTTATTAAGTTTCCAAAGTTACAAACCAGATTTTCCTAAAAGGTGCAGGTATCAACAAACAGCAACACGATTGGCCGCCAGTGACATTAAGGAAACAGTTCATAATAGTGCAGCTCTCTAATATTAACAAAATAATCCTTATTTGCCTTGAAAACTGATTTTTAATTTTTTCGATGTCGTCTTTAAGACATGCTCTGGGATATACTTGAACCATAATGGAAAAATGAAAACAATTATAATGTAGTTAGCTTTCTGACAGATAACTTTACTTCAATAATGTTTAATTATGACCTATTGCAGAAAGAGTTCATTGTTATTTTGTGAGATTATCTTTGAACTAGTTTGCATGGAAATGTATAACATTTTTAAAAGGTCCACCATCCTTTGAAACAAATGAACCAGAGGCAATTTCAATACCAACTTGTTACATCTTCTGACCCCTTTGAACCGAGCATACCTTCACAGATTACAGCGACACGTCTTGTGTGTGTTTTGAGTTGTAATATCAACAATATTTGCAACAGTCCTTTGAATGGGTCCCTTCACGCCATTCCACTGTGTGCTATAAATGTCTTCATATTTTTAAAAGTTTCTGCTTGCTTTCAGATGAGGATTTGTTGGCTGATGAAAAAAATGTTATACCATATTTCAATGAATGTGTTAAATCGAGGGAGGGGGTCAGTGGCTGAAATCAAAGCAATGTCATGTTGTCTCTTTTTGGGGAGGGCTTGGGTAGGAATTTGCATAATTTTTGTATCATTCACACCATCCAATCTCCCCCTCTTTAGCTAGCACAATTTCTTCTGTGCATTCTTTCTACACATGTTAGCTGTGTCTTGATTACCGCAATGTTAGGCAGCGTGAACACATTTTCATGAGTAAAGAAAACACAACAACACTCAAAAGATCCTAGTGTTTTGGATTTAGTTATCTAAAGTACTGCCATCTTGGGGCATTTTTGGTCAATTACAGCTCAGTGCTTTGTTTTAGGTCAGCCTTAATTACTTGCAGAGTTAATTTTCTGAGCTGATGAGGGGAAAGAATGAGCATACTAAATGTGTTTCTGTGTATTTCTGTTACAAGCAAAGAGTAAACCATAAGTGCCACACATGTAAACCAAAAGGAAGGAAAAATGGGGATAAGGAGGGGGGAATTGGGGGATGGGCTAGTGTTGGGGCTGGATGATAGTCTATTTATAGTTTATCCCTGCTGCTGTGTAAGACCGCCTGGCCCAGCGCAGCGCAACTCAGCATCCATGTCAGTCCTTGTGTCATTCTCCATTAGCTTTAACACACGCACACGATTACTCTGAGGGCGCAAAAACGCCTGTCATGCAAACGTTGGAGCACTGACCTTTGCCACTCAACCAGGAGTTTAAAAAAACCTTCACAATGTTTGTCGGCAGATGTTCGTGTGTGAGCAATGAAGATGCTGTACAAACTCAGGAACTGAGGGCAACTCATCTTTGCAAAGAAACATTTCAAGTGGAAGTTGAAGTGTTTAAAACAAATCTGTTTCCAGCTTCACTTAAGTGCTGGCATAATTGGTTTTAAAGCTACAAATTTTAAATTTAATTGAGATTCCAGTAAAAAGAAGTTTGATCAATGTAGTCTTAACATTCACTGATTCCTTAACAGCCTGGGTCATTGGGTACCACTAAAGATCCGACTCGGACAGCTTTCACTGCTGATGGTTCCTTGCCTGAGTTTAGGTCATGGCAATGTTGGCACTTGTCCGCCTCACCTTCTGCCCCTTCGACTGTGCCCTTGAGAATTATCTTGGTCTGTCCTGATAATATTGTGACATGATAATAATAATAATAATAATTTCCTTTGTATTGTCATTCTTTGTAACAATGTACACTGAACGAAATGTCGATACACCTGACCCGTTGTAGCGAGTCGATGCAGCCGCAGCCAACAGAGGGCGCCGCCATTTTACCAATTAGGTATGACTCGGCCGAGGCGCGAACCAGCAACCTCCCAGTCTCAAAGCGGGCACACTACCATCTAGGCTACTGGACATGACCATATCATTGCAAAATTTCATCAGACCACAGTTTCTCGCAGAGTCCAATGTTCTCTTTGATGGTGTTCCGCAATTATTAATTTGTCACATGAGCTCAGGAGCTGATTTCCTGTAGCATTGCATCTCCATGGCAATGATTTTCCTTTTCAGCTCAGCTGTGAGAGTTGCATGACTTGCAAGATTTGAGGTTTCACTGCAATTTTTATGTTTTTTCAGATGGGTTTTAGTCTGGCAAGTGCAGCTATGGTTAGAGCTTTTCTGGCCACGATTTCCGGTCCTGACCCCTTCTCTGATGTGACAGCTCCTAAATACTTAGATTTTCTGACAGGCTCAAGCACTTGGTAGTTATTGGTGATGTTTGAGATGCGACCTTGGGGGTTGTTGGTCATTGCTTTGTTTTTTTTTTCTGTTCTGATTTCCATCCAATTCTTGTTTGACGCTTTGTCCGGGGGATTGACCAGATCTGTGAGTTATAATTTAATCCTGCCAGTCCGTCAATATAAAAAGCAAAATGGAGGTTAGTGATGGTGTAACCCCCAATGCTCACCTTAGCAGTCGACCTTTCCCTTTTGTAATTAATCTATGACTCTAACTTCATTGATTGCTACCCATTAAAGGAGGTTTGGGTGAGACTCAATTATTAACATTTTTGAACGAAACCTTCGCTTTTCAACTTTTTCTCTACTGATGAAATTAAATAAAGATAATGCCAAAACATCAGCAAATTAGATTTGATATAGAAACACAACTATGCATGTATAACTTTGGTGTTAATTTGGGTATTGACCGGGACTTCCGATCATAGTTCGATTCATTTAAATGGAAGCAGGCAGAGACAATAAAAAGATAAAATTGTGAGTAAACTTTCTCTATTGTACAAGACATACATATTACATAATGTTCACTAGATTTTGGCTGAAAGCTTTTGCCAATTTGTATGATCAGATGGGGACATTCCAGCCATGTTTTACATTAAAACAGAAATGTTCAACCATCAGGGGTGGCCCACCACTCTCAAGCATATAAGGAAGCGGAAGGCATCACCTTTGCAACTCTGTTAAATATGTTTGGCGTTATGCGAGTGGTGACGTTATTTAGTCTAACATACTTTTAATTGTTACCTGTGCAGTCCTTTGAAACATTTTTTGATTAAGGGCTATAAATGTGACTTGACATGACTTAACGTGCATTGTTGTGTTCATGTGTATCAGGGAACATTGCAAACTTTTTTACTAATGCTCAGTTGCATCTTCGAAAATGTCACGATTGGGAACAGAAACACTGTACTCAGAAGTACTGAGGGTAAGTTTGTTAAGTAAGGGTGGGTTTGGTGCTCAAACAACACTGAGGAGGAATCAAACATTCGTTTAAATGAGAAGAGCATGAAGCTTCCTTTCACATGTATCATTCTCAATGAAAGATTAACGAATCCAACGCCCCAATTCCCACATAAGATTGATATTTATTCCACATTTGAACTTCGATTGATTGTAGACCAAAAAACTTCATGAAATACAAACGATTGATTCAAACCATATTGGAATGTTGGCTGAAAGGTGATTTGGTTACATTGAAATCATAATGGACTTTCTTCCGGAACAAAACAAAAGTCTGCACAAATCCTGATATTTTTTACGTTAATTTTGTAAACAACTGGCAACGCAATGCGTATGCGTAAATCCCGGCATGCTCTTCATGTCCCCTTTCCTGCTCTGTAAACAGTCTATTGTATGGTAGCGCTATGAAGATCTATCATTAGCAATATATATATATATATATAATGTATAGAAATAGTGTGAGTTTCTGTGGAGTTGTGCATGTAGCAGCTTTCACAGTGACAGTAGTACAAACAATTGCACATATCCATTATGCTCGTTACCTTGTTGATCAAAATTCAGGGTGGTAATGACTCTGAGGAAGAAGATGCGGAGGTTTATTTTAGGTCTCTTCTGTCTTGTCCCGTTTCTGCACGTCTCTATATTTTGGGAAATATTGACTAATTTATCCCCCTGGAGGGCCTATTAAAATGTGTTGGGTCGCCATTGCTGGGTTTTGTATTTTAGAAACCATGCGTTGCGGAAAAAATCAGCACACTTTTCCCCCTGTGCCCAGCTTATGAGCAGAATTAAAAGACCAAGCTCCAAAATTATCAAACATATTAAAACTTGATGCCTCTGGTGCCACACCTTTTCCCTCCGAAAGGGGCCCCTGCCAAAGAAAAATGCCTATTGTAATCGTTGACCTCGCGAATCGCTAAAATTTTTCCTCACCACAGACATGTGTGGTTGCTATTCATGGGGGAACGTGACTTGGCTTTGGCTGAATAGTCATCTGCAGCCGCTGCTGAAGTCATTCAAAGTTGTATGGGGTTGAAAGCCAGTGAAGACAGATGTAGACAGATGCAGCACTCTAGTGTCCATAACAGCCCCTTGGCAACTTCATCTGTCCGTTTTTTTTTACTTTTTGAGCGGAGACTTCTCTTCATAGAAGTTCATGTACAGTGCTTTGCAAATGTATTCGCCCTTCTTCAACCTTTCACATTTTGCCTTGTTTCAGACTTCAAACATAAAGATAGAAAGGGACAATTTTTAAGAGGAACAAATTTTGGAAATTTCATCCTTTTTTTAACATACAAAAACTTTAAAATTTTGGCGTACATGTTTAGCACATTGTTATTGATACTTTGTAGCACTATCTTTCGCTGTGACTACAGCTGCAAGTCTCTTGGCGTACGTCTCAGTTTTGCTCATCGAGAGCCTGAAGTTCAATAAAGTTGGATAGAGAGCGTTTGTGAACAGCCGTCTTCAGCTCTGCACACAGATTCTCAGTTGGATTCAGGTTTAGACTTTGACTTAGCCTTTCCTGGATATGATTTTTTGTGAACTATTTCATTGTAATTTGGCTTCATGTTTTGAATCACTGTCCTGTTGGAAGATACATTTCCATCTCAGTCTCAGGACTTTTTTTCCAGTCCTGTATTTGACTCCATTCATCTTTCTATCCATTTCAACCATCTTTCTTCTCCCCACTGAAGAAAAGCAGGCGGGCCCCATTAGTGAGGATGGTGTGTTTATGGTGCTGAGTTGTGATGCTTTTACACCAAACAATTCGTTTTGAATTATGACCAAAAAGTTCAATTTTGGTTTCATGTGACCACATGTTTGGTGTATCCCCCCACGTGGCTTGTAGCAAACTCTAAACACTATTCTAAATTTTGAACCAGGTCCAAATTATCCCTAGGTGTGAATGAGCGAGTGAGTTGTCTGTCTCTGTGTGCCCTGCGACTGGCTGGCAACAGGTTCAGGGTGTCCCCTACCCACTGCCCGAAGACAGCTGGGCTCCAGCACCCCCGCGATCCGACTGAGGATAAGCAGTGCAGATAATGGATGGATGGATGGATGTTGTAAATGAATACTGGTTAACATCTTAAAAGTTTGTTGCTAAAATTGATTTTAGTGGTTAAACCAGATGTCCTAAGGTAATTGATGTTCCATGAAATAAATTATTTTATTCATCCTTCCTTTATCTGCAGGAAACCGTAGTGCCCAGAGGAAACCCACGCAAGCACGGGGAGAACATGCAAACTCCACACAGGAGATCGATCCCATGACCTCAGAACTGTGCCGCACACGCGCTAACCACTGCGCTGCCGTGCTGCCCTACATTATTTCAATTTCTGTGTATTTATTTATTTTATGCAACCCTAGCTCTTACCGTAGTTTTAATTCCATGCACCTTAAAGTCCAGTGCGTCTTATATGTGAAAAATGTATCACAAAGGGCTACTTTTGGGGTGTGTGTCTTATAATCCAGTGCACCCTATAGTGCTGAAAATACGGTACAGAGATCCCTCAGTTGTCATCGTCAATGGGGACCAGAACCACCTTCGAAAAGTGAAAATCCAAGAAGTAGCGTTCCACCTTCACAATAGCCCCCAAAGGGTTAAACTAACCTCAATAGAACATAAGCCTGTAACAAAAACAATTATAGATCTACAGATAACACACAACACATAATAGCAGTTGAATGAATGGTTTTATTGTCATGATACAAAATAAAGCAAAATTGGAGGACATTCACCAAAACAGACGCAGCTTTGAGTACGAGCGTAGAGCTGCTTACTTCAACACGCACGCCCTGTCCACCCTTGTGTGGTCCGGGCTTTATCCTACACCACCCCCAAGCGGAAATCGGACAATTTGACCCATGGTTTTATTATCATTGTACAAAAGTATAACTAAATCGTAGGGCTTCGCCTCGGAGTGTAAGAAAGCAATTTAGAAAGTGGCTGGGTAGCAAGGGGTCCTCGAATGCAGACAGATCTCTGCAATGATTAAAAAAGACCGTCTCTAATGTAGTGAATTCCCACGAGTTGTGGCTCCAAGTCATCTATTACATGGCTAATGAGCCCGGCGTTGGCAAAATACAGGATCCACTTGGGTAGCTTCGGAGAGTAGTTAGCCTAGCTGTTAGCAGTAGCACCAGCAGCACCGCTCTTGCCTTCTCCCAGACGCTGTCCGAGTAGCCTCTGGAACTCAATAATAATCCCATGTAGCCCCGCTGGTGATCACAATTTTGTTGCGCTCTTCTGAATTTTTGTTGAGTCGGACTTAATGAAATTATTTTTAATGTAACGAGCCACTAGAAGCTAGTGCCCCTTCCCGGCTTATTTGGATTTGGAGACATAGACTGCGCACGCCTACCCCTGGCTGTTTGACTGACAGCGTAACTGAGCCTATCATGGCGGTGCACACGGACAGTGACATATCACGGCCGTGCACACAGACTGTCACACCCACCCACAACACAGAGCACCCTCCTTAATTTTTCCCTGCTGAATACAATGTGCGAAACAATGATCTGATTGATAATAAAGACAAAATCAATTCACTTAAGAATCCGCAAAGGAGTGAACGGGCAATAAACAAAGCGCCAAGTAGCGAGGGGTCACTGTATGTACGTGTATTTTAGTGTGTGTGTGTGTGTGTGTGTGTGTGTGTGTGTGTGTGTGTGTGTTTATATGCCGTTTACCTTTGCAGCAAAATCAATACAGTGGTAGCTCTACTTACGAATTTACTTAGTTCTGGGAGTATCTTTGTAACCTGAAAGATTTGTAAGTTTAGACGCCTAAATGTAGTAACCCCTCAAAAGTGTGTTTTTTGTTTTTGTCTTTTGTTTCATCATAAAAGAGCATTGGAACATGAAAAAATACATATTAAAATTGGATTACCCCACAACAAACAAAACGAAAGGCACTTTATGAAAAAAAAAACAGAGAAAAAAGGAAATAATCAAAATATTGATTTACCACCTTTTAACTATGCTCATTGTTTACTGGTCTTCACCAGTCTCTCTTGAACAACTGATCCAGTGACGTTTGCTTTTGGCAGGTTTTGAGCGATGGCTCGACCTGTTCACAGTTTTTCTGAGTGATTCATTTTTCACAAATTTTGCCAAAATGTCTTTAATTTGACTTGATGGAATGATGGCTGTATCCTCCTCCTTGTCGTTTCTGAACACCTCCTGCACGACTGTGTGTGTTTTCATACCTTTCTATTATTTCTTGCTTTGTTTCAAAGCCAGAAAAAGTCTCTTCCTCTTCTATTCTCCTTGTCTACTTTTCTGCATGTCTTTCTAGGGGTCCATTGCTGATGATAGATCTTCATAGCGCTACCATACAAAAGACTGTTTACAGAGCAGGAAAGGGGACATGAAGAGCATGCCGGGATTTACGCATACGCATTGCGTTGCCAGTTGTTTACAGAGTGGGAAGGGGACACAAAGAGCATGCCCTGATTCACACATACGAATTGGATGGGTGAAACTCTGGAAGCACCAAATGGCAGCGTGTACTGTTGTGTATTTTTGAATTTGTATCCTTAAACGCCTTTGTAACTAGAGTCACTATTTTCCCGTTTAGGTACTTTGTAACTCTAAACTTTTGTATGTAGACATTTGTGAGTAGAGGTCCCACTGTACTTGTTTCACATTGTATTATTGTTATTATTGTTTTAAAAAATCTTCATACCAGATATAGTTATTGCCCTGAAATGAACAGTGAATACTGTATTTTGCGATCTAGTAGATTAAGTTAAAAATGCCAAGTCAGACTTTATGGATCGGAGTTTGAAGTGTGTGTTAACAAAGTGACAGTGAAATATAAGCTGCATTTGGATCTGTCAGTGCAGCACTCGCCAATGCCGGTTCCCGCACATCTTTTTTTCCCGCGCCAAACGAATTGCTTCATTAATCATGCGTGTTGTAAGTTGGAGGTCAGTGATTAAAGCTTGTTCTGGGAACATACGTTGAGGCTCAGCTTTTTTTCGTTCTCCCTTTTTCAAGACATTACATTTGCATTCCTTACTCTGCTGTGCTTCTTCTCATGACTCTAGCGTAGTCTGCCACCTAATCCCCTACGAATAAGAGTCAGGAATTAAAGCAGCAAATCATGTTTTATGCACGCGTGCCTGCAGAATATGAGCAGGCTGGAATGTGGGCCAAGCATCACACGGGGCAAATTATGTCAACAAAGAATCTTTGAATTTGTTACCGTTTTTTTTTTTCACCCTCACAACAAGCAGCCGGCAGCCGTGGAGTACATTTTGAGATTCTTACCTATTTCAATGCAGTCAATCATGAGGAGCACAATTGTAAATGTGATTTGAAATTCAAAATTAATTTGAATACCACCCAAGATTACAGACATACAAAACTCAAAGCTTAAAAGTGCGATATTTTCCATGGGTTTCTCTTCCAACTCCCTAAGAAATAACTGTAAATGAGTAATCTATATAAAAACTATTTAAAATGACCACTTCAGTAAGAGGCATTTTGCAGCCCCTTGGGCACATTTTAGTGGATCCCTGCATATAGTAAAAAAGAAAATTATTGCTCCCCAAAAACAAATTTTATATATTGAACCGTTTTTTACAGAGAAAGATGCAAATTTACTTTTGATTATTTTTTATTAGATATATAGCTTCTATAAAGCTTAGAAAACTAAGCTTTTTGTTGCGAAATAAAAGCGGACATATCTTGGTGGTGGGTGGGCATTTTCAGCATGAAATGGCAAAGTTGCAATTAGCAACACAGGCGGTTTATTGTGAATACAACATTTAAAATGATATACAGGATAATGATGTGTTAATAATTTCACATATCACATGTAAGTCTCACTGTAGTATAGGTTGCACCCCCTGCCAAACTATGAAAAAATGCGACTAATGGCTCTGAAAATATGCTACTTTAATTCAGGACATATTTCTCCTAAAGATTTCAGCTTTAATTCATCTAATGTCACTGGAGTTCTTTTGGAGTCAACCTTGTTCTAATTTAAGGTTTTAAATATATTGCAAATATATAGCATTAAAGAGAACAAATGTATATTTTATACTGGTAGCGAAATGCCATTGAAACTGTATTTAAAAAAAACGTGGCAATACCGCCTCCAATTGTTGCTGTTTCGATTATCGTTTTTTTCTTCCTCGGTTCAACTCAGTGGACGGGTAAATTATTCATTAGGGTATCTAAACAATATCCTATAATGTGACAATACAGTATAACAATTCTGTTTAATTTATAAGAGTCAAATGAAATATATTACTCGTGTTTTGAATGCTTTTAATTTGGATAAGGATCAATCAATAAAACAATTAATTAAATTTACACAACCTACAATGCGATTGTATTTCAAAGACTTTGTTTGGATTCCAATGCTTTAAAAAGGCGACCGGAAGTCAGCCCCCTAATAAGTCACAAATGTGAGAATTATTCGTGCATGTGGTCCATCACCAGATAAAGCTAAAAAGAGAATTGATACTTGAGAGACCTCTAATCCAAACACCCAACCTTCTTGTCACATTTCCCACTTGACTTTTTGACTGACAGTTCCCACTTTCTCCTTCAACCTTCCCCGTCAAGAACCAAATAGCATCACTCTCCAGAGATGATGGCAAACCATAAAGTCCTGGACTGACCTCCTACTTGTGACCGTGGAAGTTTCCGCCATGTGCCGGGTTATCTTCACCTTGACAACCACAGGAGTTTGTATTAGATACTCACTGCGAGGACAAACACATTGGCTGCCAGCCTGCCCAAGACGTGTAATCTATCTAAAACTAAGATTAATAGTCTCACTCTAATCTGCACCCGTGGATGTTATTGTCAGACACTTAAACAAGTGGTTATGTAGGTTTTGCTTCAAAGTTCAGAGAATAAATAATCTATTCAATTTGATGCTTCCATGAAACAATTCATAAATGCCTCTCAATAAATCTACTATCTATGCTCCTTTAGGACAGCATCTGCATACTGAAAATCAGTTTTGAAATGATCTTTGTAACAACACAATAACAATTCAGCAACATTCCCCTTCATTGTTTCTTCAAGATTGGCATAAACTTACTGGTAATATGATACGTGTTTCCCTTTGCAGCAAAACAAATACTTGTAACACACAGCATATTTTATCAGACTGCAAAATTACCTGGCAAACATACAGACAAAATTTGTTGTTTGAAATTATGCTCAACATGTATTTTTATTGGGAGCTAACGACTGTCAACAAAAAAAAACTTGCATAACCTCATGCAAAGCACAAGTATAGCCAGATAGGGGCAGTGTTAGCCCCTTGCAGTCCTCAGCTATTCTTTGTCTACATAATAGTTCCTGAGCATCTGCAGACTAGCCAATGTTGTTAAATTAAGTGTGCGTGTTGTTTTTCTCCACTCTTCAGGCAAGCGGCCCAAAAATGAGCTCTGCACAGGGATGAAATCTGTCTGGAATGACCTTGTCTCCAACAGGCCTCCAGGAGGAGCACTTTGGGCAGCGGAGTGAAGTAAGACCCAAACCATTAGATTATCTCCAGACTAAGTGAAAATCAAGGCAGAAGTTAAAATCACAAGTGAAATTTGTCTGTAAAACAAAGGTGTTTTCAAACATGTTTCAATTTTCAGCATCAGCATATCCTAAAAGTTACATGTTCTTCTGTTCTATTTTTGTAATGCAAATTAACTCAGATTTCTGAAGTACCACATCGTTTTTGTAATGCAAATTAACTCTATTTTTGTAAGTACAGTACATTGTTTGTCAAAAAAAAAGAATACATTCATTCTTTAAACCACAAACTATGAACTCTAAAATCAGATTGGTCAAAACTAACCCAATTTGGGTCATGAGTCTGCAGATTCACTACTTGGGTTAATTTGACAGAGTTTACTGGGTGATTTTGCACACAAATATCCCCTTAATCTGGCTGTTTAGTACAAAAAAGTAGGATTGGTAAAAAAAACATATTTTTTTTTAAACAACCACACAAGTGTTAAGTGTGGATCAAATTAAGCTCAATTAATCAATTTCAACCTAAATTTGTTTGTTTTATGTGTGTGTCCCGGAAAAGCAATCAGTCTTCTTTAAAAAAAACAAAGCAAAAATATAAATTTGTTGAGTATGTAGATAACGCTAAAATAAGTAGAAGAAGAAGAAACAAACATGGCCTTTTCATTTTAAACATTTACATATGTATTCACAGTTAAAAGAAATTACATTACTTTGTGGGAATAATGTATTTATGGTATTTTCCCAACTGTGGGGCGCGCATAAAAGGATCACATATTGTGGGTGTGGATTGTAAATGGAAAGATGACAATGTGTGTACAGACGCTGCGCGACCTATGAACGAGGTTCCCGACGATCGTTCGTAGGTTGAATTTGTTCGTAAGTTGCTTCAATGCTATATTTTGTATGTTTATGGTTTGTATAAGTATGTTTAAGGCTTGTATAAGTAACCTGTATTGCTTTTTACTAAAAAATAAACATTTCATAAAATAATATGCTCTATAAAGACAAATAAAGTTGATTTTAAATTACTTTTGGAAGATGCGCTTAAAGAGGTCCTCCTTTGTGGTAAAGAGTGACCACTCTGGAGGTAGAGTGCTCGTCTTGGGATCAAGGGATCCCAGTTCGAATCCCGGCTCGTCCGTGTTACATGTCAAAGGGTCCTTGGGTAAGACACTGAACCCTTAATACCCCCAATAAGCAGGTTAGCGCCTTACATGGCTGCAAGGCCGCTATTGGGAAATGTGGAGCAGATTGTAAAGCGCTTTGGGAAGTCATTGACTTGAAAAGCGCTATATAAATGCAGATCATTTCATTTCAAACGCTTCAAGCTTTTTTATTCCACTTTCGTTTCAAAAGAAACGGTTCGCCTCTTCGTAACAGTTTACACCAATGGTTCCCAAACTCTTGCAGGCTGACACCCCCTTGGCTCCCCAGTGTACTACTATCCCCAGTAATATCCACGATATATTTTCTGTCTTTTAGCATGTACTACTTCTCACGTATATATCTGCAGAAAACATTTAATAATGCCCTAAGATGGTGAAAGTTCGTTAAATACCCGATTTATCTGTCTTGAATGGTCACGTGATTCCAAAGACATGAATGAACACAACTTGAGGCATCCTCAAAAACGGCATCTGGTGTGCAGGGGACAGTGCCATCAGACAATGCTGTAGACCACTTATGTCATCTCACTCATGGCGCGTCATCTGTGAAGGCCATCACTGCCAATGTGAAAAAAGTAAGAAAAACAAATGAACTCTGAGCTTGCTATCATTGCAGGTGGATTGTAGATGTTTGGGCTAATGTGTCTGCTGGCTTTGTTGTTCAAACTTTCACAAAAGCCAGCATCCTTTCCGAGGAGCCGCACAGAAAGTACCTCTGATAGTGAACATGGCACGCTCGAAGGAGCAATTCTTAAATTCAGAAACAGAATAAAAACTTTGATAAGTTTGATTGACGACATGTAACCAATTAAAAATGTTTTGTTTTCTTGTCTATTTTTGCGCTGGTTTTATCGGTGTTTTACCATGCCCACGCCTGTTAAGCATTAATGATTAAAAAATGTTAGTACTTTGTCATCAATATTTAGATAAGCACTACCACAGTCGATATTGCTCCCATTGAATTTTTAAATAGGCATACTTTTAAGCTTGTTTGTGTGCGCGTTGTAAGAACACCATGAGAACTCTAAAGTGTGGACACGGGCTGTGTATTAAACATGGGCCCTATTACCAGGTGTGCCTTATGTGTGTGCTAAATACAGTAATGGCACACGAAATTGAGACTGCACCTTCTGTATGGTGTGCCTTATGGTCTTGAAAATACATTGTGGAATTTGGGGATTTTGCCTCTGTGCTTAGACATACATGTCATAGCGAGTATGGGTTGGCTGTAAGATCCTGGGGTCAGGGATTCACAGCTTAGCATCTGGCTGATATGAAATCACATTTCCTCCCTCAAGCAACTCACTTTTCAACTTGCTGCATCTCAGTTTAAACTTGTTTCCTCATCACAATCGACAGTTTGTTTGTGTTTCTACCTCCCGCGGGCCATCCGACACTAAGGTCTGACCTTATCATTTCTGGAGGCGGTGAGGGTTTTTTTTGAGATGCACGTAGTGATAAACGTGTGTGGACAACAACACAGAAGCAGCTGTCTTCCTCTCTTGCTCTAACATATATTCATCACAGGTTTCCTTGTTTTTGCTTGTCCAATACCAGCTGCCCATGTCCCTCTGTAGCCTGGAACAATTAGCACCGAATGTATTGACACGATCCTTGGCGTGAACTTCAATATTCTTTACTTTTGGTTTGAATTCTTGCTAGGCCTAAGCCCTTCCTTCATTTGGTTTTCCTTCGGGCAACAACTAACGACTCGTTTTATAGTCGACTAGTCACCAACTTTTGAAATGATTAGTCGAATAATTTGATGATTATTATTTCTTCTTTAATTATGTGGAGAATGATAATAACAAAATAAAAATTGGTACAGTGAAAAACAAATTTTTTATTGAACACACTGTGGATTCGTTGAAAATTTTAATAAAAGTGCCCTATCTAAAACCGATTAAGCACATTGCTTGGTTAGTAGAGGCATAAATCCATAAATAAACCTCTGTCCATTTTTTAGAGACAAGCAAATAAATAATACATTATGATACAGTAAACATTTGTTATCCCTGTAAACCAAGAACAAGATCATTATCAGCAGTAGACCAGTAAAAACAAACATGTGTTTTGTGAACAACATTCAGTGTTAAACTGCAGTCTGTAACAAAAGTACATAACAATTCTCAACAGTTTGAATGAAATAAAACTGTCTCAACAACTGTCATTTGTGGTTTTTAACGTTATAAAAAATGACATTTGTTCTTTGGACTGCATAAATTTAAATTTAATTGTGTTTGTCAGGCACAGTCTGGCTTAACACTCAAGCTCTCTTTTATTGCAAAATCTACGTGTATAAAAGGCACAATGCATGTCATCAAAACCGTATTGCTTTGAATGTTACCTGAATCTCATTGAGGCAAGTCAGACTCAGTTTTGTTCAACTGTTCGACTGCTATCTTTAAGTGCTTGTGCATCACCGAGGTACTGCCATGATACGCAAGGTCTGCTATAAAAACATTATATTTGCTGTATCCAGGCTGAAATCCTTCCAAAGTTGATATCATTTCTGTATATTACCTTATGAGACAGAGACACTATTGCTCATGGGCGACTTTCAACAGAGATATTCATTTCGAGACGCCTCACTCTGTTGAAAAACATGTCAGGCGACAGTAGTCGACAATGACATTTACTGTTGACTCTTTCTATTATCGATTATTGTCGACAACGTCTAATAATTGTTCCAGACCTATTTTATAAAAAGAAAAAAGAGTGGAGATGATGACTCACTTCACTCTTTAAAAGTTCCACTTTCTCACTTTAGTGACGGGACAAACATTCTAGAAACAGTTAGATCCAAAGTCAAAAGGATCTGATATCACAAATGTGGTACCACTAAAACAAGATACAAATCAATATGTGCTTACAAAGAAAAACTGGTGTGTTTTTTTTCAAGAAAAAAGCACAGTATTTTATCCATCCATCCATCATCAGCACCACTTATCCTCAGTACGGTCGTGGGGGTGCTGGAGCCCATCCCAGCTATCTTCGGGCAGTGGGGCGGGGACACCCTGAAATGGTTGCCAGCCAGTTGCAGGACACAGTATTTTATATTTACCGTATTTCCCAGACTATAAGTCACTCTGGAGTATAAGTCGCACCAGCCAAAAAAATGCACAATTAAGAAGGAATAACGATATATAAGTTGCACGTCGAGTATAAGTTGCACGTTTTGGGGAAATTTATTTGAATTATTCCAACACCCAAATCATACATTTTTCTTTTGAAAGGCAATTTAAAATAAAAATGAGATAACGACAACAGGCTGTCTAAACGTACAGTATACGAACTAACATGATTGACATGTCTGATAATGTCAGTAACAACATAACATGATAAGAGTTATTCAGATAACTCCAGCATAAAGAACATGCTTACCAAACAATCTGTTTCACTCCAAATCACTAAATACAATAATATCTTCATCCTCGGTTTTACGTAGACACTTTTACGTCGCCTAGGACAGACTCAACGTCCCCTCTGCATTTCGCTAACTCCAACATTTATTTTGGCTGCTCAAATACCGCTTTCAGCTGCAGCTTGTAATCTGCAGAACATGAATTTTCCTTTTGGTGCCGTTTTGTTTACCTCTTTTAGTTGTTTTTATAAATAACCCGTCTTGTGCCAAAAAATGTCTCACAACGGAGCAAGTTTGAAATTATCAACACAGGCCTAAAGTGCCCTCTTGCAATTTAGTGTAAAAATAACGTGAAATGATATACTGGTAAGAAACATTTTAACTCAATTATATTATAATGTTGTAATAATTTCACATATAAGTCTCATCGGAGTGTAAGGCCAAACTATAAAAAAAAACTGCACTTATAGTACGAGAATGCGGTAACTTTTCAAAACGGTACTGAAATATGTTGGGTTTCTTCGGTCCAACCACGCCAGGACTGGCCACCTGTGGCCCATGATTCATTGCACTAGTCGGGCCAGGTGTAAGATAGATGTATGGCCTGTGACTTGAATAGAAATTCCTCACTGTGCCTTCCGAGTAACAACTGTTTTTTCTTACCTCAAAAATACATTCATTGGTTGGAAATTTGCATGTAACTTTAAAATGGATGCAGTTGTTCTTGTTGTGCGTTTAGTTTTACACTAAAGTCGGAATTAATTGTCTTTAAACAGTTTGAAGGACACTTTCAGATGGAACGATTAGCTTAATTTGGCCTGTGACAAGCAACATGGAGCATTCGGGGTACTTTGAAACATGCGATAATGGTCTCAACGTTTTTATACGCCCTTTAAACAAAAACGCATTGATCTATCTTCCAACATTAAGCACTACGTCGATATGTTCTTGTCAATCTTTTCTCCTAATTTCAATTCATAAAAAAGATGCAGTCAAATCCTAGATTTTTAAATTATTTCAAAGAAGTTGTAAGGACTTTGGAACCTCTTAACTTGCCACTGCCAACTCATCATTGCAGCCTCAGTAAGCTCCTTTGTGATTATATGTGCATTTCTTAGATGCGCTCAAATAAACTCTTCTTTTTCCATCTTTCTTGGGGTTTGTGTTGGCAGTTGGACTATACTTGAAATTGGCCTTTTCTTACCTTCTCCATTTCCATACTACACTAACAAATTAATAACAAAAAAAACTGCGGGGACGAGCGTGTCCTCACTCTCCAGCACTTCCCACACCCCCCATTTCTCCTACCTAATGTGTTCAACCCCGAATATAAAGGCTATTTGAACTCAGTTATGCATTCTTAACACATACTTAATAGAGAAAAATAATAGAGAGTTTACTTTTGACTTTTTTAAGGTCACCTAAAATAACACACCTCACCTTTAAGAAAAACAGAAAAAGCCCAAAACTATGCTGATCTTGTTTCTTTCAGATTACAACTCTTTAGACAAATAATATATTATAGAAAACTTAAATAAACATACAGCATTAATGACCTGTTTTTACTTGTCAAATATCATTTGTATGCAGTCGTTTAATGAACCGGGCCACCACCTCTTTGACCAGCTGCCCTCTGGTAGATGCTCAATGCTCAAAGACAGTTTATTCCCCAGGGCCATCACCACCCTAAACTAGTGCACAGCACTGTGTAAAAAAATGAATATTTCCAAAGTATAGAAAAAAAATGGGTATTCATATCTTGTTTATGGATTTATTTTAGAATTATCTTTTCACTAAAGTTAGTCATTGCACTCTTTTTCATTGAACTATTTGTTCGGATCCGCTTACAACTTAGGCTAGTCTCCGAACGCTACCTTGCAAATAGTTTTCCCATTTATACTGACATTCTTTTTTTTATTATCTATTTATTTTAAGTCTTTTTTACATCTTTCTCCTGAAGTGCCATGTCTAATCTTGTGGTAAACAATGTTCACCACTGTTATCAATGACAATAAACCCAATTCTAATTCTAAAGAGAACATGAGAAAGTCGTTCCAAAGAGTCTACTGAAGGTAGGAGCATCTGATTGTGGTAACTTTAAAGGCTGTGGGCAAAATACCCAAAGTCCATTCCTGGTTAAAAAAAATATTTTGTTTGTTAATCCATCTACATGGCATCTGTGCATTTAGAGACCAGGATGAGTTGAAAAGTAGCAGGCGAATGGGATTTTATTGCACCATTTTATTCTGAGACACACTTTACTCTCAACAATAATTTGTTATGTTGTGCAGGTATTTTATTTTTTTGGAGGCATATAAACAAACACTTTTTGTCACCCTGCTAAAATATTTATTATTATTTGACATATTTGGCTGGTAAGAATCAACCTTTTGCTAACACATACAAGCACATACACAGTTACACATTACAGCGGCGAGGGGGACTCAAAAGCTTTTATTTGTTATTCTTTGTGGCAAGGTGGCCAGTGTAAATGACAACAAAGTTCCGGGAGACGGAGATCTAAAGTGAAGGACTCGAGGAATAGGGAGTAAATGTAAATTTTAAGTTAAAGTTAAGTGAATAAAGAATGCGTGCATTAAACGCATGCACATTTCTTTTCGTCGAACTTTACGCATCTCATAACGGTTGTGTTCTTTGTTTGGAATGCAACATGAGTCGGCAACGTGTGTGATCCGTAGATTGTATGATGCTGAAACAGTTGGTGCATTAATCACGTGCATTAGCAGGAGTCAACCTCATTTCAGCATCCCAATGGTGGATCCGGTTGCAAGAATCCTCAACATGAGCTTCTTTTCTTTGTGAAAAGACGTTGAGATATCATTCACTTTCCTTAATACTCATTTTGTAGATTTATTTTCTTCAATGGTAAGCAGGTTTAGCACAATAATAGAATGAGGTAAGCGGAAAAGATAAATTGTTCCTCAAGCACTTGTAGCCTTTTGGAAACATTAGCTGTATTTACTTGTTATCACCTGCGAGAAAAGCGAGGGTAGTGACATTTTTTTTAATTTGGATTTGAATATATACATGTTTATTTGTCTGTTTGTGTGTCTATCCACTCATGAAGATATATGAGGACCATATTTAAAAGGTCAGGTAGGTTACTCCAGATGTGAAAAATGCCCCAAAAATTGCTCTAGCACTTTTACTTTAGCGAAATACATCTGTAGTACTTGGTTGTTCAATCACAGCCCAGGGACCATAAGCGGCCTGTTGACCAGCTTGCAACATGCTTTGTAGAAAACATGATAGTTGTTGTTAAAAAATGGGTTTTATTTATTGTGCGACTTGTTAAGATATCACAATTATACTTCTGAGACCTGGCGTCCACATGCATGGATGATTAATAAATTCAGATAAAATCCTTCGAATCAAGCTTGTATCTAAAATGGTTCTTATCTCCAACACATTTTCCCCATAATAAATAACTAAAAACCAAAATCATTCAACTTATCTCTAAATAGCAATAAAACACATCTCTCTGATCACTAAAACCACATTTAAAAGTAATTGAACGTAAAAATACTGTAGTAATATGAGCACTTACCATTGGAGGAAGTCGGTGATTGCTAATAAAGATGTACAGTAATCCCTCGGTTATCGCGGTTGATGGGGACCAAAACCACCCGCGAATTTTTTTTTAATTATTTTATTTTAATATTATTATTTTTTAGACCCGCGAAGCTCTTAACCCGCGAACGTGGAACCGCGAAGTAGCGAGGTCTCACTGTATATGTGAAGCGGGAGGAGTGAAGGAGCACAATAGACTGTTATTACTTAAGCACTTACTTTACACACAAAAGTGCATGATCAGGTCTGTATGGCGGGAAACACACTTGCTAACTGGGACGAGCTAATTCTTCTGGTGAGCGATCTTGAGCGGTCTCTCGTGGTAGCATCTGGGACTTATCGTTACTTGGATTGTGTCCCGTATGTCTGGCAAGATTTTTGCTTGAAAGACATTTGTTTATCTCAACTTTCTTCGGAGTGTAGCTTGTATGTAGATGAGCTATTGTTTAAGAATGTGAGTGGTAAGGTTTCTTTGTTATACACTACCATTCAAGAGTTTTGGATCACCCAGACAATGTTGTGTTTTCCATGATAAAGAACCACTTTTATTTGTCAAAACAGTTGTCCAACATCTGTGTTTTTGCCCATAATAGTCTCTTCTTTTTGTCACCCAAGATGACAAGCTATTGCAATTTAGTCCATTACCAAAGAAACCACCAATAACAAAACAAAAAGACAACTTTTTCACATCCCCTCAGATATGGCTGTTTTTTGCCTTCGCCTTGTCACTAAAGATGTTGCCACGGGTGTTTTCAGCTGTGCTAACATAGTTGCACTAGGGTTTTCTAATTAACCTTCCATTAACCTTCTAATGCAATTAGCAAACATAATGTACTTTTAGAACAGTGGAGTGGTGGTTGCTGGAAATGGGTCTCTATACACCTATATAAAAAACAAACATTTGCAACTCAAATAGTGGTTTACCACGTTAACAATGTATGTAGTGTATTTCTGATTAGTTTCATGTATCTTCATTGAAAACTACCGTGACATTCCTTTAAAAATAGGGACATCTGTAAGTTACCCCAAACTTTTGAACCATAGAATACCTAAAGACCAAAGGCATACCAGAACATGCAATGCAACCTATGGATATGTAAAAATTGTTTAAACGGCTTTCCGTTTGACAAATTTCAATGGCGACCTCCAAGTTATTTGCCAATGAACGCCCTTGCTCACCTCCGGACGCCTGATTACATGTTATGTAATTTATCCCACGTGGGTTCTTCATCCCGCCCTCAGCCTCAGCCCATCCCCCCCCCCCCCCCCCATTAATTTTAATAATTTCTCCACACTGCCGGATGCTGATGATTGGATGGAAACGGGGTGCTGCCCACCTGCGCTCATTTCAGCCTCGAAGAAATCAAAGACACAATCCTGCGCTAGCATTATGAGATGGTCGGAAAAAAAGTGGTCCAAAAAGGAGGGAGAAGTTGGAGGTTGGGGGTTGATAGAAGATGGAAACAAAAGGGGGGGTGTTTTTAGACAAAAGTGAGGGAGGCAGCAGGAGAAGTGGAGCGGGGTAGGCGGTGCTAATGCAGACAAACGGGGAGGGAGAATTGAGAAGAGTTGAGGACAGGAGAGCAAAAGAAAAGGAAGGGGGGCGTCCGTTTTGAAAAGTGTCAGGATACGTAGAAGTGTTGGAGGAGCGCAGAAGCGAGGGCGGCCGTGCCGGGAAGACTGTGATATTGGACCACAGCGTTTGACTTAATTTCTATCTGAAAAGGAGCAGAGATCCAAATGGAGGCAGAGATGCAAGGTTCTCACTGGGGTGAGTCTATTCACAATAGAACTACATTCTAAGTGTGTGTCTCTTGAAATTGCCACAAAAAAAAACTTATTGTTGTGGCAATTTGAGGGTGGGCATAAAAATTTGCTTGGTGCAAGCGCTCTCACATTCTTCATAGGTTTTACGTGAAGCTTAAATCAAATCTTGAATGTTGGAAAGTGTAAAAGGCAGCTGTATTTGTTTCGAAAATATTTACTTTTAAGATGACATTTGGACTCAAAATAAAATAGGGGGCTGTTTTATTTTTTTTGTAGAACCTCATTTGCTACTTAAAAAAACTTAGGGGCCAGTCTTCCTGTGGTCACTTCAAAATTGCTCACAGACATTGATTTTCACTTATTTTTAATCGAAGACTGACAAAACATACAGTCACATGCACACACACTCACATGTGTATACAAGTACTAAACAAAACACAATCAGTAATGAATGTCAATGGAAAAAATCCTTCAGATAATGTGAAATCCAAATGCTCCATTTTGTTTACCAATATTACCAATGTGTACAAAAAAAGTTTCAATTGTTGCTGGGCCGATAGAAGATTATAATCAGCTGCTTGGAGCGGTCGGTAGTCCAGATCTTCATTACCCAAGTTGGCTGCCAGAGGGTGTTAAATCCCAATAAAGCAGACCTCACGTAAGCAGATATTTATCGATTTTTTTTTTGGTGGTATTGATTGGCAGCGCTTTGACACCAAACTTAGGTAATGACACTTGCGGATGTCTAAAGTACAACTGTGTACAGTTTCACAAGAATCAGTTCAGCTGTTCCGGAGCCTTTAAGTCACATACGAACACATGCACACCCACACACAATTCGGGATTTATAAAGTAATTGAGATCAGATTTACATTTAGATTAAATAGGTATGGATTAGATAAAATTAGATTTCTTTTTAGTCTCTGATACCAGAAATCCAGTGAGTTCCATGCAACCATAGGTCGGTCAAAAAGAAATGTTAGCTACTTTTGATTCGTTCGACAAAAACGTTATACACATCCTGCTTTATTAGGCTGTAGTATACTAATATTATAATACATTTTTTAAGTTTGAAATTTAAGTTTTTGAAAGCTTAAAATGGTCACCCCCTTTGAGTAGTTTCCCAACTTTTATTGCACTTAAAGAAAACATTTGACACAAGTCATTGTTTTGGGTTGATAGTATAGAGCAGGAATGGGCAATGAATTGAATTAATTAGATTAATGGTAGTTTTGGAAAATGAAAATTTGTAAATTTGCTAAATCGTGAAGAGTCTACGGTAATTTTGAATAAATCAAAAATGGTGCCAATGATTAAAAAATAGTTACTAACTACAGAGTTATAACACATAAGCAAGTTAGAAGCACAAAGTACTTTTGCGCATGAACTATGAGTTTTGAGTTTGCGTTTAACAGACTTAAAATAAGTTCAAGTGTGAACATTTCGCACTGGATTTATTTTTTAGTCTATGACATTTTCTTTTAAAATGTGTGTCGGTTAGGGTTTATTGATTAAAATTGATTCAACAAACTGAGTCATAAAACCAAGATTTATTTATTTGCGGCAAACTGCTCCATCATACTTATAAAGCATTCAAAATTGGTTTAAAGTTAGATTGTCCCAAACCATCAAATTCATTGTTACAATGCTGATACTAAAGCCTTGAGTGCTGTCTGCCACCAATTTCTGTCCAGAATTAAAACTGGCAAGAATGATACTTTGCCAACATTTACTTTAAGTATACATATGTAAATAAGAGACTTGATTCAAGCAAAAACTGTCGATGAAATATAAAGTATAAAAAATATTTCAAATTAAGAATCTTTAGAGTCTTAAGCATCGTCTTCATTGTCACTAATAACAACATGAACATTGTTTACAACGAGATTAGACACTGACTTCAGGATGCAATGAACAGAGAAAATAAAATTAAACTAAATAGCATATGAATATCCGTTTTATACGCATTAACCATTTCAAAACAGGCCAGATTTATATTTTTCACAATCTTGCGCACTTGTTTATGGTGGTGAGTGCCCAAAAAAATACATTGATCCAAACTCAAATAGTGGTAATCCTAAACTTTAAATAAATAATAGGAAAATTAATGAAGGGCCCAATGAAATAAGTACTAAGGTCAATGAGAACAAATTATATTCTTTTGAGTTCAAAATGACATATTTGGTTTGTTAAATTTTATAGCCTTTTTTGCATTTAGTTATATGATTGGAAATAACTACTTTTGAACGGCTGCAATTCTAGGGAAATTTGATCATAATTTTCCATTAAAGCCCCAATGTGTAATATTTGACCATTACATGGCGCTGTAATGTCTGGTACAAGTGAGGGCCAGTGATACAGGGCACAGCTGGTTGCAGGATGCCGAACAAACATGGTGCCGATCTAAGAAGGGATTTTCTCGACCTATGATTTTTTTTTATTTTTTTTTACACAAAGTATCATTGGTATCATCTGGAGGGACAAAAGCATGCCCAACTTGGGTGCCGAGGTATTTAACTTGTTTGGGTTTTTGGGCAACGTTAATTTTTTTGTGTTTTTTGCTACTTTTTCCTTTTTTCTTTTCTTTATTTTTGTGTATGTGTTTGTCTTGCTGTCGATCACCCCTCTCGAAGGGTATTACCAGGATAGATAGATAGATAGATCATTGGTATGATAGTTAATGTATTTTTGCCTAGTATAAGAATCAATGTTTTTTTGTTTTTGTTTTTGCTGGATGAAAGTTTTTTTTGTTTGTTTTTTTTGCACCACTATGAGGCACTAGATACTCCACACTTTCCCTTTACTAAAAAACATGTGCCTGCGTGTGTGTGTGTGTGTGTATGTGTGTGTGCGTGCGTGTGTGTGTGTGTGTGTGTGTGTGTGTGTGTGTGTGTGTGTGTGTAAGGGGGGATTATCACTATTGAGGCCCGTTCTCAAGGTTTCCTTTTTCCTCACGCTGAGGTTTTGATTTTTTCCTTGCCCGCATGTTGGTTCAAGATCAGGCGATAGTGTCATTGTAATTCTGTGCAGTCCTTTGAGACATTTTTGTGTTTAAGGGCTATACAAATAAATGTGCCTTGACTTGACTTGAATAACACATTGTGATGAAGAATGCCAAGTATGGGCCTCCAACCAAAGAAGACTTAGTTCTCTTCATGGTTAAAAATGTTGTTTTTTAGTCATGAAAAAATGTGTTCTTAAACATTTACTGTTATTGATGATCCAGCTTGCTCAACCATTATCATTGAAAATCAAGAAGAATGAGGAGTTTTTCTTGAGCTGCTTATTGTGGTATGTAGAAGTATTCATGTGAAATTGCAGCCGAGGAGGACCTGGTTTAATTTACCCTTGGACAGTTGGTTCGTAGGGGGATGTTATTCCATCTGCTCACACATCATACTCTACACATACCATGTACTGAAGATAAGAAGGTGCCTGCTCAACTCACATTTCAGTGTAATGGTATCAAAACCTGCCGCGTTCCTTCAGGGAATAAATCACTTTGGCGCACACTGTTTTTCTCTTCTGTGTGTGCCTAATTATACGACTATCATGTGCCCCATGGCCGTTTATTGTAATGCCTCAGAAGAAATGTTTACCGATGACAGAGCCCTCCCCTTTTGTAGTAGTCACGATGACGTGTTGACATTTTCATGCGAGGAGAGGCCATCGTGAAGTATTCGTTGGTAAAGTGGTTGCCATTAATGGCCAGGTGTCGCAGTGATGTAACTATCGTCATGGAAAATGGTGAGGTTTGAACTCGAAGAAGGCGGGTTACGTCATTCTCAAGTGAGGTAAATGTGAGGCAAATTTTAGATCCCCCTACCTTTTTAGAGATGACTCATTCATGGACACATCACCACACACATTAAAAGATTCGCAAGTTGTTGTTTTTATTTGTTACCCCCTTCTTTCCCATCTTCTTATTGCCGTCGATCAGGGGTAGGTAAACATTTTGAGTCGTGGGCCGCATTGGGTTAAAAGATTTGGCAAGAGAAAAAATTATTGATTTTTTTTGTTTCAAATCTGATACCTCGGCAATATAGCAATATGTTTATTTATCGCTTGGTTTACATTTCAAAAAGAACCTGTGCTATGGAAGATCTTTGGAAACCTTTTTTTATTTGTTTTTATTTTTTACAATTATTATACAATTAAATTCTCTAATATACATTGAATCCAAGAACAAACACTTTTTACAGGCTTGAATATTTGTTTAACATATATACACACACACATATGTATATATATATATATATATATATATATATATATATATATATATATATATATATATATATATATATATATATATATATATATATACTGGACTGTCTCAGAAAATTAGAATATTGTGATAAAGTTCTTTATTTTCTGTAATGCAATTAAAAAAACAAAAATGTCATACATTCTGGATTCATTACACATCAACTGAACTATTTCAAGCCTTTTATTATTTGAATATTGCTGAATTTGGCTTACAGCTTAAGAAAACTCCAAAATCCTATCTCAAAATATTAGAATATAATGAAAAAGTATACAAGTAGGCTATTCAACTAATCACTTGAATCATCTAGTTAACTCGAAACACCTTGCGAGGGTTTCCTGAGCCTTAAAAACACTCAGCTTGGGTTAGTAAACTAAATCACAAGTATGGGGAAGACTGCTGATCTGACTGCTGTCCAGAGGACCATCATTGATACCCTCCATCAGGAGGGTAAGACACAAAAAGAAATTTCTCAAAGAGCAGGCTGTTCACAGAGTGCAGTTTCAAAGCATATCCACAAAAAGTCTGTTGGAAGGGAAAAATGTGGCCGGAAACGCTGCACAACCTAGAGAGATGACCGCAGCCTTAACAAAATTGTGAAGAAGAGCCGCTTCCAGAATTTGGGGGAGCTTCAAAGACAGTGGGCTGAAGCTGGAGTCCAGGTATCAAAAGCCACAGTTCACAGACGTGTCCGGTAAATGGGCTAAATAGCCGTATTCCCATGGTCAAGCCACTTCTGAACTCAAGACAATGGAAGAAGCGTCTGACTTGGGCTATGGAGAAGAAGTTGCAGAGTGGTCCAAAGTCCTCTTTTCAGACGAAAGCAAGTTTTGAATTTCATTTGGGAGTCAAGGCGCCAGAGTCTGGAGAAAGGCTGGAGAGGAGCAAAATCCAAGTTGCTTGAAATCCAGTGTGAAGTTCCCACAGTCAGCAATGGTTTGGGGAGCCATGTCAGCTGCTGGTGTTGGTCCACTGTGTTTCATCAAGTCCAGAGTAAATGCAACTGTGTACCAAGAGATTTTAGAGCACTACATGCTTCCATCTGCAGAAAAGCTCTATGGAGATGAGTATTTCATTTTCCAGCATGATCTGGCACCTGCCCACAGTGCCAAAACCACGAGTAACTGGTGCACTGACCATGGCATCACTGTCCTTGATTGGCCTGCTAATTCCCCTGACCTGAACCCCATCGAGAATTTGTGGGGTATAGTTAAGAAGAAGATGAAAGACACCAGACCTACAAATGCAAATGAGCTGAAGGCCGCTATCGAAGCATCCTGGGCATCAATAACACCTCAGCAATGCCACAGGCTGATTGCCTCCATGCCACGCCGGATTGATGCAGTAATCCGTGCAAAAGGATTCCCAACCAAGTGCTGAGTGCATCAATGGACATTTTCAAATGTTTGATTTAGTTTTGCTGTTATAAAATTATTTTTTTACTTGGTCTGAGGAAGTATTTTAATATTTTGAGATAGGATTTTTGAGTTTTTTTCAGCTGTAAGCCAAAATCAGCAATATTCAAATAATAAAAGGCTTGAAATAGTTCAGTTGATGTGTAATGAATCCAGAATGTATGACATTTTTGTTTTTTTAATTGCATTACAGAAAATAAAGAACTTTATCACAATATTCTAATTTTCTGAGACAGTCCAGTATATATATATATATATATATATATATATATATATATATATATATATATATATATAGGGGGATGCACAGCGGCGCAGTCGTTAGCGCGTGTACGGCACAGTTCTGAGGTCATGAGATTGAACCTCCTGTGTGGAGTTTGCATATTCTCCCTGTGCTTGCGTGGGTTTCCCCCAGGCACTCCGGTTTCCTCCCACATTCCAAAAACATGCATGTCAGGTTAATTGGCCGGTCCAAATTGTCTCTGGGTGTGAATGAGCGAGTGACTTGTCTGTCTCTGTGTGCCCTGCGACTGTCTGGCAACCAGTTCAGGGTGTCCCCTGCCCTCTGCCCAAAATGGCTGGGATGGGCTCCAGCACCGCCGCGACCCGAATGAGGATAAGCAGTGCAGATAATGGATGGATGGTTGGATATAATATATATATATATATATATATATATATATATATATATATATATATATATATATACATATATATATATATTATATGTATAATATATATATATATATATATATACATATATATATATATTATATGTATAATATATAAAAAAATATAAGCTATACATGTTTTTTTAGAAGTAGCTGCTGGGCGACTGTTTATCTATCAAGAATGCAGAACACAATGTACAATGCAAATACATGAAGTAGGGAAACCATGAAAAGTAAACCACAACACAGCAAAGGATTACTGTACATGAGGAAAAAAGCTGATTTAAGCCTATCCCAGGGGTTGGCAAACCAAAGTGTTGAAAGAGCAATATTGGTGCAAAAAACTTGTTTAAAGGTGCAAAAAATTAAAAAGTTTATGTAAGCCTTGTAAGGGAGGCAACCTATACGGCATTTATATACTGTATATATATATATATATATATATATATATATATATATATATATATATATATATATATATATATATATATATATATATATATATATATATATATATATATATATATTCATGGGAAAACGTGAAGAATGTGTCTACAGAAAACAGTTTTCCATGATCAACCATTTTTAAAAAAGGACCAGGGAGCCACTAGGGCGCATACAGCTTAAATCCTAGGTTAATTGGCTGGTCCAAATTGTACCTAGGTTTGAATGAGCGAGTTAATTGTATGTCTCCGTGTGCCCTGCAATTGGCTGGCAACCGACGATGGCTGGGATAGTCTCCAGCACCCCGGAGACCGTTTCTTTTTACCATTTTATACATATTATCACTTTATCTTTACTAATTTCGGTTTGGCAGGTTGGATGAAAAAGCCTGCTGAGTTGAATTTGGCCCGCGGGACATATTTTGCCCACCGATGTCCGAAGTCTACTTTTTTGAAGGTTCTTGTTGAGCCCAACATCACGACCAAGGTATTTTTGAAAGCCTAGCAGTGAAGCCTGACAGGGAGCGTAGATAGGGAGGGATTAGAAGTAAGCCTGTCTTCTCTTCATTTTGCTGAATTAGACTTTTCCTAACCAGTCCAACCCCCTTTCCTTTTCCATCTATCTCCTTTTTTCCAGTGATGCGAATGCCTCAGTACGTTGACGCATATTTCCTAAGATGAGCGTGTGTGAATTATACATCAAGGCTAGCCCAGCTAACGCGTGGTTGCTTATGCAATAGCAGCCCGTTTAGCGTTGCTGCTTCTAAACCAAAGTTGAAGATGAAAGGCTTTTTCTCCTTGTCTCTGACCTGTTTTGTGCCAAAACAATGGCCTTTCACTGTGCCATTTCCATTCTGTAGTCTCAATCTTGCGGCCCACGGGCCCTTTGAGGCACCTCAAGATGTTAGTTTGGGGCCCTTGCCATAATCATCATCTCATTAGCTGCACCGCTTATCCTCAGTAGGGTCGTGGGGGTGCTGGAGCCCATCCTAGCTATCTTCGGGCAGTGGGCAGGGGACACCCTGAACTGGTTGCCAGCCAATTGCAGGGCACACAGGGACAGACAACTCGCTTGCTCATTCACACCTAGGGACAATTTGGATCGGCCAATCCACCTGAAATGCATGTCTTTGGAATGTGGGAGGAAACCGGAGTGCCCGGAGGAAACCCACGCAAGCACGGGGAGAACATACAAACTCCGCACAGGAAGTCCGGTAGCTGGATTTGAACCCACACAGGAGGTTCCTAAGACCTTAGAACTGTGCCGCACACGCGCTAACCACTGCGCCGCCGTGCTGCCCCCTTGCCATAATATCAAAGCTTAATACTAGTGTGGCCCGCGCAAGTTTGATATGCATGCCAATTAGTGAGGCAGGGCTCAAAATTACACACTAATGTTACTGATTTATGTACATCCGCCCTGCAATACCATTGGCTAGCTTCTTCCTGGTTTAACCCATGGCAGTGCGTACACACCATTGACTATAAGTTTCAAGATTTTCCATCCATCCATTACCTGCATTGCTTTTCCTTAGTAGGGTTGCGGGCGTGCTGCAACCCATTCCAGTCGTCTTAGGGCAGTGGGCAGGGGACAAAATGAACTGGTAGCCTGCTACTTCTGAGATGACGCGAATTGATTCTTTGAGGCTCTTATCTGGTTTTTAGTTTGTGGTGAGCTGGACATTACCAATAAGGACTTAGGCCTGAAGATAGCCTTTGACCTGAATTGTAGGTAGTTAATCAAAGGAAGTCTCTAAGTACTACGTCGCAAATATATTTTCTTCCTCATATTCTGATAGTCTTTTATATTTGTTCTCTTTAAAATCTGTTACAAGTTTACACTGGAGTGCCATTTGTAATCCTGTTGCATACAATGTTTCACAACGTTGGCATCGATGACAATAAAGACAATTTAATTCCAAATGCCAGGAGTCTCTACGCCAATTTTGATAGAATAAAGGATTCCCTAGTGCTTTTTAAACACAAATTTGACATTGTTTCAGAAACATGAAGAAATGTGAAAAAAAAACTTGGAGTTCCATCTACATGATTTGATTAATCAGAAAATTGTTTGGACTGTCAAGGAGATGGGAACAGGAGATGGGACCAAGATATGTTTCCCGTCCGCCCCTTTTTCCTTCTGTGTATCATTTTTTTGTTTTGGAATACATTGTAACCTTGTTGTGATGAACAAAGGGGAAAAATGTAAATTGATTGGTCCTGTACTTTGGCTGTAGGTGGACTGTCATTGGGCATTGATAGTCAATGTCACAAGTCAATAGTGGTCAATGTTGAGTTAAACTGTGGCCCGATATTCTGATTTCCTTCCCTGACCCAATTTTGAGCCAACAAATTCATCCAATCGTTCTCAACAAAATAAGAGAGTGAAATATTGGCCCGTTGATGTACATAGGGCCTGAAGCAAAGGTTTCCAATGGGAAACTTTCTGCATACAGAGCACATCCAAATTTAAGTCTGGTATCAATGTCCTTTCAAAGATAAACATCTCATGTGGTGCCATTGATTTTTGCTAACAGACGCAGCGCCTTTAAAAATGAAACTCTTTCCAGTGTCTGCCTGTCTGAGCGCCGGTAGCTGCGGGTAACTGTCAATGTCTGGAAAAACTCCTGGAAAACACAACATGCCGATCAGGAATTTTGACCCTCTCCCTACTCGGCTAGCTTTTGTCTCTTTTGCACCAAATGATTTTCAAGCAAATCTTCTCCAGAGTGTACAGCTGGTTGTCCCAAATTAAATTAGCTTTCCATTATTCTGATGAAGACTGAATTATTTCCTTCAGGGAAAATTTTATATCCTAAGCCGTAAAAGTGCAAGGAAAATTAGTTAATGCTTTTATTTACTTCCCTTGGCGGTAATCGACCAGCAATGACCAGATGTGTTGTCTGCTCTAATAATTTATTTCTTCTTCGATAGAATGTACTTGTAGCCTCATTTTTTTTCAACTGAAGCTCTCAGCAGAGACCCAGACAGGGCAAGTTGATTCCAAAGCAACCCATAAATAAGCATGGGCTAGACATTTTGTGTCCCTGGATGGCCATGTTGTCTTAACTAGACTGTGTCGCCTCATGTTGACATTAATGTCTATTGCATCCAAGTTTTTGATTAAAGATGGCTGCTCTCACAGTGAACCCCCGCAGAGTATTTTGGGGGGTTGAGTGTGCCAGCTCATATGTAGGTTTGGCCATCCCATATTTAAGAGCTCTTCTGTCCAAATTTTAACAATAGGCCTCATTCACTGTTGTGCGTATGCACTAATTTGTGCAAAACACTTATGCACGCATGAAATGTGTTATTCATTTTAGAGCTTCAATGTGTTTGTATTCTCCAGACAAATTCATAAACATCCTTACAGATGAAGGATACGTACAAATAATGACCATCTTAGAAACAAATATTCAAAGTATAATCATCAACACACTAATTTCAACAATAAACTTTACGGTGGTAAAATGTTGCTTTGTTCTTGTACAGATTTTTGTGTCAGTTTATATTAGGATGCGTAGTGCACAATCTTTGGGCCAATCAATGATCCCCTGTCCTCTCAAACCTGCTGATTGTGATTATTTTTTAAATCCAATGTATACTTTCACCTTTCCAATCATAAACACATTGATCAAGTGAATGGTTTTATTTCTACTAGAAGAAGTACTGTAAAATGTAAGAATTCCATTAATCTACTTTGCTATAGTCAGTGGCTGGCCTTTTTAAACCAATTATAAAATAAAATCATTTGACCATTGGTTGCGAAGGAATTCGAAACAGGGTTACGGCAGGGAGCGCACCAAACTCTGACCACTGGACCCCCAGTTATGTAGATGACATGAAAAGTCAATGGGTTTTGTCTCATTATCATACCATTCTTCGTCACGATACCAGAGACAAATGTTGATTTTGTTGTGCGTTTTACATGTTACAATGACAATGACACTAGCTGACCCTCTCGATATACAGAGACCCCTCCATACTTTGGTCCCCGGTAATTGCTGGTTCACTCCTTCGCGGATTTTGAATTGAATTGATTTTGCCTTTATAGTCATTGGTATCGTTGTAACGTGCAACCGCCTATATTCTAAGCATTCTAAGTGACAATTTTATTGTCATGGTAACATGTGAAACCAAACTGTCATTTGTCTTTAGTACAGGGACTAAAAATAGTGTGATGTTGGGATAACATACTCTGCCTTTTCGTATGTTATCTATACCACTGATGGTCCTGTTGTTAGAATCAGACCATCACTGCCCAGGTTTGATTCCTGGCAAAGTTTGAGCTGAGAAAAAGTGAAACAGAATTTTATACTGATTACTTATAAAAAATTAAGGGTGTGCATTATAGGGCAGCACGGCGGCGCAGTGGTTAGCGCGTGTGCGGCACAGTTCTGAGGTCGTGGGAACCTTCTGCGTGGGTTCAAATCCAGCTACCGGCCTCACTGTGCGGAGTTTGTATGTTCTCCCCGTGCTTGCGTGGGTTTCCTCCGGGCACTCCGGTTTCCTCCCACATTCCAAAGACATGAATTTCAGGTGAATTGACCGGTCCAAATTGTCCCTAGGTGTCCCTGTGTGCCCTGCGATTGGCTGGCAACCAATTCAGGGTGTCCCCTGCCCACTGCCCGGAGATTGCTGGGATGGGCTCCAGCCCCCCCGCGACCCCAATAAGGATAAGCGGTACAGCTAATGAGATGAGATGAGATGAGATGGGTGTGCATTATACACTAGTGCGCGTTATACACAAATAAATACAGTTTTCAAATTGTTTTGTGATTCTTGATCAAACTAATACAACTGCAACCGATGCAGGAATTTTATACAACATAAGTTTATCATTCCTACTAGCTTAAGTGGTGCACTGCCTTACTTACTACTAATTCAGAATTGCTACTGAGGCTGTCAAATCTTTGGAGAGAGATCTTTCCTTTCAACCTTTCCTTTCCTCTTTTCTTTTTGCACACAAACAATGCGAGTCTCTGCTTCCTTGGTAACGCTTGCAAATAGAGAAAAGTCCAGGGCCAGTAACACATTGACTGTAAAAAAAACAAGGGGAAAAAAATAAGAGGGGCTGCGTCTGTTGCCAATTACTACTAGTAAACTCCTTTTAGAGAGCACGATCTCCTTTTCTTCATATAGGAGAGGCTGCTGCTTAATCAAGTCCCAGCCGCCCGGGCTCTTGATCTCGCGGCTTTTGTTCGAAGTTGCAATCAAGCGTGTCCCGTTTCCAAAGTGAACAAAAAGACCTTTTGGTGCCCGGGAGGCTCTTTGTGATCCCAAACGGGCCAGCTAAGAGACGGCGCAAGAGGACATTTGGGGGAAGGTGACAGTAAGCAGATTCACATATGAGACAGTCATGGTGTTGGAATGGTGCAGCAATGTAACCTGGAGCTTTCTGGCGGGGAATGAAGAGACTCCCGGCGATTGACATTTCGCGCTGGTTGACAAGCGAACAATTGTGAGCATGATGCAGTCAGTGTGTGCTGATTTCTGCCTGTACTTGGATCTTTCTTGTATCTTTCTTTGTTCTTATGACTCACCAATGAGCTTGTTGACTTACTCTTAGGATTAATGGCTACCACCCAGGCGGTAAAAGTGGAATATTTCCTCACTATTCAATGCCCAACTCCCCCCACATTCCAAGGGAGCTTTGACCTTAGTGGTGCGTGTTTGGAAAAAAAAACTTTTTTCATGAAAGCCTCTTTCATTGACCCCTATATCCATAGTCCAAAATGTTTTCAAATAGAGTCTGTTATCTTACAGTCGTGCACTTCCCACCTGTTGCCCTCTTCGGCATACTCATGGTTAGTCATGCTGAGCGTGTTGCTGCAACTCACGCAGATTGAAAATGTGACCATACTCTGGCTTAGGCGTATGATGTGTGTAGTAGGAGTGATTTTTTATTTGTTTTTTTTTGTGTGTTTTGTTCTTCTCAAAATCAATGACCGTGCCGAAGAGTCGACAAGATTCGGCTCGTTTTTCCTCTACTGGTTTGACATCAGTGCAACATGAAACAGTGTAACCCATTAATGTACAAAAAGAATTCCATACGAAACAAAACACCAAACAAAACACCAATGAGGAATTTTTTTTTTTTTCATTAGAAAAATCCTTCATTTCTGTGTCATACGTATACGTCTTCACAGTGGGGTCCTTTTCCCATATTGACATTGGATATCATGTCAGCCAAACATCATCAGATTTTGCGGATTTTCTTCAAAGTTTCTGTCAAGGCTCAGAGTGTGCAGAAGCACAATGCAGAAAACAGATTAGAGCGTTGGTCTTTATTTCGGACAGGGTTCGGTACATGTGGAGTCAGGTATCGGGGCAACAGTATTTACAACACCATAGGCAGAAGTCATGGTCCATTTGGCAGGCGAGAGGGTTGGTTATCCTGAAAGCAGCCATTGTGTCACTACAAGAATTCAGCAGGCGGTGATCGTGATCCAGAAGGGCAGGCAAACGTTCAGTACATTGTAATAAACAATACTTGGACAAGAAGGCTTATAAAGATAGTTTAAATCGTGTAAAGAAAGGTGAGTTAGGAGAGTAAGCCTGTGGGGTGGAAATAAAAGCCAGGAAGTGAGTGACCAAATAAGGTAAAGGAAAGTGAAAGGGGGAGAAAGAGGAAATCAAACCTGATGCAGTACTGTGACAGTGTCCAATAGTGGAATTAACCCTGGCACTAATCTACCAGCAAACCATACCAGTTTTTACTTGTGTTTTTTCAAAGCATCATCCTCTGAAAGTAACACGTGGAGACCACCTAATCATAAGAGCTTCTCGTCTGTCTTTGAATGTCACGGACCAGGAACAGACACAGGACCCAATAGCGCTCGTTTTCTCGGTTTTTATTAATAAAGAGGGAGAGCAGGGCTTGCTTCCA
Source organism: Urocampus carinirostris (assembly GCF_059441175.1). Classification (NCBI taxonomy): domain Eukaryota; kingdom Metazoa; phylum Chordata; class Actinopteri; order Syngnathiformes; family Syngnathidae; genus Urocampus; species Urocampus carinirostris. The sequence continues at coordinate 7,998,771 of NC_142361.1, forward strand.
CGATCCGATGGTTGACAGACAAGGGTAGCAGGAGACGCAGAAGTGGCACTTCCGTGTCGAGCGAGGAGGGTCGAAGACAGGCAGGAAATACAAGTCGTTAGCCGGGACAGGAGAGCAAGGGCGGTGTCAAGTTCGGAAACAAGGTCGGCAACAGTAGTCAGGCAGGTAGCGGGGCAAAACAGGTCGGATAACGGGAAGGCAGAACTGGGCAGCGTCAGGTCCGGAAACAGGTTGGCAACCGGTAACAGGCAGAGAAAACAGAGCAGGAACAGAGTCTGAACGTGAGAGCTTGCCGAGCTGGGAGCAACGGTTCGCATAACGAACTGATAGGGATTTCTTGAAAGCCGGGTGTTTAAAAGGAGTTCATCAGCCAATCAGCTCTCAGGGCTGTTGGCGCCACAATAAGCAGTCGCAGGTGCTCTGAATCGGCAATCATGACACTGAAAGTATTACATTTTTGTATTGGTTGTTGATAACTCAAATTTGAGAGAACCATTTGGTTTGATAATGCTAACCTAAATCAACTTAAGGAACTAGGGAACAAATTCAACTGCGTAGTTTCAGGCTACACTTACCCGGACACACTACAGGAAGTGGTCCCGCTACAACCCTGGCAATTAAGGGATCCGTGTGCTATGAGTGCCTAATTTAGATTGAAAAATGCTACAAATAAATGACACCATGTTTAATTCCTTGCTGATATCGGATCTGATATTATCGATATCTGTCATTTTGACTGTACCGTGGCTTTAATTTTGGCAAACCATACCAGTTTCTACTCCAGATTAATCAAAACATCATCGTCTAAATGTAACATGCGGAGATCACCTAATGAAAGAATCAGATGTTGAAAGACGTATGAGAAAAGACACGTTTGGGTTCGTTATTTAATTACATTTGCTTGTCCTGCTAAGACATCATAAGGCATCAATGTGCTCACCAAACAGGATTAGTGAGTTCTGCTTTTCCCAAGGCCTCTGTGAAGCCTCTCTTAAGACAACCAGGTAGTGCATGGAATCCTTCTGAACTCCGGACCCCCTCCCTTTTCCCACCATGACCTCCACCCGGTTGCCTTTTGTCTCTTCACTCCTTAAAGCTTTCTCTTATTCTGCTGCTGTCCTGCCGAGCCTGTGGAACTGCTTGGTTCATAGGTTGCATGTGATTGTGAGGATTGCTGCCTTATATATGTGTCTTCACTCCTGGGAATGTGCTGCCAGTATAAAAAGTCTTATAGTAACGAGATTATTACCCCGTCAAGGACCGTGCCGATGTGTCTCGTTAGTCGTGAACTGCATGATAAGCCTTTTACTTCTGTCATCATCCTTGGCCAGTTGGTAGCACACTTTAAGCCTACCTTCGAGGCATTCCACGTCATTTCATACAGTAGTTTTAGAGTGTGAGGAAGCAGTGAAAAGCGCCCCCAGGTTGACCCCATGATTGCGGGCTGCAACTTGGAGTTTATTTTTAAACGTTGACTCAAATGCTCTGCCAAGAGAAATATCCCATGAAAAACTATCTGGGTGATTTGAGGCTCTTAAGATGGTTTCTATTTTTAGGGCCCATGACAATGAGTTTCTTTTTTCCGTCTTGTTGCTCTGATACAGAGGATGATGCACGAACAAGGAATATGAAGACAGATACAGAAACCTCATGTCTACCTATATTTCTAGGAACAAACTTTTGTAATCCCAGGAACTATGTGATCTAATCATGGTGCTTTTTGTTTTTCTTTTGGTCAGTGTTCACTTACGTAGTGTAGTCTCACCAAGCAAAAAACGGTTTAATAGTTCTGTCCAAATCACATCTTTATTTGGTACAAAAGAACTGTCTGGGGGGGTTACACTTGGACCACATTTAATGAGCTAAAGACAACCAAATATTTGAATTATTTTTGTTTAGTTCTTAACAGACCAGATTTTGGCCCAAATCCAATGTGAAAAAGACGTCTTCTGGTGTTGGGAGTGGGAAGTTCAGATGCCTGGATTTGCTGAAGGAACCTGCCTTCATTTCCCTTTAGATAAAATAAAACGCATGTCTGAATTGCTCATTGATTGTTGACCCGCACAGATTAAAGCCTGACTTTTTCCTTAAATTCATCCCGGATTGGCCCAAGCTTCATGTCGCTTTCAACAGGATTGGTAGCCTAAAAGTGGATGAAGTCTTAATTTGTAAGCATTGTTCTTTATAATCATTGTATCACAAACCAAATGTTTTTGGAAAAAAAACGTTTTGGAATCTTTTGATTGGGATTCTTATTTTGCAGCATGCAATACACATACATACACACAGTGTAGTGTTTTTTTTAAGTTGATTAACTTCATTGGTAGAAGTGTTTTTTAGTTTCATAACACTCTAAACTAAATACTTAGCAGTCCAATGTCCGGGGAACTTAAATAACCATGCAAAATCGGAAGGGAAATTATCTTGTGGAATTTATTGCCTGAATGGCCAGAACAAAACCAGCCCCTTGGAGGTCACAGTGGTTGGAGGGACACTTGAGGTTCTCAGGGGATTGTTGATTCTATTATTCCTTCCTCACCCTGGGTCTGTGCTTGAGAGGTGGTCAGAGTGAAAGGATATAGATCACAAAAAGTATGGGAAGCTGTTTTATGACAAACAATATGCAGTCACAAAACGCTTACCTTGTAAAAATCAATGACATATTTGGTTGATTAAGTACTCGTGTTGGGAGAGTTACTGAAAATAATTAATTAGTTACCGTAACTTGTTTTTCATCAAAAGGTAATTTCGTCACCCCCTGGATTACTCACACAAAAAGTAGCTATTACTCTGAAAGCAATTGTCTAATTACAAAATACCTTATATACTCGCATTAAAGCCTACCAACTGAAACTGCGTAAAAATAGCCATTTCAGATTCAGATTCAGATTCAGATTCAGATCTACTTTATTGTCATTCTAGTACACGTGTATACAGAACGAAATGTCGATACATCTGACCCGCACAGTTTCCTCGAATGTACAGATATAAGTAAAAGTTGTATTGTATTATGGCTACGTATAGTATTTTACCATAGTGCCGATAGTGCAAGAGGAGTAGCTAAACAGATGTGCAAAATGGGCATTCAGGTTAACAAGTCAGGTAAACAGTAACATTAACACTGTAACAATAACGCTGTAAGTACAATAGTGCAGAGAGCAGAGAGTGGCAAGCTATAAAGAACTGCCAGTAGTGCAAAAAGTCAGATTAGCAGCCGTTTAGATTTAGGTTAACTATATGTTAGATTGACCATTTAACAGTCTAATGGCCAGGGGGACTAGACTACTGCGGAACCTGGTGGTCCTGCACCGCACACTGCAGTACCTCTTCCCAGAGGCTAGCAGAGTGAACAGTCCATGATGGGGGTGAGAGGGGTCCCCGATAATGTTCTTAGCATGGGATAGGCAGCGCTTCTGGCCAATGTCCTGAATGGAGGGAAGTGTAGTCCCGATTATTTTCTCTGCTGTCCTCGTTACCCTCCTCACACTACCCCAGTCGGTAGCGCTGCAGCCTCCACACCACACAGAGATACAGCTGGTCAGGATACTCTCTATGGTGCCCCTGTAGAATGTGATGAGGTAGGGTGGGGGCAGGTGGGCTCTCCTCATCCTCCGCAGGAAGTACAGGCGCTGCTGTGCCCTCTTAACCAGTGATGCAGTGTTCACGGACCAGGTGAGTTTGTTTGTAATGTAATTTAATAAAATGAATAAAATAAAACATGTACACCACTCTGTGGGAGGAAATTTAAGCCTTCATATTTCTTGTATAATCTTAAGAGCTTGCAAACAGACACTTAACCAAGACACTCCATATCCATTTTGCTTCATTGCTAACAACATTGTCGATTACAAAAGAAACTTGGCAACTCGGTGTTTCTTATTGTGAGCCTGTGTGGCTTCCATGCGGTAGGCAACCTTCCTTGAGTTGTCATAGTCCCTTTGCTCATTTTAAAACTAAAATAGATTGCTCTTAAAAGAAAGGAATGTTTTTCTGATTTCAATTCCAGCATCTGATAGATTCCTCAAGATATTTAATACATCTTGCCACGCCAACTCACCTCATGTAGTCAGGTTTGAGAATATAAGAAAATAGCTTTGAGTTTTTGGAATGATTGCTTTTATCTTCAAAAAATGTTCTAGGTATTCTGTAATTTCATGCAGGATATCACCGGACATACTTTCCACTGGACTCGACAAATATGTTCCACAGTGGTGTCAGTCCTGGCAGTCTGTGCACTTATATTTGCTGCGGATTATTCCGCTTGGCCAGACGGATTTCGGCTCAGCACGACAGGATGTGTTCAGCCGACACTGATAAAGCTATCTCCTAGGGTTACAGTTTGAACGGAAAGCACAGACAACGGCGAGCTAGCATCGTTTCATTGTCATATTTGAATAAGATTCTGCAGTAAACTCTTTTTGTCTCATCAGGGTTAAGACCGGGACATTTGGACATTTCCTTAAATAATGCAAGTGCCACAAATAGTGATATTGTAACTCATTTTTCACTAAACTCAAAATATGTTTTCCTCCTGCTTTATCATTCGAAATGGCTGTGGCAGCAGCGTTGTCATTAGGGCTGCAACGATTAGTCGACTAAGTATTTTAGCCTTGATATGTCAAATACAAAGATTACTTACGAAGTTTGCAAAGCAGACCTTGCGTATCATGGAAATACCTCAGTGATGCACCAATATTTAAGGATAACAGTGGAACAGTTGAACAAAATGGAGTGACTCGCCTCGATAAGGTTCAAGTAATATTCAAGGCAATAATACGGTTTTGATGTCATACATTGTACACTTTATCTATTTCTTTTTGTTTTTCTTCTCGTTGGGTGAAAAATAGTCTGTGTAATATAGTGTAATAATCTGTGAAGCCCTTTGAGACTCTTCGTGATTTAGGGCTATACAAATAAAGATGACTTGACTTGACTTGACTATTTCACTATAAAAGAGAGCTTGAGTGTTAAGCCAGACTGTGCTTGAGAAACATAATTGAATTTAAACACGTGCAGTCTGAAGAATCAATGTCAGTTGGAAAATAAAGCAGTTGACCACTGAATGTACCACACAAAATGCAAATCATCTTTGTTTCATTTATTTTTCTACTGCTGCTAATGAGCCTGTTGAAAAATGTTGATGTAAATCTATTATTGATTTGACTTTCCCTAGAAAACGAACAGAAGATGGTTTTATGTCTCTGCTGACTGAGCACTATATCTAGTTGGTTTTAGACAGGGCATTTTAGGGCATTATGCATCGACTGTATGTTCAACAAAAGACATATTTTCCATTGCACTAATTTTCTTGTGTTGATTACCATTTGCCACATAATTACATCAAATTCATGTTAAATTTAGAAAAAAAATATTGTCTGATTATTAGACTGATCGTTTCAATAGTCGACTATAAAAATTGTTCTTTAGTTGCAGCTAGAGGCCTAGGCCCAAACTCGGCCTGAAATCCGGCCAGTTTCGGGATTAAAATGTCAATCATTAAGTCGGGCCGGGCTGGCATTGTCTCAAAGTTGTTTTTTGTTTGTTTGGTTTCTTTGTAGATGATCTGAACAGCATGCACTTATTTTCAAGTAATTATTTAGATGACTGTTTGAGTAATATTTTTCTGAAGTAACAGTACTTTTACTTGAGTAAGACACTACGGCGATGCAGTTGGGCACAGAATTGCGCACTTCAGCACTGAAGTTATATTCTTCAGAAAACTCTATCATAAAGAACACGACTACCAAACTCCAAATCACAAAATCCAAATAAATTTTCATCCTCTGTGTCACTGTAAAAGATGCATCGCTTCTTCTCTCAACCTCTATGTCGCTTACGTCTGATGTCATTTCCGCTTCTCGCTAATAGTTTACAAGCTTTACAAACGTTCTTTCTGCTTTTTGGCCAAATATTGCACTATTTGCAGCTTGTAATCTGCAGAATATGATTTTCTTTTCTGTGCCATTTTGTTCAGTTTCATTTTGCAGCAGCTTGCCAAAATGCGCAATTTGCGCAGAAGTGTTCATATCAGTGCTGCACTTCAAAGTGCACACTTGATTTGAGGGACTAAACATGAGGTTACGTACTTCAGCCAAACCGCGCACCTTAGCTGAAGTATGACCCATGCCAAAATTAAGTTCGGGTTTACATCGGCCGAGTCCCTCAAATCATGTTAATTAGGTTTTGGGTCAGGTCAGGTTTCAATACTTGCAGGCCGGATTGGGTCAGGCTGGATTTTTCTTAGGCCAGATCTTACCATCTTACCTCTAATATTAGCTCTAGTTGTCATGATGTTAAATTTACCAAATGTGTGTGGCAGATAGGACCCTTAAATAATTTGGTAGCTGTCTTGCAAAAATTATTGTTACCTCCGCTCATGAAGTTAATGCAAGAAAGAGTACAATTTGATTGTAAATATTTTCTCCTATCTCCTCAAACAGGGCGTATGCTGGGGCTAAGGCCATCACAGTGCCATGGCTCTGGTTCAGACTCTGCATGTCACTGACCGCCCGGATCCCAGCTCCGACAACTTGCTGCTATCCTCCTCTAACTCCCCCACGGCCTCTTGCAGTTTGGTCACCGCAATGGGCTCAGTTAGCAGCTTGATATCGAGTCGGACTTACCAAGAGAAACACTCCCGAGCGGCCAGCGAATTTGTGGTCAAGCCACGGCGCTCTACGCCAGCAAGCAACTGCTTCCGCCTCCAGGATAACACTCTGCGCAGCGCCAGCTCCTTGGAGCAGCTTCTTATCGTCTGCAACCGGACTCAAGAACAACAAGCTCAGGGCCAGGTTCTACCTCCACCGTTGCCCACCAAGAAGCAGCCTCGGCCTGGGAATAGCGCCACCGGTGGCGGTGGGTCACCCACAAGCACTATGGGCATCGGGGTTTTTAACAGCTTGGGGTACGTGAGCAGTGAGCCGGTCGTTGGCGACTGGAATGACAACTTGGTGGTGGCATCCTTAAGTCCCTGCAGTGACTCGGAAGACCAACGGGATAATCGGACTGTGAATGGCAATATCGAAGGACCTCCTCCTAAACTCATCCCGGTTTCAGGACAGCTTGAAAAGGCAAGTTCACAATCATATTTTAAACACTATGAGACATGCTTTATTTATTATATTGAATCGTGTATCACGCGTATTTACTTTCAATATTTCACCCTGGTCATCCTGGAAGGGTGATTACCTCTAGTGAGGTCCCTTCTCAAGGTTTCTCTTTTTCCTCACGCTGAGGTTTTGAGTTGTTCCTTGCCCGCATGTTGGTTTAAGATCAGGTAATTGTGTCATTGTAATCCTGTGCAGTTCTTAGAGACATTTTTGTAATTAAGGGCTATATAAAAAATGTGACTTGACTTGAAATTATTAATATTCTAAATTCCACAATTCAATTGTTGGCATGTGATAATGGCCTTAACTACGTACATACCGAGTATGCAATAATGGCTGTACTAACTCTTAGGCCAATTATCGCATAAAATATTATTTTAAAATGCAGTATTTTTTCATTAATGTTTTTTTACAAATTCACATTCAAAATTGTGTTATAAGAAGACAAATTCTAAAGCCTTTTGTATGCCATTTATATCACGAGTGGTTGGGTTTTGGTGCTCTCACCCCTGTGACCTGGGTCTTGATTCTTGCGATAGTGTACAGCAATATTTATCAACTAAACAATCATTGCACGACGGTACTATACCACTGTAAAAGCCCCGTGTATAACATGCACCCAAACTTTGAGTTATTTCTTAGTTTAAAAAAACGCATAATACACGAATAAATTATTATGTTTTGTATAGGTTTGCTTTTCTTGCAATTTATACTTTGCGGTGACTTATACATCATACATGTTAAGTCAAGTCAAGTCATCTTTATTTGTATAGCTTTTAATAACAAAGAGTCTCAAAGGGCTGCACAGACCACAGGTTATTGCGAACTATGGAATGTTATTACCAGATCCCCTGATCTAAAACCTACTTGAGGGCAAGGAAAAACTCAAAAACCTCAACATGAGGAAAATGAAGAAATCCTGAGAAGAGACTGCACATGAGGTAATCCCCCTTCCAGGATGAGCAGGCTGCAATGGATGTTGCAATAACACATAAGCCCATCCCAGCCATCTCCAGGCAGTGGGCAGGGGACACCCTGAACTGGTTGCCAGCCAATCCCAGGGTAATATATATATATTCCGATGCCACAATACAGTGACTTTAATGGTCAAATATTACAAAGTTTTCCCTTCAAAAATGCAGTTATTATGTTCAATCAGACCATTCCCATACACAACTTGAGAGCTTTCTCCATCCGGGCCCTGGTGTTGTGGAATGCTATGCCCCCTGAGATTTGAACTGCAACCTCAGTGGAACTGTTTAAATGTTTTTATCTACAGATGATTTGTTATTCACAGTGCAAATACAGATAACATGATAGGACAAAGAGGTGCTGTTCAGTTTAGTGTAAATTTGAATCAAGAATTGTGACAGATTTGGGAAAGAAGAATCTACGGATACACAAAGTTAACAAGCTGCACCATTTTTTTGTCCAGCCTTTTACAAGGTGTTTGGTTTTGGATCGACTTTTATCAGGAGGATGGCGGACATTTAAATCAGCTCCCTTAAGGTGAGCCTTATAATATGTAAAAAAAAATACAAATTTCTTGACTAACGAGTATAAAAAATTATGTTTCGATGATTGTTCTTTTTTTTTTTTGATTTTGCTGAAATCAATACTGTTTTTTGTTTTTTATTTACGGAATGCCGTTTTTTTTAACCACTAGTAGGTGCCAAGTAATAACACAATGTCCCTTTTTACATTTTGTAATTTGTTACATTAAAAATCCATTGCTGAGTTTAAATGAATAATTGATGGTATTTTTCTGTTTGGACTCAGTCTTAGCAAGTCATAGTGTCCAATAACTGACGAGCTATTTAAAGAACAACCCCTCCTTCCTTTTTCTGCACAAGTGCATGTGCAGGAAAAGGCAAACAAGTAATTGAAAGCATTTAAAGTCAAAGAGGCTAATTTCTACACAACTCAAGGAGCTAGGCCCAATAAAAAGACAATATTGGTTGTAAATAAAGTTTCGACTTCTTAACGCCATGGTAAATGGTAAAACCAGTTATCAGCTCATGCCTATTAAAATGCCTACAAAGTGTATGTGTGAGTGTAGTTGCTCTTGACCTCTGACAATGCATACATGAAATATCCTCTTCACTTATCATATATCAATATATCATGACACAATTATGCACATGTGCACAATTTTATGCTAGATTACTTCCACCGCACTCACTGTCAACCCAAAAAGACATTACATCACCCCATAAAATAGATCATTTGACAACTACTCACCTAGCACACTCATAGTCATTGCCTGAAATGCCACGATTGGAAAATTACACTTGCAGTCATTCTCTTAAAGGAAAAGAATAACCCCAAATTTGAAGCCATTTCACAATGATCATAAGATTCAAATATTTATATCTTACCTTTGACACAATGGCAATGCTTATTTTTAAAAAATAAAAAAAAACAAGAAATTAGCTTGGATGATTACCTCTCAGAAGATGTTCCATTCACGAAAACCTCACCTCTCATTTAATTGTTCTTCATTCTTTATTGTTTTTTAAGAAATTGTCCATCACGTTGTTTCTTTTTTCTTTCTAATTTTGTCAGAAATGTACTGTTTTTCAACTACGTCTGCTAAAAACACATTTCTTTTGCTTTCTTAACATTTGCAAGTGCAATTTGGGGTTTTAGAATTAAAAGTGTCCAGTGTTATTTCGGACCAACAGATAAACTTGAAAGCTAAAGAAGCTAAATCCATTGAAGGTTTTGTTTTACCAACATGCTTTCATTGTTTTGAAGTCTTGGGTTGTTCCTTGCGTAACATATTGTTTGGAAGTATCAGAAAACACTTATCTAACGCACACAAAAGCCCCATCATATTACAAAAAAAGTTGCAAGAATAATTACAAAGTCACAATACAGAGATTCATCCAACGGTCTATTTATTCATGTATGTGTCTTATTATGTTGGGATTTAGTAGGTTATAAAATAACAAAGATATATAAACATTATTAATAACTACTGCATAATCATAAAGAAGTTTGATCTACGTGGAAAATATATGTTAGTATAAAACCCAGAACAAAAACAAATGTGCATTAATGTAAATTCAGTTTTAACATTTGTTTATTGAGATTTAACAATTATAAAAATGAGAATTTAAGTCTCGATTTTCTATTACTAGTTAGTTATATTTAATGTATAAGGTTTAAATATCTTTTTTTTCCTGTATTTGTTTGAAGAGAAGGGGAAAACAAGCATGAGCTTCAGCCTATGTCTTTTCATTATGTGTTTTATTTTAATTGTCATTCTGTGGTTTCTTCTATTTTTGGTGAATTAATCCATTTGGTCGTAGTAGAGGTAAGATCAGACCAAATATCCAGCTCGACCTAAGGCTCTCGGGTATTAAAGCTCAACCCACCCACAGCCTGACCAAATGTATTGATTTGCAGGACCCAGCTCGAAGCTAACTCCTAATTTCATACTTTATTTGTGAGGACTTGCAAAGAAGAGAGGTCATTTATGGTAACAAATTGAAACCTGTCTTGTAATATAACAGTTAAACAAGACTGTATAAACATTTACATCTTTTATATTTCTACATTTATTGTCAATTTTCCATTATCGACAGAGTTGACGTGAACATTTGAACGACGCCTGTCATTTTGATTGTTGGAAAGTTGGGCCATAATCTACAGCAGCAGTACTTCTTTAAGAATCTAATGCGACACTTTTAGAGAGACTGGTGGATAATAGACAGAGACAAGAAGAAGTTCTTTCAATTAATATCGCAAGAGTTAGGTACAGTACGTGTTGTGATGAAACGACTACTCACGGCCTTAAAACACCTCAACACTCTGTGATGTTAGTGTAGCAATAACACAGTTAGTAAGAGTGAAGTCCAACCCGACCCGAATGCAATGATTGACATTTTTGGCCCCACTCGGGCCGGAATTCAGGTAGGGCTCAAACTCGGGCTTGAGCTTAATAGCTTACCTCTAGTTTGTAGCACAGCTGAACATTCATGTCTTTGTCGTTTTCAGAACATGGAAAAAGTGTTGATCCGCCCGACAGCATTTAAGCCTGTCCTTCCCAAGAATCGCCACTCAGTGCATTACTTGTCCCCGCGCCCGAGTGGATGTGGTCTGTCCGAGAGCCAAGGCAGCCTTAATCTCCTCCTCCCACTGGCCAGGTCCACCGTCGGCTCAAACACAGCCAGCAGTGGAAGTTCTTCTTCGGAGGAAAAACACAACTCCTTCGGCGGCGGACACAATGCTCGCAATAGCCGATCTTGCTCAACGTCGGACTCTGGGAGGAACTCGCTATCCACGCACAGCAGCACAGCCTTCAGTTTGGCCCCCAGCGAGGGCTCCAGCTCAGGATCGGCTCACCAAGAACCAGGGCAGCTTCTGGCGAGAAACACTTCGGGAGGTATCGGGACCCTGGGTCACTCAGACAGCGGGCGTTCTTCATCCAGTAAGAGCTCTGGCTCAGGCCGCGGGCACCCTCTGTCAGACAGTGGCTCTTGTGGCCACTCCTCCCCGCCTGTAGAAGGCTACGAGGCTGTGGTGAGGGACTTGGAGGATAAACTCAGAGAGCGCAACATGGAACTTCAGCATCTTCGGGAAAATCTGGATGAAAATGAAGCTGCCATCTGCCAGGTGAGTATGAGACAAGTAATTGCCAACCAATATATGGGAAGATCTAATTTAATGACTGTAGTTGTATCTCTTTACTATATTAAACTTCGGTCTTTTTCATTTTTATGTTCTGCCCACAGCGAGCAATTATGATATATATGCTAACGGCACTCGCTATGATGTCCATTATGTCTTTCTTTACAAAACTTTATCGAGCATGTTATGACAATTTGTTGTTCGCTAATTGAAATAATTAATTTCATTTGATCATTTAGCTATATGATCAAATATTTAATACTGTTTTTTTATCAAATGTTTACATTTTATTTGAATGTTGAATTAGCCTTTGTTTATTTATTTTACAACATCATTTTTTTTTAATTCTTTGATATTGTAGTGTGACAGCTCATGTATCAAACTGGACAAATTATTTTAATTTTCTGCAGTTTCTGCACCCTGTGGTGGTCAGTTTGTTAGTGAGCTTGAGTTTCTCTAGGTCTGGTAGGGCAACCTGTGTTTAAGATTTACGCTAGATGAAGGTTGATGTTCCTGTAAAAATGTACACATTTGTACATTTTGAACAACAATTTGAAGCCATGCATGTTTTTGGAATGTAGAAGGAAACTTGAATTCCATGAGGAAACTCACGCATGCACGGGGAGAACGTGCAAACTCTGAGCAGGAACGCTGTTAGCTGAATTTGAACCTATGACCTCAGAACTGTGTTGCGGATTCACTAACCACTGAGCTGCTGTACAGCTGTTGGACAAGATATTAGCATTTTTTTTTCATAACATGAGCCTCACCTAAAGAAAGCTGACATCATTAACTGCCATCTTGCTGCTATGGGTACCCAAGAACCTCAGTAAAGGCTTGGCAATAAAGTCAGAAGTAAAATTGATCATTACTACACACCACAACTGCATGTTAGAGTTTAACGATTAAATGTTTACTTAAACCTCGCCACCCGGATTCCTTGCCTTGAAAGGTGTACGAGGAGAAGCAGCGCCGGTGTGAACGAGAAATGGAAGAGCTTAGACAGAACTGTGCCAGCAAGATGAAGCAGGCCTCTCAGAAGGCCCAGAGGGCTCAGCAGGTGCTTCAGTTACAGGTTGGTCGTTTTGAATACATGATGTGTTTCAATTATTTTTTTCTGTATCCAAGACAAATGTTGCCATCTCAAGTCGTATAAAGCTAATAGTGATCTTGCGTCATCAGATATTTCAACTCCAGCAGGAGAAAAAGAAGCTGCAGGATGAGTTCTCTTCCCTGCTGCAGGACAGGGAGACTTTGGAGCGCCGGTGCGCGACCATACAGCGTGAGCAAACACAGCTCGGACCACGGCTAGAGGAGACTAAGTGGGAGGTGCGGCACTTTTTTAATGTATTTTGGAAAACTAAAGAATACTGTGAATTCCGGACTACAAGACGCTACTTTTTAAAGACTGCAGCTTTAAGTACAGTGCGGCTTATTTTTTTTATTTTTTGTCGCGGCACTGACAAAAAGTGGGAGCTTCTTTTTTCCACAACGCATGGACTTTAAATAAAAAACACCACAATGACATTTCGAAACATTTATGACCACCTTCGAGGAAAAATGAGTCAATGTTTGTGCCAACATAATTCATATAATCACTTAACAGGAGGTTTACCGGTCCATAATTCAATTTTTACAACCTGCAATATTTCTACTTTTTCACCCACAATCTAAGTCCTCAATTTAAACATTTTAATTGAACAGCTCTGGAAGTTGTCTATCGAAAACGCTACACTTCTCTCTCCGTATCATTGCCGTCAATGACAGGATTCTGAAGTTTCCTTTAATCCTTGAGAAACAATACCAAGCGGGTGCAATTTGGTCCGGTACCTCAGCAACCACCAATGACAACACATAAAGATGTCTGTGTTACAATCTGGCACTATTCTCAGAACGGTTGCCCTGGCGCTGTTGTCTAGAAATATATGGCTCACATTTTACCCCATTTAGAATCGCCATCTTGAATGGTCACATGCTCCGAAAGGCGTGATGTAAACAGCTCAGAGCAAAACTGAAAAACAACGTGGCAGAAAATGGCGTCATGTGTGCGGGGGCCTAAAATATAAGAATCGTACGTAAATCATTTTGATGCCAGTTCAACCGTGTTGCTTTAAATCAGATGCGCTCGTACAAAGACAAAGTCTAGTTTTGTTATGAAATTTGAACATGCAGCTTTGAATTCGGTGAGCTCTGTAGCAATTTAACTTGGCTGAACAAAATAAAGGGTTGGGTTTTTTTTCGAATTGCAGTTACCTGACAAAATAATTCACACTTTGGTTGAGACAACAACCAGAATTTATTTATTAGTTTTATTTTTATTTTTTCTTTCTTTTCTTTATTTTTCTACTCAAAACAATGGAAAAAATTAGAAACATGGGAAGTTATTGTGTGTGTGTGTGTGTGTGTGTGTGTGTGTGTGTGTGTGTGTGTGTGTGTGTGTGTGTGTGTGTGTGTGTGTGTGTGTGTGTGTGTGTGTGTGTGTGTGTGTGTGTGTGTGAGAGACATTCATATTTACTATGGCGTGTTGGACTTATTTTTGACCCAAGCACCAAAATGGCAGTTCATTCCCCATTGTTGCTGTAAACAACAGGGTTCGTACCGGTCCTTGAAAATGCTTAAATTTTAATGTTGTTTTTTTCATTGTTTGAAAAGTGCCTGAATTTTGGGTGAAATACTTGTAAATAGTTAAATTGTTGCGCATGTTTCTTGGCAGTCTGACTTAATAGGCCAAGCTTTAAATGAGGAAAAATAAAACAAGTCTGCTTAAAAATGAAGCAGATACTGTTCCCTGGTGGCTTTGTTTTGCCATTGGAATTGTTCTTCCCTTGTCATTAACAGCAGCTAGCATTATTTTCTATGGCACTGTCTTCTAAAGCATCAATGCGCCCCCATGAGTGGCACCCAAAAAGACGGATGCGTGTTCCATCTAAACAGGGCACTAATAAGTGTGTAACGATTACATATATTTGTGGATCTGCAAATCGCATGAGTTACACCCCCCCAAAAAAAATTATAGAAAATTGTCTTTGAAAGTCTTAAAAAGGGCTTGAATTTCTATGAACCCTGAAAACAAGTATTTTGCTCTTTGGAGGAGTTGTCTCGGGTGTTCGGATTTAGGCTCTGGTGAGCAGTGTACGAGGTAAGGCTCTTTCCTTAGTGTCCAGTTTGTAGTTTTGGGGCCTAAAAAGGGCTCCTGGTACACCTTCGTTAATTACCCTTGAGCTTTGTAGTCCAGGACCCACCAACAAAACAATCACAAAAACTTCCTACTTTTGGGTGTGCCAGGTGTGCCAGAAGTCAGGCGAGATCTCCCTCCTCAAGCAGCAACTGAAGGAGGTCCAATCGGAACTGAGCCAGAAAGCCGGCGATATTGTGGCACTGAGAGCCCAGCTAAGAGAGGCCCAATCGGAGCTGCAAGCTAGCCAAATCCGCAACCAAGAGTCCCAGGCGGCCCTGCGAACGCGCTCTCTGGAGCTGGAGGTTTGCGAAAACGAGCTGCAGAGAAGGAAGAGTGAAGCCGAGCTGCTGCGAGAGAAGGTAGCGCGCCTGGAAAATGACACAATGCGCTTCTACGATTCACTGCCTACCGATGGAAAGAGCGGCTCCACCTCTGTCCATTTGGGTAGAGGCCTACCGGGCAGGGGGGTAGCAAGCCCCTGCGTGTATCGTGAGTTGGAGGAAGCTCACCTGGTTTGGGGAGGAGAGAGCGATGAGACCAAAGCGCTCAGGCAGAATGCGGAAACTCTGCTCCTACTTAGGCAACAGGTACCAGGGACCTTTTTTATCGCTTGCATTTTGGTTTGTTTAAAGTATTCCATTTTTAAATCAGGTGGACCGGCTAAGGGCTGAGTTGATGTATGAGCGGAGAACCAGTGAGGAACAGCTGTCTCTATTCGAAGATGAACGGAAGGTTTGGCAGGAGGAGAAACAGAAGGTACAAACATATTCCTTTACCCAATTTTAGCCATTGAACAATTTCCTTTTCAATACAGTGGCCCCTCTACATATAAGATGAATTTGTTTCAGGATCAAGCTTATATCTCGATCAGGGGTGGCAAACACGTGGCTCTAGAGCCAATAAGAATGAGGCACTTTGCCTCATCATATTTTCTATATATTGTGGCACTTTTCCTTGTTTCATGTTTATTTTATTTTTTGTGTGTATTGAGGGTGGACACTTTCCTTGAAATCAACACAAGAACAATACTTGTTGTATTGTATGGAGAGGAGTGTGTTATGAGAAATAATATGTTATTAATTGTGTGTGTTTGTGTGTGACTAACATGGCAGGTCAGTGTGTGGTGTGGCTCTTTGACTCTAACAGTTAAAAATTTCGGCTCTTTGTGTCAAACGTGTTCGCCACCCCTGATCTAGATATTCACTCAAACAAATTTTCCCCAAAACAAATAACTGAAAAACAATTAATCCGTTACTGGCCTCCCAAACGCATCTTTAAAATATTAACTGCTTTTTCAAATCTAAACAACAACAAAAACTGGAGAGTAGTATTTTAGTCTACGACTCCTTTATTTTGAAGCAAGACTAAGTCTTTGTCTGTGAATAAACCGCTCCAACGATCTCAATAGATATCCGTTTTGGTAAAAGTTTGCCACTTCTGATTTTAAACAAGCACATGTTGTTTGTTTTTCTAATAATCTGGAGAAGCATTGTTCGTCACATGAAAAAATAGACTGCAGGATAAGATATACTTATTTTTAATGTCAAAAAGTTGGCATGTATGAAGATATGTAAATACATTGTAAGTTTATCATGAGCACTTACCTGGTTGCTAGCGGAGGTGAATGCATGGTGGGGGAGAAGTAAGGAGTACGAAAGACTTTTGATGATACGTAAGCTATATGATAAAAAAAAAACCTGAAAAGCGTGGGATGGATAGATAGATAGATAGATAGATAGATAGATAGATAGATAGATAGATAGATAGATAGATAGATAGATAGATAGATAGATAGATAGATGGATAGAAGATACTTTATTCATCCCCGCAGGGAAATTCACAAGGTCTGTATGGCGGAAAACGCTCGTACTAACTGGGATGACCATATGGTGAGCGGTCTCGGGCACTCGTTCGGCTATTGGAAGCGCTAGAAATTTTAACTTGGATTTTCTCTGATATGTTGGAGAAGATTTTCACTCAAAATACATCTCATATCTCGAGAATTTAGTTTTTATTTTCTTTGTTTTTGTATGTGATTGTCTTGCTGTCGTCACCCCTCTTGAGGGATAGGACCAAGATAGATAGATAGATAGATGGATAGATAGATAGATAGAGAAGCTCGAACTTAGAGGGGCCGCTGTAGACATTTGTAAGTACCCCCATGAGCTTAAATGCAGTATTTAGGTTAACAAACAATAACTAAGGGAACAAACACCTGTTTCTATTCGTCCCAAGGGGAAGGCATTTTTTATACTACTTCTACCTAGGATTGTGTACATTTAAATGGAAGGAACAGTCAGATCCAGATGACTCATTTACGGGACTAATGACAAACAACCAGTATACATGGCTATTGCGAGAAATCATTTTGCAGATGCATGTTGTTTCCACATTGAACTTTTGACATTACAATAATCCTTCATTTTTCGCGTTGGGTGCGTTATAATAAGGACTTGCAATAGGTTGAATGTTTTTGTTTTACAATTATTGTGATGTGATTTCTGCCCAGTGCTCTAAATGTCAAACTGAAGAAATTTAATGAAGCATGGGTAAATGACGGGAGTAACTGACATTCAACCAATCATAATTCAGTGCACGATGAAAGTAGCGAAGTAACTAAACTGTGGAGAGTATACCGCAATATAGCAAGGGACTATGGTGTAATCAATCCAAGATTATTTCATTTGTGTCAATCACCACAATCAATGAAGTACTGTACTTTTCCTCCTCGCTCCAAAAGTGTCAAGTGTATTTGCTGTATAATAAGTTGCTCTTATATATTGCTGTTCCAGAAGCATGCCTTTTAAGACTTTTCAAGGATTTCTCAGGATACAACTAATATGGGTAAATCCATCAATACACATGAGGTTTGTTTAGTGAGCAAGCCAGAGTTGGTGCGTATTATTCCTCTTTGTACGACAAGTCCACAGACTTTTGGAGGCACCAACAAAGGAAAAAATACCTCAGATGGAGAAAGCGCATGTGCACAGTAATGCTCACAGGTATTGGGACACGGTCAAGGGTTACACATGCAAGAGTAATCTGAAAATGAAATTAATAAATCCATACTTTCAAGTGGACTATCCACAGTTAGACTTAGACCATAATCCCATCAGAGTGCGCCTTTACATTGTCTTTGCACAACCAGATACTTGCAAACATACCCATTGAGAAATATGACAGCCTTCCTCGAGATGGATAAAATGTATAGCTTTATGGTGACCTCTATAATATTTAGCAGTGTTTCTCAGCATATTTTGAGCCATGGCAAACTTCCCCCCCCCAAAAAAAAAAAAACTAAAAGGCACATTACCCATATAAATATTAAAAAGTGCAATTCCCAGCTCCGGTTTAATTTTTAATGTTTACTTCACTTCCGGAGTCTCATGAGAAAGTACGCTCCTCCTGTTATAATGATGTGAGACATGATGACGAGTTAAAATCTTTTATAGAAGTATACCAAGTTATTTAAGAGATGGCTCTCCTACAAACCTTTGGCTTCAATCTGTCATCCCTTTTTTTTCCGGGCAATTTTTTAATGTTGTGATGTGATATTTGTTGCAACATGACTGAGAAGAAAAGATAAATGTGAGAAAAAATACTTCTATGTGTACCTGTCATATATAAGTAAAAGCAAACATTTTAGGTTAAATTAAACTCTATGATTATATCATTACCTGGTCAACTGTGGGCCACGGGGTGGCTTGAGTGACGCCCCATTGTGTTAATTTTTTATGCGTCTATAACAGGGGTGTCAAACAGGCGGCCCGTGGGCCAGATCAGGCCCGCTAAGGGATTGAATCCGGCCCGCGAGACAATGCTCAGAGAAGTGCAAGAGAAAAATGAGCTGCAGATTGAAATATGTCCACTTGATGTTGTCAAAGCCAGGTGCCTCTCACAAATGCTGTGTTTGTATTTCTCTCTCTCTCTCCCTCTCTCTTCCTTCATTTTTCTCTCACTCTCTATCTCTCTCTTACTCTCTCTCTCTTTTTCTCTTTTTTTTTGTTCCTCTTTCTCTCTTACTCTGTGTTTTTTTTACCTCTTTTGATCTCTCTTCTCTCTTTCTCTCTCTCTCGCTTGCTTTCTGCTCTTTCTCCTCTATTTCTCTCTTTCTCTATTCTCTCTTTCTAGGGGGATAGGCAACAGGTAATTACACACGGCAGTTTTTTGGGGGTTTCAACAATAGCGTGCACATCTTCTGGGCAATAGTGATTCCATCAAGTTACAGCACGTAAGACAATAGACTTTGCACTTAATGCTTTTTACCTCTGTCATTTTCAATTGGTGGTCACTTATTAGGTGAAATTGGACAACGTCCTGCAACACACCAGACAAGGTCAGCAGCACAATGGTTGACAAACCAGCCTTCCTGCGAATCCTTGAAAAGTCTTAAAATTCCAAAAATAAGGCCCTAATTGTCATTGAATCCAATTTTGTAAAGTCTTAAAAATGTGAACACTTTTATAAGATTTATGTTTGTTTGATTTAAAAACATTTAGTATCATTTTTCCTGCATCATGATAAAAATGCTACATGAATGTCGCAGAATAGTTTTGGGAATTAGTAGTTATCTATCTACCAGTTTTGATTAATGATTCATGAAGTACACCCTTTTAATTTATTTTTTTTCATGTCTAAAACTTTGGAGAGTTCTGTTTTTCAAATGAAAAGTTTTTGACTTGACCAAAATGTGATTTAAACATGAATAAATAAAATTACATTACATTAAAATTGCATCTAATTCATGTGTTGTTGTTTTTTGTTTGGTTTGTTTCAATTGTTTTTGTTGTTATTGTTTTTTGTTGGGCTTGGTCTTAAATTTGATTTCAAAAGGCATTAAAAAGTCTAAAAGGTCTCCAATTTAGTTTACCTTAGGCTGTAGGAACCTTGCAAACATAAATATATATTTTTGACCTTAAGTCAGAGGATAGGTCCAGCAAGGGTACTTGTACTGGCATTGACTGAATCATTTCCTTCCTTCTGGATGGAACCCGCAGGTAATCTGCTACCAGAAACAGCTGCAGCAGAACTACATCCAGATGTATCGTCGCAATCGCGACCTGGAGCGGGTGATGCAGGAGCTGAGTCTGGAGCTGGAAAACCGAGACGCGGACGACTTTGAGGTGCACAGCGGCAGTAACGACATCCACTTCGAGGAAATTACAGCCACCGAGATATAAAGACACCCGGTGAACTTAAAACACCGGACAGAATTGAAACAAATACAAAAACACGACAGCTGCTTTTACCTCTCGAGCAGCTCCCAAAGGTGCGTTCTTCCTCTACTGCTGCACTCCTCGTAATCTTTGATACAGTGTTTCACCTGCACTTTTTTGAAAGACTTTTATTCCACCACTACAAAGTCAGCACAAAAACATTTCTTCTGAAGCAGTTGAAAGTGTTCGAATCAGAAACGAATGCTTTTTAAAATGGCCCAAAAAGTTGGCCATGTGCACATTCTATGAGTGGCAGTAAATCATTCTTGTTCTCACATAAAAGATTATTTTCTCACACGTGCAAAACCATACTCTCTTAACCATGCTCTAACACTACTATACTCTCATACACACTACTATACTCTCTCACATATACTAGCATCTTTCATACACACACTACTATACTCTTTCATGCATACTACTATAATCTCTCACACATAATACTATACTCGCATACACATTCCACTATGCCTTCACACGCATACTACTATACTCCCCCACACACACTACTATAGACTTTCACACACTATTATACTCTTACACACACTATTATACTCGCTCACATGCACTATTATACTCTCTCTATTAAACTCTCTCTCTCACACACACACACACTCTACTAATCTCTCTGTAGGGATTTTTTACAGAAATGTAATGATCACCTCTCTACTAAGTGTTGGCAATGCCCAATGATCTGTGTGTATATGTTGTGCAGTTCGACATAAAACTGGAGTTGCCCCAGTATAGTAAAACGTGTGTAGTATATGTGAGAAAGTATAGTGGTGCATGTGTGTAAGTGACATCATTGTATGAGAGTAAGAGTATTGCAATATGTGTGAGAGAATATAGTGATGTGTGTATGAGAGTATAGAAATATGTGTGAGCAAAATGGTGGTGTGTGTATGAGAGTATAGTCATATGAGTGAGAGAGTACAGTAGTGTGTTTATGAAAGTATAGCATAGTGTGTGTTTGAGAGTATAGAAATATGTGTGAGCGAGTATGGTGGTGTGTGTATGATAGTATAGTCATATGAGTGAGAGAGTACAGTAGTGTGTTTATGACAGTATAGCATAGTGTGTGTTTGACAGTACAGTTGTATGTGTGAGAGACTAAGGTAGGTTGTGAATGAGAGTATCGTAGTGTGAGCGAGAGAGTATATAGGTGTGTGTATTAGAGTAAAGTTGTATGTGTGAGAGAATGTAGTAGTGTGTATAAGAGTATATTAGTATGAATGAGAGAGTATAGTATAGTAGTGTTTGTGCATGGGTATGATTGTGTCCGTATGAGAGTATAGTTATACATGTGTGTGACTATGTTACATGTGAGAGCAGGTATGATTTACTTTGCAAACGGCCTCTCATACATTTCTTTAGCGAGCATGTATGTCATGTAATGTGATGATACCGCCTGACATGTCTGCCTCTTAATGTTGTGTTTTGTATTCTTGAAGAAGCAATGGAGCCTGAGAATGCTATCGTGGCGTATGTAGTACCGCTCCAATCTTCCACAGCCAAAATACTTTTCCCCACTTAGCTTAATTTGTCAAATTGAAAACCGAAGAGTCTAAAAGCAGCTACAGGGTAAGCTAACATTAGGAATTTTCTTTCTAGCTGTGTTTTACACTGCTCAATCAGCAATCACAATCTGGGCTTGGGACCAGTGTACAAGTATTGATGTTGTGAAATATGCAATATAATATGGAGAAACTGCATAAAAAATATTTTTTTTCATGTTAAAGCCCTCTCTCACATGCTTCAAACAGACTTTTGAAATGTGTTGTTTAGTGCCTGTTGACTTTGCTATCTAAGTTGGTGGTTTAATATCAGTGAAGAAACAAGACAACCAAATCAAAGAAAAACCCATTTTCAAGTCCAGTTGAATTTTTCTGTAAGAACTACAAGATTGCATTAACATTGTAATACAAAAAATATTTCCATGTTTCATTTCATTTTAAAAAGCTACAAGCTCAATAATATAGAACTCTGTTATTATCTGGCTTTTCTTTTTTTTTGCCGCTCAAGACAAAAAAAAAATTATTTTATTTTGGTCTGTTAAGACTCTTTCAAAATGTTGGGTGGCCGACCCTGGTACAACAGAAAGCTTTTCATTTACTTTTCCAGACTTTTTTGTATTTTTGGGGAACTGTGGCAACAAAATGGGGGACAATTATTTCAACTCTCTTTAGGTGAGACTCATGTTATATAAAATACTGGTAAATGCTAATTACCATACCTACGAATATTTAAAGAAAATCATGTTAATACGATGGTTCATGTTTCTTTAATTATGTTTTATATCAATTTTGTTTGTTAACGATATAAGTTTTTTTTACCATTAGGAGACGCTGAACCATACACACTGTCCCTTTAAGTCTTGTCAAAGGATATTTTAGTAAAAATGTAATGATAGGCAAGTGTTAAATAGAAAAGCCAGTCTTTGTCCTTCTCTTCTAAGGTTCTTAGGTTGTATTTCTTTTAGGGGTAAGATCAGGCCTATAAAATCCAGACCGACCGGGGCCCGTGAGTATTAAAGCCCAAACCAGCCCTAACTTGCGCTAATTTTCATATTTGATTTGCAAGGACTCGTGTGGAAGAGGGCATTTTTCTTGGTGGCTATTTTTTTGAATTATCCCCCATCATTGTTATTTGTTACTTCTTCTTTGTGGAGGTTCCACTTGATTGATTCCTTCCCCCTTTTTGGCAGCCCGCACGATCTTGGCTTCGTTTTGTCGTCGTAATTTACAAGAAGTCCAAAATAAATCAAACCATAGCTCTACATTTTGATGTCATCGGATGCTATCAGTGGGAATAAGAACAGTAAAATTTGATCAGGGCTGCCCTAGAAGGGGCTGAAATCCATCTCCCAGATCCTCCACAAAGAAAAAGAAACAAATATCAATGACGGGTGGATAATTTAAAAAAAAGAGAAGCCTGGCCACGCTTGAACCTAAACGTCATTATTCACATTTAAGGCCCGGCTCGGGCTTAAGATCCTACATACAATCTCTTCCCCTAGACTCAGTGCTGCAAGGCATGTTATGGCACATCATAGTACCACAATTTAAGTGTTCTGCAGTGAAATTAGAATTGTTACATGCCTAGGAAAACAAACACGGGTTTTCACAAATGCAAAACTAATCGATTGTCCGTATTTTCCCATGTTAAAAATAGGCATAGAACTTAAGATTTGCTTAGCTGTTATGCGGCCAAAAATCTGAGAAACAATAAGTCTGTTTTCAAAATACTGTGAGAAAGTAAGACAAGCATGTCAGTGGGAGATGTCAGCATTATGTTTGTGTTTCTTGCTCTCTTTGTCTGCATTCTCTTCACTCGAAACTATTTTTAGCATTGTTATGAAACTAAAAATGGAGTTTATTAGTTAGGCTGCTGTTTGAACTCAGAGTGGGCTTCAAATCTTTCAGTGGAACTTTATTTAGCTTCCCTCAAGACACAATCACTTGATTCTGAGTCTTCCAAAGTTTTTATATCACACATCACAAGACATCAACAACTATGTATTTAGTTTTGAAAACAAGAGAACGACAGATTCTCCCCAACCGCAAAGAAATTAGCACAACACTGACATTGGTAGATATTTTTTAAACTTTAACAGCTCCACAAAGAGTTCATACAGGCACAAATCTTTGAAATCCTTAAAAATCCTTAAATTTGAATGTTTTGTTTCAAGGTCAAGTCAAGTCAAGTCATTTTTATTTGTATAGCCCTTAATCACAATTAGTCTCTAAGGGCTTCACAAGTTATTACATATAAGAAGATTAGGTTACTCGTATGCTATAGAGTAGAAGTGAGTTTTAAGCCTAGATTTAAACATTTCCACCGAGGTTGCAGATCGGATATCAGGGGGAAGAGCATTCCACAACACCGGTGCCCGGATGGAGAACGCTCTCGAACCAGCGGAACACTTCTTGGCTCTTGGGATCACCAGGAGACCGGCGCTCTCGGAACGAAGGCTTCGGGCCGGGACATAAGGGCAGATCAGATCTGAAAGATACGAGGGGGAAAGTCCATGTATGATTTTGTATAGTAGTAGGAGAACCTTAAAATCGCATCTTAGGCTAACAGGGAGCCAATGCAGGTTAGCCAAAATTGGGGTGATGTGATCATACTTTTTTGTCCTTGTTAAAAGCCTCGCTGCAGCATTTTGTACCAGCTGAAGACTCTTGAGTCTGGTCATCGGAAGACCGGAAAGTAGTGCATTACAGTAGTCGAGACGGGAGGTAACAAACGCATGAATTATGATTTCCGCATCCGACTGAGAAAGTATAGGACGAATTTTAGCAATGTTACGGAGATGGAAGAAAGCGGTTCTAGTAATTTTCTTCACGTGTGTTTGAAAGGACAGATCAGGGTCGAAAATGACACCTAAATTTTTAAGTGAGTCACTCTGTGTGATGTGGCAATTGTCCAAGTTCACTGCGGTTTTAGAGAATAAGTCACGGGACTTAGAAGGACCAATTACTAACATTTCAGTCTTTTCAGGGTTAAGACGCAGGAAATTGAGTGACATCCACTCTTTTATCTCAGTGAGGCAGGCCTCCAAAGTTCCACAGTTTAGTGTGGTAGATTCCTCCATCGGGAAATAGAGTTGAGTGTCATCTGCGTAACAATGGAAACTGATGTTATACTTGCGAATAATATCACCTAGTGGAAGCATATAAATGCTGAAGAGAAGGGGGCCAAGCACTGAACCCTGCGGAACACCACAAGTTACACTAAATGGCTCAGATGTCAATTCGCCATATTTAACGCAGGTTTGAAAAGTTCTTGGGGTAGAGAGCTTGTAAGTGGTTTAGACTGTCGCCATGTTTTCCGGGCAGCCCGACGAGATAGATCACGCATTAAATGAAGAAAAATATACAAAAGTCTGCTAAAAAATGACGCTGACACTGTTCACTGGTGGCTTCATGTTGCCATTGTAATTTACAAGGAGAAGTCCAGCATGAATCAATCCAAAATTCTACCGTGTGATGTCGGTGGCTGTGTGTGGGAAGACGAAGACTGAAATTTAATATAACATAGGCCAGAAATGACAGCAAACACTAATAAAATGGGACACAGAAACTCAGTTTAATTTTCTATGCACCATTCAGTGAATGACAGCTGCTGGTTTAATATTTGGCTTAGGATTTGTCTTTTTTTTCTAGTTCTTTTTTCTACACTCTGACCTCAGACAATAAATCAATGGATTAATTAATAATGGATTTTTTCTTTTAATGGTCCTGGAGAAATTTGCATAATGGCTCTAAAGGCCTTAAAACGTGCTTGAATCTGGCCATAAATGAGGCGTACAAACCCTGTCGACAAGATCAGCTTTAATCCTACTATTTTTATTACCCAGCATGAGAGAGAGAGAGCTTTCAGTTTTGTAGAAGTAGAAAAGAAAGTCTATATTGTGAAGTTTGTATATTTTTATATACATATAAATAAAGCACCTACTAATATTGTATTTTTCTGGTAGCACCGGTGTCATTGTGGGTTTCATATGCCAAGTCTGTCTAAATGAATGTCAATAGGTAGACATAACATGCAGCAGAGTGTAAAGCTAAAATAAAACCTGAGAGGATGCTCCTCAAAGTTGTTATTTTGTCATGTTTTTTTCGAATAAGGATATCTAGTTTTCTGTTTTTGAGTGTAAATATATAAAAGTAGTTACTATTACAACACATTTTGGCATATACATATTGCAGATGTAGCCACTGTGACCATAGACCAAAGGAATTTAGCTAAACTTGTTTTTATTTCTCACCCTTTTATTTGTTACTTCACACTCGTTCATGTAAATGTGTATATTTTTTGTGCAAATGAAGTTTTCTTTTTCAGTAAAAACCAAGCTGTCACACCTTGATTCTTTGTTTCTTTCCTGTCTTTAATGATGAAATGTTGCTTTCAGAAGTCTAACTGTGTCGCATTCAGCATTTTTATTCCCTTTCTCCCAAATCCTCATCATGTGTAATGAAAGCTCCAAAGTGGCAGATTGCTCTATAACTGCCGTCACTCATGCCAGACCAAAAAAACTCACAAAAAATAGCGCTGTAATGCTGAGCAGCCATGTTGAAATCATCTCCAAACTCTGGCTTTTGACATAATACATCAATTTTAATCTGACAGTAAATCTAATGGAGTGGTCCAGGGATTATTATATTTATTTTCTGACAGATTGGTCGCCGCATGTTAACTCCACTAATGACCGAGTCAATTTTTGTAGCATTTAATAACGATTAAATCCCAAAATGGACATTGAGCCCTACTTGGTATATGTGGCTCAGTGTTGTTAGCAGGTTGTATCATGGAGCTAGGACCTAAAAAAATCTGACCTGGGCCCACGGGTATTTAAGCCCGAACCAACCCGAGCCTGACCAATTAACTTGATTTGAAGAACTGAGCCCAAAGCAAACCCAAATGTAAATTTTATTTTTGAGGACTCGGGAGAAGGGGTGTTTTTGGCTGACCCCGCCGACCCAATCTTAACTGTAAAATGAGTCTTTGGTTATGTTGTGCAGCAGATTGCTTCCTACTAATCATTCTTTCTCACCCTCTAATTTGTGTTCTTACTTTGTATACACTGTATTCCAAAATGGTTGACCCCAATCTAATTGCCCATATGTCAATAAGTACTTGATGAATCTTCAGGAATTTAAATACACTTTATGTTGGAAATCATATGTTTTATCAGTTAAATTTACCCCAAAAAAAAGGAAAAATATTAGTTGGTTCAGTGACAGACTTTCATAAAGGTTCAATATGAGCGCCGCCTGTAACTCTGCCTGAGTTGCAGCTTGTACGGTTTTAATCACGATAGTTTCGTTAGAATTCGCCAAACTGTTGTTTTTAGAATGTAAGTTTCCAAACTTGCTCTCCTAACAGTCTTCCGAGGACTATGCAGGAAGTGTTAACGAACCTGCCCCACCGTCTCTGCTGATGTTGATGGCCGTCCTGGGGATTTAGGTTGGCATAAGCAGCCCTTTTTCTTGAAATTACTGGTGCCAAGTCCTTTTTTCTTTGTTGTCGGTGCCCTCTTTGCAGAAGTTATCTTCATTTGACTGATTCCGATCCTACTCTACACACGCAACGAAGGAGAACGGCATTTCTTAACATCAAAATATAAAAATGACAACCGTTACACACAAAAACTTGAAACGTTTCTACACAAGCTGTGAAAAACGGTGTTCTTTAAATAAAAAAGTAGATTGGACAGGGTATAACCTATAAAGAAGTGAAAAAAAGTGTGGGATGTTCAGCTAAAAGCCTTAAAATAGGATAAAAAAAACAAAGACATGTAGAAGAAAACGGAAGAAAGACTTTTTAAAATGGACCAGAGAATAACCAGAATGGCAAAGGCTCAGCCAATGATCAGCTCCGGGAAGATCAAACATAGTCTGCATTTATCTGTAAGTGCTGTGACAGTTAAAAGACATCTGTGCAAAGCAAATATGTTTTCAAGAATTCCACGCTCTTTTAAAAAAAGGCACGTGAATAAGAGGTCACAATTTTCCAAAAAACATAACAACTGGCCTAAAGAAAAATGTAGGAACATTTTGTGGACTGATGGAGGTAAAATTGTCCTTTTTGAGTCCAGGGGCAGCAGACAGTGTGTGAGACGACCTCTAAACTCTGAATTCAAACCTCAGTACACATTGAAGACAGTGAAGCATGGTGGTGCAAGTATCATGGTCTGGGCATGTTTTTCCTACTCTGGTCTTGGCCCCATTTATCGCAGACCAGGGATCATGGATCAATTTGTGTACCTTTTTTTTCAGAATCTTGAGGATGGTATCAAATCTGCCTTTCACCTCTGCTGGTATCCTCACTCTTTGACTCAGTTAGGAGTCTAAAATTTGTGGGAATGACCAAAATTCTATGAAGGTTAATACTGAGCACGAATACACGCACACACAAACCCACACACGCATAAAAAACGAGCTATAATGCGATGAGAAATGATCTTTGATGAGATACACTCAACTCCCACAAAAACAAAACCCAACAACGTGCTTACAAGCTTTAATCTATTTTGATCACAAAAATGTACTTTTTGCCTCATGAATCCCCAATTATCTTAATACTAACAAACAAAGCTAGATGTCATAAGACCTAAGAAATAGCAACAATGTTTAAATCTGAACAGAAACTTGACATTGATTGACGGAATAACATTTCTCCAGTGCATATTCTATGTTTTCAGAAAATGACACCCTTTACTGCATTTTGAAGAGTTGTGATATGGATTCCCTCTTATAAATGAGTATTTTGCCATCAAATTATGAAATGAATGCTCGTAAAAATTAGAACGGGATAGTTTGAGATTATTACATGTTTCTTGTTTGCATTTTACTCATCCGGATACACAAAACGTATCGGTATGCAAAAATTACAAAAATATTTGTGTATAATTCTATACAATAGCGGGCAGCACGGCAGGGCAGTGGATAGCGCATGTGCAACACAGTTCTGAGGTCATGGGATCGAACCTTCCTGTGTGGAGTTTGCATGTTCCTCCCACATTCCAAAAACATGCATTTCAAGTTAATTGGCCAGTCCAAATTGTCCCTAGGTGTGAATGAGTGAGTTGTCTGTCTCTGTGTGCCCTGCGACTGGCTGGCAACCAGTTCAAGGTGCCCACTGCCCGAAGACAGCTGGGATGGGCTCCAGCACCCCTGCGACCCTATTTAGGACTAGTGGTGCAGAGAATAAATGAAGGAATGAATAATACAACAGCAGAAAGAGATTCTTTCTTGTATTATAGTTTTTGAACGTACAAACTGAAATTATTTATATAATTATACAACTATATTCTATTTTGCATTTTATTTACAGTACTGTAATTTCATTTTAGTAGATTTTTTTAATAAAAGTTCAAGTTTAATTTTTAAGTGTAGCGCCCCTTTTTCAATGTTTTAAAACCTTTTTAATAATTTAAAACACTTTGCATTTTAATGAAACAATTGAGTCCAGAAGCACATTCTTTCCTAAACAAATGTTCCCACAAGAGAAGTGACAAAAAGGGACATAGTGTATTATTTAGCGCTTTGCTATGGTCAAACATTTCATTAATTCAAAAATATATATATTGATATTAATAAAAAGCAAAAATGCACAATTCATCACATAAACTTTATTTAAATACTCGCAGAGCGGAACATTTGCATTTATTTTACATAACACGATGCTCACCTACAGGGAACTGACATGATTGTCATCCATCTTGCTGTTGAGGTTATGTACCACCAAATAACAAAAACCTTGAGAGATGCCGAGCAAAAAAAATGAGAAGACAATGGTTTGGTCTGGTCACCTTGAGTCTCTG
This sequence comes from Urocampus carinirostris, assembly GCF_059441175.1. Taxonomy (NCBI): domain Eukaryota; kingdom Metazoa; phylum Chordata; class Actinopteri; order Syngnathiformes; family Syngnathidae; genus Urocampus; species Urocampus carinirostris. The sequence goes on from NC_142361.1 coordinate 8,028,234, forward strand.
TACTTTGTATTTGTAGCACTCTCTTTCGGATGCACTTCACAAAACAGCAACATCCAATGGTCAAATATTACACAGTCCCTTTAAGTAAAATTGAGCTTGTTAAAGATCATTTCTGCCTTAAAACATTGTGTGATTTGGGAAGCTGTATGTTTTTTTTTGTATAGAGCCTCGTAAATAGTATGTGTACTTGTACAATAATTTCATTTATGTCAGAAATAACTAGGAACCCCCCGTTCATTTTTTACACATCCATACACGTGTACTTTCTGCACACACAGGATGCAAGCAATATATAAAGTTCCTTGCGTGTTAACAGCGATTTCCTCTGATGTCATCTGTTCTTTTCTGAGGATGCACCTGCAACGCCAAAAACAAACAACCATTGTTTTATGCCCACTACATAGCTCTGCTTCCCCTTTCCCTTTCCCTTCATTCAATACATCTTGTTTAGACAGCCAGAACCTTTTGGTTTTGATTTTATAATTTAAAAAAAAAGTATCTATCACTGGTCAGACTCACCTCAAACTCTGAAACCAGGTATCAGTCTGGTTATTGTGGTATAATTGAAATATGTCACTGCCCATATTTAGTCATAATTCTATATTTTCTGTGTTTATAAGTTCCTCATTTATTTAGACGTGACTATGTAACGTCAGTTGTGTTTTATTTGTAATATCACCTTTCTCTTTTATTGGAATACACAATGAAAGACAGGAAACGTCCATTTCAGTTCACAAGGAGATGCTTAAACAAGCACACTCCTGAGAAGAAAAGACTACAATGATTTCCTCATTAAGGGTTGAGCGGCATGAGTAAGATTTCCCCAAAGATGATGAGGCAGTCATCAGTAGGATAGTGCTCCAACTGTATGTTTGACTTTTGATAGATTTCCAATCAGCTTATGCACTGCCTTTTTTTGCATAAAAATCATGATTTAGAATGTCAGTCTTCGCAAAAGTGAATTGCTACACCCAGTCTTCCAGCTCATTTATGCCTATAGTATATTCTGTAATAAAACATTCAAAGGAACTGCCTGTCTGTTTTCAGCCTCTAATTTGAAAACATGCCTTCTCTGTATTTGTAACCAATGAACACGCTTAGGAAAAGACATTCCTCAACAATGTCTTCAGATGTATCTACTTCTATAAAACCAGCTGCTAAATTGTATTACTGGTACAGAGGTTTATTTTCAACAATTGTCTGATTGACCCTTGTAGAGGGGACCAAACCTGTGTTCTATGTTCTTACCGTTCTCTCGTTTTTCAGCATGAACCTGTGTGATCCGCGGCTTGTCCTTGCCATAGAAGAGGTAGTGCTTTCGATCATTTGTCATACACCACTGAGAGTAAGTCAAGGTCTTTAAGTAACCAACATTTTTCAAAGAGTAATGGAAAGTCCCTTAATGGAGAAAGGCCTATTTATAGGTCTGTTGCACCTTTGAAATGAAATGATCTGCATTTGTATAGCGCTTTTCAAGTCAATGAAGACCTCCCAAAGCGCTTTACAATGTGCTTCACACTTACCCATTCACACAAACACTCACACACACCGGCCATGCAGCCATGCAAGGCGCCAACCTGCTTATTGGGGGCATTAGGGATTCAGTGTCTTGCCCAAGGACGCTTCGACATATAACACGGAATCGAACCTGTGATCTCTTGATCCCCAGATGAGAGCTTTACCTCCTGAGCTAATGCCGCCCCTTTCTTGTTCAACATGTGGAGTATGATCTGAAATGGGTGCTGCTTCCCCTTAAGGACATTGTTTTATGCACAAGGGTGTCTTACATAGCAACTACTAACCATTCTTGGAAGATCCGGTGTCATTAGCTCTTAGTGATAAGAACTTTTTTGACCCAAAGATCCATAATGGCAAAATATTTCTAGTTTATTTTTTTGAGAGAGACATACCATATATTTTAAGACAAAATTCAGCGAAACCGCCAAACCCGCTCTCCGGACAAATGCTAATTTTTCAGCCCATTTTATTTCACTGTGTGACGTTAAATGGTTTGATAAATTTTATAAAATAATAATAGTGCCAGAGCCTGTGTCCCATATCAACAAATATACCACTTTAGACTTGTCCCCCTCCCTTAGTTACGTAAGATCATTGAATTTTGAACTTCATTTATTTTTGCAAACGATAAAGTTTATTGATGTGTTTTTCTTAAGCGCAATGGGCGCGTATGTTTGGGGAGCGTGCTTTTTGTGCAGAGTTCCACCCACCCCTACTGCTCACCCTGTCAACTTGCTCTTTGTGCTTGGCTAGCCTAGTTGTGATTTTTCAGTTTGTTCTGTGGGTTTTCATCATTAAGTGACTCACGCATTATTTCATGAGTTTCCATATGAAGGATTCCTGAGCTTCATACAGTTAAAACACGTCAATTGGTGTGACACCTTGACCCGAAACCGTAGTTGGAATTGTACCCTTTATATATTGGACCAAACAGATTATGTCATCAGCGTTGCTTTGGCTGTGCACGCACCAATCTCGACTTTGAGTTTATTGTGAGTGTAACCCTACAGAGGAAATTTTCATAAGTAGCATTTTATCTCCTAGCAATATGTACTAATAAAAAGAGCCTTATCTGGCTCACGAGCCATAGATACCTGATCCCTGGTCTATCTTAACAGCATCATAGTTGTAGGAAAGAATTCAATACACATATAGCCCTCAATGCACTTTTGAGTATTGAGATTGACTAACCCCATCCATTCACTCACCAGTTACATACAGTATACGCAAAATCTCCCAAAAATTCACTTATATTTTCTTCATGTGTCATACATGTAAACTTGTTACATAACTCCAAAAACAAACCTTCATTCAGATTAGTGGAACTAGAACTGCAGTTGCAAAGTTTTGTATCACGGTTCCCTGATCCCCTAGCCAATTCGTCGTCGGGGCACCACCTCTCGTGGTGTGCCTTGAGCAAGGACAGCCTGGCAGAACCCATCCATCTCCAGGGCTGTATTTTGGTTTGGGATTTGCCCTGAATGAAACAGCACTGGTTGACATGGTTACCAGGAGCAGGAGAAGCATCCAGATCTGTCTCAGATACAACACCTTCATCATCTGATTGCCGTTGTTTTTTCGGTGTGAAGCGTCATCCTGTTTTTCAGAAATTAGGCAAACGTGTGACAATACTGATACTAGATCATACAGTAGTTGTCTGATCCCTTGACCACTCGCATGGTACGGGCACCTTTTCCTGTTGTGTGTCTTGGGCAAGTACAGCCTTGTTGCACTCATCCCTCTCCAGGCCAGCAAATGTATGAATACAAATCTTGAAAGAACCAAATGCTCATCAAAAATGTACTGTATAATCAAAACAGTGTACATGTTAAAATAAAATAGTATGAAGTACTCGTTCTTATACTGTTTTCATTTTTATAAAGGAATGAATGGCTTTTATTGTCACCATACATAAACATATAAAATTACAAGTGAACCTGCAAAATATAACCTTACGGGTGTTAAGTCGGAGGAGGCAGGTGAAGCTGTGCCTCACTTGTCATCATGGAAATATACAATTCAAAATATATTAAAGGGTTGTATAAGGTCTGTATTGAAGATTTTTCTCATTTCACTTCACATTTTGGGGAACGTATTTTTTAAAATCACTCTATTTTCACACATTATGAATATTAGATTAGATTTTGATTTGCTGAACGCCTCAGCCCCTAGCAATAGAATCAGGCATAATATTAGCAAGCTAACAAAAGGAAAAGCCTTCCACTTTTTTCTTTCATTGCATGGGTTTGTTTTTTTTATATAATGGAGGATTACCTATTTCCTGATGCTTTTATTCAAAAGATGCAGAATATACTTCATGTATAAGGTAAGACAATAAAACGTTTTCTATGCTACAGTCTATATATTGGTTTCCTGCCCTGTAATCACATGATGAATACAATGAACGATCATTCATTTGTAAATATGACAGACACGAGTCATGCGTCACTGAGGATTTATGTGATGAGTTTTTTTTCATCATTTTTCAAAAGCAGTAAGTCATGCTTTATATGACATGCCTCACATGCATCACGTCTTAATCAGAATAAAAAAGCCTATATTAGAAGAGCCCAAAAGATTTGCAGGCATAAAATTTAAAGAAAATAAACACAATATCGTTAAACGGTTATAGTGTTACCTGTGGTGTTCCGCAGGGTTTAGTACTTGGCCCCCTTCTTTTCAGCATTTACATGCTTCCATTAGGTGATATTATTCGAAAGTATAATATCAGTTTTCATTGCTACGCAGATGACACTCAACTATATCTTCCGATAAAATGCTGCAGCGAGGCGTTTAACTAAGACAAGAAAGTTTGATCACATTACCCCGATTTTAGCTAACCTGCATTGGCTCCCTGTTAGCTTAAGATGTGATTTTAAGGTTCTGTTGGTATTATACAAAATCATGCATGGACTTGCTCCCTCATATCTTTCAGATTTAATTCCCTCCTATGTACCGGTCCGGAGCCTTTGCTCTGAAAATGCTGGTCTACTGCTGATCCCAAGAGCCAAGAAGAGATCTGCAGGTTCTAGGGCGTTCTCCATTCGGGCCCTGCTGCTGTGGAATGCTCTTCCCCCTGAGATTCAATCTGCAACCTTAGTGGAAATGTTTAAATCTAAGCTTAAAACACACTTCTATTCTATAGCATATTAATAACCTATATTTTATGTTGACAATATCTGTGTATTATTTGCCCTCATGTAGGTTTTTGATCTGGTGATAATAGTCTATGGTTTGCAATAATCTGTGGTCTGTGCAGCCCTTTGAGACTTTGTGATTAAGGGCTATACAAATAAACATGACTTGACTTGAGTTGACAAGTCATAATCCATGATGTGGGTTCCTTTAAATTGCACATCACCACACAAAAGTTATTCAATCTTTATGACCATTTTTTTGTGAAAACAAAACATGTTTTTAAAGTACAATTGATTATTTACAGTATGCGTTTTAAGGAAGACTCTGTCGTCACAATTAATTTTGAAACATTGCCATCTAGTGGGAAAAATGAGTGTGTACCAAAGATGCTGTCAGATTTCCAACAATGTTTTTATTCAGATTTTATTAGGGTGAACCAACTCAAAGTTAAAACGGCCAATGGCTCTAACCAAGGTTTACCTTTACAAAATGTTAAGATATTCGAATATAATTTTGACACTTTTTAATAAACAAAGCATCATTAGAAACGAGTTTGGCATTCAACAGTCAAACAATAATACAAAGTTAACAATTCACAAGGGACTGAAAAGTGCTGCAGAAGTACAGAAATTAAAAAAAGAAAATAAATGAACATGGTCAAAATATCATCCTGTTTAACTCATATATTTAAGACGATGCATTTTTTTTCATTGCACTATTATGATAACTTGGACTAGTCCCCGAGCATGTGGGTTGTAAATATGTTTGCCTATTTATTCTGAAGGTCTTTTTTCTTATTTTTCTCTTTAAAGTCTTTATTACACGTTTACCTTTGGGTGTCACGACTAATCTCGTTGCATACATCATTTTACCACGTTAATAATAAACGACAATAAATAATATTCTATTCTATTCCGCCACTTGCATGTTGGAGATTCATATCATATTAAATGATATAAACCCATGAATAAACAAATTCGTTGACAATTTCGAATAATAAAAGGTCAAAGCCAATGTTTTAATGGAAAAAGGCAAAGACCAATCAGAGACAGGGGCGTTTGTATGACCAATCAAATACTGTGGTATTCACTGACGGACAAGATGTAACGCCCTGAATACGTATTCGAAAGTGCTGCATTTTAGTACATCGAAACTTACCAAACTAGTTTTCCTGATGTTAATTAAACCTTTAAATAATTTACATTTTTTTTTCAAAATAACTGTAAGACTAACTTTTCTTTACTATTTCAGTATTTTATGCGGGATTCTCGTTTGACGAACCTTCATTTTGTATTAACTGCTAAATTGCCTACACTAGTAAGTGTACTTGAACGTCGCAGTGCTCTTCCAGCTGGTTGCGGTGATATTGTGAGGTCAATCGTCTTCAAATCACATTTGAACAGGTAAAGTCTGTCTTAATGGCGTTTTTTTAATTTTAAATTTATATTCATATCATAAAGTGACGAATGTCGTGTGTTCCCCTCTTGACCCTCGCTGTTGTGCTAACTCGACGTTAGCTAAGCCAGCTAACAGTCAAATGACTGATAACCGTGAGGGCACCGATTAATGGCGGAATTCAGGAAAGACGCCTTAATAGTTATTTTGCCAACTCCGTGATTCATTTAATGGCGCATATGTGTACTCATCAGAATTGTTGCCTTTTCGGGTGAAAAAGCCCGCTGCGGATTTGACTGAACTATCCTATCGTGGCTGCCCAAGCCACGATAGGATTGACGGCTCTCCTCCACAGCGATTAATTGTAATTTAAATGGGATTTGCTGTTCAGTTATTTACATAAAAAGCAAGCCTACACGTGTTACACGTACACGATACACTACGTAAACTATATAACGTCATGTCAATCAACCTGTCCGTTTTTGTGTGTGTGTTCATTTAGCAGGGAGATTTTTTTTTCTACGAGTTCATTGTTGCATGGGCGTAACCAGCTCATTTTGGGTGGTGCTCAAGCACCCCCTTATTGAACCAAATCGCCCCCAAAACTTTACATTTTCAAAACTCTCCTCCTTAATAAAGGTCAGGCTGGGCTCAACTATAATGAAAAACGCTAGATCAAAAAGAAATGGTTGAATACAATGCATCATTGTCTAATAAGTTTTAAGTTTCATCTGTATGTTAGTGTGTACTCTTTTATAAATAAATGAGTAAAAAACCGGGCATGCCGTAGGAACAGTGTTTGTGATAACCACAAAAAGTAATGTGAGGTTCACAAATGGGAAGTCATACTCCTGAACAGTGTTGAATGGTACTAAATCACTTTAAGTAAAATGAAAATGTAAAAAAAGATTTATTTTTTTTACCAGTCAGCCACTCTGGGTGCTCAGCATCCGCAAAGCTCTGAATCTGAAATCGCCGCTGGTTGATAGAAACGAAGACATTTTGAACAAACAGGAAACTCATGACATCCCTTCACCACCCGCTAAAAAATGTTTATTATAGCCGGAAACCATTCATTCTTAGTTGTAAACAAACTTTATTCATTAAAATAAATTTTTAAAAAATCTATTGCTGTTTAAAAAAGCAAAAATACATAAACTGTTATATAAAGGTGCATTTTTTTTAACCTCAGTTTTATTGCCTTCTTTACCATTTTCCATACAACAGTAAAATAAAATCCCACGACATACAAACTCTAGGCAGTCCGGCAAAAAAAGCAGGTCAACATCTTATATGTGAAAGAAATAAAAAACAGTCTACATAACTAGGAGTGTGGTGATATGTATTACTATTACAGAGATATTACAGATTCTGGTCGGAAATGAAGCGTTAACAAAGCCATCACTTATTTTCTGCATTCAACACGTTTTCCCGACTATTTTGGCATGAGTCCAGTCTTTAGTATTTTGAAAACAGTCATGAGTCCAGTGTTTAGTGTTATGAAAGCAGAAATTCATTTCTCAACTATTCATCGGTCAAGAAATTTGCATTTATTTTTCATATTGTGATCCTCAACTAGACAGGGCTGAATTATGGTCGGCCCTCTTGCTGCTACGGGTACCCAAAAACGTCAGGAAAAGCTGGGCAAAAATATTTAAAAAAAAATGCTGAGGTTTGTTTACGCTGAGTCTCCGTCAAAGAACGGTGGTGAGGTTTGGTTACCTTAAGTAAGAAGTAAGTTAGGGCCTAAGAAATCCAACACGACCCTGGCCCGCATATATTAAAGCCCAAACCAGCCTGCCAAGCCTGACCAATCAATTTGATTTGAGGGAGGGAGCCCGAACAAAACGCGCCTTTACATATTTTATTTGTGAGGGCTGGGCTTCCCTCTCGCTGACTTTTTAAAAAAATTGTCCACGTGTCGCGAAGGATCCACATGATTGATTTAGTCCCCTGTTGCGCTCTGGCTTAAGATCTTACCCCTACTCTTAAGTGTTCGTAGTTTCTATTTGTGCTTTCTGGCACTAGTTTTCGGTTGCACTAAAACAGTGTTTTTCAACCAGTGTGCCGGGGCACACTAGTGTGCCGTGAGACCTTGTCCAGTGTGCTGCTGGAATTTGCCCAATTTTATCTTTCCAAAGAATCAGGGCATCATTCAGTATTTTTGCTTTCCTCGGACAAGGAACTGTAATAGTCATCCATATCAGTAGGCTGCAGTAGATTTTTATATACTTTTTAGCTTCTAATTATCTGCTCATGAGGTAGCACACTACATTCAATAACTTAAGTTGTCTAACAAAGCGGTTTAAGATTGCCCTGTAAAAAAAAACAAAGCACATATTTCTATTTTATTTTAAGTATTATTTTCTTCTTTTTATATACTAATTATCTGCTTATGCGGTAGTACAGTGAAATATTTGACATAACTTAATTTTCAAACATTTTCGACGGACGGTGTGCCTCAGAACGTTTTTATAAATAAAAGTGTGCCTTGGTTCAAAAAGGGTTAAAAAAAACACTGCACTAGACAATACAGCAACATCTAGTGGTCAAATAATACACACTGTCCCTTTGACCAATATATATCGTTTGTTTAAATTGAGGGGTGGAAATGTCCAATAAAAATGGCTCAGAACGTTAGCAGTATCCCTGAAAGGATGTCTGTGATTTTGAATGTTCCACATTACAATAATCCAATCATTACCTTGTACATGTTTGGCCTATTTATCTTGACATTGTTTTATCTCTTATAAGTCTGTATTACGTTTTTTATCTTGAATTTTGTTGCAAGCAATAAGTTGTTATTAATGGCAATAAAGACAATTATGATTCTATTATGTTCTTAAACCAATTTTTTCTGTTGCAAAGGTAGCCAACATGTCCGGCGATCTGCCCCTAAACATCAACATCAAAGAACCGCGATGGGACCAGGGAACGTTCCTGGGCCGTGCCAAGCACTTCTTCATGGTCACTGACCCCAGGAACGTCCTGCTATCAGGGGAGACGTTGGAAGAGGCCCGTGTGATCGTGAACAACTACAGGTGGGAGGCTTTCTTTGTTTTGGAAACGGGACATTGCTGAAGAAGAAGCCATAGTTTATATTTTCACTTCGCTAACTTGCACTTCATGGCATATTTTGAGAATTAACTCAGATTTATTATTGTCAATATTAATAAATATGTTTGTTTATAATATACAGCGGTACCTCTTAATATGAGCACGTCATGAATTTCCATGTACAAGTTTTATTTGGAAGAAACATCTTGCTCTAGATACTACAGACAATCCAGTTCACAAGCAAGTCCCAGAGGCTACCACTCATGGCTCGTGACTACTCACTGCCACCATCAGCTTGTTCAAGTTTGCGCTTGTAAACTAATACAGGCAAAAATAGTGTGCTGTAAATATTTTTGGTGTGTACATTCACTTAGTTACAGTAACTTTAATTTCAAGTGTACAGTAAGTGCTTACATATCATCAAGTCTCTCGATCTCATACCTGTCAACCTCAGCCAATGGCTCCCCGTATTAATGTCGCAATTCTCCTTATTAAGCGATAATATAAATACATACTTATAAATACAACACGGCACGTATTTACTCCTAGCAAGAGACTATATAGTATACTGCGACAATATTAGACAAGATCGGACTTTAAAAAATGTACACAATTTGAAACATTAAAATTACACAAGACGGGGAAAACGAGCATTGGTAATTTTGCGCACACACATTCATTACTGCCTCTTCCTCCGTGGTAAGCGCTCATAATACTTGCATTTTATTTCATTAATATATCATTTATTTTGTTGTATTTTTTTATGTTTGATTACTATTTGAATACGGTTTTAGTGATCAGGAACATCTGTTTTATAGCTACTTAGATTTCACTTGGATACTTTTGGGACGACAGGAACAGACCAATTTTTTAATGATTTCTTATGAGAAAAAATCAGTCATTACACAAGCAATTCAAGCTACGAGCACGATCCTGCAACAAAGTTTGTGAGATGAGGTATCACTGTGATGTACATTTAATTTGCGTTGCTCACGTTGTACTGGGTTGGCGGACATTTAAAAAGTGAAAAGGAGCCCCAAAAGAAAAAAACAAAGTGGTTATTTCCCTCCAGGACTGGAGTAGTGGCGCCCGGCCTGACGGAGGACCAGCTGTGGCGGGCCAAGTACGTGTACGACTCAGCCTTTCATCCAGACACAGGCGAGAAGATGTTTGTGATCGGCCGGATGTCCGCTCAGGTGCCCATGAACATGTCCATCACTGGCTGCATGCTCACCTTCTACAGGTACCGCCATCTCTTGGTTCTCATCTGTTAATTGGGCAAAATGCTAAATACCTAAACGTCTATTTCCGATGAGCACAGTGAGTGTGCCTCAGAGGGACTGAAGTAGAACTTTTATCCCTGTTTAGAATGAAAATCCTATTAAAAGGCCTAAAACAATTGATGTCTTAATTAAAGTTGCCCTTATTTGAATGTGTCCAGTGCTTCATTTTTCTTGCTCAATTCAACATTGATGTCAACTTAGCTTATTCGTAAGCATTTGTTGGTTGCCTACAGGACCACACCGGCAGTGGTGTTCTGGCAGTGGGTTAATCAGTCCTTCAATGCAGTGGTTAACTACACCAACCGGAGTGGAGATGCTCCCATCACTGTCAAGTAAGGACAACCTCTCGCTTTTCTATTAATTAGGGTTGAGCATAATCTTATTTATAAAATGAAAGCATGTATTATCGATGACCTGTTTAATTTATTCCTCTAAAACTGACACGTCGAACTCAACCCCAAAAAGGCGGCATGTTTAAGAGCAATAACATCTTGGCGGCAATGGCATCGAGTATCAAACATGTTTTGTAATGTTTGCGCTCAGTTGCCAAATTCCTCAAGCCTGCGGGGCACAGAACAAAACCGCGGGCTGCCCTTGTCCACGGCGCATGAGCTCCAAATACTTACCACTGCGGTGACGTCTGAAAACATTTACGGCACCTTTCTAGAGGAGAAAATAGTCGATTTTGGAAAATATTATTCATACGATACATAGCAGGAGAAAAATTATGATTTTTTTTTTTTTTTCGTTAAGCTATTTTTTTGAAATGTCAGGCAGAAGAAAACACTTTTGCATTTGATTGTTTTTTTTAAATGCACATTGTCAAAAGTAAAAGGGGCGTTCTTCATTACTTTGCTTTAACAAAAGTGTTTCATTGATGAAATTGTCTAATAAAAAACAAGTATAAAATAAGAATGCATGGATACATGTTAAAAAATATGATATGGTATATTTTGGCCCATGCATTGCCGAGGTATGGAATCGAGACGCCCAATCGGGAGATAGAAAACAAATGAATTGATTATTTTTTTTTCCTTCTGGCCCTGCCCGCTCGTCCAAACGTTTGAACTGGATGCGGCCTGTGACTCCAAAAGTTTGCCCACCCCTGGTTTAAATGAATGTGTCAGGTGGGGTTTATTGTTTAAAATAGATTACATTGCCTAGTCATCCAGGCTGACGTGTTCAAATTGTAATCTTGGCTGCCTCACATGCAATTCAAATATTATGACACCCTTTGTAACGCGTTAGTCCCAATACTGATGATGTACACATGTTCAGTCAGCTTGGTGCAGCCTACGTGAGTGCTACCACCGGGGCCGTCGTCACTGCCCTGGGCCTCAAATCTCTGGCCACGGTAACGTCCCGTCAAAACCCCTTTTTGTTCATTGGAACAATGATTTTCTGGTATGTTAATTGTGTTGTACCTTCTCCTTAGCGCCTCCCGCCCATCGTCAGCCGCTTTGTGCCTTTCGCTGCTGTTGCTGCCGCCAATTGTATCAACATTCCCTTTATGAGGCAGAGGTGAGAGAACACTCACCACAGCTCGGATTGTGTATCTGTGTTTTCCTACAGCGAAGCTTATAACTAACGCAAGAACGAGCACCTTGATCACGCGAGGTTTTGCTCAGCAATCTTAGGATATTTTGAAAAAGGAACACCTGCACATAGCCGTGTGGTGCTCTCTTCATTTTGCTGACCAGATTGGAGGATTTTATTTTCTCATTGTAGTGGGAATGTTTATCTTCAGTACGTTGAGTTGCAACTGGTTGCCTGAAAATTGCTATGCAAACAAATATTGATCCGATCTGATGTGTCAAAATGAAGGCCCGCAGGCCAGGTGTGTCCCATAAGGTTTTCACGGCCCCTGAGAGGATCTTGATTTGTACCAACTGTATCATACACCAGGATGTTTTTTTAACTTAAGTATTTTTGCTTGACAGATTTTTGCACTACAGTTTACTGTATTTTAATCCAATGCAATTAAAAAAAGAAATCAGTTGAGTAAATTATAGAAAATTGCTGCTTGAAGTCAATGTTGCCCACTTTTGCCAAGATATAAATTGTAGGCTGCTAATATGCCTAAATAACACCACTTTCTTTCATTTGATATTCATGTTGTTGGGGATTTTTTTCTCAAGGAAGTTCGTCTTGTGCCTGTGGAAAATTCAAGAATACTGACAGAAAATAATTCTTTATTTATGAGATCATATTGGAATATATATGTTCGCTTTTCAATAGGTTCAAATGGGATCACTAGATTGTATGCTAGGGATGGGCCATACTTGGAATTTTGGTATCGATCCAATCTAATTAATTACATGGTAGTATTGACGGATTGCTCGGAAATGTCGTGATTGTTGAATAAATTTTGGTTGCAGCTTGTTGCTCTTTGCAGGGTGAGCTTTTTTTCATCTGTTTGTGTAAATTTGTGGTATTGCCACAGTAGCTGACCACTTTAAAAAGTCTACAAAGTACTGTGTTTCCTGTTTGCCTCATTCATTTTTATTCTAGTGGGGGTGGGAAGATCGATTTGGCTACTCTTCCATGCTCCCGTTCTGTCTCCTATGCCTGGCAAGTAATACTCAGCATGCCAGCCAGTGGCCAGGTTGGAGAAAGGTGCTAATAGATTGCCTGTCAGTCCCCACTCAGGTATATACTTAAAGAGCACAGGACGCTTGACGAGAGATAGGAGTGCGTTATCTGCGTAGATAAGCAGCTCTTTGAGGAAATTGGTTGAGGAGCACAGTTTTGATCCTGGGACAAAAGTATTGATCCGATCCTAGTACTTGCTTAATATTAATGATATTTGAATCGATCCGCCCGTTCGTACTATATGCGTCATTTTCAAAATGCTAAACACAGGGTTCCTGCAGATCCTTGAAAAGTCTTGAAAGGCATTCAATTCATTATTACAAGAAAGGTCTTAATCGGCATTAATATTTCTCAAATCCAATTTTCGAAAGTCTTAAAAATGTGAACACATTAATAAGATATATATTTGTTTGAACTGAAAAGATTAAGTTAGAATTTTTAATGTTTATTATTTCACCGATTTACTTTCGTGGCAACATGGAGTGACCACAATTACAGAACTATTAAACAAAATGGTGATGTGGTTTCAGTCGGGCCTTTCAGAGCAGATGCATGTATTAGATCTACCCACAATACACACAGCAACTTCGAATAGATTCGTTTACTTTAGACCATGCCCGGGTCAATTTATTTAGAAGATGAAAGTTTTTCTCCGTGGCTAAGAACTGTGCCAGGTAATGTGTACGAGGCACAATGTATTGTTTGCAAGAAAAAAATGTTTTTGATGTTGTTTCAATCATGCTTTATTTGTAAGTTTGGTCTATTTTTTTAATTTCAAAAGACATTCAAAATAGTCTTGAATTTAACCTGCTTTAAGCTGTAGGAACCCTGCAACATCCCAACAGTCCTTGAAGCCTTTTAGTTATTTATTTTGCCCCGTCCATTTGACTTTGAGACCCTTTTCCATACAGGGAGTTGAAGTACGGCATTCCAGTGACAGACGAGAACGGGAAAAAGCTAGGAGAGTCCGCCAATGCGGCGCAGCAGGCCATTATGCAAGTGGTGGTTTCCAGGATCGGCATGGCAGTGCCAGCTATGGGTAATGCTTTCTCTCATTTCAGTCAAAATTGGTGCGTGAGGGTTTGTTCTAGCATGATATGATTGGAGTAGCCATAAAAATTGAGAATTGGTGCCTGTGTGTTGACGAAGGTTAACATATTCCATCCCAATGATCATATTTACTGAATAGGATAATGGTTTAATCGGAGTGACCTTGAAGGGACATTGTTTATAATTTAACGCTTCCTGGTGTTAAAAAAAGATTAATTAAAAAACAATTTAATATTTTCTCGGCAAATACAGTATACATGAACTATCGAACTTTTGATTTTTTTTTAAAACCCATAGGTCAAGAAACACTTTATTTTTTCCTTAAAACGATCTCAAACAATTTTCTCCCTATTTAAAAAGCAAAATGTGTGAACTTTGCACAAAAATCTCTGGTTTTTGTCAATAATTTCCCTTATATTTTCTTCAACATGGGCTTTAGAGCAAAACATGTGAAAACCCATTGCTTATACAACTCCAAAGGATGTCATGTTGAACAAAACAACCCAAATGCGGTATCATTTCTTACAGCAACGCAAAAAGTTGGCAGGTTGGGTCGGAATTTCATACAAAACAAAGGAACTACGTTCACCAATTATCAATGGTCCGTGTTTGAACTCATTTGAGTAATTTTTGACCCTGTGCAATTACATACCTGTCAACTAGTATATTTCCCCCCTAATTTATACGTTTGTTTGATCCTCTCAATTGTGTACTGCATATAAAACCTTTAAAAAAATTGTTTTTCTTTGAATTGATCTCGCCTTGCCCATTTTGGCTCCAAACCGGATCGTCTCTGGTAGCAGACGACAATGTCAATGATTGCTAATATTGAGGCGGTACACTTGAAAATTGTATCCTCGATCAAGCATTTATCTTTAACTACTGTATTATCCAAACTATAAAACGCACCTAAAAAACACCAAATCGAAAGTCAAGTCATGTTTATTTGTATAGCCCTTTATCACAAAGAGTCTCAAAGGGCTGCACAGACTATTATTACACCATCCCCTGATCTAAAACCTACATGAGGGCAAAGAAAAACTCAAGTGCACCTTATAATCTGGTGCTCCTTATATACCGCGGAATACTGATGGGTAAAATTGGATATGCATACAGTATTTATTCATGTGTAACTAGACGAGTTTTTACGGTATACTACCGTGTTCAATAGAATTTCATCGCTTACTTAAATCGCAAAACATCGTTTGCCTCGGGAATTGAAACCAGGTTGCGGCAGTAAGAGCACCACAACTCTTCCACTAGACCACCATTTTCACACAGTGCCAGAAAGAAATGTTAGAGAATGGAGAAAAATGAGTGTTGTCCTGAGAGATATAAATAACTGCATAGTCCAATTCATTGTCAGATGAACCAAAGTTGTTTTCCCTCATCGTGGTTTTTTGTTTTTGTTTGCGTTTATTCACACCTTTCAGCTTTGTTTTCTCCATTCTATGACATTATTTTCTAGCACCGTGTGCAAAAGGGGTGTGGTCATGAAATAAAATCGAATGCCTTTTCGAACGTCAACTGTACCACTACCTGATCTAGTAGTTAGGTTTCGGCGCTCTCACTGCACCAGGTTCGATTCCTGTTAAATGCCATGTTTTGTAATTTTGGTCACTGACATTTTTTGACTAATGATTGCACTCATTTATACCATCGCAACGGTTACAATTGAATGAATACAGTGGCTGTTAACATAGTTTCGATTTCGTGCACTTTATTGCGCCTTATAGAAAAAAATACGACTATTGCGGGTGCGGAATATACAGTAAATTGTGACAGTTTCTGTTAGAATACAATAGATGAAGTCTGCAATATCATTCTCTGCTATGTATAATAGGAAACCCAAAATGTGTTACAAGTGGGTAAAGAACTCAGAAAGATGATGAAAGAATTGTATGTTTTGTTCATTTGGTGATTAAATGACACTTGCTTTCACTAGTTATCTTCGTTCAGCATAGTCTGTCTTGCTGTGAGTTAATAGGTGCTGCATTGTTTTTGAAAGATTTATCACTTACAAAGGGGAATTACAATTACCAAAGAGGGGAGCAATTGGCCTGGGATTGTCAGCTATGCAATTAGCACACATTGTATAATTAGCGCAAACCTAGCATTCAATCAGTGTGACCGAAGTTTGACTTGAGGTTAAATGTTGTGTGGCCGCACCCTTCCAGCTATTCCTCCAGTCATCATGAACGCGCTGGAGAAGAGAGCTTTTATGAAGGTAAGTCTTTCAACGTTTGCTTCAAAAAGGAGTCCTTCCACATTCCGACCTAAAACATTTCTGTCGCCGCCCCTGCAGCGCTTTCCAATTCTAAATGCTCCGATCCAGGTGGGGCTAGTCGGCCTGTGGTAAGTCAATGGCCCGATAAGGTAACCTTCGAGGTTTTGGAAATCACGGTCTTACGATGAACCCCTGCCCTTCTTTTTTGATTCTAGCCTGGTGTTTGCCACCCCTCTTTGCTGCGCCCTGTTCCCACAGAAAAGGTAACATGCCCCCACAAAAAGAAGGTAAAGAATGCATTTTTTGGCTTCCACACCCTTTTTGACTCGTTTGCAGTTCGATGAAAGTGAGCGGGCTGGAGGCGGAGCTTCAGGACAGGATACGAGAGAGCAACCCGGGTACTACCGTGGTCTACTTCAACAAAGGCCTGTAGAAGCTTCACATGCACAACACACGTGGGTCCAGAGTCAGCTTATTTATGCATATTGGTTGTGTCGCTGTTGTTTTTGGACCTACTGCAGAGTCGAGCACACACTGCAACGTTTTTGTGTGGATGAATTGAATCCGTTACTGATGTATTTAGTCATGAATTTGAATGTAACATTGGTGTGTCCTCTTGTATCATGATTCCTATTACTAGTCTAATACTTTTTGTTTTCGTCTTTCTTCCTGATGAAGTTGTGCGAGATATAACGAAGCGGAACACGTAATATCGTTACAGCAAGATTCAAAAACTGAAATTGAATTCCATCAGGAACAATTTACAATATTCTAGTACAAATATTTTCAGTTGGCTTTTTGCCAAACTACCGTCATTTTGGGACTCCAAGATGTTTTTAAAGCGCTCTATCAAGCCTAAATGTGGCACAACACTTTTCAAGTGGCCAGTGAGACGATGCTGAGAAGCACAGGAGATAAATAAACAGTATCGTGTCAAACAAGGTCTACCGAATGTCACAAAAGCCATACGCCACTCGCAAAGCAACCACTGTAGCCTTGTTTGCCGACTACCGTTAATCAAGCACATAACATTGAGGAAGCCCGTGTTATTTTCCTTAAAATTATATTTATGGTTGCACTTTTGAGGCAAGAAAAGAAATACAAAATTAAACGAAATAACCTGGGAGTTTTTGCTGAAGGTTAAGTTCCTTTTTATAATATCAAATCTAACAGCTAAGTTCCCATATTCAGGTTAACATTTTCATCAAAAAATAAATTATTTAAAAGTGTGTGTATGCCATTTTGGTCACTTTCCAGACTTTGAGTTTCCCCAAGTTAAAAAAAAATATAGTGAAAGTGAAAACAAATGCTCAGTTAGTAAACACTACAAAAGATTGATACATTTTGGTGCAAAATATTGAGGGAAAAATAACATTCAATCATTTTTATAATGGAATCTCCCAAAATACCCCTGCAGATAAGGCAAACCTTTTTGTACCATTAATTTACTAGTTGGACCCCATGTGATTTTTCTACCCTTGTCCCCTGAACTAAAATGAGTCAGACATTTTGTACTCTCATAACCTGCATGTTGAAACTTGAGATATTTACATGGAAAGACGGTACAAAGAAAGCATTTTCAAAGTTTAATAACAACCACACGTATAAGAAAGGCACCGGAACGCAGCAGTAAAACAACTTCTTCTTCTATGGTGTATATTATTTGTCACTTGCATCTTCCTTGACACCACCTGTCTCACTCTACCTCGTGGGTCTCCAAAGTGATGCCCCCTAATGACAGTTGAGGTGCTGGCAGACCTTTTCTAAAAAATGATTTTTATTAGTTGAGTCTAATTAACCCTATTTTAATAATTAACCCGGTAACAACATAGCAATAAAAGTTATTTTAGAAATTTAAATAAATTCCACATCATGCGTTTCATGGACCAAAATAATCTTATTTTTAAACATTCATGTATCAAAAAACATTCATATTTTTGTTGATCTATGTTACAGGAAATACAACAATCTTCATTGTATGGATTTTTAAAAAGTGAATGAGCAAAAAGTGTGCAGCTTTGTTCAGCTTGCTATCTAGCTACCTTTTCAGCTTTGTAGCTAGCTATAATCCTATCGTTTTTAGCTATCTAGTTAGCTTTTTACATATTTTTGCACGCTTTCTAGCCAACGTTATTTTAGTTATCAAGGTAAATTTTGGCCTGCGGTCTAGCAATTTAGCTGGCTTTGTCCTTTTAGCTATTAGCTCCCTTTTAGTTATTTACCTATTAACCTTTAATAACTATCAAGCTACCTTTTTAGCTACTTGGCAAGCCAGGGAGCTGCTGGAAATGTGAATTTCCCTTCGGGGATGAACAAAGTATCTATCTATCTATCTATCTAGCTTAATTGCCATTTTAGAAATTTATATCAAAATGGGTGCCCTTTGCGCTAAGTCTGCTCGCGCATTCCTGGCGGCCGTTAGAAAAAATGCAGTCAGCTATACTGTAGTTATTATTGTCAGACATGTGGTTTATCTAATGCAGACTGAAGCACCTTTTCTTTGATGTAAAATCAATACTCTTCCACAATTTCCTTTGGACCAGAACAGCGCACCGAAAAATTAACAAAGAATTGAAATCTCATTTTTCGTGGATAGAGTATAGAGAAGTGGCGCATTGCTGCCACCTTGTGGCTTTCATTGATAAACCATTTTTGTGGCAAGTGACATCCCCAGCAAATAACTGGATAGATTTACTCCACAGAATAAACATATTTTGCGTACTTTGAGGGGTATCGTGTGTTATTTGGAGCCTTCTATTGGTTAAAAAAAAAAAAAATACTTTAAATATAAATTGTAGATATGATTTATGAGCAAAAATACATAGTTTAGTATCTAACCATCTAAACATGAACTAATGAGACCAAGTAGGCACTTGTATATATATATTTTCATATATAAACCACTGGAGTATAAGACGCATGAAATGAAACCTACTGTAAGATCTAGGGTTCCTCAAAACATTCGCCGGAAAACTTAAAAATTCCGTAAAGCATAAAAAATCTCAAATGAAAGGATTAATTCATAACTGTATAAGCATTTAATGGTAATCATGCATTGCAATTTCAAATTTAGTTTTTAGATATCTTTAATACAACAGAACATATAGTAACTATGGTCTGGACATGTTTTTTTAAGACTCATGAGTGGAAACATTTGTATTTGACATAACATACTAAGCGGAAGCTGATGATTTTCTGCCATCTTGCTGCTAAGCGTGCCTAAAAACCTTGTGAAAAGCTGGGCAGAGAATCGGAAAAATGATTTGGTTTGGTCACATTTTTGTGGTGGAAGTTATAGCCCCAATGTGTATCATTCGACCACAAAATGGCACTGTGTAAGCGAAGGCCTGTGATACAGAGCACAGCATCCTGCTGGACAAACATGGCGCTGACTTAATAAGGGTAAAATAAATAGTTATTTCTCAACCAATGAGTTTTTAATAAAAATTAACATTGGTGCGACAGTTCATGTATTTTTGCCTATTCATACAAACAGTAGCCTAGATGGTAGTGTGCCCGCTTTGAGACTGGGAGGTCGCTGGTTCGCGCCTCGGCCGAGACATACCTAATTGGTATAATGGCGGCGCCCTCTGTTGGCTGCGGCTGCATCGGCTCGCTACAACGGGTCAGGTGTATCGACATTTCGTTCTGTGTACATTGTTACAAAGAATGGCAATACAAAGGAATTATTATTATTATTATTATTTTGTAGCACGAGGTGGGGGGCTCTAAATATAACACACTGTCCCTTCAAAATATGAGTTGTCTCAGAAAATAAGAATATTGTGATATTTATCTTCAGTAATGCTATTAAAACACATCTGTACTGCACAGCCTATTCTCAGTAATGTTTAAACAATGGACGACTTGCAATACTTCAGTTGATTTGTTGTGAATCTAAAACGGGGCCTGCGGGTCACGTGAGGCCCGCCAAATAATTTGCAAAAGGAACGACAATACATATAAGGGTGAACGAATAAGGAATACATTTGTTGTTTAATGTTTTGTTTTTACATGCATTGCCATGGTTTCGGATTCAAGACTATGTATCAGTAAATATAAGATTAAACCAACCTATTTTTTTCCTCCCGGCCTTGCCCATTTTGCCATTTTCTTTTAACCTAATGTGAGTCGTCACTCAATTTTGCCCATCCCTGATCTAGAATATATGATATATTTATCATCTTAATTGCAAAAAAACTTATCACACAAATTAATTTTCTGAGACAATGTTGTACGTAGGTGTGAAATGTTAACATTTCTAAAACGGAATATTCTTACGACGAATCTTGTAGTGAAAGCACCCACTTTGAAAACATCCAGGAAAAAAGGGAAAATGTTGGTCTTGTTGTATCCCCCCCTTTATTGTACTGTACTAACCTTTACAGAGCGTTTATAATTTTCCACACTACAGTGTTTCATCAAAAAGGTGCTGAAAAAAAAAGCAAAAAAACTCGTAGTAACCGCAGCAGCAATATAAATTGTAAGCTCAGTTAAATCTTAATTAGCTTTATATTTTAAATGTTGAATTCCGTTTAGATGTAACGAAGGAATATTGTCACTCGTCCTAGAATGACTGTGAAATTACAGTTCTGTCTTTGGAATGTGCTGGAATCCTTATAAATGAATAATGAGATGTTATAAGACGTGTTTTCCTTTATGCACCAGCTTATAAACATGACCTGTACCAAACGACTCCTCTTGATTCAGGGTTATAGTTATAGAGAACCTATTTATCTTATACTCCTGTTTTGTGCACTCGTGTATTTTACGCTGATACAAGAACTGCTATGTCCCACCACAATTTGTTTTGAAAGTTTTCCTTCTAACTTGGTCCGAATTGAATTTTCGATTGCCTCAGGAAGAAATACGTTTATTGCACGATGACATTATTTTCAACACTCAAGCTCGGTTAACACGTGTACATATATCACTAGTGTGTTTTATAAACTGAATCGTGGTTAATGAAGTTTTTACCTGTAGCCAGCAATATCGGATCACATCGTGAAGTATTAACAGGAACGGCAACCTTCATATGAAACAAACGCAGCTTTTTGTCCATGTGTCAACTCAGAACAAAACACTGGAGAATGATGTTAACAAGTGTGCGGTTATAAACTGTCATCTCCACAAGAACAACACTAGCTAGTGTTAACGACCACAGCACTTGCACATATTGCTGTTACAAATGTATCTCAAGGTGGTTAGAGTAGTCACCATAAATAAAGCTTTAAGTTGCTTTGCACTAGTCACTATTGCTTAAATACCGAGTATTTTAAAGAGTTAAACGGCTCATTTTGTGCATTTTTAAATGTTTTGTCACAGCTCAAGTAAATTGGAGCGATTCAGATTAAGATGTACCATATACTCAAAGTATAAATGTTGTATGACAATCCATGAATGTTTCTCTAACGTATTGCTGTCGGCAGCGGCGAAGCCTATTCCCAAATATTGTATTGTGTTGGCAAATATGCATTTCATTTCTTGCCGTGTATTTTACTCAGTGCTGCAATAAAAGAATGGGATCCAAATACGTTCCGGTTTCTGATTTCCACGTTTGTCCTTTTGTTCCAGGATGCTTGAGGACATTCAAAACAATATTGAATCAAAAGCATCCTGTCCACTTGTATGTTTTCCCCATATTTTATCATTTCAAATTATGTACGTCATAAAACAATTCTTGTGCAAAAGATTGCGTTTCAGCTTTAACCCGGATCGTCTCGGTCATGGAAATATGAACATTGCTGCGGTATGAACCCAGTCTTTTGACCACACGCATTTCAAAAGTACATTAGGTTAAGATCGCATTGATTTACAAAGTTCTGCTTTGCATTCCTGAGGGTCTTCAGCCATGTCAGAAAAGTACAGAGTATAGAGGGACAAAGGGAACTGATGCCACATATGTGTTGCAAATTAAACTGAATTGTAAGTTTCTGTTACAGAGTAAAACAATCCGTGGAACAAATAGTATGTGAAATGCTGAACAACTACGTATAATATGCAACACTACATTTATGGCAAGTGGGAAAAGATTTTGAAATGTTTTATTTGCTGAATAAATTCATCTTTTGCACAATTTATCTGTTTTTAATTATAAAAAATGTCTGATTTCGGTTAGTAAATAGGTTCTGTGTTGTGTTTGTAAGGTTTTTTATCGTTTTAGGGGAATTGCAATCAATAAGGGGAGCAATAGGCTGAGGTTGACAAGTATGCAAAGGTTTGCTAGCTTGATGCCAACACATGAAAAACTAGATTTGCATTGATGTTGTATAGCCCAGTGGCCAACAACCTTTGGCTCGAGCCATTTATATAGCTTTTTTTCATGAGTAAATATGGTTTAGAGATAAGAGAACCTACGTAATCACTAAATGCAGTTACACAAGGAACCGATTGTCACAAATGCTATGCCCAGACGTTACAGATTTCTCAAAGGGTTCGGTCCAGTATAGGTAAGACTCAATTTTCACTAGTTTACAGTCGAGGTGTCACACCCACAGACCCTATTTCGGCTGTAAATTGCTAAATCCTGGATATTGAAACTCACTAAGCATTCTATGTTCATTGAGCAATTTGGTGGGCGGAACAATACACAGGACAGGACGCGAACACTCCTCACCCAGCGCCATTGGTATCCTCGTTTGCAGTATTTTGTGACATTTTTACTAAAGAACTTTGCTCGCACCCAGTTTTGAAACCAAATTTAGGCCCAAAACGAGCACTAAAGTAACTGAGGGGGGGTATATTTACATTGATATGGGTAGTGTCTGAAAAAAACGTCTGCCCGAACGCCCGGGGCGTGCATCTTTTACGTCGGGTGCACAATTTACAAAACGTCTCCACCCGGCTGTTCGACAACTTTAAAAAATAAAAACCAAAAGATTTGTTTTAAAATCAAACATTTGCGTTATTCAGATTTTGAAATCTTTGTTCGGTTTGGAAATTTCGGTTTGTTTGGCAATTTGCATACACGGCAGCCAATTGGAAGCCTGCATCGAATAACTCCGTGCTTCCGGACTTTCCCAAGCCTTGTTTGCTTATATTCCAAGAGTAGACGCACAGAGAACACAAGACAAATTGAGAAGTGGTTAGGAATCAAGCCAAAACCTCAGCCCCAGAAAAAAGATTCAAAAGAAGCTAACAAAATTGATGACGCTACAAAACGTAAACGTACATTAAAAGCATCGTGGAAAGAGTTCACGTGGCTTGTAGCAGACGACGCAACGCAAACATTGCATGAATGAAGATAAGTAAATACAGGTACACACTGATGGCAGATGGAAAACAGTGATGTCATAGCTATGCAATGAATGTTATAAGTAGATTTATAATAAACTTAATTTTAAAGTTTTGTTCTGTTATATAGTCTGATCATCAATCCTTAATACCTTGAAACGATGGGTTGTTTTTTTAGATTAGTCATCATCTTGTGTTTCAAGTTGAGAAAAATTGGGCAGGCAACTTTATGGCTGGGCAGGCAACTTTTCAGAGTTGTCTGCCCTGGTGTCCGGTAACATTTTGTCACCAGTTTCAGACACTGATATGGGACATGGACACACAGTGAAATAAAATGCTCTAATGAATTAGCTTTTGTCTGGAGAGCAAATTTGGGTCTTTTGTCTCAAGATTATGGTGTGGTTATTTTATGCCTTGTGCTTTTATATCTCTTTGGGTCAAAAAGGTTCCCAATCCCTGCTGTTGCCTCTCGGCAAACAAAAGTGTCTGAGCGAGGCTAAATATGAATTAGGACAATGATGCCCTGTTTAAGATGTTATTAAAGAAAGGTGGCTGTTGTGTCTCAACCAAATCACACACCACAAATGAGGTTGTACTGTATCTTTTTATCATTTTTCTTCATGTGCACAAAATTGTCTCCCACGTCCTCCCACACACCGGGACTCAGAATGACGACAAGCGCTCGCGTCTGAGGAAAACGTACATGTTTGATAATCAAACTCGCTCCTCTCTTAAGAGTTTACAGAGACAAGTCATCATTGTTACATGCACGACATCAGAAGCGCTGCACGCACGTCAGTCATAACAGAGGCCAGTTGGACTTTGCAGGCAAAGATGATGAACTAATGCTAAATGATTCATGAATATTATTCTAGTGTTGGGATCACCCTTCTCTCGCTAACCTTAAAAGTGTCTTCAGAGGTAACATTTCACTAATTCAATCATAGTACATTTCACAGCTTATTGAGGTGATTCGGTTAACTGGCCTAGATATCCATACGTAACCTAGTGTTATTCATTTTTAGATTTAGAATTTTTCTATTCAGTGTACTCTTATCTTATTTGTGAGGTACAATTTTTTTGGCAGCTTGGAGAACCTCCGCGACTTCCACTTTGTTGCCGAACTCCTTTTCGCGGTGTTCCAGTAGGATCCCCTGTGAACCACAATAAGGAATTTAAGGAGTGTTTAATCCTGTACCATGAAAGGCAAGCATTTATTCAATGACATAGTAAGGCAAGTCTGATCAATTATACACTTTAGCCTCAGTAATCGTAAAGACATAGTTAATAGTTGATAAAAATCAAACGTAGTACAAACCCTTTGGCCTCTTACATCGTTGATAAGTTTATAGCAGGGGTCAGCAACGTTTTCGTTGCGACGTGCCACTTTCAAATTTCCTAGTAAATCAGTGTGCCACACCAAGATGAATGACTCGCACAACATTTTTTTAATATTTAACAGAGCTGTCATTTTACACCAGTCCAAATATACAACATGGAGAGATTTGAATCGTACAACTCAGTGTTTTTCAACCCTTTTTGAACCAAGGTACACTTTTATTCATAAAAAAAGATTGCGAGGCACACCGTCCGTCGAAAATGTTTGAAAATGACATTATGTCAAATATTTCACTGTACTACCTCGTAAGCAGATAATTACTGTATAAAAAGAAGAAAATAATACTTAATATAAAAAAGAATGATGTGCTTTAGGTTTTTATTTTTTACAGTACAATCTTAAACCGCTTTGTTAAACAAATTACGTTATTAAATGTACTGTGCTACCTCAAGAGCAGATAATTAGTACATAAAAAGTATATAAAAGTCTACTGCCACCTATTGATATGGATGACTATGACAGTTCCTCGTCTGAAGAGTGCAAAAATACTGAATACATTTTTGGAAAGATAAAACGCTCTCGGGGCATAATGCACAAAATGCACAGTCATTTTTCGCACAAAGCCCCAGTCATCTGTCCATACTGGCTGGAAAGAGCGCGATCTGTTCACTCAAGGAGCAGGTGTTATACCGAGAAATGCACCCCCGCCGAAATTTGCATCCCGTAGCGGGAGCGCGCACAGTCACTCCCCGCTACTATAACCACCTTTACCTCGTTTTATCTCACTTTTACATCACTTTTCAGGAATGTAATGGCGAACATATAACAAAAACCACTTTGTCTTGCATTTGCTGTGAATGTAATACAACTTAAACCATTCCGTCTTGTATTTGTTGTGAATGCAATCGAACGGTAATGCACACCATATATATAAATCACCTGAGCATGTAACGTTTTATTTTGCCTTTTTCTACTCAAATCGCTCGTATTGAAACTGTTATGCACTCTACCATAAAGCTTATTATGCTGAAATTAACTGTCAAATCATCAACAGATAAATGGTAGACGAACGTGTTTGATTTCTTGATTTCTCTCATCGTCAAACGAGACGCCATAGGCCATAGGTTGCTGACCCCTTGTTTATAGTGTAGTAACCGTCAAAATAATGGATTTTGATCTTGAGAGGAGAATATGGGAGAGAGCGAACACTTCCGATAAGAAACTCCAAGTTACGTGTTCTAAAAATCCTACCCTGGGCATTTGAAAAGAAAGAGAAATAAACTGCCTAGGTAACAAAAACAGTTCCACCCTAAAGGGTGTGGAAACCAATGTGATAGGCTAAGTCAAGTCAAATGTATTTGTATAGCCCTTAATCACAAAAATGTCTCAAAGGACTGCACAGGATTACAATGACACCATCGCCTGATCTCAAACCAACATGCGGGCAAGGAAAAACTCAAAACCTCAGCGTGAGGAAAAACGAAACCTTGAGAAGGGGCCTAAAATAAATTCTCAGATGTCTCTCCATACTCTAGTGTGTGTATATTTTGTACGCTACCTGTTCTCCTGCACCGATGACAAAGACGCCCCCCAGGATGTATCCCTCGCCCAACATGTTGCCATGGTATCCAGATCTCCAGGCCCTCATGAAGTTCTGCAGCACGCCAAAGCGCAAAAGTCCCATAGCGCCCATCCTTGCCCCATAGAAATGCTTCTGTAAGGTGGAGAGTGGTTGACATGAAGCTTCATATAAACACATGAATAGAACTTCTGTGTATTAACAGTGAATACACTTTGTGCAATATACATCATATCAAAATACATTTGGATATAAACGTTTTATACTGCATTTTTCGGATTCTACGGCACAACTAAAAAAAAAAACAACAATTTGGCCAGAAAATTTAAAGTCCGCCTTATATACTGCAACACGGCGAATACGATTGGAATTCCATACAGTAATTATAGGAATGCAGTACTGTACAAGGTTTTACGGAATATTACAGTATTTGAGCAATGATCCTGTAATGAATCGATAAATATTGCTGATCAAAATTGCAAGACCTTGTATGCAACGGGAATTGAACCCGAGTAGTGACGATGAGAGCTGACAATTTACCATTAGACCACCAGTGGTACAGACAATGTAGCTAACAGCATTAACGCTTATCTCTCTAGCACTCTATTTTTACTCACGGTGCCAGAAACACATTTACGTAGTGCATTCTGATAGCTTTAACAGTTTCTCCACTTCTTCACGAATGAATGTTAGAGAACGGAGAAAAAGTATTTCAACAAAATTCTTTACACCCTTTTTTACAAACGTATACATATCAAACTGTTTTTGACGCACAGGTGTCGAAGTGGAGAGACTGTTTAACCTGTCAGAATACACTTTGCAAATCAATGTTTATGGCACTGCGGGTAAAAATACTGTGATAATGGGATACGGTCAAGGTACCTTTTACTGTACTCTCAATTCCATGTGCCTGATTGTCTGGAGCGCCTTGAGTATATAGAAAAAAATGAACAAAAAAAGACTATTCTGGGAGTGCGCCTTTGTATTTAACCACGCTGCATACAAATGGCATAAGTCATTTTTGAGAATTATTTACTCCTCGGTTGCACTACAAAACACAGTCACCTCTAGTGGTGGCGCCCCTGTTCGGCTGCGGCTGCATCGGCTCGCAACAGTTTTTTACACGTCGGCCATAAGACCCATTTAACAAATGGAAGTGGCATCGAACCGCGAGATGACGAACTGCTGCGCTAAAATTCTGACGAAGACATGGTTAATCTTATCTATCCCGGCTGACGTTCAAAGTAACTGTGCGGGTCAGATGTATCGACATTTCGTTCTGTATACACGTGTATACGAATGACAAAAAAGTAAAGCTGAATCTGAATCTGGTCAAATATTAGTGTCCTTTAAAAATACCCACAAAGAAATTGAAGATATCAGTTATTGTGCCCCAGGGAAAAGTTAATTTGAAGTTTAGGTAGTTTTCTATATTTTATTTTGAAAGAATCAGACAGGAAACGATCTGACAATGGGGGCCGTAATGGTTCCGTATTTAAACGTCCTCGTTGACCCATGAAATCCTGTTTTGCCTTCGATCCTCATTGTCAGCAACTTTTCAAAAATATTATTTTGAAGATAGTTTTGATGTATTCAACTGAAATTGTTAAATGCGTCCTGGTTTTGTCAATGATTTGTGGAGTCAGACTCACTGTATTTTCATTTTGTTTAATCAGTTTTGGAATAATGTGGAGCTAATCAGTTTTGGAATAATGTGGAGCTAGGACGCTATTCTTGACTCAGCACTTTTTCTAAAGAGTAGTTAGGCTAAAGTCAAAATGGTGTATCTCCCCAACACACACACACACACACACACACACACACACACACACACACACACACACACACACACACACACACACACACACACACACACACACACACACACACACACACACACACACACACACACACACACACACACACACACACACACACACACACACACACACACACACACACACACACACACACACACACACACACACACACACACGGGGAGCAGACCATCATTTAACATACAATGATGAACTTATCACTCTTGAATATAACTTATGAATGGCAGTTTTAAGTGCTGAAAGGATGGCTGACCTTCTGGTCGATGTAAATATCCCCAGCAAAGTGCGGTCTGAAGTCCTGGATCTCTGTGCCCACCTGCTCCTTGACCAAAGCCACCAGAGGGACCCCAAGCTCTTCAAGCTGGGGCTTCAGAGAGGACAGCTCGGAAGCCTCCTGCAAGATAACAGATGCATCTGATTTCAATTCTAGGAGAATTTAACACAGGAAATGTGGTCGCACCTCTCTGCACAAAAATCATCCGGGCCGCCGTACAGCCATGATGACGGCGCCATTCTTTTCCCACAGATTCTTTGCTTTGATGACTCTGCCATCTACAGAATAATTTATCTCCGTTCGATTTTAATTTAAAAAAAAGATGAGTAAGAATGTAGGTGTTCTCTATTATACCATCAATGGTGGAGAGCAGGTCAGCGTCAGCGAGATATTCCATTGAGGCTTTGCCTACTTTGGGGAGAGTGAGACTAGAGTTGACCAGAAAGATCCCAGCGAGTGCGGCTCCAACGGCACCAAGACCCAGAGACCACACTCCCATCCCCAATGCGTCTGCCCCAAAAACAGACTCTAAATCTGCAGTGCAGACAAACAGAACAAAACCGGTTTTACAACAAACACATTAACATCAAATCAATTAAGACCTTTACTTCTTACAGAGTTTGAGTTTAGTGTTGAACTCATTGAACTCAAGTTGAGGAAGAAAGTGAAACGACGTTTATTAAGGACAGTCAATTACGCATAAAAAAATTCAAGGAGCATGCCAACATAAAACCACACTAGGCAACAAACTCATAATAAGCTAGAATTCCAACTTACTTGTCTTTTTTTTGTTTTATATACATTTAGGAATGCAGTAATCCATAGTTTATTGATGGGAATAGGTCCCAAAGTGAACCAGAAATTGTGTTTTTTTAACTGCAATAAGTTATTTTTTTACAATTATTACACAATTAAATCCTGTACTATACATTGAAACCAGACAAACCATTTTTACCGGCTCGAATATTTGTTTAACAAATAAAAGTGCTGGATAAATGGTTTTATTTACTTATTTTTACAAATAACTAATATACCATCAAATAATAATAAGCAGGGAGACTGTTTAGGTAATCAGAATGCAGAACACATTGCTCGATGCAAATCCGTCAAGTACCAAAACCAGAAAAAGTAAACCGCAATATATTGAAGAATTATGGTATCCTAAAAATGATTATTTCTAGAAGAGATCTTTTCGAAAAAAGTGGACAGAAAATATATGCAGTGGTATGTATGTATAAATCCTTAAAAGTTGTTATATTTATATAACGTACAGAATACTAAATAGATTTAACCCAGTTACCAAAGTAAACTCAAATACATGAAGATGACCTGTGTGAAAGGTATGAAGCTTGAAGGCATATTTTGCCCAAAGATGAAATATTTTCAACTCCAATTGTAAAAAATGTTAGGCTGTCCCAGTTTTATGAATGTTGCACCAAAGTTTATAAGTTTTAGTTGGCATTTGTACTTATCCAAAGTAAACAAAATGCTAGGATTGTAAAATAATTCTCGTGAAAAGAACCAAAAAGGATCGAGTGTGCGAATAAACTACAATTCACTTTAAGAATTTCAAATACCAAAAACAATGGCACAGTTTAAATGGATTCTTTCATAGGGGTGAACAGAAGAAGAAAGGTCAGATTGTTGCAATTGTACGGTAGTTCACACAATACCTCATACGTGACCTTTAATGTGCAAATATGAAAGACAAAGACTAATACTACAAGCAAATAGTTAAAAAGTCAAGTAAGCATTAAAAAGACAAACAAACCTAAAAGATGAAATCGAGTTCAATTTAAAAACCAAAGTTCTAACCCTGCTTTGCTCAGAGCAGTTTGGGCAGAAAAATGTGAGAAACCATGAACTGTTCCACCGGTTCCACAACAAGCACTGTCTTGGCTAGCGACACACGCAACTAAGGATTAATCAACGGCTGAATCCTTGCCTGGACCGCATTTCTCTCGTTGGGGACTGGCTTTGGATCTACTTCTATGAAAGTGAGAAACCGGGCTTCTTTCGAAGCAAGCCACAAACAGAGGAAACGCCTTGTGGCGGTAGAATGGAAGAATTTTCCTCAACGCCAGCATTGTTACTGTCAACACGTCGCAGCAAGTGCTGGAAAAAGAAATATAGAGGTTTTAGGCAAAACATGACATCCTCTGTGAATTTGCATGTCAAACTATTCTTATTTTGGGCAAACCCGATGACATTAAATTGAAAAGCACTAGATCTCCACCAAAGGTCTGGGAATTTGATGGATAACAGAATCGACATTTTGATTTATGTGACGGGGCTATTATTAAGTCCAAGATGCAGCAAAGACTCTCTCTCCCTTTCTTCTACTCCTACCCTCCGTTCACCTCACTACCCACCCCGCACCTTTTGATTGGATAAGGGAACAGGGGTAAAGCCACAGAAGCAGGAACAATAACAGAGCGGTACGACAGCTAAATTGTCCGTGACAGAAAAGCTCTTTTGGCATTAAGTAATAGCGTAAAAAGTGTAGTTAACTTAGTTTGGAAAGACCCATTCAGGTGGAGAATGATAGATTGGCATAACATAACATTAGTTTGTCAATTAAGGGTGTGTGTTCGTGATTCAGAGAGCATAATAAGCATGCAAGGTGAAAGTGACTAGTTGTTGCCAGAACATTCTGGCTCTAAAACAGGAGTGCCCACACTTTTCAATTTGCCAGCTCCGTTGATATTTCCAATCACTTTGGTTACAAGTTAAATTAAGTCATGACGGTTGTATTAATATTTGTATTCATTTTTGAAAAAAAAAATAAGAAAAATCTGAGCTAATTACGTTTTTGATTACCTTTATACAAGTTGCTGCTAAGCCCAATTTTATTTACGGTACTGTTAGTTTTTTGTTTAGGTGAAAGATTAGTCATGTTAGTTGTGTTGAAATTCTAATTTATTTACTAAAACATTTATTTACTAAAAATGTTTTAGAGAGCAATTCAAGTTTCATTTATATTTTTTAACAAATGTTATTGTTTATTTATTCATTATTAAAAATGTCTTACACTAAAAAAGCTTTTACAGCAAATTAATATCACTTCCAAATATCAGTTATCGGCCTTCTCTTAATACTATCAATCAGTATCGGCCCTGAAAAACCCATATCGGTCGATCCCTAAACAGCATACATCGATTATTAGTTTTTGGGGAAATACTGAATAACAATGTGTGCCTGTATCACAAAGCTAAAAATGTGTTGTATGATGTAAAACCTGTAGACACATTGGTTCAGCGTACGTCTGATATTGTGAAAGTATTCGATTCATCTGACAGTCACAGTGTCACATAAGCAAAGATGAAGCTGTATTAGTAAAAAATGCATTTCTTCTCAAAAAGAAACTACTTAAAAATCAATAGTAACTAAGTTATAACTTGACTTATGTTAGAAGTGAGTTGGAATTGACTGACCGATTTAAATTGATGGGATGTGGGATTAAGACAGACTATGCAGAAAATGAAAAGCCAACATGATTGTCAAATACATTTGGGCACATATAGTAATCAACAAAGCCCAGAAAATCATCGGCTGCTCTCTGCAAAGTCTGGACGATATTGTCGGCTTACGATTCCGCAACAAAACCAAAATCATTGGAAAGGACTCCCACAACCCCCACGTTGTTGACCGGTTACCCCCTGGAGGGCAAAACAGGTCCCTTCAAACAACGACTCATAGGCTCAGAGACAGTTCTAACACAGCCGAAAATTTTTATAATAAATAATGTAATACATAAATATATCAAAGTCTTATTTAGTAATTTTGTTGCTGCTGGATATTATTGTATTAATGTTACAATGCACTATTTATCATTATTATTTAATACTAGGCCATTCTCCAAGGAATCACCTTGTAATTATGTTTGCATATTTATACTGACATCCTTCTTATCTTATTTTTCTGTTTTAAATCTTTATCGCATGTTTCTCCTGGAGTGTCATGTCTAATCTTGTTGCTAACAATCTCCACTAGATTAATATTAATGACAAGACAGTATACATATAATGCCATATTTCAAAACGTAATCCCTAAAATGATTTAATTGTTTTTGCTTTATCTTAAGCAGAATTTACAATTGTGCTAAAATAATGGCTGCAAGAGCCTCAATGAAAACAACAAGAAAAACATTTAAATATACTAACTTGTCTCCATTGACTTCTGTAGACCTGCCCGTTCGAAGACCAATCACAAGATGTACCCAAAAAGTCGGAACGCCGCTTATTTAGAAAAGATAAGGCGTACTTGAACAAACGATAATGAATGTGTGCTCGCTAAAAACAACCAAAGAAGGGTAAAAAAAAGCATTCGCACATGCAACAGGGAAGAATTAAGGTTGTGTAATTGTGCCAACGGTTAGTTAGGCTTTGTGCACATAAGCCCTTTTTTTATGCACAATAAGAACTGGGAAAACGTCTTATTAGGCAAGCATGTAAAGTTATTTAGATGATTAATTCAATTAACAAAAAAACAACTCTGTACATCACAACTAAATGTTTCAATAATGAGGAGGTTTCAGCATAAATCTACAGAAACTGTAAGAAACTGCTGAATAAACCATGCCCTTTGGAAAGTAAAATAGGGAAAGGGGGAAGATAACTTTGCTGTTGATCTTGTTTTTAGAAGAAAAGCACTTGAGCAAACTATGTTATCAGTGGTACACCACTTAAGAGTATTTTAACCAGCACAAAGTAGTGATGGTGCATTTTGGCTTCATGCTGAAATTCAAATTACACACGAAGAGTCAGTGACAGGCAGTCATCATAGAAAGATAAAATTGAAAATGAATTAAGTTTTCTCATCTTACTTCACAATTTGGGGATTCACAGTATATTATGGATATCATTAATACAATATGTATCTATTATCAACCAAACATGCATTGATTTGCTAAATTGGGGAATTTTGGATAATTGCATAAACGTTCAGGCATCTAGCAGGATTGATACAGAGTTACAATGCCAGTTGCAATTAAGCATGTGCATTCAATGGATATCTTCTCCAGAAAAACAAAAGGTATTTGCTATTCTTGTTATGAAATCCCTTTTTTCGTCATTTTCACTCAGCGGCATTGGTGCATGCACCTAAAAGTAACAATGGACATTTATTTGTGGCGATTGGCAGTGCCATTTCGCATTTGACTTAACAAATTGGGGATTTTAATTAGTCAGAATCACTGAATCTTTACATTATATCATGAATACAGTACTATTAATAGTCAAGTTAAGTCAAGTCATGTTTATTTGTATAGCCCATAATCGCAAAGAGTCTCAAAGGGCTGCACAGGTCAAAGACTATTGCAAACTTTTATTACAGACTATTATGACACCATCCCCTCATCTAAAACCTACATGAGGACAAATAATACACATATTATCAACATAAAATATAGATTATTCATATGCTATAGAGTAGAAGTGTGTTTATGCAACGTGCAACGTAATACAACTAGTAAACAGAATTAGTGATAGTATTATCAATTTAATGGCAAGTCACCCATTCAGTATTGTTTTTTGTTGCATTGACATTTTCTTTTAATAATAAAGGATTATCTATTTATAAATGCTTGTTTTCAAAGAGGAGCAGGGCATAGATTTCATTTTGAAGTTAAAATAAAACATTTAATAAGAAAAACATAGAACAAGGTTTGTACAAATTCAAGCAATTTTTATTTGTACAGTACCATTAAAAGAAGAAATTCAGCGCTGATTAAATGAACATAAGCCCAAATTTTAAATTCAAATCTTAACACTAGCTCTTATCCTACAAATTTTCCCTACGGCGATGAATAAAGTATCGTAAATTCCAGACCATAGAGCACACCAGACTATAAGCCGCACCCACCACTTTAAGAGTGATCTGGCAATTTGTACTCATACAAGCCGCACTCATGTAAAGGCCGCAGGCACCTGCAGCAAAACTTGCGACACAGATAAATGTTGGACCACGATTTATATTTCACAATTACAACCACAGGGGTTTGGGGTTTTTAAGAGTTATTATTCTATCTTCGTTATTCATTATCCATTATCCAGTATCGGTCAGTTCATAATACGCTACAAAGCCTAGGAACTGGGCCAATTACTCTCAGCCAAAAGGCCAAGCTAAGGTCCTAGACCTAAAGCATTGCTGCAATCATCGCGAATGCACCATTTCCGGAAGTACTGCAATACCGGGCTGATGCGTGGAGTGGACAGAGCAAGCTCTTATTCAGTATACAAAATCAGAACCACAATTGGCATCACAACTAGCAAATGATACCCGTAATTAAGGTATGATGCAGACTTCTAAAGTCAGGGTCCCGTTGAAAGTAATCAAGGAAACAAAATGTATATTACCAAAGTTAAGGGTGGGAAAAATATATATCCACTATTGTTCGCTGCGACAACAGACAGATCTACCGGTAACTCAGCTTTACCACATTTCCCATCAGGCCGCGTTTTCTCCGCCCCTTATTTTTGATTCGTCCGTAGAACACACAACAGAATAATCTCTAAAATAAATACAAAAATATACAGTTGCAAATACATATTATACATGGTACACATATTTACAAAGAAAGACGGTACACCGAGAGAGTTTTCAAAGCTTTAACAATAATAATATAACTTTCATCCCAAACCGTGCGTTTGAAAGGTACCAACACGCTTGTAGGATCACGCTCGCAATGTATCAAACATAGCTGTGAAAAGGAGGCACCCCATAATTGTGAAATTCACTGTAATTCGTCTTGAAATTCCTTCTTACAGCAATTACCATCAAGGGCATCTTCCTCAGCATTCGGAATGTACCTTGACTTAACAGAAGATACATGCTATGTTATAGAACATACAGTCTTACTTGGTGCATATATTCAGTTGGTTTTTATTATACATCTCGAAATCCTGCGCCGCTGGTGGCTCGGGCATTAGAAAAATTCCATAAATTAGCCGCTTCACTATATAAGCCGCAGGGCTGAACATTTGGGAAAAAGGTAGCGGCTTATAGTACGGAATTTACGGTATCTATCTATCCTATTTTGGAACCGTTCATTCAGTTTAAAAAAGAAAGTTCACTACAGCCCCTTTTTATCCTTCAAAAACGTGCAATAACAACCATACACAGGTTAGGATATCTGGATCATACTAATATTTTATTCATGCAGTCCAAATTAAAATTGGATGATTTAATAAAATTTTTCACTTCACAACTGTTATTTAAGGTCAACAGAAACATGGTGCACACTCCTCCAGTACGGCGACAATTGTTATTATTGCGATTATTATATCATAACTGTTATTATAAATATCATGTCTATTTTTATTGTTGTTATCATCATTGGTGCCGCAGTGGCGTTTGGTAACTAGGCGCATTATGACGTTGAGGGATATGTACTACGAAGATTAGTGTATAAAATATGTGATTATTGCATTTAGGGTATCCAAAAACGTAGAAGCTAACAACAGTAGCAAAAATGAAAGCGCTTGAATGGAACAAACCAGCTGGCTCCCTTTCGTGTGGCATTCGAGACGCTTAAATATATCAACAATTCCTTCATTCTTAGTTTCAATTAAGTCAAAATTGAAACCTTAAAAGGTGCGTTGCTAGTTAAGAAGAAAACAATTTGGCAGTGATATAAACATTCAAGTCGACTCACCTGAAAGTGACAGGGTTAATAAGAACAAGAGCTTATTCTTCTTCGTCGAGTATAAAGGTGGTTGGCATCCATTACTTTGGCAAATTAGCGCCCTCCATCTACGGATATTTTGTTTTTGCTCCACTCATACAAACGGACACACACCCCTATTCTACAAACCTACTCCATACCTATCAACTTGTACGTTTTTGCCGTACAAAGTACGTTTATTATGCATTTTAAGACATGTACGGAAAAACGCAAATTTGTCAATTATGGGAACCATCCGGTATACACCGACTATCACGAAACGGCAAATCAATCAAGTTGAGTAAATTTGAAATACATGTGGTCTTAAAAAACATCGTTTTTTATGTCGTAGTTGTGTCGTGAAAGGAAGTCCGTCTCTTATTAGATAACTGGCTTTTTTTTGGCTCAGCTCATTAAAGAAGTATAGAGAAGTTAAGAAAAAAAAGAAAGTATCAAAGGAGAAAATGAAAAAAGACAGGTTTGTCGTTATCCCTTGAATCAGTATATTACCAACAATAATTTAATGCAGAAAATGAATTAATAATTTGAATAAGAAAATGTATTATTCTACTTAATTATATTTGCAAGTATTTTTTCCTTCTACTGTGAACGTCCAAGTTACTTCATTTTTGAACTTTTTTATAATAATCCTTATTTATGTCAAGCAACTCAGTATCTCACAACAAAATGTTAATCAACAATATATATATGATATAATGAAACACATGTACAATATAACATGTTAAACTACATAAATAAACACATTTAAAAAAAAATATGGTGTAATATTTTTTTTGTATTTTGTAAGGGAAAATACGACAGTTTGTAAGGGCATGGAGCCGTGGAGGTTGACAGGTATGGTTTTACCAAATAAGTCTCCCATAGTTTACCACGCCAATTCTAAGCAAATTACAAAATACGCGTTTTCTATGAAAACTATTTAAAAAAAAAAAAAAGTTAAGAAATCCTCATTTTTGTCTTGACATTGTTGATCATTCCTATGTTATTTATGGTGCCTTTAGCTGTACATTTGCAGTAACAGCAGGTTTGTTGTGCATTTTTAGTCTTATCTGTGTAATGCCTGTCTGCAAAGGTGTTTGATGTAATATATAAATGTATCTAGATGTAATTGAATGGAATGAAAAACGGATGTGACTTCCTTTATGTAAAATAACTCGGGATTTTTTATTAAATGTAGAATTGTCCTTAGGCAAGACACTGAACCTCTAATGCCCCTGATAGCCAGTTAGGCACCTTGGATTGGATCGATACTAATTTCCTGGCATTGACAATTCTCCTATAATTCACTCAAAGTGTCACTTCTCTATGTAGATAGCACACCAAGCAACCTCTACCACACTCTCAGTTTATGCCTGAGTGAGTGACTCACAGGCAAACTTTTAGCACTTATCCCAACCTGACTTGCTGCTGCATCCTGCCCACTAGGCACAAGGGTGCCAAATCTATGTGCTTACCTCTGCCAGAAGCAAATGTGAGGCCACCGGGAAATCCGGCGTCGTATGGACTTTTTTTTCAATTACAGAAAACAATGTCAGGTGTAATTTGTGTGGTGAGCAGTGATGTACGTTGAAGTTCGTGTCTCATATGGCACTGTCAAATTTACAAATGAATGGAACCTACCTCTTATTCATCATTTGAATGGCTGAGTAGGTAATATATAAACTGTAGCATAGAATATCTTGTTTTCCCTTAACTTAAAAAATGAGTAAACACGCTGCTCTTTTTAAATAAAAGCATCAATAGATAGATGATCTTTCATGAAATAAAAGTCCATAAATTGAGAAAAACATACTGGATGGCTTGACTTTGTCATTACCTTGCCGATATTATCACTATTGTTTGGAGCTGAGGTGCACCATATCTGAATTCTTGGTCTCACTATTGCCCTCAGCCATAAGGCAAGAAAATTGTAATACGTAACATATTATTGAAACATTAATATTCATAATATAACTTGTAAATTCAGCAATTTAAAAAATGCATCTCCAAATTTGTGAAATTAAACCAGAAAAAAAAATGAATAAATACAAAATATTTTTATATTCATAGTTTCATGATGACAAATGAGGCAGTTTCAAATGCCTCCCCTGACTGCATGTCACTGCCTCTGAGGTAGGTCAGGAGGGAGAAATAATGATCCCAGAATTCACTTGAAAACCACAGATCCATTTCATGATCAAATAATTCAGCTGTTACACATAAATCAGGGACCCATTTATTATTTGATCACTTTTTTTAACATAACTAGGTCTTAAAATGTAAGTTTGTTTGTTCTCATAGTATTGGGAGAGCTGTGTGGTTCTCGTTTAATAACATGCATCAGAGATGCTTCCTCAAAGAGTTTAAAAGCAGCTCGTCATAATGCCATGTCAGCAAACCACAAAACTACAAGTTAACAAACTACCAAAAATTTCATAATTACATCCTCAAGGTATACTCATTCAGGACCCGATTAAGACAGGCCTATCTTTCTATGTCTTCTCGCATTTTGCGGGCTGTTCTGAGGACTGCCAGCATGTTGACTTTATCCCCGAATTCCTTTTCGCGGTGCTCCATCAGAATTCCCTGAAAATCACAAATTTTCTTTTTGCATTAAGCATTATATTATAGGCATGTCCTAACAAGTTGTTTAGGTCAGTGTTGCCCAACCTTTTTGAACCAAGACACATTTTTTTGGATTATAAGATATATTAAAAAAATAAAAATTAATGCCTGGCAACAAGTTCCCTTTTTTCAAGTTAAACTGATCATGTTGTTTAAATTGACAGTATAAAGTTGTTCTTATAATTTGTGGTCAACATGGCTCATCATTTAAAACAGGTTATTTATTTTTTTTAAATCTTTTTTTTTTTTCTAGAAAAATGATAATTTTATTTGAAAGAGAGAAAAATATCTCTTTGTGGAACAAAAAGTTTTTACTGCAACCTAGTTGTTTTTTTCTTTGAAAAATAAAACGATTAAAATTATGTGCAAGATTTATACTTTCCATGATTTATTTAATTATCTTCTACAGTGCCATCCTAAATAGTGTCATCAAACAAAATAAGTTATTATGTCTATTTCCCTGTACTTCCTCATGAGCAGATACCTAGGTTAAAAAAAGGAAATAGTAAGCTGCTGCCACCTGCTGATACGGATGAATGTTAGTTACATGGCTGATCACTGGAAGAAAGCAATGAACGGCATGCCTTTTGCAAAAGTATAATTGGGCAATTTCCTGCGGCACACTAAACAAGGTCCATGGCACACTAGTGTGCTCTGGCACACTGGCTGAAAAACACTGGTTTACGTTATGATATGCTCCTATAAGAATGGGGACTATTTAGGAAACAGGGACCTTAAACCTCTCGCAAGAAGGCTTCATAGCTGCACATCCATCTTTCCTGACACCCATTAAATAACTGGGAATGAGCAGTCTTTTTTTGTCACAGTTTGACATAGTAGCAAGCATTTACGATACAAGACTGGTGAAAATTCCACCAATACTTAAATTCGTACCATTACCCGTATTGTTGTCTGCATGTTCATTAGGTAAGTAAAACTGAGACAACATCATACTTCTTTGACTAAGCAGAAACCTTCACATTTTAAAAGAGTAGTACCTGATTTCCAGGTCCAATGACAAAGACTCCCCCGAGCACAAGTCCTTCCCCTCTCAGATTTCCCCTGAAGCCTCTGCGATAGGCCCGCCACAGGTTTCTCCATACTCCAATCCGCAGAAGCACAGAGAGGAACATCCAGCGCTCTTGAGGCCCGTAAAAATTTCTCTGTAAGAAAAGGGAAAAGCGGCTTAGCAGCTTATCCTGCACAACCACTGGATTCCTGCTCTGCATATTTGGGAGACCTTCTGATCCACGTAGACTTTCCCGTTGAAGTATTTCTTGAAGCAGTCCAGCTCCTTGCCAAGGTT
Source organism: Urocampus carinirostris (assembly GCF_059441175.1). Classification (NCBI taxonomy): domain Eukaryota; kingdom Metazoa; phylum Chordata; class Actinopteri; order Syngnathiformes; family Syngnathidae; genus Urocampus; species Urocampus carinirostris. The sequence goes on from NC_142361.1 coordinate 8,068,351, forward strand.
CTCTTTGACTACAGCAAAGAGAGGCACCTCCAGCTCCTGCAGCTGAGACTTGAGAGAGGACAGCTCGGCGGCCTCCTAAATAATTGAAATGCTGTCACTTTGAATACTGACCACAATGACGTCACTTTATCAACAGTTACACACCTCTCTGCACAACAATCATCCGGGCCGGCGGACCACCATGATCACCGCTCCACTCTTCTCCCAAAGATTTTTGGCCCGGTGTTTCTCGTGGACTAAAAGACAAGTTACAGGGTTAAATAAAATCCTATTCAAAGACAGATTGGGCCAATTTTCAGTAATGTTGACATAAATTTTGAATTTTCGTTTTTGACTACTTTTTTTTGATCATTATTCCCATTCTTATTATTATTATTGTTTTATCATTATTATTATAAATATTTTTTACTGTGGATTTTTGGGGGGAAATCTGATTTTCAACTCTCTGATAGATATTGATGCCAATCGCAGATACCAATTCAACCCCTGAAATTCCTTCTCTCAACCACAAAATAACAAATGATAAAAAAGAAATACATAAAGTTCCCAAAGTGTTTTTCTCAATTTATATTTGACCACTAGTCGCTGTATTGTGTAGTGCATCAGAAAACGAGTACTACAAAGCACAAGGAAGAACACGAACTACGGAGACTTAAAGTGACCAAAACTCAACATTTTCATCTCATCTCATTAGCCGCACCGCTTATCCTCATTAGGGTCGCGGGGGGGCTGGAGCCCATCCCAGCCATCTCCGGGCAGTGGGCAGGGGACACTCTGAACTGGTTGCCAGCCAGTCGCAGGGCACACAGGGACAGATAACTCATGCACTCATTCACACCTAGGGACAATTTTTGGACCGGCCAATTCACCTGAAATGCATGTTTTTGGAACATGGGAGGAAACCGGAGTGCCCAGAGGAAACCCACGCAAGCACGGGGAGAACATACAAACTCTGCACAGGAAGTCCGGAGCTGAATTTGAACCCACGACAGGTTCCCATGACACGAACTGTGCCGCACAAGCGCTAACCACTGCGCCGCCGTGCTGCCCAACTCAACATTTTACTTTACATATTTATGCCCAGCCTTGTTGAAGTTTATAGGTACTTCTAGCAGCAGGATAGTGGACAATTATGTTAGGTTAATTTAGGCGAGCCTCTTGTTATGTAAACTAAATGTTCATTTCTGTACCTAGATGTATTTTAAAAATGCATTTATGATTGTTCGTGTATCAAGAGTGTCTTCTTGGTTAATTAAAGTTTTTTTTTTTTTACCTATAGGAGGCGGTAAATAATACTTACTGAACCTTCAAAGAAAAATGTTGGGATTTATAGGCATTATTATTATATATATATATATATATATATATATATATATATATATATATATATATATTATCAATGAAACACCAATGAGTATTGTATTGTGTGTCTGTAACAATGACTATTTGAGGCATGAGTGGCCTGTCAGCATTAAATAGTACAAAAAAACTGTGATTTTATATTGAAACAACTTAAAAATTGCACTTTTATTGTCATGCTTACTATTTAGGTTTGCTAACCCTAACCCCTAATCAATCATGAAAGTAGATCATTTTTTATTTGAAAATTGATACTTGCACCTCTCATCTATATTTTAATTATAAGTATGGTTGAGACCAGATGGAAACATGTTTTGGCCAGGAGGAGATGGGTGCCTCCAGGCTGTAGTTGCCCAAGACACACCACAGGAAATTGTTTCACTATGACCCGTGTGGCTAAGGGATCCACCCAACGAACCATGTCATAGATACACAGACATTTACTCAACCTCTCTGACAAAATATTGTCTAAGTGTTAGAGCAGGGGTACTCAAGAACACCTGAGTAGCCTGTGGACAGATTCTGAAAATATTTCATCAGTGAATGGTCACATTGATTGACATCAAAGTGCTCTTTGTTCCAATCAGTCACAAAAAGTAGCTCTCAGCTTAAACAATGTTGGGCCCCCCTGTGTAAGAGTATAGACGCTCAGCAACTAAGATAGCGCAATTCATTTCAAACGCATTTTTCCCCATTTTTTCACCCCATTCCCACACTCACCTCCTCCTGTGGTCTTTAGCTCCGTGTCCCCTAGCACCTGCAAGTCGGCCCATACCGGCGAGGTCTGGAACCAGTCGGTGACAGAGCTGATGAGCTCGGCCACAAACAGAGTGACGGCCTTCAGGACGGTGTTCACCGTTACCATGTCCAAAAAATGCCACCAAACACCACCAAACGCCAACCGGGGACACGTTACTCACCCGGCCTGTGGTCGGCGGCTAATAAGCAGGGATCTGCGGTTTAAGCCTTGGAGTGAGCCCAAATCTGCGCAAAAGCCTTTCTTACGTGAGCACAACATGAAGAGGAATTCGGCTCGAGGTGGCTGAGGTGAAACACGGCACTCTTGAGCTGAGCTTTCAGTACCAGGCACTGCTGCTGTATTCTTAAGATTCAGTGGCAGGCCGTGCATTTTTCACCTAGACCTTCATTAGTGCTCTGTCAGAATCAATCCAACCCCCTATAACTTTTTTTATCAATATAATACCTTTACTGCAGCTACATCTGTGACACATGCAAAAAAAGCATCAATAATAACCTTATAAAATTGCAATAAACTTGCTAGCTATGGAGTTGTCCAGCTTTTCCTGAAACGCGTCACTAAAATGGCTTTGACAGTAAATCTGCAATCAAATGCATTTCTTCTCCTTCAGCAACACAAATCAAGACAACAATATATTTGCTTGTGCAGCTCGCTACGGATCCAGTTTTCTAGCTCTCGCCAGTACAATCTACCACAAACCAATCATTCTTCTTTGTCCTCTTCAAGTTTAACAGCGGTCGGCACCATATATTTGATGCATTTACCACCCCTGATCCAATTATAGTTTGTGAAAATTCTGACGTTTCCCTACGCCAGCTCGAAGGCCTTGGTTTCACCAACTCAAAATCTGATTGGTTAAATCAACAGCTTTATCGAAACTTATTTTATGCTACAGGGGACTGCAAAACTATTTGTTCCGACCCTGTCAACAAGTAACTGCTAACATGTGATTGGTTAAATGATTAGAAAGAAAACATCTAGAACAGTGTAACCAGGGCAAAGGCAATGAAAAGAAGCGGAAATAAATTGGGATATTCCTCATTTATGGATAAAATCTAATTAATATCAAATAATCATCAATATCAAATAATCATTATATACACACACATATATATATATATATATATATATATATATATATGGGCAGCATGGCAGCGCAGTGGTTAGCGTATGTGCGGCACAGTTCTGAGGTCATGAGATCGAACCTTCCTCTGTTTGCATGTTTTCCCCGTGCTTGCGTGGGTTTCCTCTGGGCACTCCAGTTTCCCCCCACATTCCAAAAACATGCATGTCAGGTTAATTTGCCGGTCCAAAATGTCCCTAGGTGGGAATGAGCGAGTGAGTTGTCTGTCTCTGTGTGCCCTGCGAGTGGCTGGCAACCAGTTCAGGGTGTTCCCGACCCACTGCCCGAAGATACCTAGGATGGGCTCCAGCACACCCCGCGACCCTACTGAGGATAAGCGGTGCAGATAATATATATATATATATATATATATATATATATATAGTAAAATATATTGTAAAACTATGAGGTTCTCACAAAAGTTGTCTTTTTCTGGTCATTATGAAACTTTAATTACACCAACAAATGTAATGCTCCAGACACTGTACAAGCTCAAAGGAAGACCAGTTTTATCCCTTCTCTAACCAGCTCTGCTCACATAATTACTCAAGGTTTTGCAAATCATTCATTAACCTTCCAAAGCAATTAGAAAACACAATGTGGTATTAGAACCCCAAAGGAGCTGGTTGTAAGAAGTGGGCCTCTAGACACCTATGCAGTTATTGTATTACGGTAAAAGCCAGACATCTGCAGGTAAAATAGCCATTTACCATGTTAACAATATGTGGGGTGTTTTTCTTACTAGTTTAATATTTTCCAGCGAATGCCAACAAATCACAAATGACCCCGAAAAGAAGCATTTTACCCAAAACAAGTTTCTTGCAGGTAGGTCTTCCAACTGAGATAGTATTGATCTGGATCAATGCTGACCTCCAAAGGAAGTTATCAATACTGCATACGACCTCAATATTAAAATGGCGGCACCAACTAGTCATCCGTTGACTTCGATGGATATTTGATGAAAATTACTAGGTAAGTACAAATATTATGTTTCTCTTTCATTTGTGTTTCATCTTCTTTTCCCATTTGATTAGTAACCAGAAACCACTTGTTTTTATACTATAATAGTTAGCTAGGCAGTCAGCTGGTTTATCTGCGTCTTTCAATCAATCAATTACAAAAAACCGCTATGCGAATTGTCCATGACGCTAGGTGTATATAATTACATAACTTACAAAATATGTATTTATAAAATCCAACATGTTAAAATTCGAAACTACTATTAAATAGGAATCCCTTTTATTAGTATACTAAGTAAACACCAACTACTTACAAATATTCAACAGTTGTTCCTCGATAGAGCAGACACTCAATATTTCAGGGAAAACCCATAACTTCAAGGTCCAATATTCTCGCTCCATATTGAAAAGCTATTGTGTTACCCGAAAAGCTTTCCATTTATAGTTCAATGATGACCTTAAGACGTCCCTTATATATCTCTTTTTAGTTAGTTCGATGTGCTAAACCGAGTATACGGTACTGGATAGCTGACCTGTTCAGATAGCAGAACTTTGACGTCTTTATTGTTTAATATCTCGTGCATCCATTCAATACGGTTAGTGTAAAGAATAGGCGAGCCGTTTCTGAAGCAACTTCTGAACGATCGTCCGCAACCTCTCTCTTTCGTAAGTATGGCAGCGTCTGTTTTTGTCTCAGGTTTTACTCATTACAGACGCTGCCTGACCTACGAACGAGTGAGGTTCCGGGAGATCGTTCATAAGTTGAATTTGTTTGTAAGTTGCTTCAGTACTATATTTTGTATGTTTAAGGTTCATATAAGTATGTTTAAGGCTTGTTAATGTAACCTGATTGTTAAGTACTAAAAAAGAAACATTTCATAAAATAATATGCTCTATAGAGTGCTTCGAGGTCCTAAGATTTACCCACAATGCATTGCTGGCGGCCGTTTTGGAAGTCCACAAAGCTTTTCACTTCATTGTTATTGTTCAGCGAACCAGTTAGATTCTACATTGTAATGCCGAATACGTGCGTTATTGTTGGCTGTTGTAGCCGAGGGGAAAAGGGTGGGAAGGGCTTCTTTAGACTTCCGAAGTGTGTTTACAATCAGGGGATTGAAGCTCAGGAGAAAAGTGAACGGCGAAGACGAATGTGGCTGGCAGCTATCAACCGGTCGAATTTGCCAAAGCTTGACTGTGTTCGTGTTTGTTCTGACCACTTTCTGACAGGTAAATTGAATTATTTATGATGTAGAAATACATTTTAAAAAGGTTATGGGACATGTGTACTTCATGTACATCAGTCGACACCATTCAAGTATGGCTAGGTTAAATACTGTGTGCACAGACACATCCCGAACCCAACCAGACACAAATCTGCCGTAGGCTTTCATACTTTTGTAATTTTGAAAATCCTTCAGTTCACAAAAGGTTGGGTGGAAAATAAGATAGTTAACAAGTTCAGTGTAAGTCACACACGGCAACAAATCGGGATCAGACTTCCAGTCCTTGTTTTTAATTTTGTAGGGATCCAATTTTCCAATAAAATGCAACTTCGCAGCGTACCGCTCGCGTGCTTGCTTGTCTAAACTCTCCACGTAGTTTTCCATAGTGTTGATGGACAAAATCCGTACACAAACGAAGCTAGTTGAGTAAATAAATAGACAAACTGAGTAAATATTTGCTCCTCTCGCTATCACCACTTGTAATCGACAGACTTCCAAGATGGCGGCACGAAGCCGTGTTACTATTTTTAGCACAAAGCGCGGAGCCCTCTATAAAGTGACGTTTAACTGGGAGATGCTCTTCAAGAGGTCCTCCTCCATGGTAAAAAGTGGCCAAAAAAAAAGCATTCCGACCATTTTGTCAACCGCATCAAGCTTTCTTATTTCCCTTTCATTTCAAAAGAAAATGCTCGCCTCTTCTTTACACTTTACATCAACCACATCGGATTGATGCACGAGATATTTAACAATAAAAACGTCAAAGTTCTTAGCGCGCTAGCGATACAGTACACGTTGTTATGATTACACACGAACTAGGAAGTAGAAGCCGAATTTCTTCTTCGGGGTGTATGCTGGGTGACCTCTCACAGCGCCAAGCGGCGGAATAAAACACTACAGTACTGTCCTCTACTCGGAAAAAGGTGCACTCAATACAAAATCTAACTTAAAGCAACGTCCGGATATTTTTCGACATCTTGAAAAAAATGTTCTTATCTGTATATTGTTGTTTGAGAGTAGGGAGGAGAAGGATGTGAAAAGAATCTTCTCAGAAAATGTAAAATAATCTGATCATTTTTTAACGGATTAACAAATGATTGTTTTAACAATGTAAGATATAATTTGTTCAAATGATTGATTGAAGAGGCAAAGTTATTCTGGGGACAGTTCTATTATAGGCTTTTGGCTTCAACCTGTCATCCCTTTTTTCTTTTCAGGTGATTCCTTCTATAACGTGATGTTTGTTGGAACATGACTTAAAAGAAAAAATAAATACAGTAAGAGCACAGGGTTGCATAAATAACATAGAAATACATTTTAAATTTAACTAATTTATTTTCATAGGAAACAAATTACCATTATGACATCTGGTTTCAGCACTTAAATGAATTAATTTTCAAATGGTTACTGTTCTGTTCTGTTCTGCCTCAGAAGTATCCCCTATTTTGCCAGTTTGACACAGAGTGACAGCATAGCGAATAAGCAGACTTATTTTCTTTAATTGTGGTTTATTCAGACTGCACTATAGCGCGCACTTTTACATTTATGGCCTATTTGGGAGTATAGGTGCGCCTTACAGTACGGAAAATACAGTGTCTGAATATATATATATATATATATATATATATATATCCCCCTCGGATGGGTCTGGCCTTGATGCGGCGAGGGGGCTTGCGTGATCCAGTGACCCTGGAGAGCGATACCGTCGGGAGTTTGCTCCTGGTAGGGTCACCCATGGCGGGCCGGTCTCCGGGGTAGGTTCCAGACAAACAAAGTCCCCAGCGTGTTGGTACGCTGTGAGGTGGCAGCCCCACCAACCGACTATCCTGCGGAGGGCTAACAACTCACCCAGGAGAAACCCCCTTTGTTATGAAACTGAACAGAGAAAGAAACCGGACTGACCAACACGGTAACGGACCACAGCCTGCCCCCCGACCAACGAGTACGGATCGACCTCCGTCATAAGACCCGTGTCGCCACCTGCAATGTCCAGACACTCCTTCGCCCCGGAGCTGCCACCCTGCTGTCCCGAGAGCTCTGTCGCTATAACATCACCCTGGCAGGTCTCTGTGAAGTACGATGGCAAGGCAATGGTGAAACAACAGCTGGCAACCATTGCTACATCTGGAGTGGCCCAGAGAGTCGGACCGGCCTTTACGGTGTGGCTCTTGCCATTCCAAAAGCCCTCCGCAGGTCCCCCTCAGCTGGACACCCATAAGCGACAGACTACTGTCTGCTCGCTTCCTCCACCATCACGGCAAGATGACAGTGATCGTCGCCTACGCCCCCACCGATGTCGCTGATGAGGATGCGAAGGACGCGTTCTTTGACCAACTCCACCAGGCTGTCGACCAAGCCCGACCACACGACGTCACCATCATCCTCACTGATGCCAACGTACTCTATCGAGCAATGATCGGTCCCCCGGCTCACCTTTTGGCACCACCTTCGTTGACAGCACAACAAACGACAATGGCAACCGCCTCCTCCTCCTCTGCCACCAAAACAACCTCTGTGTTGCTGACACCTGGTTTCCCCGGAAACGCATCCATCACTGGACGTGGTACAGCCCAGATGGCAGAACCAGGAAGGCATTGGACCACATCCTGATATCACGACGCTGGAAGTCGTTTGTAACCAACTGCCGGGTGTTCAGAGGAGCACAGCTTGGCAACACAGACCATCGTCTGCTGGTGGCCCAGCTCAAGCTAAAGCTCCGAGCCAACCAGCACAAGACTCTGCCTCGCCCCGACTCCTCCCGACTCAGCGACCCCAACATCGGCAGAGACTTCAGTTGCTCCATCCGCCGCACTCTCGATGCCCTGGCTCCTGACAAGCTGACAGACTGGGCGGCCTTCAAGGAAAGTGTCCTCCAGTCTGCTCACAATGTCCTCGGACGCCCGCGATCCTCCCCGAGAAAGCCTTGGATATCAGAGAGGACACTCAACATCATAGACCAGCGGCGTGAGGCCCGGCTCCGAGGCGACCTCACGGAGTATCGGAGACTGAACCGCCTGCGCAATGTGGCCATCGCTGAAGATAGGGAGAGGTTTTGGCACGCAGAAGCCCAACAGCTTGGGTCTGCGGCCAACAACAACAACATGAACCGCGTATTCAGTCTACTACGTCAAGCCCGTAGCGGCCCACACATGAAGACAGCCCTGGTAAAAGACTCAGACGGCAACCTCATCATGACAGAAGCCAACTGCCTCGCGCGCTGGAAGGAGCACTTTAGCCTCCTCTCGCAGCACAGCACCATCCCGGCTGATCCCACCCTCCTAGTGGCTGCAAACACGGCATCTCCTAGAGACGCCTGCTGCACAGACCCTGTAACACCCGAGGAAGTGAGAGCTGCTCTGAAGAAGCTGAACACCAAGAAAGCCCCTGGCATCTGTGCCATTACCGGTGAGATGCTCAAGGCCAGCGGTGATGGCATGGTGGAGTGGCTAACCTGCCTATTGAACCAGGTGTGGGAATTGGAGCAACTGCCCAACAACTGGACCAGAGGAGTCATCATGCCCTTCTGGAAATGCAAGGGTGACAGGCTTGTCTGTGGAAACCACAGCGGTATAACCTTACTCTCCATCCTGGGCAAGGTCTTTACCAGGATCTTGCTCAGCCGTGCCCTTCCAGCAATCAGAAGCTGCCGCCGTCACCAGCAGGCTGGCTTTATGCCCAACCGCTCCACAACGGACCACATCTCTGCCGTCCGTTTGCTGATAGAGAAGACCCGTGAATTCCGTAAAGATCGCCATCTGTATATCGGATTCATTGATCTGAAGGCCGCCTTTGACACCGTCTGCCACCCTTCACTGTGGAACATCCTCCAAGCTCTCGGAGCACCACCCAAGATCATAGCCCTGTTCAAGCTGCTCTACAGCAACGCAGAGAGCTGTGTCCGTATCAACGGCATTGACTCCGACTGGTTTACTATCTCCAGCGGCGTTCGTCAAGGCTGCGTGGCTGCTCCTGACCTTTTTAATTGCATCATCGATCATCTGATGTTCAGGGTTAGTGAGCGCATCCCCGGAGTGTCTTTCGGCAACTACCACCTGACTGACCTGGAGTATGCTGACGACACCATCATGCTCAGCACTTCCTACAGCCAGCTGAGAGACGCCCTGGGCATTTACAGCGAAGAGGCAGCGCGGCTTGGCCTCCAAGTGAGTTGGACGAAAACCAAATTCATGTATGTCGGTGATGGACCAGATCCACCTCCATCCAAATTGGTAGCGACATCGTAGAGCCTGTCAAGAGCTTTGTGTATCTGGGGTCCATGGTGACAGACAATGGGGACCCAAAACCAGAGATTCTCCGCAGAAGAGCCCTGGCAGCATCTGCTCTGCAGTCTCTCTGGAAACCACTCTGGCGGCACCAGACCATCGCACGCAAGACAAAGCTTCGCATTTACAACCTCGCCGTACTCTCTATCCTGCTTTATGGCTCAGAAACATGGCCCCTGAACGACACCCTGGCCACAAGAATCGACGGTTTTGATAGCAGGGCTCTCAGAACGATCGAGAACATCAGGTGGCCCCAGCAAGTCTCCAATAAAGAGCTCAGAGCCCGCACGTGCCAGCCCCGAGCATCTTCCTTGGTCGCACAACGCCGCACCCGCTGGTTTGGCCATGTCCTTCGTCTACCAACAGACCATCCGACACGAGCCATTCTCCAGTTTGACCCAAAGGCCGCAGGCTGGAGACGACCACGAGGGAAACCCCACACTCGATGGCTCGACGTCGTTGCGGGCGACCTCCAACAACACGGAGTTGCTGTAGAGGATGCAGAACAGCTACCACATAACCGCCAGCATTGGAAAAACCTGGTTCATCTGGTCGGCTCAACGCACAGGGACGGGACCCCCCAACCTTCGCTGGAGCAATAATCAATCAATCAATCATATATATATATATATATATATATATATATATATATATATATTCGGTAAAAAAGATGATGCAAAATTTACTTTTGCTCATAATATTTAGTACAAGTTTTGTCCACTGTTGAAAAACATCCAATTTTGCAAGAAAGAGCTAGCGCAGGGGTAGCGAACAAGTTTGACAAAAAGAGCCAACATTTTTAACTGTGAGAGTCAAAGAGCCACACCATGCACTGACCTGTCATGACAGACAGACAGACACACACAAACACACACAATTAAAAACATATTATTTCCCATAACACACTCCTCTCCTTACAATATAACAAGTATTGTTCTTGTGTTTATTTCAAGTAAAGTGTCCACCCTCAATATACACAAAAAAAAACGTAAACATGAAACAAGGCAAAGAGCCACAGTATATAGAAAATATGATGAGGCAAAGAGCCGCATGCGACTCTAGAGGCACGTGTTCGCCACCCCTGAGCTAGCGCATAATGCAGCATATGCATTTGTTGTGGCCACAGATACATTTTTTACGCTTATGCTGCTAACTAACTTCCGGCAGACCAACCTCAGGCAAATAGGACGGCCAAATTCTGACATATGTTTTACTTGTGTATTGTAACTAGTGGGTCCCTTTTCAGCCTGTGAGTTTTTTACCCAAAGCCGGCTCACTTAGCTATGGCGGAGGAATTTAAATGAATAGAACAGCAGCAAGCTCTTATGATACATTTTCATTGGGAAGAAATTCAGGTGTATGTTGATAAATTAACAAACAGCACTTTACTTTTTAAATTCAAAAAAAGATTATATACAGATTCTGAAATAAGTGAAAACATATTTAACTTCAGTATGTACAGTATCGACCATTTGAAATCAAAATTTCATTTGCCATCCCAACAGTTTGTTGGGCTTTACACTAAATTCTTATAACTCTTTTGAAGTAGCTTTACTACACACATTTAAGTTGGCTACCTAACACATTAAAATCTTCCAAGCAAAGCACTGGTCTCTGCAACTTTCTTGACATTGTGATTGTTATAGACTTAAAAATTTCCTTTTAAATTGTACGTCAGCACGAAGGCCTTCAAAGTTTGCCGAGGCAGTGAGCTTCTTGGCTAAGTTTTGTCACATTTTAAAGCAAAGAAGCTCAGCTCACATGCAACCCGAGTACAGGAAAGGCTCAACAGGAAATTATATGCCAGCCCAATCTGTAAGGAAGATACAATGTGAGAGGACCTATTTTTTTTTGTATTTTTTTTTTTAGTCCTCAGGCTTTCTTCTTCTTTTTTTTTTTTTTTTTTTCTTCCTACTTTTCTTCCCTTTTCTCATTTTCCTTTTATTTTTGGAGTCTTCCAGCCCTTTCGTTCTTTTTCATTCTATTATTGTTTCCTTTTGCCTTTATTTTTTTCCTTCTGTTTTTTAATTGTTGTTTATTTTCTTTCTCTTTTTTTAGCTTTATTTGCCCTCTAATATTGTGACGTAATACATTTTAATATATTGATAGAAGCAACAGAAATCACCTGAAGAGGCTTTTGGGAATCAAAACAGTTGTCTCTCTTGGTTTTGCTCACTAAAAAGAGACAAAATTCCCATCACTGTGAGCTTATTCTAGTGAGGGGAGCTAGCTACCCAGTAAAGGCATTCAACGTGTAGCAAATGACACATTAGCGGACAAAGATTCAGATTCAGATCTACTTTATTGTCATTCTAGTACACGTGTATACAGAACGAAATGTCGATACATCTGACCCGCACAGTTTCCTCGAATGTACAGATATAAGTAAAAGTTGTATTGTATTATGGCTACGTATAGTATTTTACCATAGTGCCGATAGTGCAAGAGGAGTAGCTAACCAGATGTGCAAAATGGGCATTCAGGTTAACAAGTCAGGTAAACAGTAACATTAACACTGTAACAATAACGCTGTAAGTACAATAGTGCAGAGAGCAAATGTGCAAGGAGTGGCAAGCTATAAAGAACTGCCAGTAGTGCAAAAAGTCAGATTAGCAGCCGTTTAGGTTTAGGTTAACTATATGTTAGATTGACCATTTAACAGTCTAATGGCCAGGGGGACTAGACTACTGCGGAATCTGGTGGTCCTGCACCGCACACTGCAGTACCTCTTCCCAGAGGCTAGCAGAGTGAACAGTCCATGATGGGGGTGAGAGGGGTCCCCGATAATGTTCTTAGCATGGGATAGGCAGCGCTTCTGGCCAATGTCCTGAATGGAGGGAAGTGTAGTCCCGATTATTTTCTCTGCTGTCCTCGTTACCCTCCTCACACTACCCCAGTCGGTAGCGCTGCAGCCTCCACACCACACAGAGATACAGCCGGTCAGGATACTCTCTATGGTGCCCCTGTAGAATGTGATGAGGGAGGGTGGGGGCAGGTGGGCTCTCCTCATCCTCCGCAGGAAGTACAGGCGCTGCTGTGCCCTCTTAACCAGTGATGCAGTGTTCACGGACCAGGTGAGTTTGTTTGTAATGTGCACCCCTAGGAACTTGATACTGCTGACAACCTCCACAGTCTTGTTGTTGATGCAAAGTGGGGCATGGTTGGGCTGGTTTTTCCTAAAGTCGACAATGATCTCTTTAGTTTTGTCAACATTCAGGACCAGGCTGTTGTCCCTGCACCAGGCCACCAACTGCTCCACCTCCTCTCTGTAGGCCAGGTCGTTGTCGTCCCTGATGAGGCCCACCACTGTTGTGTCGTCAGCATACTTCACGATGTGGTTTGTGGCGGACCTAGGGACGCAGTCGTGTGTCATCAAGGTGAACAGCAAGGGGCTCAGGACACAGCCTTGGGGGGAGCCCGTGCTGAGGTAGATGACATCTGAGATGTTCTGACCTATCCGCACTGATTGGGGTCTGTCACTGAGGAAGTCCAGCAGCCAGTTCCGCAGGGGGGTGTTGAAACCCAGGAGTCTCATTTTGTCTACCAGATGTTGTGGGATGATGGTGTTGAATGCTGAACTGAAGTCCAGGAACAGCATCCGCACATGGGTGTTCTTCTCCTCTAGGTGTGTCAGGCTCAGGTGAAGCGCAGAGGAGATGGCATCCCTGGTGGAGCGGTTTGTCCGGTAGGCAAACTGAAAGGGGTCGAATGAGGAGGGGAGACTGGAGGTGATGTGCTCTTTAACCAGTCTCTCAAAGCACTTCATTATGATAGGAGTCAGTGCAACGGGCCGGTAATCGTTGAATGATAAGATCTGGGGTTTCTTTGGCACAGGGATGATGTTGGCAATTTTGAAGCATGATGGTACTTTGGCTTGGTCTAGCGAGGTGTTGAAAATGTCTGTTAGTACACAAGCCAGCTGATCGGCGCACTCCCTAAGCACCCGCCCCGGAATGTTGTCCGGGCCTGGAGCCTTCCTTGTGTTGACCCCTCTCAGGGTCTTTCTCACGTCGGTTGAGTCCAGGTGGAGTGCTCTTTCGTCCTGATTTGGAACCGCTTTCGCTGCAGGGGTGCCGTTTTGTGCCTCGAACCTTCCAAAGAATTTGTTGAGGTCATTCAGAAAGTCCATGCTAGTGTCCTGCACTGGGGCGGTGGTTGGCTTGTATTTGGTAATGGCCTGAATGCCTTTCCACATATCCCTGGTGTTGGTTGTATTGAGGAAACGTTCCTGGATTTTTTGACTGTGCGTACGCTTTGCTAGTCTGATAGCACGGTTCAGGTTAGCCCTCGCTGATCTCAGCGCCTCCTTGTCACCAGATTTAAAGACAAGGTTCCGTACTTTTAGTTGTTTGCGTATCTCAGCAGTCATCCAGGGCTTCTGATTGGCACGGGTGCATATAGTTTTGGTATTGCTGACGTCTTCTGCGCATTTACTGATATAGGCTGACACAGAAATGGCGTACTCATCTATATTTATTTTGTTGTTGTAAGTGGCAGCCGATTTAAACATGTCCCAATCAGTGCAATCAAAGCAGTCCTGTAGTGCCTCCATTGCCCCCTCAGACCACACCCTCACCTGCTTCACTGTAGGTTTTTCTCTGGTCAGCAGGGGCTTGTATGCTGGAATTAGCATAACAGAAAGGTGATCTGATGAGCCAAGGTGGGGGCGGGGGGCTGCTTTATATGCACCTTTGATGTTTGTGTAGGCCAGGTCTAATGTGTTCCTACCTCTTGTAGCAAAATTTACATGCTGATGGAAATGCGGGAGAACTGTTTTCATATTGGCCTGGTTAAAGTCAATATGAAAACAGTTCTCCCGCATTTCCATGACGAGCAAAAAGTGAAAGATGAGTGAAATGAATAATAGTCCTTTTATCGCGTTTCTTTTTCTTGTCCCTGGCTTTTTCCTCTTCACCTAGCACCTCTCTGAAATTATTTTTCTCATCCAGCCAGCCCAAACTATACCTTGACATGTGCCGGCCCTTCGGGAAAATATCCTGTTCTTTCCGATTAGCCACTCTGGCATTGATTGTAACGATGCGTCATTTTGTTTTTTTAAATGAATTATTGAACACTGTTCAGCTTGTCAGCGTCAGTCCCACTGTTCAGGTGCTATCCGTCTTCCTGTGCAGAGTTTGCATGTTCTCCCCATGCACTCTGGAAGGTATGAGTGAGTGTGTGAATGGTCTCTGTCTCTGTGCCATGCAGCTGGCTGGTAATCAGCCAACTGCCCACTGCCTGGAGACAGCTAATATGGGCTTCAGCACCCCCCGGCCCTAGTGAGGATAAGCAGTACAGAAAATGGATGGATGGATGAATTATGGTAGGTTGCATTCATGCCATCTACAGGCCAAACCATATATGTTGTCACATATCTCAAAATGACGTTCGTGGATTATTTAATTTCAGCCGATTAAGGTTAAAGGAAAAAACAGAGTAACAATTACTATATGCATCATGTCATACATAACCAAAAGATTGATGGCAGGGAGTTGCAGCTCGCAATCTGAAAAGATGTGTGCGGTTGGTCGATGTGGAAGTTGATCATCCCATATACCGCGGCATAAGTGTAAATGACCTGCAGCCTCAAGTTTCTGTGGTCACGACACATGCCCGTACCCCAATTTGGGCTAGCTCTCACTTAAGTTAACAGCTTGGTGAAATACAGCCTCAATTGAGGCACGTGGCACTCAAGTGACTTTACTTAGTGTCACTGATACAGGGTGATTCAAACATTCCTTTATTACAGGCGTGCTAAGACCCCATATACTGTAATCTTAATATTACAGTTTCGTTGTAGTAAGAAAGGGAAATGTATAGTATGTTTATCAGTTCGCTCTTTCTCTCGATTAACTTCAAAATTTTGGGATTTTCTTTTTCAAATTTGCTGAATTTCAACATTATTATAAATATTATTTATATAATTAGTATGTAATATATTACGGTGGAGACCATCTGCAAAGTGAGTCTGGAATTTCTCTTGCTTCATGGCAGAGGGCAATAGTGAGGCCAAGGTTTCTGATTTGGCGCATACCTCAGCACCAAACTATAAAAATAGTGATATTATTAGCACACTAACAGCAGGTCAAGCCGTCTAGTATTTTTCTCCTTACATGGAGTTTTTTTTTTTTCATAATGGAGAATTACCGGTACTTTCTATCGATGTATTTGTGCAAAAGGAGCAGCGCATAGACTTCATTTGTAATTCAAGACAATGAAACGTTTTTTTGTATGCTACAGTTTATATTTAACCTGTCATCTCATTCATTTCCCCCATATTTCATATGTTATTTGATTATTTCAAATTCTGTGCGCCGTATAACAATTTCGGTTCAGGAATAACACACCCCTCAACCTATATTTTGCCTCTTTTTATTTTGTTTTGTGTTAGACCACTCTAGTCTTGCCCATTTCAGCTCTATTCCGGATTGTCTTGGTCACTGGTAGTAGACGTCAATGTCATTGTAGATTGCTAATATTGTCGCAGTATTCTACATAGTCTGTCATGCTGTGAGTAAATTGGTTTATTATCGCTTAATAAGAGTAATTGCAATCATTGATAAGGGAAGCATTCAGCTGAGGTTGACAGGTTTGCTTTCTTGCTCTGCCAATCAAATGACGAACAAGATGTAGGTTCATTTATTCATAAATCTGACTGTGCCTCACCAGATACTGATTGATAACAAATGCATTAAGTAGTTTTACAGCAGCCTTCCAGAGGAATTTGCTTCTGATCCAAATTGGGTGGACGCAAGCAGGGATATAGGATGACAACTTACCAGCTGCTGTAATCTCTCTACTTCATGCATTTGACACTAAAGTAATAAACGATTTTTACGCAATGTTATGTAATTTAATATTCAATGCCCTATATACTCGGAATAGTCTACATGTGTCTGGAACGATATGGGGGTTCAGGCTGGGTCTTTATGTTGGTTCACACGAAACAGTTTTTGGACTGAAAGTAGGAGGAGGTGTAGACAGCGAATCACAGCACAAGTTCTGCGCCCCACCTCCTGAACAGCCATTGGTGGACAGGGAAGCCTATTAAAAGAGGACATGGACTGATAACTTTGCTGGTATTTGTTAACTTCCCAGTAGTTTACAAGTTATTTTTCCTCGTAAGAAGTCATGTAAAAATTTATTATTTCCAGGATGTACTAACCATGCCATGTTTAAAGTAACGTTTACAGTCATACAAGTGTCATGTATAGGAACATTGTGTATTATGTAGTGCTGGGTTGGGGAAAATATGGCCTGCGAGCCACAAGCAGCCCTCAAGCTTTTTAATCCAGCCTACCAGAGGGAAATGGTAAAGATATGATAATAGAAATAAGAAGTTAAGAAGTACTACTAATGAAAATGTGTATTTTTGTATTTGTCTTTGTGCTTAGTAGCCCCCGTTTTAATTTGCACTACACAATACAGCAGCATCTAGCTGTCAAATATTACTTAGTGTCCCTCTAAAAAAGTAAACCCTGAATTTATGTATTTCATTTTGCAAAAGGCTTACAATAAACTGAAGATAAATCCAAACTTGTCATCCTATGATGACACTGTAGTCAAGTGGTTTTTTATGTGTATTACTGGAATAAATACATATTTGCTGGAATTTTTAACGTCATGGCTTGCTGCCAAGTTTTATTGTCATTTTTCTAGAAGAATAAATGTGCATTATTAGTGCATCAAATCGTCTTGTTACACTTGGAAATACCATATTTTTCAGACCATAAGGCGCGCATTTATGTTACATTTATATTATTTTGTTAAGCAATTTTTCACAAGTATGGCGCACCCGAAGAGGCAAAATAAATACAAACTACTATAAGAGTTAGAGTTGCATAAAACCAAAAAAAATCATTTTGGAGCCTATGAAAAAAAACAACTTTTTTTCAAACCCACCAATTTTTATCTTAATGTTAGACTAGAGTAATTGCAGTACTCATTTTTCTACTTATTCAAATTGATTAATATTGATAAAAATAATTGTTTGCAAAATTAGTTGTTAAATTCCAGCTCAATCATTTAATAGCTTGCTCAAAAACTATTTTTTTAACTAACAAATATGAATGTTATAGTAATAGTATAAAAAGTAGTATAACATAGTATAATAGTAGTATAAAAATTTGAGCAAATTTATGAAGTGCATTTCAAGTATTTGTGGTGCGCATGGATATTAAAATATATTTTAAAGGACTTTGTGTATTAGTGCCTTTTAGTGGTAAAAAAGACTTTTCATTAAATGAAAAACTATAGTTTCGAATGATAAGCAAAAATACATGAACTATCATATAAACATGCATTAAAAAAAATACTATGTAGATACATTTGTATTTATTTAAATAATATGGGGGTGACACGGCAGCTGAGTGGTTTGCGCGTCGCCGGCCATAGTTAAAGTCATGAGTTGAAATGCAGCTACCAGCTATGTTCCCTCTAATTTTTCATGTATCTGAGCAAACACACAAGCTCCCTGAGCAAACTGAGTACTACTGTGAGCAACATCAGATATGCATGCTTTATTTTTAAATAAGTAATTTGGTCCACTTAAAAAAATACAAAAATCTGAAAAATGGGATGTGTAAATGTTATACAGTAAGTATGTGAGAGTCCTGCTTTGGCCTGGCCGAGGGTCCTGTTCTGGAAGATATGAGACATATACACCTTTCAGACATAATATTTTGCTCACATTAAAACATTCACATTTTGCACAATGATTTGTGCAAGCAATACTACCAAGCATACTACAGAAAGACTACTATGGAAACATTACAAAAACACCACAGAAATAATACTACAAGAATACTACACAAATAATACAAAAAATATATATGACAGAAAAAATACTACAGAAATACTTCTATGGAAATACTACTGTGACACTACAGAAATACAACTACAATATTACGACCAAAATACAACAATTCCCCTGCGAAAATACTACTACGGAAATACTGCTAAAATACTGCAGTAATACTGCTATGGAAATATGAAAACTGAAATACAATGTTTTGCAGAGTAGACCTTTCTGACTTGAAAAAGAGAAAAATCCAATTTCACCGCTTTTTCTTTCATTTGCACATACTGTCAACCATTCCATCTTAAAAGATCTGCATTTCTTTTTTTACTGTGGCTTGGTGAGTGGATGTGTCGCTACCTGTTCGTTTCGCCATAAAGCGGGGTTTATATTAGCATCTATTAACCCGCTAGCTAACTTGCACAGCGCATATAGGCGGGGCCCAGACGCAAGCAACATCAATGCCATGATTGGCTTTGTACCGTAAGTGAACTGTATCGTATCATTGGCTAGACACCTGTCACTCACTGAGTGAGAAACAAAAAAAACCCAATATTATTGAGCGAATTAATTAGATTAGATTAAGTCTAATATTAGACATTAATTAATACGTTATGTTGATGTTGTTTATGCGCTGGATAGATTTTCTTGTGCGCTGAGAATGTGCGGGCAGTGCGTAATTGCGCCCGCGCGTAGCTTAAAGGGAGCATAGGCTACCAGCCTTCCTGTGCGGAGTTTGCATGTTCTCCCCGTGCTTGCGTGGGTTTGCTCCAGGCACTCTAGTTTCCTCCCACATGCTAGGTTTATTGGCCGTTTTTATTTTTCCAACATGAAAATCCTCAATCTAAATTATAATTCACATCAAAGTGATTGCAGGTTAGATGAGTGCTGATTATGTGTGCTGATGCTGAACTGTGTGTCCTTGACCCCTCGAAGGGGAAAAACAAACATGAATTTGACAGCCCCCGTATTAGTTTATCTCATTTCGTGCGTTCCAGTCAAATTCTCCTCAAACGACACAACAACCCCGACAACCTCAAATAAGTCTTACCCAACTGACACTGTCCGATTCATGCTGACAAATGTAGTTAATTTTATTATAATGTGTAAATATTGATAAATGTTTGTTAGTTTACTCAGATTTTGATGATCCTGTCTTTAGTTTAAAAAAAATATGTATACATGCAAACATTTGTTATGGTTGCAAATTCTTTCTCGTACCTTTTTTCAATAAAACTGTGGATATTTTAAATCAAATTTATACAATGTTTTAATACCAACATGTTTTTCAATTTGAATAACACATTGAAAAAAACCAAAATTATTTCCGTCGTAATTATAAATCGTAGTCAAGGAGGTAGAGCGCTTGTCTTGGGACCGAGCAGTTGCTTCTCTGAGTTAAATGTTGAATTTCTTGGGCAAGGACACCAAATACCTAATGCCTCTGATAGGCAAGTAGGCGCCTTGCATGACTGCCTCTAGCCATCGGTGTGTGAGTGTATGTATGAATGGACTTTGGGAGGTCTTCAGTGACTTGAAAAGCGTTATATAAATGCAGATCATTTACCATTCATAAAAAGGTCCCAAATTTAAAATAACTCTATTCCGGGGTAGGTAGACTTTTTGAGTTGTGGGCGGCATTGAGTTAAGATTTGGCAGAGCGGCCAGGCCTGAAAGGGAAAAAAACGATCGATTGATTGATTTGATTTGGATTTTTTATACGTCTTGATCCAATACATTGGCGATGCATGAGGAAGAAAGATATCCTTTTTTATAATATGTATTTATGAATAAGTACAGATTAAAAAATGTGCATGTACATGTTATGTTTCATTTTAGATTTGTTCAATAACGGACGATTTCTTCAAATTGGCTTTGAACCACTCAGAATAAACGCAAAGTAATATATTATGCAATGCCTTTTCCATTTTAAGAGCAACATTTAAAATACATGCATTAAAAGCACAAGACGAGTGCTTTCTTTTGAATGACAACTGATAAATATCTTGATAAATAAAAGAAAGACATAACAAATAATGCAATTAAAGAAAAATGCACTCGTAAAACACTATATTAAAGATGACATCATTTTAATGCAAACAATGAGGTACATCATGTTTTTGAATTTTTTTATAGAATAGAGGCCCACATGGCATAGTGCAGACCTGGGCACTCCGGTCCTGGAGGGCCAAACGTCCTGCCAGATTTTGAAGTTTGTTCTTCTTTAACTCAGGTGATACAAATTATAACCTCGTTAGCAAGCTAGCAAGTGCTCGTTAACGATACTGGTGATTGCAATCACCTGTATTGGATCAGAGAAACCTCAAAAATCATGCAGAACATACGGCCCTCCAGGACCGAAGTGCCCAGGTCTGGCATAGTGTGTACAGCCCTTTTCTATGGTCACTAATGTACTGGGAAATAAAAGATTCAAACTTAGTATAATTGTAATTACTCTCTTATTTAATTACCATAAGGTAATCGTTGCTCCCCTCAAATTGTGTATACATTGCTATTATAACCCTCCCCCCGACCCCACTTGTTTTTATCTTAAATCTTTAGTGCGAGAAATGTTCTGTCAATGTCGATTAAGGAAACCCACCATCAAATGACTACGAGTGTTATCGCGTCTGTAACCTTTGTTAGGAGTCGGTGCGAATGTTTGCCGCAGATTCGTTTAATGTTTAAAAATGTTGTTTGAGACAACACAAAGGTCGTCCGCCTATTATCGTTGCGCTTGCTGTCCTCGCGAGAGGCCCGTCAGCACAGATCCGTTTGTCAACCTTTACGTTGGACTTTTATCTTGAACAAGTCGCACTCATAAAGCCACCTGCACCTCGCCCACCTGTCTTATTTAATGCAAACTTGCAAAGGCTAAAACCCTAGCAGCAGCTATTTTTAAATCACACATGAGTATATTTTATTTTATTGTGATACAAAGTCTGACCTAATAGCTTCTTGGACCCATATTTGGTGTTGTTTTGTGAAAATGTAACAGGAACCATGTGATCACTCCCAACCAATTAGGAACCAAAGGTTATTATCATTGTGTAACTTTTTTGCTCTTTTCTTTTCAACCTAAATTGCATCATTGTAACAGTATGATCTAATGTAATTTTGTTTTTAATGTAAAGTAAAACGTTAATTGTGCCCATGTCGGACTGCACGTAGACAAACACAAACATAAAAGCATACATTCTATATAAATCTGAGTTGCTGTCCCGTTTTCTACCGAAAACCTTAGTTGTAACTCTTTGAGATTCCGTTGGGATGTAAAATGGATTACAAATTAGATGTGAGTTTTCTTATTATTGTTGTTATACAGGGTGATTCAAAAGTCCTAGGCACATTTTGACATTGAATATCTTAACTTAAGGATATGAAAACAGATCTGGTAAATTCAGAAAGCTTGTAATCTTAATTTTTAGCTTGAATGGTCAATGTGAGCACCATTGGTCATACGACACACATCAAGCCCTTTCATCCATCTTCGCTGCTTATCCTTACTAGGGTCACAGGGGTGCTGGAGCCCATCCAAGCCATCTCCGGCCAGTGGGCAGGAGACACCCTGAACTGGTCTCCAGCAAGTTCCAGGGCACACAAGAGACTGACAGTACACCCACTCATACAGACCTAGGGATGATTTCAACTGGCCAATTTACCTGGCATGCATGTTTTTGGAATGTGGGAGGTAACCGGAGGGTCTGGAGGAAACCCACACAAGCACAGTGAAAACGCGCAAACGCCGCACGGGAAGGCTGCAGTAGCTTGTATTGAACCTTGGACCTCCACTCTGTAGGGCTGTGCGCCAACCACCCACACACACGCATGCCAATAGTTACATTTTTGCCAAATGCGTCCCAGCGTTGCATTGTCAATGGTTGCAACAGCTTCTCTTATTCATGCTTTAAGATTATCCATGTCTCTTGGAATAGGCACATAGACCAATCCTTTCACAAATCCCCACAAAAAGAAATTGCATGGTGTGATATCTGGGTGGCCAGAACAAGGACCGTCCAATTCATCTGTCTGGCAGTGTTGTGTTAAGGAACTGTCTAACCCTGAGGCTCCGGTGTGGTGGCGCCCTATCTTGTTGGAAAATTAAGTCACCAGACTCTCAGTACCTCATATGCGAGGGCTGTGCTTGTTAACTTTGCCATTTACGGGGAGAGTCGCCTCATCGCTAAATCGTCATATCCGTCGTCTTCCATCTTCTGTTGCATTGCAATGCAAAAGTCGTCTTCTTAAGACACACAAAAGAGGACACTAAAGTTCACTACTGGTGCTTCTGATGGATTTATGGGGACTCTGCTGTAAAGCAGTTCGAACTTGTTCAATCACATCTTCTGAACTTAAGGGGCTTCACGTTTTTTTAGCTGGGCATAAGCACCCATCTGTTATGAATTTACCATGCTATCTCACAGCGGACTTCCTCTCTGGTGGCTGCTTTTCCAACTTTTCTGCAAAATGCACGTTGAACAACAGTCAACAGTCCATTATTCAGACAATGTACAGGTGCTCTTAATGATTTGTTGGGCAAGGGTATAAGCAATGTATTTCCTTTTGGAAATGTAGGACAGTTCATAGATAGCTCTTATCTTTAACCAGAACCAGATCAAGCTTGTTAGAAAAAGAAAAATAAGCTCATTCGTGGTCAGTCATTAACAAACAGGCAAGCAACACTTTAAATCCCTACCCTCCACCCCCCCATCGGGATCCAAGACAAATATGAGGGGGGTGGCGGCCGGTTACATTTTTAACAGGTTCTGCTCAGTGCCACTCAAGTCTTCACTGGTTTTATCTGGTTTGCGTGTTGCAAAGCTACAAGGTCACAAAGGATCTACCAGAGCAACCTACAGTATATCAAAAATAAAATGACACTCCTCATAGTTGTATGCACAAAAATATGGCCAATTCAAACTTCTTCCCCAGCTCTGAAATACATGGATTAACCTAAGACTCTAATTTAAAATGCAGTGCTTGTACGTGTGCTTAAAATCCTAGAAAGTCCTTGAATTTTGATGTTGTGTTAAGGTTTTTTACTTGAATTTTAAGTGTAATGCTTGAAAATGTTGCCATGTTTACCGGCAGTCCTACTCGATGGACTATTTATTCATTAAATCAAGAAAAATGAAACAAATTTTGCAGAAACACGTTCTCTGGTGGCTTCACTTTTCCACTGCATTTCTTCTAACCTCGTGACTAACTGCAGCGAGCATGAGTTTGTATGGAGTCATGTGAACCATCCCGCACAAGAAGATGGGTGAAGAGTCCAAGGAGCCGGAGGAATTGGAAAGTTGGCTTTGAAAGTGCCCATCACTGTGAGTGCTTGAATTGGGGCATGGAAAAGGTTTACGAACCCTGGAAATGTCTCGCTCTCAATCTAATGGCACTTTTCCTCTACACGGCTCTAGCCTTCCTTTCTTTGCCTTTTTTTTGTTTATCCATTATGAAAAAGTTCTAGGTCCCTGGCACGTCCATTATTGGTACCACCTTTTTTGCGTTTCCAAAACACAGTCCCGGGGACTAAATCGTCACATGGGTCGATGGCGACTACTAACGACCACTGACAACCACTGACAACTACTGATTTGTCAGAAAGGATCTTCCACGAGACCTGATCCAAAACAAATTGCGGCCATTGTGTGTCCGTGTATTACCTTTACAAAAAACTATTTTTTTCGAGTTGTAGCTACCTGTATCTCTGCCCGTGGTCAGTTTGCGAGGTGCAGTCGATGAACAAATCCAGCAGGAGGTCCTATTTAAAATAAAACATAAGAGTTTGATTTCTTATTAAAGGGTAACATTTGCTGTTGTAATGTGACAATATAGCGGGGTTCTTCTACCTTTTCGAGGCGAGGCCCACTTTTTCGTGATATCTCAAAGCACACCGTCTGTTAAATGTTTAAAAGTTCATTTCTGGCACCAGTTTATTTATATTATTTTTTTTAGAAAGTTTTAAATTATTATGTCACTGAAATCAAATTGTAAAAAGTTGTTCTTCATTTTATTTTGGTTCACAATTTTACTGTATGTTTGGATTTGACTACATTTTTAACCCGGTTCTCATGGTTCACAACATATTCACCTTGTTTTTCCAGAAAAATAAAAGCAAGAAGAAATTTAAAATGCGATAAAAATTAAATGCAAGTGGAACAAACTTTTTTTTTAACAATATTTTTACTTTTTTTTCAATGGCATGCTTTTTGGCAAAGTTCAAATTGGGGAATCCGCTGCAGCTACCAGTGATCAAGATTACCTAAATTAGTGCCAACATTGGTCTAATAAAAAAGTTTTTTTTAAATGTATTCTAAAAAAAAAAATCAGTAATCATTCCAGGCTTCAACACCACACAATCAAAAAGAGACATTCACCTTTGCAACCTTACCTTAAAAGAATGCACCTGCAGACCCAACCTGTCATGGTTGCCATGGCGCCCAATTGGCCGTGCCTGTGTGTGTCACGGTTGCCGTGGTACCCAATTGGCCCCGCCAGTGTGTGTCACAGTTGCCATGGTGCCCCATTAGCCCCGCCCGTGTGGTGCTGCGGCTCGTTGAGAGATTGACTTTCTGTGTATATAAAGCTCAGCGCTCTCTTGCTTCAGTGTCAGCCCGTCAAACAAACCTCTGCCCCACAAGACGTGGGTTCTGACTCGGCCCTGTTTTCCTGTGATATCTCCAGTCCGGTATTGCTACCGTTTATTTTTGTACTGTTTAATTTCGGGTTCCAGTTTTGTTTCCGTCTGTTTTTGTCCTGTTTATTATTTTCTCCAGTTTTCGTTTCAGTCTAGTTTCTCCTGTTATTTATCGATATCCTGATTTGTTGTCAATCCTGTCTGTCCCTTCCTGTCCGGTATCGACTCCATCTGTCCGATATCAACTCGGGCTATTGGAATTGGTCTCGTCGGTCTCTGGATTCCGGTCTTTCCACACCAGACCGGCTACCTAACATGCATGACTCCCCATTTCCCATCAAATAAAGGCTTGTGTGAGAACGTCACGCGATTGGGTCCTGTATCTGTTCGGGTTCTGACACAACCAAAGAATTTTCCGTGCACACATCTATTTTTGCAATTTTAACCTTGTGTGAAGATGACGTGAATCTTTTTACATATAAGTGCCTTACTTTGTTGTTGTCAAACTGTTTTTTTTAAGGTTCTGATAATCGAAATGCTAAAGCCCCCGACATACGAAACAATGACAAAAATTACAAATTACAAAACCAAATGTTTATTTATATGGGCATAATTTGTTAATGGCATTGAGGGCCATCCAAGACTGCATCAGGATCGTCAGGTAGGTAGGTGCACTTCAGTATCAGAATCACCTTTATTATCATTGGATTGCTGCAACAAAATTACTGTTGTCCTCCAGTTGGAAAATATACAGAATAAAAAATAATACATAGAAAAATATTAAATGTTCACCTCTAATAAGAATTCACATCTGAAGAAAAACAACAACAGGGATGATGCACTTCAAACTAACAAGTCAACATGACAACTCAAATACCCTATATTTGCACAAAGTTACGGAAATGAAGTGTACATAAAGTAAACTGTACAACGTAAAAACATGTAACATTACGAAAATAAAGCAAAAATACTTCTGCAAATGACGTGGATGGATTGTGTTATGAGTGCACTGCAGGAAAGAGGTCTAAATATAATGGAAGCTAGAGCTCTTGTTGGTGATAGAAAGGAGTAGAGAGGTGTTGTGAAAGGATAGTGGGATTGTGGACGCGTTCTTAAGGATGGGCTGGGCACCCGTATGATGCGGCAGGGGTAAACCAGTGAGAGCTGTCGGGCCCTGCTGTTGAACAAAAAAGTGTGTTGTGTCACCCTGACCCGAGTGACATGGCCACTTTCTGGTGTCCCGTTTCATCTGGAGGGACGAAAGCATGACCAACTTGGGTGCCGAGGTGCCTAACTTGTTTGGGTGTTTGGGCAATTGGGTCGGCCATGTTCCAAAAAATTTTGTGTGTTTTTTTTTTTTTTCCTGTTTTTGTTTTTTTCGTTATTTATTTCCTTTTTATTTTCTTTGTTATTGTATGTGTGTGTCTTGCTGTCGGTCACCCCTCTTGAGGGATATGACCAAGGTAGATAGATAGATAGACTTCTGCAAATAAAATAATTTTACTGCCCAAACTTTCTTAAAACCTAAATGCTACATTTATAGAACCAGTAGTTAAAAACACCTAAAAAATTATCTTGCCTAGGAAAATGATTTTATATAGTTAATACAACATCTTAAACATGCATTCATAACCACATATTCCTATTGTTATTTGATTATATCGCACCAGAGACAAATCGGTAATTAAAATACACCACTACAAAAATTGTCCACCATACAGCCCACCACTCCCCCGCCTAGTTTATATGTTTTTTTTCATCCTTTTGAAGTCTGTATGCCGCAAAATATTTATGGTCACAAGTTTGGATGGAAAATAAGCAAATTTGATGTAGTTTAGGACGCAAATTTGACCATAAGAAGAAGTATGTCGCCCATGCATGGTAATGACGTCATGCCACAGTAACATGGGGTACGACGGTAATTGGAAAAAGGAGACTCAGAATAGTAATTAGTAACCAGGGCAAGGCGAGGAGAGCGGAACCATGTAGTGAAAAAAAGGGGCTTAAGTGTTTATATTCAAGCACAGTGTTATTGTTTGAAAAATGCACGAATAGTTTGCATTGATATCAATTGAAACGGTGAAAGCATTGTTCCTTATATTTCTTTGTGTGCATCTGTTTGTTTTTCTCAGGACAAAGATGATGATTATGGAGAGGAAATGTCCAGGGAAACAAAGCCTAAGGCTCTGCAGGGATGATAGAAAGCGTCGGGGAAAAAACAGGTGAACATCTCCTTTAAACTCAATTATTGCCTACATGTAATATAATGGATGCTGCGCCCTTCAGACACAAATCACTTTTTAATTTCTCCCTTTTTTAAATTTTGTTGTTGCCTTTTGTACTTTTAACTTTAAGTGTTAATAATGCAGCTGATTGCAAGAAATTAAGTTTTACGATACTGCTAAATATCAAATATAAACAAAATAAACATAAAAAAATGCCCTTCATATTTTAGATAACAATCATTATGCATTAAATATGCAATCAAATACATTATGGTCAATATAAAGACTTTTACCTTTAAGAACTATAATAACAGTTAAATAATGGTTAAAGCAATGGAAGCTTATTGGAACAAGTGAATATTATCAAGGCCTGTTAATGCTAGCAAACAGCCATTGACCTATTCTCTAAAATCAGGATGAAATGTATTGGTTGTTACTGTGAAAAACATAATGTTAAGTCCGTACGAAGGTAACAAACTACTGGTAACTAAGCTAAGACCCTAAAGTAAATCAAGCAAAATATGAAAAAATCCTAATGGAACACAAGAATGGCATTTTAAGTTAAAAAAAAAATATATTAAAACAAGTTTTTTCCCCTCTGCAGGACTCTCTCAGAAAATTAGAATATTCTGTCAAAGGTTTTTGTTGTTTGTTATAGTTCCAACAAACATGTCATGATTCACTTTGAGTTAACTGAAAAATTGCAAGTGTTTCATTGTTTTAGTATTATGGCAAAATCTGGAATATGCCATCTCAAAATATCATAAAGTATACTAGTAAGCTGTAGTAGGCTGACTCTTTGAATGGCATTGGGTTAACAATTTTGGTAGAGGGGTCAGGCCAGGAAGAAAACACATTTAAACTGAATGATTTGAGGTTTTGTATGTGCCAATAGTCTTGATACCTCAGCAATACATGAGGAAAAAAGACCTGTGCACCTATCATTTTTTTTTTTTCATTTAATTTTATGAGTAAATGTATATAAAGAAATTTACTCGAACATGTTATTTTACTTTACATAATATTTCGTAAATATATACATTCAATCAAATTGATTACAACACAGGCGGCACGTTGGATGAGTGGTTAGCGTGTCTGCGGCACAGTTCTTAGGTCATAGGTTCAAATCCAGCTACCAGCCTTCCTGTGCGGAGTTTGCATGTTCTCCCCGTGATTGCGTTGATTTTCTCCGGGCACTCTGGCTTCCTCCCACATTCCAAAACTATGCATGTTAATTGGCCGGTCAAAATTTGGTTAATTGGCCGGTCCAAATTCTTCCCTGAGTGTGATAAGCGAGTGAGGATAAGCAGTGCAGATAATGGATGGATGGGGTCGAAACACTCAGAACAAAAGCAAAATAGTGTATTAGTTCCCTGATTTTGAAGGTGGAGTGCGTTGTTTTATGTGTCCTTAAAAAGTAGAATCTTTTTCTCTATTAAATATGTATTAACAATGTCTAACTGAGTTCAAAGAGCCCTTGTATTTTTTTCCACCGACTTTATCCGCTTTTGTCTTACTTTTTTTGCATACCCGTTTGGGCCACATTCAATAGGAGGAAAATGGGGATCTGGTGTCATTATAAAGTGTTTTTACGCTCATCACAGTTGTGGTTTGTTAGTGAGAACGAAAATGGTGAAAGTAAATCACCAAAACGATGATAAAATAAGTTTATTTGAGCGCATCTATGCAATGCACATTCTTGCACACGCACCATAAGGAACTTGACACAGGCTAGAATGACACATGCCAGAAGATGGCGAGTAGAAAAGTTCAAAAGTGCGTACATCACCTTTAAGCATAATGTTTGATAATATGCATTGGTACTTTGCAAGAGTGGCACCAAAACAGCAACTACATTTTTGATAGCAGTACTTTATTTACTACTTTCTACATTATATTTTTCCTCTTTTTGTTTGGCGGGCCTATATTAAAAAGTGTCTGTGGCCTGTAGGGTGCTGTTAGCCATCATCAGCAATACTGAAATAATAAAAAGCTTGCACTGTTTCTGTGGATTTGTAATGAATCCTCAATGTATGGCATGTTTGTTTCTTTAATTGAATTACAAAAAATAATTAACCACATCACACCATTTTAGTGTTAAGAGACAGTCCTGTATATTGTTGTTGGTGTCATATATTGTGAATATGCATTACAAGTGCAATATTCAGGAGTACTTGGCGGGAATTGTCTTGTAGTAATTCATCTTGGTCTAATAATTCTGGGATTTGAACAGAGGTGTGCAGAGTTTTTATACGATTGGTTGATATCTTGCTCTCCGGGTAGTGTCTTGCGGCCCACGAGGGGTTAATGTAGTATTACCACAAACGCTCGGGCCCTCCCATTGACCACCACACACCCCCAGCCCACCCCCTTCTCCTGGAATGGACTATCCCACGGATTCACATGACACACGCATGTGTGTGTGTGTGTGTTATCCAATGCGTCTATATAAAGGAGCATGTGGCCTCAGACGTGGAGTTTTGTAGTCCAGAACTTCCGTTGGCTGCTTCAATCTCCCCGAGAAAAAAAGACAAGCAGCGGCGGGAATATAAATTTGTCAAAGACCAGGACTGCTCGCTCGTGAGAACCGAGGAAATCCTTTCACGAGCACCCCCCTCCCGTTGACCCCCTAACGGTACAAACTGCCCCGAAGCTGCCCCCCGTAAGCAAAAAACGCAAAATGGGTGACCTGCCGGAGGACGGCTCGTTCATGTTCACGTCGGAGTCCGTGGGAGAGGGCCATCCAGGTGAGCGTGGCGTAAATGGAGCAGAAACACATAACATTTGATTTTGAAAAGTTGCGCTATTACTATCAGGGTGGGCATGTTTCGGCATCCAAGTCATAGCACATGTGTTGGGGGCTCCCTTGTATGAACCACGCTAGTGGCAGGGGCAGGGTGGGGTGGTGTTGTGTGCATGTGGAGATGGTTTAAGATTGCATAAAACGTTTTTAGTAGAGCTTTCAAAAACGGTACAAATTGGCAGATTTGAGGGAAATTTGCGGCAAAGTGTTACATCTATTCACATCTTTATAGCAAAAATGGACAAAATTATATTCAGATTTCAATCACATAAATAAAAATATTGACTGATACTGACAAATGTTTTTTGTTATTTTATTAAACGTTAACACCTGATTTAACCTAGTAAAATGATAAGCCTTGCTGATAGGTGATTTTTTTTTAGACAGGAATTTTATTCAAAAATATTGTACTGTATTGATTAATATTTAAGGAACATAATGTATTATTTGACCACTAGATGTTGCTTTCTGGTGTAGTGCAGAGGTCACCAAACATTTATAAGCTGAGGCCTACTTTTTGTAACTGATTTGCACTAAGGGCTACCAATTTTATATGCATTTCTAAAATTATACATATTATATTACTATGTTGTTACCAGGTTTTAGTTAATAGAAGTTGATTTATAATAGGCTCATCACCACCCCAGTTAGAAAACAAATGTCCTGGAAAATCACAATGAAGCATAACTTGTGAGCTATTTTCATAATCTGTCCACAGGCTACGTAGGTGTTCTTAGAGGGCTACCTGGTGCCACCTGAAAATTGATGCTAAAAAGCACAGGAAAAAATATTGACTGCGGAAACTCAAAGTGACCAAAATGCACCATTTTACTTCTTACTATTTTGCCCAGTCTTTTGGAGTTTTTGGGGTACCTGTAGCAGGAAGGTAGCCTACAATTGTGTCAGCTCCCTTTAGGTGAGGCTCATGTTAAGTAAAATAAAAGCTCATTTCTTGAGCTCTGGTAATTTAAAAAATGCACAATTATTTTGTAATCCATGTATTGGGTGTGCAAAAAATCTATTCACATTCTGACTTTTTTTTATCTCAGATTTGGTTTTGGAGTAAGAATGGCGGATAATGGGCTCTTATGTTTGTGCAAAAAATGTGTCCTGAATACATCCTAGAAATGTGAAAACAAAGCTTAAGTTCAAAGACGTGTTTGGGCATCTGTGTCTGAAAGTCTTTGTTCTTCAGTTTTATTTTCATGTTTCAGAACATTATCTGCCATTCTTACTCCAAAATCAAATTTGAAATAGAAAAAAAAGTATTGTCTATTTGATGTGAAAATGTGTATACATTTTTTGGAACACTCTGTATTTTCACTTATCAACTTAATCAATATTGTTTTTTTTTTGTTTTGTTCTGTTTTTTTCTTAAGTTTTTCCTACCACCAGTGTGTGCTGAATAAAAAAAAATATTTTAAAGATAATTTAAGTAACTATTTATTTGGCATAAACACGCTGGTGTCAAAATATTTTAAATCAATAGCCCCTTTACGGTTGACTGCAAATTTCACAAAATAAAAACATCCTCTCTGGCCATAACATCAACATCATCCATAAGTGAGACCCTTTGCAAAGCGATTACATGCTTCTTACCAAACAAAAAAGCTAATATTAGTTGTGATAATCAATAACCAAATATTTTGCCTTCCAGTCCACATTTTAGAAAGCATGAAGAATTGGCTTTATACTACAAAAGTTCACTGCAATATTTAATCTGATTTTAGCATCATCAGATCCATCCAATTGTTGGGATGTACATGGCCCCCTCAACCAACCCCCGGCCTTGAATCAACTCCTCCTCCTGTCAATGTGTCATAATCCTGTCAAAGTCCATGTTGCTTCATCCATAATCAGTAAACAGCAAAACGGGGTAAACACCTTGACCCGCTTCACAGACGCCCACATTATATAATGGTGACTTTTATCTTTTTGGGGGTCAGTTCCTTCTTTTTGGCGTAAATTGTGGTAAACACGGTGACCCGTATTATGTCACGTTAACAGTATTGTATATAACGTCATATTTGAGAGTGAGTATTACACCTTTGGTCCATTTTAGACATATGTGACTTGAAAATAATACATACGTACAAAACGTGATTTTTTTTTTAAATGTTTGCATGACTCTATGTGAATGATTGGCTGCAGACTTGTCTAGTGTACTCTGCCTCTACTGGAATTAACCATTGAAAATGGAAATGTATTTGTAATTATTTGGGGATGTATTGGTTACCTATTAAGATCAAAAATAGTACTTAACCTTGTTTGCACAAAACACTCAATTTCTTTTTATTTTTCCAAGATGATATCCGATGTATTATGCAATGTGTACCATTGAACAGCTTGGAAGTAAAGTAAGGCGTAGCGTACAACATGACTTGATAACACTGCAAGGTCTGCTATATTCTCACAGAATACTGCATCGAAAACATGTTGAAAGGATTAGTAACTCCAAAAATATTTCCCTCCACCCAAAAAAAAAGATTTTTGCACCAAATAAAAAAGGTATTTTAATTAAAAACTTAACGGTACACTGTTTGATATTTGGCAAGTAGATGTTGCTGTATTGTGTAGTGCATCTGGAATTGAGTGCTACAAAGCACAAGGAAAAGACAAACAACATAGATTTAAAGTAAAAAAAAAACACCCAATTTTTCTTTTTATTTGCCCAGCCCAGTGGCCAAATTGAGGACAAATATGTCAGTTCCCACTAGGTGAGGCTAATGTTATGTAAAATAAATGCTAATTTCCTCACCCATGAGTAGCAACAATATAAATTACAATAAAATAAAACTATATCAATATTTTTTTTAATATTTTTTAAATTGTCGATTAAAAAAATGTGTATAATTTATGTGTTTTCTATCTTTTTTGTTTTGTTTCGAGAGGACACTTATTAAAAGGAACATCGTGTATTATTTAGAGCCTCCTAGTGGTAAGACGAGCGTCATTAGAAAATGTTAACTTCACTAATAAGCAAAGTATTAGATAATCATGCAATTTTAAAACACTTGCAAGTTGAGGAATTTGCATTTATTTTACATAACATGTGCTTCACCTAAAGGGAAATGACATAGTTGATTGCCATCTTCTACGCGTACTTAAAAACCTCAAAAAGGCTAGGCAAAAAAAATTGAAGTTAAATTGTGGGGTTTGGTCATGTTGACTCTCCGTAGTTTGTATTCTTCATTTTGCTTTTTAGCACTTGTGTTCGGTTTCACTACACCAGGTATCTCCAACGTGGTGCCTGCAGGCACCAGGTTAACCCCCTTAGTCAGACAACCTGTGTAGCCGGCAGACTAGTTCTCAGTGTGAGTTTCTCAGAGATTTAATTTCTAACTGGCGCGATATTTAGTGGTTAACTGAGCCTATTTTAACCTCTAATAATTACAACCAGGTAATAACATGGTAACAACACAGTAATAGCATGTTCTGAAATCCATATCAAACTGGTTGCCGATTGCGCTAATCAGAAACAATAAAGTAGCTCTCAGCTTCAAAAAGTTCAACAATCTAGTTGTCAAATAATACACACTGCCTCTTTAAATCATATGCAAAACATTGAAACAAGTATTTGAATTTCGAAGCATGGCTGAATTTACAGTTTTTGTCCCCAAAACAAGGCAAATGTTGTTTCTGATGTAACATGCACGCTGGATTGCTTCACCCTGCCAGTTTGAAGGGGTGCACACAAAGCGCGCGCCACATAAATGGGGCTCTTATTGTGCCATTGTCTCACTACGCTGCACCACACATTTCCTTTTTTTTCCCTGCAGCAACTTCTCCAGCAGACTCCTGTTGATTAACATTGTCTGCCATGAAACTTTCTAAAAATGTTAATTGATTTGTTTTGTTCTTCCAGACAAAATCTGCGACCAGATTAGCGACGCTGTCCTGGACGCGCACCTGAGACAGGACCCCGACGCCAAAGTGGCTTGCGGTGTGTAACTCTGAGCACTCTGATAACTCTGCCCTGCATTCTTTCCTGAATGAAGAAGAATGTACAGAGTGTTTCAATCAATTTGATATTCTCTGAGATGTAAATTTTACAGAAAGTACATGATTAGATAGATAGATAGATACCAAAATGAAATAAAAAGTATTAATGTTGAAGATCTATTCTACCAAATCTGAATGAGAAATTCCAAAGCATGTGGATTATGTGAACGATTTCACAAGTGTTCAATATGCGCACCCCCTGAGACATGGCATACGTCAAGTAGGTAATCCAGCTCCTACCAAACATGCTGAAGCATATCTAGGTCAGGAAAATGCTTCAATTTTGGGTAAAGTATTTGAAAATGATTAAAATTATTTCCGCGTTTCCTTGCAACCTGGCTCAATAGACTTCACTTTTAAATGAAGAAAAAAATGACGCCTATGATAACTACAGTCCTCATTATTGAGGTGTCATGTAAGCGTAATTGACCCTTTACTGTCGAATCCAAGAGGGCAGGTTTATCAGACTACCCATGGGAATTCCGGTTCTTTTTTGAAAAGCGGCTCTTTCAGCCCGGCTACCCAAGAAAAGACAGCTCGTTTAGCTCGCAAACGCTCCTCAGATTTTTTTTTCTTTTAGAGATATATGATAAATAACAATAAAACATTATGCACATTGTGCTGGCTGGCAACCAGTTCATGGTGTCCCCTGCCCACTGCACCTAATTATTGAGTAGTTAATAATTTTACTCATTTTTCTGCTTTTTACGCATACAGTACTGTTTTGTTGTCTTCCTTTTTCAATTACATTATTACCCAACACCTTCACTCTGAAAATGCTGGTCTATTAGTGATCCCAGGAGCCAAGAAGCGATATGAAGGTTCAAGAGCGTTCCCCATTTGGGCCCCAGTGCTGTGAAATGCTCTGCCCACTGAGATTCAACCTGCAACCTCAGTGGAACGGTTTAAATCTAGGCTTAAAACACACTACTATTCTATAGCTTATCAATGACCTATATTTAATGTTGAGAATATATGTGTATAATTTGTTATTGCAACATCCGTTGCATCCTGGTCATTCTGGAAGGGGGATTACCTCATCTTCTCAAGGGTTCTTCATTTACCTCATGTTGAGGTTTTGAGATTTTTCTTGCCCTCATGTAGGTTTTAGTTGAGGGGATGGTGTAATAATGGTCTGTAGTTTGCAATAATCTGTGGTCTGTGTAGCCCTTTGAGACTCCTTGTGTAAAGGGCGATACAAATAAACTTGACTTGACTAAAGGACCCTTTTTGTAAAGAACCAGAACAGGATCAGGACCCAAACGCGTGACGTTCTCACACAAGCCTTTCATTTTACGGGAAATGGGAAGTCATGCACTTTAGGCAGCGGTCTGGCGTGGAAAGACAGGAAGCCAGAGATCGATTCCAATTGCCCGAGATGATATCCGACAGATGGGGTAGATATCGGACAGGACGGGACAGACAGGATAGATAATGAATCAGGATATCGAAAATGAACAGAAGAAACTAGACGGGAACAAAAACTGGAGAAAATAATAAACAGGATTAAAACAGACGGAAACAAAACTGGAAACCAAAATTAAACAGGACAAAATAAACGGGAACAATACCGGGCAGGAAATACTAACAGGACCGAGTCGAAACCCACGTCTTGCGGGGCAGAAGTTCGTTGACGGGCTGACCCAGGAAGCATGACAGCGCTGAGCTTAAAATAGACAGAAAGCCAATGTGTTAACGCAGTGGCGCCACACGGGCGGGGCCAATTGGGCGCCATGGCAACGGTGCCACCTTTTCCGTGTTTGTAAACGAGTGTGACGAATTGAAGCTGCGCGTGAATTGTTTAAGCAGAATTCATGTCAGTTTATAGCAGCCCAATGACACAAAAAGATTGTAGATAGGAATAGCGCAAAATAGCACAAAGCATGTGCTAGCAGCATCAAAGTCACTCTATTTCAGTCATCAAAGCAAAAAAAAAACGTTTTGCTGGATTTCTTCCTTTGACGGTGCTGGAAAAAATGGAAAATTGGCCTTGAATGCTTAAACTTGGCCATGAAAGAGATGTCCAAACCCTGAAATTATATGCTAGCGAGTTAGTACAGGAAAATACCTATAATTTTTGAATAATATTATATTATTAAAATTAAAAGGATATATATATTTTTTTTAAACAAATTGTATTTGCAGTGTGTTTCTTTTAACTGCGACAAGGCAATGAACCTTTTGCTGATGTTGCCACATCATCACTATTTAAACCACATTAGAGGGTCGAAGGCTGGCTGTTTTTTAGGTATTTCTTTAAGATAGTCGTGATTGCATTATCCTGTTATATTGTTAAAACTTCTTACATATATTTTGTGGGTTATGACCGTCCCTTTTTTGTTGGTAAGAAAAGAAAACCCAAATCATTATTTAAACAAGTAGACAACAAGACTACTTCTGTGACTCGCTTGTTGCATTGTTGC
Source organism: Urocampus carinirostris (assembly GCF_059441175.1). Classification (NCBI taxonomy): domain Eukaryota; kingdom Metazoa; phylum Chordata; class Actinopteri; order Syngnathiformes; family Syngnathidae; genus Urocampus; species Urocampus carinirostris. The sequence continues at coordinate 8,104,939 of NC_142361.1, forward strand.
ATCCACCAAGTCCAGCACTTTTACAATCACCTTCATCAGAAGATCCACCCTTCTCCAGTTTTCTTGTGACTATTCACTCTGCTGTCCATTAAACGCTAAAATGCCCGCAGAATATGTACTTGAAAAGGGAAAAAGATATTGTGCAGTGCAGCTGCTACAATTTACCTTAAATTTCGAACTACATGCCACTACTTTTTGCTACATTTTAAACACTGAGGCTTTACATCTGGTGTGGCTACAGTAAGCCTCATGTTATGCAAAATACAATAAATAAATAAATACAAATTTCTGGGGAAAAAATGAAGCGAATGCAATTCGGTCCGATACCGCGGCAACTACGGATGACAACACAAAAAGACAATGTCTATGTCGCAGTCTGGCACTATTCTTAATAAAGTTGCTCTTGTGTTGTTGGACTCACATTTTACGCAACGCACTGTTTAGGCGTTCTAGTTCATATGTGTTTGTCTTCGTAATCGCCATCTCAAATGGTCACACGATCTGAAAACACGTGAATTAAACAACCGGGGCTAGTTGTACAAAGACAAAATTAAGTTTCATTCTTAAATTTGAGCATGCAGCCTTTAATCTGGTGCAATCTGTAGTGCAGAAATTATGGTATTTAGTTTTCCTTATAACCAACTACTTTACCTAAAGTAAAATGAACTTGCTTGGGTTATTTTATATGCCTCAGAAATTTTACTTTTGTATTACCGTAAATTCCGGGCTATAAGCCGCTACTTTTTTCCCCAAACTTTCAACCCTGCGGCTTATTCAGTGATGCAGCCAATTTATGTAATTTTTCTAACGGCCGCCAACGGCGCTTGAGTACAAAAGGTCTATATGACAAAGTTATTTTCTGACACTGAGGAAGACTACTTTGATGGCTTCAGTTCTAAGGAGGAAGATGAGGTTTACAGTTTACCGGGATTTTTACAAGTACGGTATGTTTTTTTACCAGACCTGTTTACTGTGTTGCTAGTGTGTTGCTACCATTAACTGCCCTGTCACAGGCACCGTTTGCGATGAAAGTTATATTATTATTATTATTAAAACTTTGAAAACTCTCTCGGTGACTTTCTTTGTAAATATGTGTAACCCATGTATAATATGTATTTGCAACTGTATATTTTTGTAATGTATTTATTTGTATTTATTTTAGACACTTATTCTGATATGTTTTGCACGGGCGAATGAAAAAGGAGGGGCGGAAAAAACGCGGGGTGACGGGAAGTGGGGACCGGTAAAGGTATAGAACAGACAGACCTGTTTGTGGACGCGCGGGATGATAGTGGATATATATTTTTCCCACCCTTACCTTTGGAAATATACACTTTTTTCCTTGGATTACTTTCAACGGGACCCGGACTCTGCAGGTCTGCATCAAACCTTAAGTACCGTTATCATTTTCCGTTCATTTTGCGGGCTGTGATTTTTGGACTGTGTACTTTAATGAAGGACATTTAGTTTCAATCGCGGGACTTAAAGTTGGGTTTGGGTTAATTTTGTGTTTGTGTTACATTTTTTAATGTGGGCTTATGCGGCTTATATACAGGTGCAGCTTGTGTAAGTACAAAATCGGTTTTCCTCTTAAAATGTGGTGGGTGCGGCTTATAATCAGGTGCGCTCTATAGTCCGGAATTTACGGTGCTTTGTTGTCCGAAATTATTTTTTTAAGCTCTCAGATGCCCTTTTTGTTTTATGAGATTATTTGATGTATCCTTAGTAATATAGCAAATATATAATTAAATAAGATATAAACATTCTGAAAATGCTGGTCTACTAGTGATCCCAGGAGCCAAGAAGAGATATGAAGGTTCAAGAGCGTTCTCTATTTGGGCCCCAGTGCTGTGAAATGCTCTTCCCCCTGAGATTCGATCTGCAACCTCAGTGGAAATGTTTAATTTTAAGATTAAAACACACTTCTATTCTATAGCATATGAATAACCTATATTTTATGTTGACAATATAAGGGGATGGGGTCATAATGGTCTGTAGTTTGCAATAGTCTTTGATCTGTGCAGCCCTTTGATACTCTGTGATTAAGGGCTATACAAATAAACATGACTTGACATTCAATTGCACATTTGTGTCCGTTTTGCTTCCTCTCAAGATTATGTCCACAAAACAGATGTTTTCTTGTTTAAATAGTAGTAGTAATAATTATAATAATAATAATAATACCAGACAGCAATAAACGACTCTTATTCATTATTGTTGCACTTTACCTACCAATGAAATGAAATGAAATGTTTATTGAAGGTATTGTTGGATACATTAATCAAAACATGACACAAAAAAAAACTAATGCTTAGAGTGAGCATGGCCAAATATGGTCACCTTACGCCCCCTCCCCTAAGGAAATTTGACAGATCTGTTTCTGCCAACCTTTGCTTAAAGGTTTGCACCGTATTTGCACTAATAACCCGGTCAGGCAAAAATTTCCAAATTTTTGGTATCCTGAAAGAAATAAAGTTTCCATGCAAGTTGCTGGTAGGTCTAGGCACCCGTAACTTATATCTGTGACCACGTAAACCATCAACACGACAGAACTCAAAAAATTGATCAAAAGGCACATCGATCATTCCATGCAGTACTTTGAACACAAAAATTAAATCAAATCGAATTCTACGGAGCTCCAAAAAGTCCAAGTTCAGTCTTTGTAGTCTTTCCGTATATGACAAGCTGTGCATCCCAGGTATCCGCTTCGTATACCATCGTTGAACTCCTTCCAGTAGGTTAATGTCCTTGAGTAAGTAAGGGTTCCACACAACGCTGTTATATTCTAACCCGGGTCTAACATAAACGCAAAACATTTGAACTAAGAATGCTGGGTTCTTGTTGTAAAAGTTTCTGTAAATGTTATTGGCTTTGTTGGTAATTTTGGCGATATGCGTGATAAACTTTAAGTTTGAAGTAAGAGTGACACCCAGATCCTTATGTTCAGTAACAACATGCAAATCATGATCATTAATGTTATACAGCGGAACAGAACCATGTAAAAACGACTGTGCTAAGCATTTATGAGATGACAATTGCAGTTGCCACTTTTCGGACCAAAGAAAAACTGATTTAATGTCATTTTGGAGAGAATCAATTGTTCCTGTAACCCGGGTTTTTGGTAAGAAAGCCGACAGTTTAGCATCATAGGCAAAAATTGAGATGTCACTACTTTGAATGGCCTCAGGTAGGTCGTTCACAAAAAACAGAAATAATAATGGTCCTAGTACTGAGCCCTGCGGTACCCCACTACAAACTTCCGACCACGCTGAAAGAACATCATCAATTTTTACGCATTGTTTACGAATTCAAATGAGCTATTAAGTTAGTCATGGTAGAATGTCCGGACCTAAACCCATGTTGTTTAAACGTAAAAAGATTGTGCTCCTGTATAAATTTCCATATGGCATCTGAGATAATTTTCTCAAACACTTTACAGACGCAGCTAGTCAAGCTAACTGGTCTATAGTTGGCTGCACTTGTTGTGCTCCCCCCCTTTAAAAATCGGTATGACAATAGCACTAAGCCAGTCCTCAGGCAGCTGTGAATCCTCAAAAGATCTAGAGAACAGGTAAAATAATGGTTCACAATAAAAAGTCAGCTAGCTTTTTAAGCAAGAAATTTGGAATTTTGTCAGGGCCGGCTGAAAATTTGCTGGGAAGTTTTATCAAGTATCTATGAATTAACTCCTTTGAAAGTTCCACAGAATTTAGAACAGCTGAAGTTCTGCTGGGAAAGTCGGGTGAAACACCATTGTCACGACCAAAAACACTGGCATACTGATCATTTAATATACGGACATTGTCAGCATTATCTGTAGCAACGGTACCGTCAGATGCCTTCAGGTTGGGAATAGATGCCCTAGAAATTAGTTTACGGTTGATGTATGAAAAGAATTTACGAGTATTATTAGCCTCTAAAACTTTATTTTCTTACTTTTCTCTCTCCCTTTTTCTCTTTAACTTTTTATTATTATATTATTATGCTTTTGTATTATAACTGCTTGCTCCCTGGACACAAGTGAGAGAGGGGTGTTTATGGCTCCCAGAGCCCTTTAACAGGGGTTGACATGGTAAAATGTCACCGTTCTTTAGCAGTTCCAAAGATTTATTGCTTGTGGGAAATGTCGCCCCTATAAAGACTCCGTCTGGTTAAATGGCCCCAAGTCATTTGCCTAACCTAACGGGAAACTTACACTGAACTGTGTAAAAAGTGTGAATCGATATACGTTCAAAAAATGTTTTTATTTTGTAATGTGTTTTTCAGAAATATGCCAAATCTCACTGAATTTGTTATTGCGGTCTGCAGAGACGGTGTGCAAGACGGGCATGGTGCTGCTTTGTGGCGAGATCACGTCCCGCGCCAATGTGGACTACCAGAAGGTCGTGAGGGACGCGATCAAACACATTGGCTACGATAACTCGGATAAAGGTAATTCACAATGACTAGTTTAAGTTCGTAGTTAAGTACCACCACTCGGTGCTGTGGCATCTTCGGTAAGTAAATCTAAATGAAAGGGAGCTTTCACTAGATGGCACAGCGACACCAACTGGACAATTTCCCACGGCACAATACGACAAGTACGAAAAGTGGTTGAAAATCACTGGTATAGTGGACACTCAAAATAAGAAGTTAAGGAATGATTGGATTTTGAACTTGCAAGGAGAACAAGGGAGAGCCCAAACCTTAGATAAGAATTTCTAACCTGTTCTAAAAACCCTCCGAGCCCTTACTTTTTAATTAAATCTCCGAGATTACAAAAGCAGATCCACCTCAAAAGGTGCGTGTATAAAAGAACAGCGACATGATTGTACAATTGTGACAATGATGTAAACAGTGCATAATAGTCAAAACAACAAACAACAGGAAGGTATTATTGTCAAAATAACAAACTGGCATCCTATGTGATTTATAATTGAGCATTATGGTAAAGAGTCCAGCCAAAACAATGTTTTACTATTACATACACTTCTAATCAGTGCAACTTCTGCAGTCACTCAAACAGTGACTGTAGCCTTCAACCAGGAGAAGATGTCGTCAGGTGGTGTCCAACCGTCACTGGGCGTTTCGACCCTTAACCACAACGCCCTCGAGTTGGCGGGCCGGCAGTGATGGCCAGTCACTGCCCATCCTCTCCTGGTCCCCAGCTAAACTCCTCTCTCCTATTCCAGAGCCAGCAAGAGGCTCTCTCCGCGGCTTCCCCACCCTTTTGGCAGCTGCCTTCCTCTCCCTTCCACTTATTCCCAGAGTTGTTAATGTGTCCCATACAGACTGTGCTGGGAAGCCCCTGTACCTGACCTCCACTGGGAATAGCCAGGTCTGCCATCCCTTGTCCCTGCACTGTTGGACCAGTTCTTGATATTTGGCGTTTTTCCTTTCATGGGCTTCGCTGCATCCTTCTTCCCACGGTACAGTTAGCTCAATCGGGATAATTTTTTTGAGCCTCTTCTGACCAAATCATGATGTCTGGCCTCAAGGAAGTTTGGACTACCTGGGGAAAGTGTAATTTTCTTCCCAGGTCTACCTTCATCTCCACGCTGGTGCAGTTTGGAGGAGGCTCTTTTTGGTCTTCTTGGAGGATGCTGGTTTCTCCCCTTCCCTGACAAACTGTATGGAATGTATTGGACTGGGTTGAGGTTGGTGCTTCTTCTGCCTTCCCTGCTCCAAAATGTAAGCCAGTGCACCGAGGACCTTGTCATGGCGCCAGCGGTATCTGCCCTGGCTAAGAGCAATCTGGCATCCTGCCAGAATATGCGCCAGTGTCCTTCTCCTACCACATAGCCTGCACGTTGGGTCCTCCCTCAACCCCCACCTGTACAGGTTGGTTGGTGTTGGAAGAGTATCGTACACTGACCGGAGCAAGAAAGATATCCTCAACGGTTCCAACCTCCAGAGTTCTGGCCAGGTGATCCTTCGCTTTGGTAGGTCCCACTTTGTCCAGGTTCCTTGGACACCAAGCTCCACCGCCCTGGACCACCTGCCTTCCTCCTCCAGTTGACGGACCTCGGCCTGCATCATGTATCTCCTCTGCCTTGGATCAGCTTTTGACCATTGCTGGAAATGAGTAGACCCTAGTCCCTGACGCCCTACGCATGCGTTTCCAATGAGATCTTTCAACCTCAGCCTGGCTTCTGCCTGATGTACTTGGCTGTCTGCTGCCCATTTACGCCCCGATCTTATAATCACGCCCGCGCCCCTAACCATGTCGTTGCTAGAATCTTTGAGCATCATGACAGCCCTACACTTGGCCACCTTGAACTCTTCCACTACCGAAGACAGGGGAAACTGCAGCTGCCCCAACCTGATGATTTGAAGCTTGGTGGAATCCCAAGCCACCTGCGGAGATGTTTATTTGCCCTCCTCTCAATTCCTTCGACCGCTGTCATAGAGATTTCATAGATCATTAGCAGCCACAGCAGTCTTGGTAGTAGACCTGCTGGAACAACCAAGTCTTGAACTTGCCTGGTAGTCATGATCGCTCAATCCTTTGCAGCCACTCATTAGCCTGCTCCACTGTCCTGAGAACGCTGCCCCTCTCGACCAGAGATGAATCGTCCCACTTTCCGAGGCATTTTATTGGGTTATCTTTGATTGATGGTATGTTTTTTCCTTGGATTCGAAGTTGAAACCTGCTTGTGACCTGCCCACTCCTGATCACCATGCTTCTTAACTTTCTAGACTTGTATTTCATCCGAGCCCAGGTTGCTGCCTCGTCAAGTGCCTTCAGGATCCATCTTGCTTGCACATGGGTTACTGTTGTAATAGTGAGGTCGTCCATAAAGCATCTCAACGGAGGTTGACATATGCCAGACCTTGTCGTCGGCCCTCTGGTCTCCTTCACCGCGGCAGTGATGAGTAGATTCATGCACATAACAAACAGGATGGGGGAGATGGTGCACCCGGTGACGATCCCCTTCTCAAGTCTTGCCACTGGGTGGTAAACTGGGTGGTTTGGAACCGAAACTTGAATCCACTGAAGTAGGAGGTGATCATTCCCCATATGTACTGTGGGATATGGTAATGCTCCATCGCAGTGTTGATGAGATCATGGGGAATTGACCCATATGCATTGGCCAAGTCTAGCCAGACGACTGTTAAGTCTCCTTCACTTTCCTTGGCCTCGCGGATCAACTGGCTGATGATGCTTGTGTGCTCCAGACATCCAGAGGACCCTGGGATGCCACCTTTCTGGATTGATGTGTCGATATATTTGTTCTTGACCACGTACGTTGTCAGCCTCTGTACCAGGACTGAGAAAAAGATCTTACATTCAACACTTAGTAGAGAAATGGTTCGGAATTGGCTTATGTCAGATGAGTCTTCTTCCTTGAGCACAAAGCACCCATCCGCTCTCTTCCAGGATGTTGGGATTATGCCATTTATCCAAATTCTCCGCAGTAGCTTCCACAGCGTCTGTAGAAGTATTGGACATCTCTTGTACACTTTGTAAGGTATACCGCTGGGTCCTGGGGCAGATGATGACCAGGCTTTTTTCACAACGTCCTGGAAATCTCTCCATGATGGTTCCTTAGTGTTGAGCTTCTCTTCCGGGGTTTTGCTGCTTCCAATCCTTGGGTGGATGTCCAAGGCTTGGCCTCGAAAGGTGTCGCTGTGACTTTCTTTAAGGAAACCTTCTACCGTTTCTTTAGGGCTGGTCAGTCTCCCAGATCTTGCTTCCCCCAACAAGGTTTGGGTGAACTTGTACGGGTTCTTGGTGAACTGAGCACGTTTGACCTCCTTTTCGTTTCTCAGTCTCTGGGACTGGCATGTTTGTACTGCAAGTTCAGAGCCTTGATTTCCCTTCTCAACTTCTTGATCTTTTTTTGCCTTCTGTTGGACTGTTTTGCAGGTGCTATATTGCTGCCTTTCTTCTCCTCTGTACCAAAACGCTCCTTGGCCATGGAGTAAGCACAAGCAGCCATGCTATTGATTTTCCTTTCTGCTGATCCTGCCAAAGTGGCCTCTAGGACTTTATCAAGGTCCTGGTCAAGTTGGTTCCACGCAAGGGTGTTGTTTGCTGGAGGCCACTTCACTCTCTATTTTGGGGGTTGGGCGCCTGGGGTAGTGTGAGCGGGGGACCCTATGGTCGAGGGGTAACGCAGATGCCGAGAGGTCTCCTGTACTGTGGGGTGCTTCCTGACTGTAATCTTCCTGCATCTCACTGAGTGTCTCCACTATGCGCTGCATCTGTTTTACCCCTTTCCCACAGATGGTCTTGGATTGATGTATCTTAAGTCCCTTTGCGTTTTTACAGATTTTCCCGCAGTGGCACTTTGCCTCAAACACGTCCCCAGTCAGTGTGGTTTGGGTAAGCCGTCTCGTCGTCTTTGTCCTTGCCGTATCCGTTACCGTTGAATATGTCCTCTTGAGTCTCTCATCCTCTCCCCCTCTCGGGAGACTCTGGGGGTATTGCTCATTGTTAAGTTTCGTAGCAATGGTTTGTACAGTTAGTAAAACAGTGTAAAGATGAGATAAAACATAATGCATTTTCCTATATCCCCTATGACCCTAATGATCTAGTGATTAAGATTCAGCACCCTTACCGCCATGGTCTGGGTTCAATTCCCGCTGTGATCATTTTTGACACAACGTTTGTGACCTGAGATGCTTAGTTGGAGCTGTGAAAAACAGAAAAAATAAGGAAACGGTACAATACTAAAGAATCAAACTGGATTTGTGTTTTTTTTTTTTTGGGTATGTTTTTTTTTTTTTAGGTTTCGACTACAAGACGTGTAACGTGCTGGTGGCTCTGGAGCAGCAGAGTCCAGATATTGCACAGGGCGTCCACGTGGACCGCAAGGAGGAGGACATTGGTGCAGGGGACCAGGTACGGCGTACATGAATATGCCAGCGTGAGGGCCTGATTGCCTTTTTTGAGCCAGTATTTGCAACAGTGACGTTGCGTATTTCCAAGGGCCTGATGTTCGGGTACGCCACGGATGAAACGGAGGAGTGCATGCCGCTAACCATCGTTTTAGCCCACAAGCTTAACGCCAAAATGGCCGAGCTCAGACGCAACGGCACCATTCCCTGGCTTCGCCCGGACTCTAAAACTCAGGTATTATTTTTCTTTAACACATCCAGACCCATCGACTGCAACGGACGTCAAAAAGTTTGGACTAGACTGGCAGTAATTTATAGTTTATAAACCAGTCACAGAGTAAAGACTCAATTCTACTAATACCGTTAAAAATTTTAACAATAGGATAGAATAGTCATTATTGTCATTGATAACAACATAGTGAACATTGTTTAGAATGAGATTAGACATGGCACTCCAGGTGAGACGAGATAGACATAATAAAGAGAAAAGAGAGAAAAATATGTATAAAAGAATACCAGGGAAAATAGGCAAAATTATTCAAAAGGTGGTGCTTGGAGACTGGCCTATGTACCGGTGAGTGCAATTTTCTTTCATAATAACAGTGCAATGAAAAGTACTGCAATAACATTTAGCAGATTAAGATACTAATTCCCTACTTTTTTAATAGTTTTATTATTCAGCAATAAAATTATTTCGAGATATAGATTTTTCAGTCTTGTGCTCTTTTTTTAGTGTAGTGATGGTCCTGGGGAAGACACTGTCTCTGAGCCTGTTAGCCATTGTTTTAAGAGAACTGTAGCATCTGCCAGTGGGGAGTAGATCAAAGAGGTGGTGGTCAGGGTGAGAGGAGTCATTTATGATGTTGTTGGTGAGCCGGCAATAACCTCCAGACTGGGCAGAGTGCAGCAACTGATTTTCTGTCATGTGTTGATAACTCTCTGTTGTCATGCAATTTTTATGCAATCAATGCAATGGGCGTATTGAACAAAATGTCAAAAATATAAGAACTTGTTCACCAGAAATTCTCATGATTATATTAAGGTTAACCAATCAGGTGACAGAATATTATTAGGCCCGACCTGCAAATTGAGGATACATTAAAAACTTGATTATTTTCAAAACTTCACAGAGCTTTTAAAATTATTATAGCTGATATTTTGTCATTAATTGTTTATTACCTTTTGCTTTATCCTATTGGTTGAAGTTTTACTGGATAAATGACTTTATTGTAAAGATTTTCATTTAGTAATTTGTTTGCCATATAAGGTTTACGGTCTAGCGCACATGTATATTGTTGATTAGTTAGACATATTTACTTTTTGGTTTGCAAAATATTTTTAGGGCCGCTTATAAACTTTATATTGTTTGGGTTAAAAAAAACAAGCTGTTTCCATCCAAAAACACACAAAATCCCTTTAAAAAGTGAACCGTGATAAGTTTATTTTGATTATTTATGTTTTAATATGGGACACCTAGGGATTGCATAGAATGCCTGGGTTATTATTATTATTATGACCATTTTTCCTTATTTTGACTACTATGCTGCAGTTCTTTATTTCCTACACTCTTTTGGGCAAATCTGTTCTTTGTAACCCATGTGTCTTATTAAAAAGAAAGGGCTCAGGAGAGGACCTTATAGAATATATTGGGGAATTTTGTATTGTGGTTTTTTTTTTGTACAGTCATGTCCTTTTCTCCTTGCAAGTTCAAAACTCATTGATGTCTTATCTCCTTATTTAGAGTGTCAAACCATAAACTTATCAAACTGCAATAAGCATGTCTCACAAATGATTTTATCACTTAATTACGTTGTTTCAAGTTTCGCCATAAATTTAGATAACCATGTTGACATGAGGCATTGCATTTCACTAGCTTGTAAAAGATAAGGGCGTTTTGTATCTGCTGATATAATCCGTCAAATAAAACAAGTTTGTGTTGTGTAGAGAGGAAGTTAATTTTCCCTGTTCCGGTCCCCCAGGTGACGGTGCACTACGACCAGAAAGATGGTGCCGTGATCCCCAGAAGAGTCCACACCATTGTCATCTCTGTGCAACACGACGACTTCATCTCTCTGGAGGAGCAGAAGAAAGTTCTCAAGGAAAAGGTACAATACTAAAGAATCAAACTGGATTTGTGTAGTTTTAAACTTGCTTTTTATTCAGATTTTCTTTTCTTTTTTGAACACAAAAAAAAGACAACAGAGCTTACAAACATTCAAGTGTCAGGGAACATCCACCATAATCAAGTCATTTTTTTTTTTTTTTAACTTTTTATTTCTCACAGCAATTTTGACAGAGGTTTGATTCCTCCATCATACATCAACACATAATATATACACTTGACACACTCATAAATAACAGAAGAAACAACAAAGAAGAAAAAAAATACTATTAATAGAAAGGAAGAATAAACGTTCATACAATACATCCATACAAAAAGAAATATATATATATATAAATACATATATATAAAATAATCAAAATATACACCCAAAAAAAAAAAAAAAAAAAAAAACAACGCACATAATAAATAGGGGGAGGTGTTTAGACATCAAGTAAAATTTGTGTGATAGGCTTCCATCTTTTCTCAAATTGGTCAAGTTTCAGTTGAAGTCTTGCAGTGATTTTTTCCATAATGTACATTTGCTTTAATTTGTCTCTCCATTGTTTTATGTCAGGAGGTTGTGGTTTCAGCCAGGACACTGTGATCATTTTCTTTGCTACCAGAAGCATTACCCTTAGTATATATTTCTGTTGACCAGATAGTAATTCTTCTGGCAAAATTCCTATTACGTAAGCCTTTGGGTCCAACCGCAACTCCCAGCCCGTGATTAATTTTATTTCTCTCTGGATACTTCTCCAAAAATTTAATATTACAGGGCAATTCCAGAAAATATGCGTAAAGTCACCGACCCCCCCACAGTTACGCCAGCATAGATTTGAGGTATTTTTATATTTTGAAGTGATAGAGGGTGTATAGAAGAATCGCATTTTTACTTTCCATTCAAACTCCCTCCATGTCGGGCTGTTGGTTATTTTGTGTCCCTCTTTCAATGTTTTTTCCCATTCGTTGTCTTTTATCGCTACATTAGTTTCTTGTTCCCATTTTTCCTTAACTGCCATGTCCTCATTACTGAGATCTATTCTCAGGGCTTTATATAGTTTTGATATAACCCCCTTTATTGATTGTCCTTTTGTATACGATATTAATAATTCCTCTACCTTAGTTGGCTCCTTACATATTTTCCCCCATTCCTCGTGTTTCTGGAGGTAATGCCTTAGTTGCAAATATTTGTAAAAATCATTTCTGGGTAGGTCAAACTCTTGTTGGAGTTGTTCGAATGATTTCATTGCCTGTGCTTCCAATACTTGGGTAATCAACATCAGTCCTTTTTGGGCCCATTTTTGAAACCCTACCTCCATACCCCCAGGTTTAAAGTCTGGATTTTTCGCTATTTTGGTAGCCCTATTCACAGATCTTGATATTTTTAATTTTTTTTGTATTGTTGACCAAGTTTTAATAGTTCCCTTAATCCATTCATTCTGGATTTTTAATTTCTTCCACCTCGTGACTGATATGTAAGGTAACGATTCCACCAGCATATTTGGACAAGATCGTTGCTCCATGTCCACCCATATCGCATCTTTGTCTGTAGTAATCCACAAGATGAGTGCTTTAATTTGAGCTGCCCAATAGTAATATTTAATATTGGGTAGGTCTAGGCCCCCCTTTTCTTTAGGAGCTAACAGGGTTTTGTATTTTATTCTAGGTTTCTTGTTTTGCCAAAGGAATTTTGCTATTAACTTATTTAACATTTTAAATGTGGATGCCGGGATCAGAATTGGAAGGGATTGAAACAGAAATAATAGTCTTGGTAATATGTTCATTCTGATTGTTTCTATCCTGCCGATAAGACTTAAGGGCAAAATTTCCCATTTTTCCAAATCTTTCCTTATTTCTTTTATCAACATTCCATAATTTGCATCAAACAACTGTGTGGAATGTGGTGTAATGGTCACCCCCAAATATTTAAACCCTTTATTTGTCCATTTAAAATCAAACCTTTCAATCACATCTGTTGGACATTTTCCTGATATCATCATTGCTATTGATTTGCTCTCATTATTTGAATACCCAGCTACTTCTCCATATATTTTAAGGCTCTCCAACAGTGGTGGTATTGATAACGAAGGTTCCTTCAGCATTACCAACAGGTCGTCTGCAAACAATGATATTTTATGTTCTGTTCCTCCTTCATCCAATATCCCCCTTATTTGCTCATTTTGTCTAATTGATTCTGCGAGTGGTTCTATGCTTATTGCAAACAAGAGTGGGCTTAAGCAATCCCCTTGCCGGACTCCTCTTTTGATTTCAAAGAAATCTGAACAGTGACCATTTACTCTAAGACGAGATTTCGGATTTTTATAGATAATTTTCACCCATTCAACAAATATTGGAGGGAAGCCAAAAGCTATAAGTGATTGATGTAAGAAGCTCCATTTCACCCTATCGAAAGCTTTTTGTGCATCCAAGCTCAGTAACATCGAGGGTTGGGTCTTAGATTTTGTGCTCGTAATTATGTTTAGTATCCTCCTAATATTGTTTGCACCCTGCCTTCCCGGAATAAACCCTGTTTGATCATTTCTAATTAATTTCGCTATAAATTTCTGCATTCTTTTTGCCAGTATGCTTGTAAGAATTTTTAGATCATTACAAAGTAAACTAACTGGTCTATAGCTTTCACACAATATTGGGTCTTTTCCTTCTTTGTGCAGGACTGTTATGATGGCTTCCGACCATGATTTGGGGGGATCTCCTTTTGTTAGAGCATAGTTAAATACTTTCTGCAGTACTGGTGTTAATTCTTCCTTAAAGCTTTTGTAGAACACCCCCGGGAATCCATCCGTTCCTGGTGATTTATTTATTTTTAAGTTATTTATTGTATCTTGTATTTCCTGTTTTGTAATGGGGCGAATAATTTCTAATGTATCCCCCCCTGTTAGTGTTGGTAAATGTAGTTTTCCTAAAAAGTTTTGTGCCGTGTAGTTATCTAAGTCATTTTCTGAGTCCTTGTATAATTCTTTATAATAATCTGCAAATGCTTCTGCTATACCTTTGGGTTTTACTAAACATTGTTTAGAGATAGGATGTTTTATTTGTGATATAATTCTATCTGTTTGGGCCTTTTTAAGTTGGAAGGCTAGCAGTCGACTGGCTCTATTGCCCATTTCATAGTATCTCTGGTTCACAAAGCGCAGAGCCCCTTCTGCTTTATTTGTCAAAAGTTCATCTAATTTGCTTCTGGTTGTTTTTAATACCTGTAATCTGGATTCATTTGGTGTTTTTTTATGTTCTTCTTCTAGTTCCTTAATCTTATCCTCCAATTCCTTCTGATTCTTTAAGCGTATTCGTTTCAGCCGGGACGATATTTCTATTAATTTCCCCCTTATTACAGCTTTCCCTCCTTCCCATAATATTGTTGGAGAAACCTCATTGTTGTCATTGATTTGGAAATATTCTTTTATACACCGTTTTATTTCCTGTACTACGTTTTTATCTGAGAGGAGAGATACATTCATCCTCCAATACCTAAAATGGGTTTCATTGTCTAAACTTAGTTTCAAAGTAATTGGAGAGTGGTCACTTATAGTAATATTCTCTATACCACACTCTACTACTGTATGCATATGTTGTCTTGAAATGTAAAAGTAATCAATTCTCGAATAGCTGCCATGCGGGTTTGAATAGAAAGTATAGTCTTTAGTTTGGGGATTCTTCTCTCTCCATGGATCTATCAATCCCAATTCTTTAGTTATGTTATTCAACATCCTCGACCTCTTTGTGTTTGTTCCATGTACTGAAGGATACTTGTCCACTTTGCAATTCTGTACAGTGTTAAAGTCACCTCCTAAAAGTAACATTCCCTTCGCACAGTTGGTTATTACTTTAGCTAATACTTGAAAAAATGTCCCCTTTTCCTCAACTGGTGCATAAACATTCATTATTGATATTTCCCAACCGGCCATTGACCCTATAATCATTATATATCGCCCCAGATTGTCCTTCACTTCTTTTTCGACTTTAAACGCCACCCCTTTTCCAAGTAAAATTGCTACTCCCCTCCTTTTACCATAGGATGCGTAGAACACCTGGTTCACCCATTCTCTTTTTAGCTTCTTATGTTCAATCTCGGTCAAATGTGTCTCTTGTAATAAGGCTATTGAGCTCTGCAATGTCTTGAGTTGATTCAATATCTTCTTTCTCTTGATGGGGTGGTTTAGCCCATGTACATTATATGAAACAATATTTAGATTGCTCATGCTTTGTATTGAGTCTCACTGATTTTTGAAGCATACAGAAACACTACGTTAATTACTAACACCTCCATTGACAAAACAAACCAAATTACTAACAAACATATTGACAAGCACACATAATTTCCCACCAAAAAGAAAAAAAACACACCCAAAAAACAAGAACCCATGTCTTCCAAGAGTCCAATTGGAGAGTTGTGGCTACCCTCCTGGAAATATGCACTCAGTGCGTGAACAACTTTTGTACCGTCGTCCATATTTATAACTAACTAAATATTTTAAAGTAGCTCTATGCCAATATATATACATACATTGTTTTGATTTAAAGATAACAATTTTACTTGGTATTTTACTTACTTCTAACTTATTGAATTTATAATAGAAAGGGCATATATGGTCCTTACTCTTTCTCCCCAAATCCGAATATGGCTTCGTTTTGCTCCATAGAAGCTTGTAAGTCACCTTCTATGATGGGGGTGTTCCCTTGTCTTCCTCTCGATTCCGGTCACTGTGGTCCAAATGTTCTTTGACAACATCTTTTGCAGTGTCTCCGTGTTGTCCTCTTCCACTTCGATCCCCATTTCTTTTAGCAATGTTGCTGCCTCCATCAGTGTAGAGAATGTTCTTATTCCTGAGTCCAAAAACATCTTCAGCTGGGCGGGATATGGTGATTGTGCCTTTACGTTCTTTTCCTTTAACTTTTTGATAACGTCCCTTACTTGTTTCCTCTTTTTTTGGATTTCTGTGGTGTAATCTTGGTTGAAGTAAACGGTCTTGCCTTCGTACATTGTCTTCTGCTTCCATGCTTCTTTCATTACGAATTCTTTCACTATGTAGTCGGTGAAACGTACGATAATTGCCCGTGGCAGTGCTTTACCTTGAAACTTGTTCCCCAGTGAGCGGTGTGCCCTCTCAATGCGCACATCCATATGTTCTGTTGTCGGAATATTCGATTTAATAAAGTTTGTTATGAAGCCGATTGTGTCGTTTCTTTCGGCACCCTCAGGGATCCCATGAATTCTTATGTTGTTCCGCCGTGATCTCGACTCCAAGTCCTCACACTTTGTTGCTAGTTTGGCAGTTTGTTGGAGCAAGGAGAATGTTAATTGTTCTAGTTTTGACGTTCGCTCTTCCGTGTTAGCATGTAGCTCCTCCATGCTTTCCACCCTCCGCTCCAGCAACCCAGTGCGCTCCAGAAGTTCTTCGATGCTTTTTTCCAGTCTTGTCATCGCAATCTTGTTGTCCCGGGCTGCTTCCGTGTGTTCTTGCCGTAATTTACGGACTTCATGGAGGATGGCCGAGTCACGTCCTTCGTCAACCGATGACATTCCTTCTGCTCCCTCGATCTTTTTCTCCATAGCGCCCTTTTCCTCCACAAGTTTCCCCTTCTTGACCATGTTTTGTTGAAGAATTTCTCATAAATATGGGTCACAATTTGTACCCTTTCTGTCTTTCTCCAAGTAAGTATTACATTACTCTTTAGTGATTTTTGTCAGAGCTACTTTTCCTTGCTGCCGTCTACCTCATTGCGCCACCGGAAGTGCCGTCAAGTCATTTTTTAAAGTCTAGTTTTCATTGTTTAGAAGTGGTGTCTTTTGTTTTTCAATAGTCGAATCTATTTCTCCCATTTTTCCTTGAATTCTGATTCCGATTCATCCTTAAAAATGATTCTTCCACACTGCACACCCACTTGTTGGTACCATAGTCTCATCTCATCAGCTGCACCGCTTATCCTCAGTAGGGTCGCGGGGGTGCTGGAGCCCATCCCAGCAATCATCGGGCAGTGGGCAGGGGACACCCTGAACTGGTTGCCAGCCAATCGCAGGGCACACAGGGACAGACAATTCGCTCGCTCATTCACACCTAGGGACAATTTGGACCGGCCAATTCACCTGAAATGCATGTTTTTGGAATGTGGGAGGAAACCGGAGTGCCCGGAGGAAACCCACGCAAGCACGGGGAGAACATACAAACTCCGCACAGGAAGTCTGGAGCTGGATTTGAACCCACGCAGGAGGTTCCCATGACATGAACTGTGCCGCACATGCGCTAACCACTGCACCACCGTGCTGCCCTGGTACCATAGTCTTTTAATTAATTTTTCACTTTTAGTCAGAAGATTAGATCTGGATTTTTCTTTAATACTTCCTTCTGTTAGATCCCCCAAATAAAGCGTTTTTAATGTTTTTGGTATCCTATATCCCAGGGGGAAGCAGGAACTGAGGCAAGGTTGCTCAAAATAAGGATGTTTTTTATTTTAAAAACAAACAAACAACAAACAAGGTAACAAGCAAAGAAGGAGGCTCAAAACAACTGACATGTACAAACAAAATTAAAACCTGACAAAATACAAACGAGAAACCAATTCAGAAACCTGAAATGGAAAATGTAAGGAACAAAGTAATGAACTAAAATGTGGGCACTAAATTACTAACAAAATGTCCAAATAAGAAACCAAATGTTTAAACCAGAAAAATGAAACTAAAACCATATCAGAAGGCAGAAATGAGAGTGTAAATTAAAATCACCCTAAAACGTCTAATAAGATGATTTTTCCTCCCAGGTGATTAACGCAGTGGTTCCTGCCAAGTACCTGGACGCCAACACCATCTATCACCTGCAGCCCAGCGGCCGTTTCGTCATAGGCGGGCCTCAGGTGAGCCAGACCCAACTGTCCGCCTCTGCCCTCAGTTTTTAAAGGTATTCCCAATTTTTTAAACATGCAAAATGCAAGGAAACAGTACATATTTTTTTGCACGAATTCTATCTATCTACCTTGGTCATATCCCTCAAGAGGGGTGACCGACAGCAATACAAACACATACAATAACAAAGAAAATAAAAAATGGGGGGGGGGTGTAATCGCAAAAACACACACAAACATTTTTGGACCATGGCCAACCCAAATGCCCAAACACCCAAACAAGTTAGGCAGCTCGGCACCCAAGTTGGTCATGCTTTTGTCCCTCCTGATGCACCAATTCTACACATATTTAATTGGTGTTATTCCAATTATTTTCCGAAGATAATACATTTTGAAGGCATGTTTTGTCTTTGTCATCCTGAGTTGTAATGTCATTGGGGTAACACCAGCATGTAAGCCAGACCCCATATTGTTTTATGTGTTAATTAGTCGAAGAGGTTACAAGCGTTATAAGCCAAGTTTTGGTATTTTTTGTAGGAAATGCCTTACCGTTGTGTTGCAGGTGGATGCAGTAATGGTATAACAAATGGCGAGCAGCCAAAAAGGAGCTAAGTGGCAAAAAAAAAAAAAACACAGAGTGCCGTCAAATGGGAATAACTGGGACAGATCAATGAAAGGCAGCTGTAGCCTCGGCGAAAAAACGCGGGGTTTGCTAACCAAAAAACCCAGGCAGCCAGGCTAACCGGACCAAAATCGAAAAACGTCAACAGCTACGGCAAAAAACACAAACGAAAGCCACAACTGCCAGCAGTTTTGGAGGTTGAACACTGACAAAACGGTCATAGGGCTCCCAGCGACAGGATAAGCAAAGTTCCAATTTCTCCAATCACAAATGAGCAGTAAACAATCGTTGTTCATTACAATTGCTTTCTGTTTAGGAGCTGCCTCATATGTTTTGTTAATGGGTTTCGCCATTTTGAAAGTGTTGTGTCCCTTCAATGACATCACAGCTCTAGAAGAAACGAGACAAATGGTCAAACTTTGAGACTAAATTTCTCGAGTTCCACGGCACGTGGAATATTTTGCAACATTTTTGCAAAATTATGGATTGGAACTCTACACGTTTTGTGCTTAATTGAAAAAAAAACTGTTTGGAAATACCCTTAACTCATTCTCCCCACAGGGGGATGCTGGTGTGACAGGCCGGAAGATTATCGTGGACACTTACGGGGGTTGGGGGGCTCACGGGGGTGGCGCGTTCTCCGGGAAGGACTTCTCCAAAGTGGATCGCTCGGCCGCCTACGCCGCCCGCTGGGTGGCCAAGTCTCTGGTCAAGGCCAAGCTGTGCAGGAGGGTCTTGGTGCAGGTTGGTCTCGCTACCTTGAAAATTTACAACTTTCGTGTTTCGCTTCTTGTCATTGTTTTAAGGGCTGTATCCAGTGACTATTTTAAGAGTCAACTAGTCGCCGACTATTAAACCGAACTTTTATGCCTTTTTTCCCACCACGCCTATCTGCTTCTATCCTACGTAGACACTTTAGGTAGGAAGAATCTGGGGGGACGGGTGAGTGACTTAAAGTTCATCCCCTCTGTTTTTTGTTCTGTTTCAATTTGTAAGTGCAGCCTAAAAGTGGCACAGTCCAAATGCCAACCAAACAAAGACAGAAGTTTTCGAGCAGTCTAAGAAATGCATGTACTTGCTCGCGCATCATAAAGAGCTTGACAGAGGTTGCAATGACACAAGTCAGGAGATTGTGGCTGCAGGTAAAAAGATTAGTGGAATAAATCAAATGTCTTATATTGATCATACAACTGATTCGTGCAAAAATTAAATCGAAATGTCTTATATAATTTAGTCAGTAGAGACATAAATCCATAAATACACCTTTATCCATTTTTAGCGACCGGAGACTGAACTGGATTGTCCCCCCAAATATTGATGAAATCCAAAACCTCACTTTCCCTCTATTGAATGCTTTACATTAACGGTCTCCAACTTGGTGCCTGCGGGCACCAGGATTCCCCCGAAGGACAGCTGAGTTGTGCACGGACTTGTGCTGGGTCATTTTGATTTTTTTAGTTTTAAAAAATATATATTGGTTGAATGAGTCTAGGTAACCCTATTTTGATAATTAACCTGGTAATAACATAGCAATAGCATGATGCATTGTGACTAGAAACTCGAATAAATAAATAAAATAACTTTTCACATACTGATAATTATGTTTAAGCATTAAGAGAGGAGAACAAGAATCATTGTGTATGAGTCTCATGCATTTATTGATAATTGTATTGATTTATTTTACAGGAAATACAACAAACAAAATTCCAATTTATAGGATTTCGAGAGCAAATGAATTTTTTTTACCTAGCTATCTGGCTACCTTTTTAGCATTATAGCTAGCTATCATCCTACCTTTTTAGCTATTTTGCAAGTTATCTAGGTAGCTTTAACATTTTTTTTGCATGTTACTAGCTAAGATTTGACCTGTTTTGCTAGTTATCAAGCTAAATTTGACCTCCTTTTTAGCTAGCAATCTAGCTCTCTATCTGGCTATCTAGATGACTTTTACTCTTGTAGCTAGCTATGTAGCTCCCTTTTAGTTTTTTTTCCTGTTTGCCTTTCTAGCTAAGTATCAAATCACTTTTTTAGCGATTTTTGTAAGCCATCTAGCTAACTTCAAATGAAAACTAGTGCCCTTTGTGCTAATTACTAACAAAAGTAGCCCTTGGCTTACAAGTTTTCATCCGTTGTAGCGTTTTAATTTCTAACCTAGGCGGAATAACACCGAGCAGCCGCAAGAGAATTGAAGATAAATGAATCGAAGGTTCGCAAGTGGAGGAAGCTGAAAAAAAGAACTCCAAGTTTTTATCCATGTGTTTTACTTTGTAATCAATACTTAAATAAATCGCAGCCAAACTCAGTTTTGCTCCTGCTAAATTTTGAATACGCACTCTTGCATGCTTATCTGTGTTGTTGTAAAGCGGCTGCAGAAGAAGGCACCTGCGCACTATTGTGCGGTGCCCCCTATGTGTGTGTTAAATACAGAAATAGAATCAGCTACCTAGACTGCGCCTTTTATCACGCTGCGCCCTATGGTTGTGAAAATAGGGGAGTGCTTTTTTTAATGCCGTATCCAGGCTTAAATGCCCCCAAACTTTTGTATGCCTACTTGAAGTTATTGCTGTAATTTCTGTATGTGACCACTTGAGCATATGCTATTGCCCATGAGCACCTCTGAGCAGAGATTCCAATCGTAGAAGATGCCTCACTCTAATGGAAAAACATGTCCGCCGTCAAGCGTCCTCAATGGAAGTCTTCGTCAACCATTTTCATTTTCTTTTTTTTTTTTTGTCAACAATGTCGACTAATGGTGCATGTGTTCTAGGTGTCCTACGCCATCGGTGTGGCCCACCCGCTGTCCATCTCGTTGTTCACTTACGGTTCGTCCATGAAAAGCGAGTCGGAACTGCTGCACATCGTCAACAAGAACTTCGACCTGAGGCCAGGAGTCATCGTCAGGTAAGTGTACTGTAAAGGGTCTCCAGAAAGGCCTTGGCGAGTTTAATATAGATGCTAGTTCTATGCTAAACAGTGAAATTGTGAACACTTTACTCCCAAATGCACCCACAACTGCAACGTGTGAGGTATAAAAGAAGAAGACAGACTGATAAAGAGAGATGGAATACATGGTAGATGAATTGCATTTATATGTTGCTGTTAACCAGTAAATGAAGACCTCCAAAGTCGCTATACAACACACACTCTGATAGCAGAGTCAGCCATGCAAGAGGCCTACCTGTTTATTGGGGGCATTAGGGGTTCAGTGGGTGCCCAAGGCCAATTCGACATTTAATTCGCAGGAGCCGGGAATTGAACCTGTGGCATTTGGTTCTTGATGAGTGCTCCACCTCCTGAGCTACTGCTGCCCAAAGAGAGAAAGACGGAGTAAAATAAAAAAGATTGAGAGAAGAGGGAGAGTCAGAGTAAGATGGACATCTATCCATCCATTATCTGCACCGCATATCCTCAGTAGGGTCGCGGGGATGCTGGAGCCCATCCCAGCTATCTACGGGCAGTAGGCAGGGAACACCCTGAACTGGTTGCCAGCCAGTCGCAGGGCACACACAGACAGACAACTCGCTCATTCACACCTAGAGACAATTTGGACCAACCAATGAACCTGCATGTTTTTGTTGGAATGTGGGAGGAAACTGGAGTGCCCGGAGGAAACCCACGCAAGCACGGGAAGAACATGCAAACTCCACACAGGAAGGTTCGATCTCATGACCTCAGAACTGTGCCGCACACGCGCTAACCACTGCGCCGCCGTGCTGCCTGTAAGACAAATAGAGAAACGACGAGAGACAAAGGAAGAGAAAGAGAAAGAGAGGGGGTGGGACAGAAAGAGACGAGAAGAGACTAAGAGCGGGACACAAAGAGAGATACAGAGACAAAGGGATAGAGAGATGCACATCTGCTGGATGACCGTTGTATTCAAAATACGTCATCTTTCAGAATTCTTAATAAATCATGCTCTAAAATGAACTCAAAACAACATTTATTTACCAAAATAGCAATGAGTAAAGCTAACTGGACGCTCTTTGCAGATAATAAAGACTGAATTTAAAGTCTCTTTTCTCGAGAATTGCCCACTTGCTGTTGCTCACTCTCTACTCTCTTATACTGCCCCCAAGTGACCAAAACGTGTATAAATCCATCTGTGACGTGTCGGGTGAGGCTCAGTGAGAGTTACAAATAAACGAACGGCCAACTTATTCATAATTTGATTGGCAGAATAGGAAAGTTCTATATAAACTAGCATGGGGAAAAATGTTATTGTCTTATAAATTTGGTATATGCATACCTCTCAGTTGGAGCGATTTTAGGTTCAGAGCTTTGGGGACGTTAAGCACCAAGAGTGTCTGGTCAGTTTAAACCCGTTTTTACATTTCACTTAGTGATATCACATGTAAAATTCAAGTATAATAACATTTTAATTACGGTCAAATATTTTGCTGAAGGCTTTTACATTCTGTGCCTACAGCTTTTTGATTATAAAGGACGTTTTTATCAATTGAATTTTCCTTTTTTATATGAATGATGGCTCTCTTGGGCTTCCATACTAACCTGCTATCACCTTAAGACACCGGAGCCTCCACAGACTCCGTCGCAATGGCGCAAGTGACACTACCCGAGCGAAGAGGGAACAGAAATCGGTGCTAGAAATCAAATGGACTGAACCATTTCAAGGCAGTGGACTGTTTCCGACGCTGCATTGTTTTCCTGTTTTGAATATTTTAGCTAGCGTTTTTCGTTATATTGAAGCTTATCAAGTCCTTTATTAAGGAAAAGAGTTTAAAATGCTGTTATTTTGAGGGCTGCTTGGGTTCAATTTAAGCACCCGCAATAAGAAGCTGGTTACGCCTATGCCTCACAGGCTGTCAACTTCACGAATTTGCTCCCCTTTAATGATTGCAATCCCCCATTTTCTAAAAAATTGCTCAGTATTGACACCGTCTTCTACGGATACCAAGTGACCCTATTGGTGTGTGAGTGTGTGTGTGAATGGATAAGTGCGAAGCACATTGTAAAGCGCTTTGCAGGTCTTCATTGAATTGAAAAGCGCTATATAAAATGCAGACCATATACCAGAGCTTGTATAAACTGTGCAACGAATTGTGTGCAGGGAGCTCCACCTGAAGAAGCCCATCTACCAGCAGACCGCCACTTACGGCCATTTCGGTCGCCCCGAGTTCAGCTGGGAGGTCCCCAAGAAGCTCGTCCTCTAAAGCGTCCTCCGACGGAACGGCGACACGGGACATCGACCAAAGCGAAACCAATCGAAACCAAAGAGTAACGGTCAAGGACAGCCAATGGGAACAAAGAGAAATCCATCCTTTTAAATTGTTGCTCGGTGCTTTTTTTTTTTTTAATGTATAATTACAAACACCTAATGCTGTGAACGTACAATGCGATAGCAGTGTCTTTAATTAGAGCGCCACCTAGAGTTTCTCATCTTATTGTTTATATTTCATGTGTGATCACAATCTTCACGGTGCTCTGACAAACAGGTCAATAAAATGTTTATTTTAAAAGCATGTCACAACACAACATGTAATAAAACATTTTGTTCAAAATCTCTAACAGATTTCCAGAGTTCTCACAAAAATCTATCTTCTCGGAATGCCTCGAAATCAAGAAATTGGCGACTGACCAACAATGCTGTTTTATGCGTTAACCTACCACGTTTCTCACCTACTGATTCAAAAAGAAAAAAAAAAAAAACTTTTTTTTTTTCAAAATCTTGACTCAAGACTAGTATTTTAGTCAACAGCTGCTTTAGCTTGAAGGGAGAGAAAGTCTTTGCCATACTAGACTGCGCAATACTACCTTCCACTTTTTAACGTCAATAGGTTGGCATGGATTAAATTGTGCATAACTTTATGCTTGCTGGTTCGATTTTCTCATCTCTTTGTGTATCAAGTACAACCTCTTGAAATATGAAAAAAGTCCATGATTTATATTAATGTTCCGAATTGATTTTATTTGAGATGGTCCCTTAAACCTAAACCGACAAGTAATCAAAAACATACATCGTTAAAATTGTCTTGAAATATTGCCATGCACCGTATTTCCAATCAATAATAAATGTAAATGGTCTGCAATTATATAGCGCTTTTCAAGTCAATGAAGACCTCCCAAAGCGCTTTACAATGTGCTTCACACTTACCCATTCACACACACATCGATAGCGGCGTCAGCTATGCAAGGCAACTACCTGCTTATCGGGGGGCATTAGGGATTCAGTGTCTTGCCTAGGGGAACTTTGACATATAACGTGGAGGGGCTGGGAATTTAACCTGCAAACTCTTGATCCCAAGCGCGTTCCCTTCTGAGCTACTGCAGACCAATCCCTGCCTATACAGTGCATCCGGAAAGTATTCACAGCGCTTCACTTTTTCCACATTTTGTTATGTTACAGCCTCATTCCAAATTGTATTAATTTAATCTCTTATCTCAAAATTCTACACAAAATACTTCATTATGACAATGTGAAAACGTTTTTTTTTTTTTTCCTTTTTTTGAATTTACTAAAAATAGAAAACTAAGAAATCACATTTACATAAGTATTCACAGCCTTTGCTTTGTTGATCCACCTTTGGCTGCAAATACAGCCTCAAGTCTTTTTGGAATATGAACCCACAAGTTTAGCACACCTATCTTTAGGCAGTTTTGCCCATTCTTCTTTGCAATAAGTCTCAAGCTCAATCAGGTTGGATGGGAGACGTTTGTGCACAGCCATTTTCAGATCTCTCCAGAGATGTTCGATCGGATTCAAGTCTGGACTCTGGCTGGGCCACTCCGGGACATTAACAGAGTGGTTCTGAAGCCAATCTTTTGAGATCTTGGCTGTGTGCTTTGGGTCATTGTCCTACTGAAAAATGAACCTTTGTCCCAGCCTGAGGTCAAGAGCGCTCTGGAGCAAGTTTTCATCCAGGATATCTCTATATATTGCTGCATTCATTTTTCCTTCTATCCTGACGAGTCTGCCAGTTCCTGCTGCTGAAAAACATCCCCACAGCATGATGCTGCCACCACCATGCTTCACTGTAGGGATGGTATTGGCCTGGTGATGAGCGGTGCCTGGTTTCCTCCAAACATGGCGCCTGGCATTCACACCAAAGGGTTTAATCTTTGTCTCCTTAGACCAGAGAATTGTGTTTCTCATGGTCTGAGAGTCATTCAGTTGCTTTTTGGCAAATTCCAGACTGGCTTCCATGTTCCTTTTACTAAGGAGTGGCTTTTGTCTGGCCACTCTACCATACAGGCCTGATTGGTGGATTGCTGCAGAGATGGTTGTCCTTCTGGAAGGCTCTCCTCTCTCCACAGAGGAACGCTGGAGCTCTGACAGAGTGACCATTAGGTTCTTGGTCACCTACCCGACTAAGGCCTCTTCTGAAGTTTTCTTCAAAATCGCATATTTCGTGATTTGCTTTGAACACCTGTAAACTACGGAAGATTCGTAATATTTGGTAGCACTGTTTTAAACATGTTCATAAGTGGTAGTTTTTTTTTCTAAATCTATTAAGAAAAATCTTCCAAATGCCATGAAATATATTTTATGACACAAAAAGTTAATTTACTCTGGTTGTATTTTGAGGAAAACTTTAAAAATGGCAATGAAAAGAGCTTATCGGATTTAATGTTCTCAAACGCTGCTCAGAGCTTTGTTGTTGGTCTCTAAATCTATTAACAAATGAGGTGTAAATACCTTTTAAAATTGCCATAAATGTTCCATTCCTAGAATCAACTATTCAATAAATGACTTTAATGATTTAATTTAATGTTCATTTCCAAACAGTGAGAGAATCTTGTGTTCTGCGGGGCATTCTTATTCAGTTTTTAATCATTTTTGAATTTGGCAAAAAAAATCTTTACTTTTATCTGTTTAGTTTCTGCTGTACTATTTTTGCTGAACTTGACAGTGTAAATAATGTATCTGATAAGAAAAATAAAGATATCAAATGTCTTGTGTCGTGAATAATGTGTTTTGGGAGTTTAAATCATGTAGACCGCGGGCCACTCGAGGGCTTTTAATCCGGACCACGGGAATACACTGAGAATAACTCGAGGGGAAAAATGACCTGCAGTTTCAAATATGTCCACAGGATGTCGCCAATACCAGGCACCACTCTTACTGCAACTGGAGCTGTATTTCTTTCTCTCGTTCTTACTCTAGTTCCTGTTTCTTTCTCTTCATTGTTGTCTATTTCTCTTCTCTTTATTCCTCTTATCTCTCCCTGTATATCTTCCCTCTCTGGCTCTCATTTTTCTGTTTTTGTGTGTCTCTCCAATTTACTCTTTGTCTCTTTTCTCTATCTCTTTCTTGCTCTCCCTCTCTCTTTAATGTACCGGTACTAGTTTCTACCATGTGGCCCCCGAGTTTAAGTGAGTGTGACACCCCTGATTTAAAGAGAGGAAGAAAAATGTATCGAAATTGTTTTATTTTTTTGAACATTAAGGCATACACACAGTAAATAATCATCAAAATAGAATTTACAACCTCTTTGGTTTGCTTTATCAAAGTAATAAGGCACATAGGCAGCAGAATTGAGTACTGAATATACACATATACATTATACAGAGCCAATATATATAAATGTGAGGTTTACAGGTTAATTATTCAATGGACGATTGCATAACAGCTTTGCTCATATTTAAAACAGTGTAGCTTAACGGCGAGCTCATGGTATTTTATTTTGAAAACCAAAAAAGCATCAAAAACAAATTAAAATGTTTTGGTTTTTTACACTGAAAATATAAGCTTGTAAATGAAAAGCAACATGTGGAGAGAATGGCTGTCCTGTGGAAAAGGGAAAATATACAAATTCAATAAAATACTAAGAGAAAACACGCAGGGCTTTTATGCATTGCTAATCAGTCAGGTCTGGACCCGGCCCGTTGGATGATTTAATTTGGCCTGCCATAAATTTCAGAGTATGTCAAAAAAACATAAATGTCTAAGTCTTTTCTATGAAAAGTTATGATTATTGTTAAATAAATGTAAACCAAATGCTGCCTCCAGCAGCTAGAGGACAGTGTGGAGTTTGTATAGCGTAGTGAAATGGTTCGGGTATAAAACCGCATTCACTCAGCTCTGTAGATCGTTTCCATCAAGTTATATTTTTAATACATACAAAACAAATGCTCCCTCCGACCGCTAGAGGGCAGTGTGGAGTTTGTACGACATAGTGATTTGCTCCAGGTGTAAAACTGCATTCACTGAAGTCTGTAGGTTTGTATGTAGGTCGTTTCTATCAAAAGTTCAGTAAATATAACCTCAGCTTAAGTAGACCCAGCCTAGTAGTTTGATTTGATATACAGTAATCCCTCGTTTTTCACCAATGGTGCATTCCATAAACATCACGCAATACTAAAATCCTGCTAAGTAGAAAAGATTATTTGTTATTTATTACTCAAGAACGAAACTAATTCAGATGCTTAAGTACAGTACTTGGTAAACTTTTTTTATTTTTCACAAATAACTTATGTACTGGCAAATTGTGATTTAAAAAAGTGATCCTGCCTTTTCATTGCACAATTGTATGGAATAAGGAAAGGATCCACTATATTTTACATAATACCTTTCTGCGTTATGGAAAACTGCATTTACCTTCCTGTTCTGAACTATACAAACAATATGTTTTTACCTTTATCAAACGTTTTTTGAAAAGCGCCAGGGAGCCACTTTGAGGTTCCAAAGACTGCGATGTGGTGGAGAGGTCAATAGTGTTGGCAATAGAAAGCATCTTCCTCTGTTTAGCCAGCCAATCAGAATGCAGAAAACAATGCACGATGACATTTCACGAAGCAGTAAAACTGCGATAAGTAAAGCGTAATACAGCAAGGAATTACTTTTTTGCCCATGCGCCACTAAAACTTTTAAGCTTGTATTTCTTTTATATTAATTTCAAACCGAAAACCAAGACAACAAATGAAGGCAAAATTAAATGTTTTCATAGCTCCCACTTGAGTTCTTATAGCGTGGTGAATTGGTGCAGGTGTAAAACTGCTATCACTTAACTATCATTGACACATAATTTAATCGGGGCACTGGGTAAAGGACATAAAATAGATTTTTATTTTTTTTTTACTTCACAAGGTCCTAATATCAATTTGCAGGGCAGATAATAAGTGATTCTTTTTCAAACCATCTGAACAAAACAATAAATAAAATCAAATGTGACACAATAGATATTTTTTGAGGTTTTTTATCGTCACCAGGACTGTGGTTTGTACTTGTAAACGTATTATATATATATATATATATATATTTGACATTTTTGAGAGTGAGGGAATATATTGGAACCATTTTGAAGTTTTTAAGCAGGGGTCTTAAAGTTGTGGCCCGTGGGCGATTTGCGGTCCCCCGGGATGGTCGTTAGAGACCCCCACCTCAGTATGAAAGTTTAATGTAAGCCTAGGCTTCGTAAAATATTATAGTTTGAGTCTAAGACCCCTGTTTTAAAGGGACAGTGTGTATTAATTGAGCACATGATGTAAAAGTATGATTTTATTCAGAAATTGTGTGTTTATTAATGTAATTGACTGAGAAAGGATTTTCTTAGCACAGAAAATGATGTCAAAAATAAATGAAAGAGCCCCTTAAAGGCACACTGTGTAATATTTGACCACTAGATGTCACTGAATACAGTGATATCTAGTGGTCACTGTTGTGCAACAGGAAACAAGTGCTAGATTGCAAAAAGAAGGAAACATAAAAAAGTGTGATTTTGTAGTATTTCGATTGGAGGATTTTTTTGTAGTACTTCCATAGTAGTATTTCCGTAGGACCTTTTTTGTTGCATTTCTATCGTAGTATTTCTTTATTATGGTATTACTGTAGTTGAACCCCCCCCCCACTTTTCATTAGTAAAATTTATTATGTGCCCATTTTTAAGCACTAGGCTAGAAATTTAGTTTTGTTGTAATTGTGTAGTATTTCTGTTTGATTTTTGTAGCGTTTTGTAGCAATATTTTGTAGTTACTGTAGTATTTCTGTAGTAATATTTCTGTATTATGGTATTACTGTAGATGTATTTTTGTAGTATTTCTGTCGTATTTTTTTCTTTTCTGAATTTAAATATATTAGGTAACGGTTCTAAGAATTAAATTTGATATTTAGTTACGTAGTAATTTTGGAGCATTTCTAGGAGTATTTTTGTAGCGTTTCGTAGCAGTATTTTGTCGACTTACTGTAGCATTTCCGGATTGATGTATTACTGTAAATGTATTTTTATCATATTGCTGTCGTGTTTTTTTTTTTCAGAAGTAAAATATATTACGGCTCGGTTTTAAGCACTAAATTTGATGTTTAGTTTTTTTGTAATTTTGTAGTATTTTAGTGGACACACAAAGAGCCAATGGGGGCAAAACTGGCACAAATAAATATTGATATTTGTAATATTTGACCACTAGATGTATCTGTGTGGTGTAGTGCAAACGAAAACGAGTGCTAAAAAACAGAAAAATACTAATAACGGACACTCAAAGTAACAAAAATGCACCATTTTGAATCTCTTTTTTTTGCCCAGCCTTTTTGAGGTATCCGTAGCAGCAGGATGACAGGCAATTATGTCAGCTCCCTTTCAGTGACGCACATGATATGTAAAAGTAAATGCTAATTTCTTGATTTAAGAGTATCTTGAAAAAAAAGCATGTTTATATGCTAGTTGATGTATTTTAGCTTATTATTTGAATTCATGTAGGTGTTGGTACATGAATGAAGGAGGGGGGGGGGGGGGGGGGTGTTTACGACTTGGAGGCGCTGAAATATACACACTGTCCGTTTAAGTATAATGACAGGACCTTTATAAAATTTAGGACAAAATAATCTAATACAGGGCAGCATGGCGGCGCAGTGGTTAGCGCATCTGCTGCACAGTTCTGAGGTCATGAGATCGAACCTCCTGTGTGGAGTTTGCATGTTCTCCCCGTGCTTGCGTGGGTTTCCTCCGGGCACTCCGGTTTCCTGCCACATTCCAAATAAACGTGCATTTCATGTTAATTGGCCGATCCAAATTGTACCTAACTGTGAATGAGCGAGCGAATTGTCTGTCTCTGTGTGCCCTACGACTGGCTGGCAACCAGTTCAAGGTGTCCCCTGCCCACTGCCCGAAGATAGCTGGGATGGGCTCCCGCACCCCCGCGACCCTACTGAGGATAAGTGGTGCAGATGGATAATAGATGGATGGATAATTTAATACAGCATTTTCAGTTATGAATTGTGACCAATAGAGGGCGTAAAAACAAAACAGTTTGAGTTGAGTCGCACACATTCCGTGTCCTCGTAAGAAAATGATATGTAGCGATAACGTTGATAACATCTTAAAAAACTGCATTTTCTTTTAAAAATACCCACATGTCTGCCTTTCGTGTGATTTTTTTGCAAATTTTGGATCAGCAAAAATCTTCTTTTTTTTTTAAATCTGCACCAAAAGTGAGAAAATGACCAAGTTAAAAGATAACTGGGTTGAGTGTAAAAAGCCCTAGGCGGATAACTTCATGACATCATTTCCATTTCCAATCTTCATTATATTTGTATGCGTTAATATCTTATCTTTTTTTCTTAAGTGGGAGGCAGGGGCTTATTTGGCCTAAGTAAGGGTGGGCGGACTTTTTTAATTGCATTGAGTTCAAAATGTTGGCCAAAGGGCCAGTCCTGGAGAACTGTCTCATGTTTATCTTTTAGAAATAAATATACATGCAGACATACAAATGTGCCTTTGCTTTGCTTTGAATTATATTAGATTCATCAAAAGGGTTTCGAAACGCTTGCAATCAAAGAAAAATAATATATTGTAGTATTTCTGTAGTTGGATTTTTGTAGTAATTTGGTAGTAGTTTTTTGTAGTACTTTTATGAAATAACTGCAGGTTTATTTTTTTGTGGTATTTCTGTAGTAGATTTTTCAAGTACTTAAGTAGTATTTTCTGTGGTATTTCTTTAGGTGGATTTTATAGTTTTTCGGTAGAATGTTTGCAGACATACTGTATTTTAAAGTATTTCAGTAGTAGTATTTCTGTAGGATTTTTATGTGGTTCCGTAAGATTTCTGTTGTATTTACGTAGTAATATTTTTGCAATATTTGCATTGTAGCATTTTGCAGTATTTCTGAAGAGGATTCTTATGGTACAGTATGTGCATAGTGATATATTATGAAGTATTTTCGTTGTAGTATTGGTGTAGCATTTTTGTAGAATCTCTAGTAATTCTTTTCCAGAATTATTTTACTTCTCTGTTTTCAAGCACTAAATTTGGCATTTAGTTTTGTAAAAGAATTGTAGTATTTTCGTAGTGGCATTTCTGTATTATTTAGGTTGTAGCATTTTTGTAATACATTAGCGGTTGTATTTTATAGTATTGCTGTAGACGTTTTTGTAAAAAAAAAAGAGAAGAAAAAAAAAAACCTCCAACAAATTTTTTTAGTACTTCTGTAGTGGTATTTCTGTATCATAGTGTTACTGTAGTGGGTTTTTTTAGTATTCCTTTTTAAAACTAAAGTATTAAAATAAATTAGGTCCCAGTTTTCAATAACTAAATTTGATATTTGGTTTTGTAGAAATTCTGTAGTATTTTTGTATATTTCTGTTGGAGGAACAATGGGGACAAAACTGGCACCCCCCAAAACAATTTTGTTTTTAGAAGTACTTAATCATATATACTGTTGTTATATTTTTACTATTTTCGTTTGGCGGGCCATAAAAAAAAGCCTGCCGGGCCACATGTGTTGGCCTTAGATGGCCCACCTCTGCCTTAGTACTATAGATTCAGGTAATGAGAGGATGAGCAGCGCAAGAACAAAAACCTATTATTAATATGGATGCGTTTGTTGTGTACCCAATACTGTGTTCAATGACATCCTGCAAAACATAACTGATTAAAAATCAATTCTTAAAAACTATCTTTTTTTTTTTTTTCATAAATGCGATGTTACAATCAGTGATCAGCTAGCGAATCAGGCTTTTCATTAGCACCGGGGCCACGGGCACATTAGATTTGGCACCCATTATCTCTGTAAGGAATACAGTACAGTACAACGTTAGAAGCTTGCAGAAAACACAAGGACGTCATGTAGAAGTTTTTTGGCAACGTTTGGACAATCAAGTGTCTGCACAAGCACTTAAACAAAACGAGTATAAAAAATAAAAAAAACGGAGTTGGCAGTGTCAACAAATGGAATCATTGATGTATTCAAGGGGACCTGCTATGTGTTGGTGAAAGGATGTTCAATAAGGGGTGGTGAGTATACTTTTGTATAGTTTGACCAATATTGATAGGTCTTTGTTCCCACATCGTGCTGGTATTGAGAATTTCTTGTCTCTCGTGCAAAATTTCCCAATACTAAATAACTAAAAGCCAAGTAATGTGCTCCCAGCCTCCTAATAGAATCCAAGTTGACTCCAATAGCTATATAACAACTTTTCCTCTACATAATTGAATAATGTGTTCCCGGATCATGCTCGTATTGAGAATTTACTTCCTCTCTAGCAAATTTTACCCAATACGAAATAACTGAAAAACAGTTAATCCATTCCCGGCCTTCCAAAAGCAACCTAGTTAACCCTAATAGCGATATAGCACATTTTCCTCTACATACGAAAACAATTTGTTTCCGGATCTTGCTCGAATTGAGAATATCTTGCCTATTGAGCGAAATTTCCCAAAATGAAATCACTGAATACCAGTACATCCATTTCCAGCCTCCCTAAAGCATCCTAGTTACCCCTAAAAAGCTCTAAAACACATCTTCCTGATTACATAAGACATACTCACATAGTAATTGAACATAAAAATACAGTAATAAGATGACACTAAAATTGTTTTAAAGCATGGGATCAAGTCTATATGGCAGGAAATTCATGTGCTAACTGGAACAAACTGATACTGGCAGTAAGCGGTCTCTAGAACTTGGATTTTCTCTATGTCGGCCAAAATTTTTGCTTGAAAGGCATCTCTTAACTCTACTTTTTGGTGAAAATGTTGAAATGTACGTAGTCAACATTGAATAAAGTACCGTTAAAACTTCTGTTTTGCTCCCATTATGTATTATATTATTAATGTTGGCAAAAACGTAGACTAATTTCTACTCTTGAAGGGGCATCATTATGTTTTCAGACATCACTGCAGTGTTTTGTATTTAGAACGCATGGGAAAAGAGCAGCTGCCGTTTTCCTCTGTCCTCCGCACACTTGGGGAATTTGGCGACCAAGCCGCTAAATGATCAAACATGCTTGATTCTCGGCGCCTTTGGTGCCGCACCATTTTCCTCCAAAAAGTGCCCTCCGCACTGCCGACTAAATTACGATAACAGAAGTTGTGATTAATCATAAAATTTAATTGTACTTATGCGAAATACTTACTATTCATTCATTCTTCGGTCTACTGTTGCTGGGTAAAATGTTTATCCCAACATGAAAAAAAAGTTGCACATTAGTTACACCCGCAGTGTTTAAAATATAGCAAAAAAGTAGCAGATGTAGACCAGAATTTACAGTAGTCTTACACCAACTGACCAATTGCAATGGTTGAGTTAGTCAGTCAATTTTCTAATTACTCACGCATTCAATTGCTTTAAAATAAGTTAGCATCCTTACCAGTCGAAAAGTGCTAACTGCATAGAGTTGTGATTCGTTTGCTGCTGTTCACTAAATCATTCATCAGGGGTTTCAATCTCAAATCTCACAATTTTACTGATGTGTGTATAACCGCAATCAATAAATACGGGAAATAAAACAGGATTTTGTTCCCCTTTTTATGCCTTGTAAGGTAAGCAAAATGGGATGCATTACTAATTGGAATTAAGTCTAACCTGAGTGGTTCACTTTTAACATAACCGATTACTAAAAACATGATTCAAGACAGGGCACAGCGGATGAGTAGTAAAAGTGCCAGCCCCATGGTGCAAAGGTCTGGGGTTCAAGCCTGGCTACTGGCTGTTTGGCTTTTGCATGTTCTCCCGGTGCCTGCGAGGGTTTCCTCCGGGCACTGTTTTTTCCCCACGTTTTAAAGATATGCATGTCAAGTGAATTGGCCGGTCCAAATTGTCCTTAGGTGTGAATGAACGAGTGAGTTGTCGGTCTCTGTCTGCCCTGCAACTGGCTGGCAACCATTTTACAGGGTGTCCCCTGCCCAATGCCCGGAGATGTCTGGAATGGCCTCCAGCACTCCCACGACACAAAAAATGGATGGAGGATCCAAGACATTAAAGAAAGATACATAGCAGGTCCCCCTTTTTCTTTTACTATATGTAACAGCATAGACGTAACAATTATGCACTCATCTGTAGGACAATATGACGAGTTTATTGCTTCTCTACTGACCTTCCTGCAAGGCGGCAGACAGTACGGCGCTTTCTACTTTTGGCTGCAGCCGTCCAGCGGCCTCTTATTTAGAATCTCACTAAATGAAATGGGGAAAAAGGCCCTCCTGCAATCACCTGAAGAGGAAATCGTCCAAGGTCACTTGTGTAGATGGCCGGATTTGTCTTATTCTGCATGGCTAAAAACTGAAGGCAAGGCTGGTTGGTTTGCTGGATGAAAATTTGGTTTCACACATGTGCAAAATGCAGACAGGCGATAGAACGGTTAAAAAAAAGCTCCCAGGTGGGAGATTGGCTTGAGTTCAAATCATTACTAAGTGATTCAACTGAAATGTCTTCCAAGGATGTTTGGAGGGACGAGATTGCTGGGCCCTACAGGACGGCCATGCTTTCAGGTTGGTGCGGCCCTAGTGCGTCCATTTTGTGGTCTGTCCCGGCGTTCTTCAAGGATCCTCCTCGGGCCAACACCGCCACGGTGTCCCCAGACATGCCGGCAAACTCAAAAGCGAATGTCCCGTAAAAGAGCATGATGGTGACGCAGAAGACCCACTCGAAGATTGCGGAGAAGTGCTGCAGGACGAAACTTTCCTGGCAGAAAAACACACCGCCTGGAAAATGTCGTTAAGGAGCATTTGGAAGAAAATGCAGGCGCGGCCATTTAATTTAAATGAATCATTTAAAAAAAACCTTCCCTATATTAAACTTTAAGTAAAACATTTGTGTATTACACATTAATGAGATTTTTCGCTTGGTTTGGTCTATACTATGTCAGAAAATATCCCAAAATTTCGATATTTGTTCCAAATTGTTTGAGTCAGGCCAAATTTTTAAGGAGACCAACAACAGAGTCAATACTTATTGAATAATTTTTCGGGAAAAAAAACACAAAAAAAAAACACTCACAAATCAGCAAAATGTTTAATTTGTTTTCATCAAAAGGGTAAATAGTTTGTCTTTTATCCTTGATGACAAAACAACTGTATAAATGTCGTTGAAATTTTAAAGCATCCAATTTGCAAAAATAACAAAACTATGTATCGATTATAGAAAAAATGGACGACTAATTTGATAATATATTCATTGTTGATTAATTGATCAATTAGTGTACTTCAAAATTAAGTTTTGATTTTTTGCATAATTTGCATGAATTGATGATTCATTTAAAGACTGTTTGTTTTAAAGTTTCAGTCCTTCGAGAATAAATATTGTCTTCCATAAAATAAAAAGTTTGACAACAATGATCAATGGTTTACCGGATATTCTAGCGGATGTTCCATACCCACCTTATAATTGATTAAAAAGTAACACTTTTTTTCAAAAAAAAGAAAAAGGCAATAAAAAACAATTTGAAAAATATGACAATTTTGTTGCTTTAGAAAAAAATCTGATAACTTCCTTTTTGGGAAAAATCACCCACCCTAACCACAAAAATATTATATATTACTTAGGGTTTAAAGCCAGTGGAAGTAAAACAAAATGCATAGAAGCAGAATGATGCAGTGATCCTATTTGGATCTTGCAGCTTTAGCTTTTGCACCACATTACTTTAAATCTCAGGGTATGCGGCACTAAAGGAAGAGGATACTGAGCACCAAGGCGACAAAGGCCAGCAGGGTCATGCAGAGCCGGAGGTGAGCCACGTTGTGCTCCCCTTGCGTCTTGGCCAGTCGATAGGTCAACGCCGACTGCAGGCACACAAATAGCATACTGGTGGGGAAGGCGATGCCTGCTCCGACATAGTGGAGAATTTTGGCATAGTCCACCTATCATACAGAGAGACACATTAGATGAGCATCCCCAACAGAAGATATGGCGCAGGAAAAATATTGGGACATAGTTTTCGATCACTTGTCTAAATTGTTTGTCTGCTAAACCTGCAAATGCAAGTTGTTAAAATTGACCTTTCTCTCCAAAATTCAGATGTCAAAAGGCCCACAGTATCGCAATCAGGGCTGCAATTATTGGACGTTGTCGACAAAATCAATAGTAGATTTATTCGACAATTAATTCCATTGTCTTACATGATTGTAATCTCTGCTGAAAGTTGCTCATGCGCAATAGCGTTTCTGTCTCGAGCGGTTACAGACGACTTCTAAACATTTTTGAAGCATTTTAGCCTGGATACAGCCAATAAAAAGACTACTTGTAAAGTTTGCAAAGCAGATCTTGCAAGTACGGAACATAAACATTTAAAGAAAAAGCACACCAAACTGTTGAAGGACCTAGACATTCAAGCCAATACTGCTTTGATGACATGAATTTTACATTTTATATGCGTATATTTTGCTATAAAATAAAGTTTGAGCATTGTGCCAGACTTTTAAGTTATTTTGTTACAGACTTAGCAGTTGACCACTGAATGTACTTCACAAAATGCACATACAAGTTGGTTTATTGACTGTTCTACTGCTGCTAATGAGCGTGTTTTGGGTTTACAGGGATAGAAAATGTTTGCTTGATTTCAATTTATCATTTATGCGCCTGTCCCTAAAACACGGACAATGGTTTATGTATGGATTGATGTCTCTACTGAAAGAGCACAGTGCGTAATTGGTTTTAGACAGGGCATTTTATTTGATTTTTTGTACAAATCCGCTGCAAGTTCAATAAAACAAGTATTTCTCATTGTATCTTAAATTTTCTTGTGATTATTATCATTTACCACATAATTAAATTAACTTCGTTTCAATAGTCTGTGAAAAGTCACCTATTATCTATCTATCTATCTATTAAATAAGTCGTTGGTTATGGCCCTTACTGCAAATGATTAGAGCGACAAGCAAGACGCATCACTGAGCTGTTTGCCTGTTGACCCAGTGAGAATATGCTGCACCAAAGCCAATCCTTCAAGATTTATCGACGGTGCTATATGAAAAGTGGGCCTGACATTTGCTCGCAACGCAAGGCATAGACAAAAGATATATCACGGCAAAGCCTCTCATGTCTTTCCAGCTTTATGTACACTGCTCCACTACTTGTAATTTATTATCTGCGGCCTCTAAAAGGGCGGGCAAGAAAACATCAGTATCGGAGTTTGTCGGTCTGAACCTACCTTAAACGAAGCATGTGGGCCAAAATCTAGTGTGAAATTAACAGGTCTCCAAAGTGGGCGTGGCACCCTAGTTTTGGCGGGAGCTTAACTCGAAAACAATTTTAACTGAGAAATTCAAGGCTACTTTCTTTCATTTGATACAACAAACCACTAATGAAATACAAATCAAGCTAATTGAAGAACTGTCCCTGGATTTAAGCCAAATATCAGCTTTTATTGTGTGTGCATGTGACCCTGACATGATATCCATTCTGTATTTAACTGGTAGCAAGAATAATTCATCCTGCGTGGAATTGATGAACTGCTACATAATTCATACATTTGCGGCTAAATTGAAGCGTGTGCACGAGTGTTTACATGCGAGCTTGCTGCTCAGTGGCTAGCCTGTGTGACTTATTGTCATCATTATGGGAACGAAAGTGTAATGATGCAGAACGCCCTCGCTCCTCTACTTCACGAATGAGTGTGTGTTTGTGTGAGCTCAAGGTGATGTACAGCATGTAAACGATGCAATGATGTAGTAGCGGAAAAGGAAACGAATCAATGGAACTTCAAAAACAACGCAGGAAACATCAAAAGACAATTTCACACAAGTCATAGATGTAATTAGGCAACAAAATAACATTTGTCACATTGTTTTGTAAAGTGACTACAGCTTATCTGCTTCATTTTTCTTACTGAACTTTGCTTTTTTTTCAAACTCAAGAAAAATAATTGCAGTTTTTGCCTTCTACGATATCACTTGTAGTTTTTTTTCTGCCAACAAATAGTAGTCCCTGAAATTGAGAAGTTTTTTAATATGAGTTTATTCTGTTTTTAAATAGGGGTTTGCATAGGAAGCCAGTTTGTCACTTGCACTATTTTTGTTATTTTGACTACTATGCACGTTTACATCATTGTCACTATCAGCCAAGCATGTTGCTGTTCTTTGATTTTCGCACACTTTAGGCTGCATCTGCTTTTTGTAACCTAGGAGATTTAATAAAAACAGATCACTAAGGGGAGAGCTTTTAGAACAGCTAGGTATTTCTTATCTGAGGGTTGGGTCTATCCTGTTCCAGCAAGTTCAAAATCCATCCCAATTTTGTGTGTCTACTGAACTATATAAATGCATACCATTTACATTTATAGTTCAGTAGACACACAAAATTGGTATGCATTTATATAGCTGTTTTCAAGTCAACGAACCAAAGTGCTTTACAATGTGCATCACACTTTTCCCTTTTACACACTAACCGATAGCAGCGTCAGCCATGCCTGCTATTGTGGGCATTAGGGATTCAGTGTCTTGCCTTAGGACACTTCCAGCTAATGCCGCCCGATATAAAAAGGCTATAAAGTTATCAGTGAGCAAATTTAAATTAATCATTCCCCTTTAAAAGGAAGGGAAATGTGTTGACTAATGTATTCCAGCTAGCACTGGAAAAAAACTGTGTGGAATATATTTTGTTAAGTGGTTGCACACAATAAGACCATCCAAATGTACTACTACCATTCCCAGATAAAGGACGCTTCTCACACTTGCTCTTTTCCCTTCTTCATTCCCTTGTGCCATCACTTGTTTTGTTTTCCAATAAACTTAAATATGTCCTAAGCCAGGAAAGCTGACGACATGGATTGGATAAAATCAGTTTTGGTAAGATTTGACTTAAGATTGAAAGAAGTGATAAAAGAAATAAAATGGTAATTTTTATAAATATTCACAGGTAGAGAACGTTGTACACTGCAGAATCGATACCCAGTAGTCGCCGCAATGTTTGTCTGTTATCTTGCTGCTTTGTTGTGCTCATTTTTACTGGTTTTCGTTTGCATTAGGCAATACAGTGCCGTTTAGTGGTCAAATGAGGGGTGGGCGCGACCAGGCAGTACTTGCTCAAGACACAACACAGGAAATGTTGCCCTATGACCATAGTCACTAGGACCTAGTGGTTAAGGGATCCACCCACCACCTTTTAAAACATCTAACAGGTGCTTAACAATTGTGTTCTGTGCAACCACTTAACAAAATATAAGTAGATTTAACACACAATTTTTAGTGATTGATGTAAGGTCTTCAGATACTGCCCTGAGTTGGTTTTGACATCAGAGCAGGATAATTAACGTTTATATAAGAAATTTTCCTCGTGGTCTTCAAGCCTCTTGGTGGCAGCTGAGTCACATCATGTGAGCAAGGCTGGCTTAAGACATAAAAGACTTGTCGAGTACAATCACTGTACACCTCAATGAATATACTACAAAGATTACAAACAACAATACAGCGGCTGTGAGTGCAATTATCCAAGTATGACGCATGAACTCCTCTTTTTGTTTTGAGTGATTCAATTTTAACTTTACTTAATATTAGATTTTTTTATACAGAACTCTCTAGCGTTGATGGCAATGTAGTTATCTTTCTCAAATGCATTAATTTATATTTTAACACATGTGGGAGCAACAAATTATTTTTGCTCAGTGAAAAATCTCAATATGATTAATGGACTCAATGCAATTAAACTCATGACGTCTTTCCACTCAGATTTAGGTACGGATGTGAAATTCTAGCTTCTTTAACGTAATGCAAGGGGGATGTATTTTTGTAGAGCCAAACATGCGCACTCCAGTGTAAAATATCAAATACCTTGTGACTCTATTAGAAGTGGTGGGCAGCCGAGGGGCCAGGCTACAAGGTAAAAAAATGTTTGACTTTTTTGTATCTGACAATATAGACCCTCTAATCCAATGCCTCAGCAGTAAATGAGGAAAAAGATGTTTTAGGCTTATCCAATTTTTCGCATATGCATTTACGTTGAAATTTGCATGCAGGCATTGACCATTATATCTAATTTTATATTTGTTTATAAATAAACCATTTCATAAAATTTGTTTTGAAACATTTTGAATTGAGGTCAATAAGTAAAACTAGCCACTACGTTTGAATTGAAAAACTCAATATGCAATAGGACTAACTTAAGTTTTTTTTTTGTATTTGACGAATATATTTTTAAAACAATTATTTTAAAATTGACATGTAAAGGGTAAATACTGTATATAACTATATTGTTAGCATTTTCATTTGGTGGGCCACATTAAACCGCCTTGTCTGGCCTGCAAGCAGTAGTTTTCCAATCGCTGTTCTAAAGCATCAGAGTCATGATATTGTGGCACTACTGAAATTGCATCAATATATATCCAATAATCACCATTGTATGTGCCGCGATGGACCCAGTCACCTCTAATTGTTTTAGTTTCGCTTGTTTCAACTCAATAGACAATGTGTAAATGATTGATAATAAATAATGCATAAATATAACATCAAATAAGGACATAATTTAATAATTCTCAAATTTATAAATCCAGCATAACATTTTGTACTTTGTACATTTTGTCACCTTTTGGATGACAGGCGGAAGGGATGTGTGCATATAGTCACTTGAAACTACTATAAGGCTCACCTAAACACCAATATTTTGCCAGAAATTAAAAAGTGTGCATTATAATCAAGTGCGCCTTACAGACCAGAAATATAGTCAAAACAATCGAAAATAAACAGTAGTTTGGATTCCATGCGCCTTAAAGTCCGATGTGCCGTATGCATGGAGAAAAAAAAACATCTTTATCGCCTGCTTATGTTTTTAATCTTAGAGAGACATATCTAATCAAAGAAAATTGTATTATATTCTACAATACCTTAAGAAGAAAAATACTTTATATTCTGTTTCGACATCAAATCTATGTGCCAAGTGTCTATGTTTTTCACTTATCACCACAATGGTGATAGAAGAAGGCTCGCATAAGAGCCACACTCCCAAGACTTTCACTCCATCTATTTATGACATTGCTGTCTGACAGCAAAAGTCCCCGTGGTCACGGCACAGCTGTTCTGCCAGCCCGTGCCTTACGCAACACATTATACAGGCAACAGCATCATGTCGTCATGCTTTTCCTGTCTTTTTGATGGTTTTCTTTCTTGCTGTCCAAAGTTGTTCCCATTTCCCGCAGTCCTTGTGTATAACCGCCATCATTATTTTGTTCCCTGTAGCATATGTATATTTTTTAAATTTGCTTTTAAATGGAGCCACCAGGGCCCAACCAAAGACTCTTGGCAGTCGATGCCAGACTTCATGAGTCACTCACTCCCTCCCCTACCTTGCACCCCTTCCCTTGGCAAAAAAAAAGGAGGGCCACGGGAGAAAAATGAGAAACAGGTCAGACTGAGCCCACACCAAAGTAAATAAGATGTATTTTCATGTAACTTTAGTATTTTTTCTGTGACAATCTTGTTTATTTTACTTCCTACATCTAAAATATTACTTCCATATGTCAAGACACTAAATATGTGCTTCTATTTACCTCGTAAATATATTCTACCTTAGCAGAGTGCTTGGGAGTGTACTTTTACATCCTATAAAGGAATACAAGAATAATATCTAAAATGAAAACAAGACGGTGATGATTTAATTGTCTGTCGAGAAAGTCCAATATTTTCACAGAGGCGACAGTGTGTGTTTGGTCAAAAGTTTCTTTCCACACAATCATGGAAAGTTTTTTTCACATTCCGGTAACACATTTCCTTCTGCATGCCCGTCTTAGAAAAAAAAAAAAAGTGCAGAAATCCACCCAGCTCCCCAAATATTTAAACTAAGCAAAGATTCTTTCCAAAAAGCAAACATCAACTGTTGAGTGGAGAGGAACAGCTCCATCAGGCAGACTTTAATAAACATTAATCAACTTGAGAAGGAAAGATCCAGTAAGTGAAAGAACGGGATTAAGAAATAGATACAGTATGTTTTGACTAAAAGTAAATAAATCTTAAGATGAGGTTTAAATTCGAATATGATGGTCGGATTTGTTTTCCTCACTCAAATGCACTAAATCGAATTGAAACCATCTTATGATGCCATTCGGATATGTTAAATTTCAAAATGCACTGTTAACTGAATTAATTTGCTAAAACTACTGAGTTGAAAAAAGACTGCTATATATATTATTTAAGAAACGCTTCCTACATGTCACACATACATAAAGAGAAACCACCGGACAGAAAATTATATAAACTAGCATCAGTCGAAACAAATTTCAGGGCTAATCAGATTTCTAGATCCGTCTTTAACGTAAGAACAAAGATCATACCTGGAAGTTTCCCACCATGATGAGTCCAGCCGCACAGATCCAGCCTGTGGAGAGACCTGCCGTGTTGAGCACGCAATTTTGGTGCTTCTCAATGACATGGGCATAGCGGAGCAGCACAATCACCATGACTGGGGGGGGAAAAGAGCAATATAGAGGTAGTGCACATTGTCTTTTGTGCGCAAAACATTAGGATGCATAGCTCTAAATTTATACAATTTTATCTTACTTTGGACATCATGGTATGACATTACCAGTGGTAAAGAAATCAACTAGTAGATCTACATCTT
The DNA here is from genome assembly GCF_059441175.1 of Urocampus carinirostris. Lineage (NCBI taxonomy): Eukaryota > Metazoa > Chordata > Actinopteri > Syngnathiformes > Syngnathidae > Urocampus > Urocampus carinirostris. The sequence continues at coordinate 8,148,055 of NC_142361.1, forward strand.
GCAAAACAGGAAAGTAGCTTGATAAATGGAGCGAAATGTGAGACAAGCACCTTGCAGTCTTGGAAAGAAAACATAAATAATTGGACCAAAACAAGGATCCTTAAGTAAACAAGATGAGAAATAAAATGCTGAAATTAATCATTTACTTAATGGAATTGTATTCACTGCTAGACAACAAGTTCGACCCGTCCCACAAAACGGCAACCGTATAGATTTTGCCCACATAAACTTTGATTATGAACTAGCCATTTTGGCAGGTTTTCTTGTTTTCTTGTTCAAACATGGCAAAATGAACCAGGTTGAGGGGGAGGGGGGTACCATAGTACTGCTTATAGCACATTTGTTTGTTGGCCTGCTGCCAGGTTGTTGAAAAACAATATGACATCATATTATTTTACAAATTATAACAGATAAAAATAACATGGAAAAATTACTGCAGGAGTTGGGAACCTTTTTGACCCAAAGAACCATTAAAGCAAATTATTGAGATTTTTTGAGAGGGAGAGACACACTATGTATTTTAATACAAAATTGAACAAAACCGCCAAACCCTCACTACAGACAAATTTTTAGAGCACTTTATTCCACGATGACTTGACAAAACTGATGAAAAAATAATAATGCCAGAGCCTGTGTCCCATATCAACAATATACCACTTAAAATGTGTCCCCCCGCAGTTACTTAAGATAGGTAAAGCTCATTTTCAACGTCATTTTTTCATAGATAATGGTTATAAAACAAGGTTCAAGCAGAGTTCTTTTGTAAAAGATGCCACAAATTACTGCAAACAAAAAAGTGCATTTACCTTGGGCGCAGAGAGAGAGAGAGAGAGAGAGAGAGATAGAGAGATAGAGAGTAGAGAGAGTAGAGAGAAAGAATGCTACATGTGCAGAGAGAGATCTGCAAACACTACTGCTCACTATATCAAATTGCTCTGGGTGTTTGGCAGGGGTTTTCGGTTGTTCAACGTTTGTTTTGTGGGTTTTCATCATAAGTTGTCACAACAGTAAACATACATTGTTAATGAGCTTCCATACACAGCCAAAATGGGGAGTGTTGGTGACACCGTGAGTGTAAACCGTATTAAGGAAAATGCCCTATATATTTTTGTCCAAACCACTCTTTGAATGTCCTGATTCGACTTTGACAACGTTAAAATGAGCGTAGATTCTCATCACACTCATTTTATTTTCAAGCCAGATGTACTCATGAAAATACCTGGCTTGCGAGCCATACTTTCCCAACCTATGCACTACTGTATTCGCATCATTGTGCCAGAGTATGGTTTTAATTTGGATGCTGATGCAAGCGCAACTGGATTGTACCAAAAAGTGATATTTCTTGGGAGAGGATTAAAAATTACAATAAGTTTAATGAAATCTCACATGGCAGAAAATTTAAGTTGTGGGGAAAATGTAAGCACTGTGGAGGCGGGCTTCTGCACAAGTTAAAAGGTATGGGAAAATGAATCAATAGTAGGGGGGCAGACAACAGTTTGAAGGGCTGATGAGCTGTGATAAGCGGAGCATTGTTGGCGCAATGGCAAGCAAACTGGTGTTTTTTTTCTTGTTTGGATCATGTGCAACTCCTTGACTGCTGTTGACGCAGGCCGAGTGGGCTCTAGGCAAAACTGGGCAACATAGGCCAGGCAGAATAAAAGGGTACAAGGAGCCCCCGGTGTTTTGACACGCAGAACGTATATTGTACTGGGCAACTTCAATGTTGCCACTGTCTCTTTGTGGGAGTGGGTGAAATAGGGAAACGCTCTTCTCCAAACGGGCGTAGTCATGGCAAGTGTGGCCATTCTGAGGAAACACTTTGATGAAAGAAGTTGACAATGAATTCCGTTGCCCACTTTTGGCAGGATATGAAAAACATTTGGTGATTGCTATTGATATTAGAGGTAAGATCGGGCCAAAAAAAAGCACCCGAGCCCGACGCAGGCCCGAGGGGTATTAAACCCGACCCGGACCGAGCCCGACTAATTAACTGGATTTGCTGGCCCGGCCCGAAATTACATATTTTATTTATAAGGAGGGGTGATTTATGATAACAAATTAAACTCTGCCTTTTGTTACAACATCTAGGCCTAAGTTAAATAAAACTGTATAAACATTTACATCTTTTATATTTCTGTGTCTGCACTGCAGATGTTACATTAAGCGACAATCTGTCATTGACGGGTTTTTTTTTTGAGGTAGCGAAAACATTTAAGGGCGTCCGTCATTTTGACGACTTGATCATTGGGCCATAATCCACAGCAGCAGTAGTAGTACGTCCTTAAGATTTTAGCGCAGCACTTTCATTGAGATGGTGTTGACGTGTTGTGCCCTTTTCCGACTCCTATGCAAATTCCCCCCCCCCCTGATCGTATTCTATATAAAACGCTTATTAAAACAATAAAGCGAGCTAATTATAATAATTGGGAGATCCTAGTCTATATAACACGTTTATTTAAACAATAAAGCGTGATTTTATTCTGCAAATTGCGTTTTTTAACGCGGATGAAAATGTCACCAACGTCAATGTACGCTTCCGACAAAAGCGATCGTATTCTATATAAAACGCTTATTAAAACAATAAAGCGAGCTAATTATAACAATTGGGAGAGACACTTCACTCTTACCAGAGTGCGTTTTCCTCGTCAGTTCTCCTCTCTTGAGTTTATCCTTAACTTCTTGTTGGTCCGACTCCATATCGGGGATACCAGGCCAAAATCACGCGAATTTGCGGAGGGGAAGATTATTAAGAGGACAGCATTCACGTCACGTCACGTGCACAGAGCATGCTCTGGCTCCGTTAAAAGCAATTACAGCTCCTTCTCCGTTTTATCCAAATTATTTATTTTATAACAAGTATTCCTTGGTCTAGTATCCATACATAGTTTAAGTATATATTTTTAATGAACATATATTTATAATTATTAATTAATTTTAAAAAAAAAAAAAAAAAAAAAAAAAAAGCAGGACCGAACCCGACCCGACCCGACCGTATGACTGAAATTTCAGGCCCGACCCGGCCCGAAATTGCCTCGGGTTCGGGTTCGGGTTCGGGCTCGGGCCATAAATCTTAGGTCTAATTGATATACACTACCGTTCAAAGGTTTGTGCTGTCGCTTAGAAATGTCCTTATTTTTGAAGAAAAAAACTCATAACATGTAACTAATCAGAAATACACCTGTTAAATGACTGTTTTATGTACAAATGTCTGGTTTTTAATGCATTGTCTACATAGGTGTATAGAGCAACCAGCACTCCAGTGTTTAGGGCCCGGTCACACAGCCATTTGCGTCTGTATCGAGGCTGAATCACGGCCAGAAATTTCTGCCTGTGAAGCGGACGCTATTGGACGCTTTGAGATCGCCATACAGACGAGATACAGCAGTGCTTTACACGCGGTCGGAAATTCACACGCGGTTAGCAGCGCGAAAAAGTTTTGCGCTGCTCAAAACTTTTAGGGCCCGGTCACACAGCCTTTCACGGGCGTATCGAGGCTGAATCACGGCCAGAAATTTCTGCCTGTGAAGCAGACGCTGTTGGACGCTTTGAGATCGCCATACAGACGAGATACAGCAGTGCTTTACAGGCGGTCGGAAATTCACACGCGGTTGGCCGCGCGAAAAAGTTTTGCGCTGCTCAAAACTTTAGACCACGTGTTAACCGCGGGCGGCACACGAGGCAATAACGCGGAACGACGTGCTATGGCCGCGGCCAGGGCGTGGTTACACATGGGTAGGACGCGAAATTTCAGCGGGTAATCGTGGGTGGAGCACGGTCATAGCATGTTCTGCGCCTGTATCGCAGTGTTATTACGTGAAATTAGCGTGTTACGCGTGTGACGGTCAAACGCCTTTCTCCGCGTATATTCAGCGCGATTTGCCGAGCACACGTCAGTTGTGCTCGAGACGTCAAGGGATCCCCCGTCACTGTAGTGACCTCGTCTTAATCCATTTTTATTTCTTGACATTTCTTTTCATTTCATAACAATAAAATAAAAATGAAAAACTATTACAATAATAACATATTGGCTTCTTCGGTGCCATAGCTTGAAATCTTGATCTTCACGGGACTGTGTCTTGAGCGGTTATGATTTCTACAGCCCGGTGTTATGCAGAGAAATGCATCCCTGCCGAGATTTGCATCCCCTCGCTAGTACAACCACTGTTACCTCGTTTTCTCTCACTTTTATATCACTTTTAGGGAATGTAATGGCGAACATATAACCAAATCCACTTCGTCTTGCATTTGTTGGGAATGTAATACAACATAAACATCTTTGTTTTTGTTGTGAACGTAATCGAACGGTAATGCACACCGTATATAAATCACTTTTGAGAACTGTTATGCACTCTACCATAAAGCTTATTATGCAGAAGTAAGCTTTATGGTAGAGTGCATAACAGTTTCAATACGAGCGATTTAAATAGAAAAAGGCAAAATAAACATGTTACCTGCTCAAAAGTGATTTGTATACGGCGTGCAATACCGTTCGATTACATTCACAACAAATACAAAGACGGAATGGTTTAAGTTGTATTACATTGCCAATAAATGCAAGACGAAGTGGTTTTGGTTATATGTTCGCCATTAAATTCCCTAAAAGTGAGATAAAACGAGGTAAAAGTGGTTGTAGTAGCGAGGGGATGCAGATCTCGGCAAGGATGCATTTCTCGGCATAACACCGGCTCGGCAGCTTTTATACCCGTGGTCCACACGCGGAAATGACGCGATGAGGGAGCGGAACAGTCGCCGGCGTCTGTTTTGCGGGCATACCACCGATGAACAGCGGGTTGACCAATTTTGCGCATTTTCCATCGCGGGCAACCACGGGCAAAAAAAAAATAAAAACGCAAAATTTTACCCGCGATACAGACACAAACGGCTGTGTGACCGGGCCCTTACAACTAGCGTTAGAAGGCTAATGTATAATTAAAAAAAACCTTTCTGCAATGATGCTAGCAGAGCTGAAAACAGTTTATCTGGTTAGAAAAAGTATAAAACTACCTTCTTTTGAGCTAGTCGCGTATCTGGAGCATCAAATTTGTGGGTGTGCTTAAACTTTTAGAATGGCCAGAAAAAGAGAACTTTTGTGTGAAATAGTCTATTCTTGTTCTCAGGAATGAAGGCTATTCCATGTGAGAAATTGCCAAGAAACTGAAGATCTCCTACATAGGTGTGTAATACCGTATTTTCCGCACTATAAGGCGCACCTAAAAGCCTTAATTTTTTTCAAAAGCTGACCATGCGCCTTATAATACAGTGCGTCTTATTTATGGATCAACATTAAATCACAAGGTCTCGCAACTTACGCAACAGCCGCCGACTCGATTTTCCCCCGAACGTGGAGTAGTCCACGGTGTATGCTGGGATTTATATACCGGCGTTTCATTGGCTAACCAATGTGTCAATCATCATCTGAATTGATCACTATTGGCTGAAGTTATTCGGAGCCTCGGATTGGCTAGAGGGCCAAAACAAACCCTGCAATTGGCCGAAAAAGATGTATCAATCATCCGTTGAATCGATCGCTATTGGCTGAAGTTATTCAGAGCCTCGGATTGGCTAGAGGGCCAAAACAAACCCTGCAATTGGCCGAAAAAGATGTGTCAATCATCCGTTAAATCGATCGCTATTGGCTGAAGTTATTCGGAGCCTCGGATTGGCTAGATGGCCAAAACAAACCCTGCAATTGGCAGAGTTTAGCAATGGCGTAGCAAGCTTAGCAAGCTTGCTAAAGTACACCATAAAGAAACATGTTTTATTAGTCTGTATTTGCAAATAATTTACTCTCCTGGATTTACTTCACTCACGGTTGTAAGAAGACCATGATTGCGTATCATTATTGAACGTGAGAACTTAGGTGAGCTATGCGGCTTTATATTTTCCCGGTATCTTGTTTTAGAACGATCTTGATGTTGCTGTGATGAGTTGAGTGAATTAAACTCAATTCCAAGTGTTTATTGTCATATGCACAGTAAAGTTGCGAGCGAAAACGAAAATAGAAACTAAGAAATGTTTGGCATTTCTTGAATCCCAAGACTTTAACCTTCCGAATGATATTTGAAATGATGCATTTGAGTGACATCGTACGGACACCGCATCCGCACGTGTCTACGACACGTATTTGCTTCTTTGCAAGCTTTGGGAATGTTAAGGGGGTAATCAGTTTGACTGAATCATCTGACTGTTTTGTCGACGTTCCCATTGTAGCGCCTTACAATCCGGTGCGCCTTATCTATGGAAGATATAGGACCAAAAACTATTTTTTGGGGGTGCGCCCTATAACCCGGTGCGCCCTATAGTGCGGAAAATACGGTACTCACTTTAGAAAACAGCACAACCCGAGTAGAAAGAGAAGTAGGAAGAAGACAAGTACACTAATCTCTAGTTTGAGAAATAGATGTATTAGCCAACAAAAGGAAGGGATAATTATAGGCAAAAGAACGGACATCAGACAACTCATTTGATAAATAAAAGTGTGACTTTTTCATGGAAAACATAAAATTGTCTGGGTGACCCCAAACTTTTAAACAGTAGTGTAAACAACAACATAGCAAAAGACGTCAAACCTATTTTAGTCGGGTTGCAGAGAACAAATTAATGCTGCTTTGACCGAAAGTTCAATCCAATAAAACTAGTAGGAGTTATTCATTATACATTACAAATTCATTACATGCAATATAAAGTACACGACGGATTATTAGAGGTCCTGTTTATTTTAGTTGTGATTCCTCAAAAACAACCTGATCAAGAGAGCTGACACATCGTTGAAAAAAGGAACAAGAGCAAAGCAAATAATGACATATTCCAAGTCAACTATAAAGAAAAGTCACATCACTAGAATTCACAACTGACGCAATGAGGAACTTAGAAACAAACCTCAAAGATCACACTAACTTTCAGAGAACGGTTGAAGCAGATGTACAATCGATGTGCAAAACAAAAGGAAAATATTTGATGGTCATGTAGATATTAGTTATCAAAAATGTGAATAGTTTATCTTTATGAAAGTTCTGTGTTTCATTTCAGAACAAGAAGTCTTGGTGGATCGAAACAAAAACAGAAAAACAGCAGCATTTCATTGTAAATAGTCTAGCCTTTTTTCTAACACTCCTCATAAAATCGGACCGACTTACTGAAGGGATAAGCAAGTCAACACTGGTTTATTGCAATAGGTTATGGCATTTCAGTCTCCCTTATGTAAACTGGCTGGCTGTGGACATTGTTCCATTTCGTCAAAATGAGTTTTCAATCATTATAGATAGTGACAGTTAAAATTGCTCGCAACCCAGCACTTACATAAAATGCAAAAATTCAACAAAGATTTAGGCATTCGAAAAATTTGGCTTGTTACATATATTTATCATTTGAATTAATGAATAATTTTGGGGGATTGTGATTTTTTTTTTGTTCGATGTAATCATGCTGTCAGGTTAATCGAATGCATCTTTATAGCAAGCAGTGTAATTGACCTCCATTCAATGTATTTTATTAGAACCAATACTTAAATGTTGTTGGGTAAAACTTGCTTATTGATAATAAACAACTGTTTTAATTTGCAAATCCTAATAGAAACTTTATCAGACTAAATAACTAGTACTTGTTCAGATAAACTTCATTATTTTATTCCCAAAAGTCTTTTGTCTTTACTTCACTTGGTTGCAGTGCAATAAAACTATTGTTAACACACACGACTGAGCTTTGGCACCTTCCCAAACACAATTCAAACTAGCTTAACATGCTCCCACAGCTCCTGAAAGCAGGTCAGGATGTGTTAAGTATGTGCACAGCAACATGCTTCAGCATCACAGGTATATCATCATGTACAGCCCCGAGGTCATATCCCTGAGGTAAAATAAAATGGCAAAAAAGCAACAACCGAGCATTAAAGAAGCTTGTGCACACATTTGAACCAAACAGCACCATATAAATTAATCCCTAATGTCCCCCCCCAAAGAGGATTCGTTCAGAAGATTAGTTTAAAACGAAACACGCTCTATTATAGCTAGTGTGCAAATAAACCCTTCAACTGTGTCTATTACTGTACTTCATCAAGGTAATTCTCAAACACATAAATTGTAAGGATAAAAAGTTGGTGTCTTTGTTTTTTTTTTTAAACAATAGGTTTTGTCTAGTCATAACAGGTCAACAATTGCTTGACTATACACCAGGTATTAACATTGCATGTACTGAACATCAGGCTTTAAATGGATGGATGAGAAAGACTGCGTGGGACAAAATGCAGGCATTCAATTTACTTTGGGTACGTCTTGGACTGGGATTTTAGGCAAACTTTACAAGAACACCAAGGGGTTAAACAGAACTCTCAACACAGAGAGGCAATGTTCTACAGTAAATTATACACATTGAATGTAATTCAGGCAACAGCCCAGCACCAGCCAATGGGAGAGAAGAAAATGTCTGTAAATAGCAGAATGGCGACCGCTTGTGAATAAACATGGGGAAGAACAAATCGTAACCCGCCTTCCCCCTCACTCTCTCACACACGCAAACACAGCATGTGTGAGCCACAGCTGGGAAACATTAACTACACGAGGGTAGTCAGAACCAGCACTTACAAAAAAGGAACAGCACGTGTAGACTAACAGAAAAACGTTTGAACCCACACATAGTTTTGTATCATCTCATATGTAAGTCTACGATACTGCACACTTGGAATGCACGTGTGTGGTCGTCGGGTACAATTCTTTTTACTGCAATCTGAGTGGGGGAAATATGTCCCAAGTTCTCCGTAAAATGTTCTAGCTTCTTTGTAGCTTTGGGAGCATTTGAAAAGAACATTGCTTGCTATATTGGTCAATACAATTGCACAATTTATCTACAGACAGTAATGTTGAATTTGTGATGTAACTTGCTTATGGAAATACTAAAGGAAATTTCCCTCATTTTTTTTCCCTTTTGTAGAAAAACTTAAGCCTGTTCAGTCAAGTGTTTTATATTTGGAAAAAGTTGCTTTTGCAGTCATAACAAGAGATCAAGGCCATCAATGGGACAGTAAAAAAGGTAAAATTGCATTTTTCATACGTTTTACCTGTGCAGGTTAAAAAAAAGACTTCTTACATAGTGTAATATAAAAATTCATGTTCGAGAAAGAGAGTACATTTACTTTAGTCTTGATTACAACTGACATGAACAAACAGAGCACTAATGACAGGGGTGATTGAGTTTGTGTAAGTGTGTGCACATGATGCTTTCCTTACCCATGAATGAACCTGTGCTGCAGATAAGGCTGAAGAAGCAGCTTTCTGGGGGAAGCGTCCCACATTTACTGAAAGAGGAAGGAACATGATCATCTCATTAGAGTTCAATCAACAAGATAAATAACAATCCAGATTGATGTATATTTATTGGGGAAAAACATTTCTGACAACAATGACCAAAAGTGAATTTTAATTATTTTGTTTAAAAAAAAAGAAAAAGGTTCAGAGAGAACAATGTTGTCATGACGTCCCTTCAAATGCGAGCCAAGTGAGGCTGACTTTCACTCGGGGCCCAGTCTGTGCATGATACGGCTGCCGTTTTTTTCCCCATTTTACACACAAGAAGGGGATGGAGGACGCTGTCAAAACAGGAACTCTACCAAGTTTGTACAAGCAAGACATTTCTTTAAAGTTCCTTTGTTATTCTGCTACCATGATTTTTGCTAGCTGCTAGCCTGACTTTGCCTAATATTTACAAGTTAACACTACAGTGCTAATTTACTACAGTCGAGCAGTTTTTATTTGTAAACACATACTTGGGCCGCTAAGTTTCGGCAGATCTTTGAAGAGCGGAGAGACGCTTTACACCAGTGGTTCTTAAATAGTGGGGCGTGCCACTCTGGGGGGGGGGGGCACAAGGCTCCGTCAGGGTGGGGGCATGTGTGTGTTTGACTTCTGGGAACTTTTTTTCCCCAGAATAAATGCAAATGAACCTCCACTACGGAGGCAGAGTGTTTTGTTTACATTTAGCCTTCATGCAATGCATTAAGCACAGACTATATAATGCTGCATTCCAGAAAATTGGGAAGTCAGATTTCTCCCACTCGGATGGTACCAAATCCGATCTCAAAGTGAATGTAATCAACAAAGAAGGCTGATCACAAAAAGTGGTTCTTTATTTTTTCGGTGTGGGGGCTGGGGGGTTGGGGAGGGGGGTGTTTGGGCAAAAAAAATTCTTTTTCTGAGGGTAGGTATATGTGATTTCAAAAAGGGAGGGACAGCCTGTTCAGTGCGCAGCTACAAGCTATTTAATTTTATTATTACCAACCAATTTACTCAACGCACAATGAACTTGCCTGTGTTTTTTGCATTTTTGAGTTTTACTTCTGTAGCACTTTGTTGTCTGAGTGGCCCTTAAGTGCTCTGTATTTTTTGTTTTATGGGAATTTGATTAATGAAACACTTAAAGTTACCATCTAGTAATATGCCTGTCAGCTATTTATCGTTTTATATTGGACCTTCAGAGCCAAAGCCTTTTTTTCATGTTAATGTTACTGTATATAACTTTCCAAGCAGTGAAATAGAGGTTCCTGAGTTCTACAGTTTTGCAAATACATTTTCTTTCTGAATGGACAGCAATTGTTTTGTTAGAGGTCTGCTAATAGATGCAGTCTTTCTGTCCCCAGAGGTGCTGCCCACCAACAGCCTAATAAATCAGCTGACACCAGTCACATGCATTCCCCAGTTCACAGGTCACAGAGTCCAGTAGAGTACATATTTACATAATAGACACACTTGATTTTTTTTTTAAAAGAGCTAACTCAGTTCCATTTTTCCTTTAACCACAAAAGATGGCAAACAGTGTGTACAAATGGGACGTATTGAACTTACAATGTTTTAATTTTGTGTAACAACAGTAGGCCATTGTATGTATGTTGATTTGTCAAAAAGGAATCAAAGTGTTAAAAATCATCAAAGTGTTACAAAATGAAGGGAGAACTTTAAAGGTATTCCCAAACAGAACTTTTTTTTCAATTGGGCGCAAAAGTGTAGTGTTCCTCCCGACAACTATGCAAATTGATTGTAAAATATTTTACGCACCGAGGAACTCGAGAGGTTTAGTCTCAAAGTTGACCCATATGTCTTGTTTACCCTAAAGTGGTGGCGTCTTTGAAGAAACAAAACACTTCCAAAATGGCAAATTCCATTAACACAAAATATGAGGCAGTTCCGAAACAAAAAGTGAATGCATACCACTTATTGCTGTCTGGAGAAACTTGAATTATGCTTACTCTGTCACTTAGGGCCTTGTGACTGTTTTGTCCAAGTTACGTGCTTCAACCTCCAAAAGCTGCGTGGAGTAGGTTTACCTGCCACCGTTACAGCATGGGTTGCTTGTTTGCCTTTGCCTCCTCCTAAGTTTGTGGCATTTCATTTTTCGCTGCATTTGTCACAGTCGGTATAGTTTTGTCCAGCTAGGTCTCTGTTAGCGTCAGTGCAGCCAAGAGCTTTCCTGTTTTGTCTGCTCCCGATTGGCGCTCGTTGGCTGCCCAACGTGTGTCGATTGATCGGCTAGCCCGGCGGTAGCGCCAGTTTGGCCGTGCTTTGAGTTTGTCACCATATCCGTTACAGCTTTTCCTTGTTGGTTCCCGGGTAGCCTGGTTGCTCACTGCAGAAGCCTTCTATTTGATTGGTTCTGGTTAGCCCCCCATTGGCGGCTCTTCGTGTGGTTTTCTTTTTTGCCAGTTAGCCACTTCTTGACTGATCAGGGCGATCAGTACTGTTGTACCATAACTGCATCTACCTGCAACCCAACAATCTCCACAAAAACTACCAAAACTTGGCTTAAACATTTGTAAGCTCTTCGACTAACTAACACATAGAACAAAACGGCGACTGGCTTGCTAGGGTGCTGGTGTTTCGCTGATGACCTCACAGCTCAGAATGACAAAGCTCACACATGATATCTTCAAAAGGCACTATCTTGGAAAATTATTGGAATATACCAATCAAATATATAAAGATTTTATGCAAAAAACATGTACTATTTCCTCATATTTTGCATGTTTAAGAATTTGGGAATACCTTTGAGGTCTGTCAAAACACATAATAATAATAATAATAATAATTTCCTTGTATTGTCATTCTGTGTAACAATGTACACAGAACGAAATGTCGATTGCATCTGACCCGATGCAGCCGCATACTTTTGCATTCCACCTAACAATGGATTATGCAATAATTTACCCTTTCTTTAACAATCATGGTGAAAATTGTCATATCCTAGGCCAAGAAAAACTTGTCCAATTTAAGAACCTTCTGATACTGTAGGTTGCCTTGTGCTCTCTCCGGGTTGTTTCTTTACACTTTACATAACTCCTTTGTTTGGTCTCTGTTATTATTTATCTTTCGTGACATAATGGGTCATTTACTGGCTTTTCTTGAAAATATTTACTTCCCAACGTCTTACATAAGACTACAAAACTATTGAAGTTCTTAATTCTTACATGCCTTTAATGTTCAAAAGCCCCCCCAAACACAAAAGCACCTCGTTTTGTTCCCAAAGATGTAAACAAATTGATCTAAAAGTGTTTACATAATTGCATGGGGCCTGGCTCTGCAACCACAGTGGAAGTCAAAATACTTCAGCCCTAAGTCATTTTCCCAAAGTGTGGATGCTCATAAACGCACATAACGTTTGTGCATGAGGAGAAGTGTCTCCTGTGAACTCACCGACTCTCATCCACAAGGTGGCGACACGGTGGGGACGTAAAATACAATGTTCTTGATTTAATCATCAGACAGAGGGGAGGAGAAGAGTTGGAGAGTAGATAGGAGTGGGGGTAAGGGTCCTCACTGACCTAATGAGAGGTATGTTGTCAAGCGTGCAGCACAACGTTGGTCCACTCTGCAAATAAAGCTCTTCTTCGCATGACTGGTTGTACAACCTGGAACAGTACAGGATAAGGCATTGTTTTAGATTCATCTTGCCTGCAAAAACAACTTGATAGTGAACCCCCAATAACAGCAATGAATGGGTTAAAGCCAACTACCAGAGAAATAAATAAGAAGCCTTTGTGGGAAATCTGTGAGCAACGATTCAATCCTTTTTCAAAGGGGAACATTTTTGTCAAATACAAACTTGCAATATTGATTTAAGTAATTAGTTTGGAAGGACCAAGGAAAATGAACAAAACATTTCTAAAATGGGAGAATTGATTTGTCTAATTGCTGTGACTTCTTTACGCTATTTTGGGGTGTTTGAAGTAGGTATCTACTAAGGTTTTACTAACACAGAAGAACACAATTCATACGTGGCATATACTGCACATAAAGTTGTACAAAGACAACAACAGGAACAAAACTGAATAAATGCTATATTTGAAAATTTACAATTTATTTTAGTTAATATAGATTTAAAGCATGTCAAAGACCTGCTAGAAAATAAAGTAAAATTTGGACATAAAAAAGAAAGCGCAATAAGAAAATTAATTATAAAATTTCTTGTTATTAAGTGAAATACTCAAGACAGACTTGACTGCCAATTTAAATTGGAATATATACTGTTTTTTGCACTATAAGGCACACTAGATTATAAGGCGCATCCCCAAAAATAGTATTTTGTCATATTTTTTTCTTATATTTGGCACACTGGACCATAATGCACATGTAATCAAAACTACAGCAAGAGCTACCACATTTATTCGTGTAAAACTGTTGGGCATTTTATACACTTATGGTGTGTATTAGTGCTGTGATTGATCAGTTGATAAATGTTGCTGACGAAATTCGCGCAACTTTGTACGCAACGGAAATCAAATCATGGTCATGGTGGTGAGGGCAGCGAAATAAAACCACTAGACCCCCACGGATACAAATGGCATGAACGCAAAAAAGCACGACGAGGGAAACACCTCTTTGGTGTATCTGATTATGAATCGGACTTCGTTTATTTATAATCTTCATAACCACCTTTTGTTTTCTCCATTCTCGAACATTTGTTTCTGGTACTGTGACTAAAAATAGTGTAATAATAAGATAAAAGCTGGTGCATTTTTATGTATTAGCCATATCACTGGGAGTCGAGTGGTTATGATTCGGGGATCTCGCCGCCGCAAATGCGGGTTTAATTTCCATAGCATACAATGCTTTACTAGCAATGGTTTTCGATTGATCAATCGATGCACAAATATGGTAATAAACAGTACCATAAACCGAAAAATAAATAAATACTGTATACATTTCCAATTTTATCCACTAGTGGGGTTTGGGGTTTTTAAGGGTTATTGTTCTATCTTCGTTATTCATTATCCATTATCCGTTATTGGTCAGTTCATAATACGCCACAAAGCCTAGGAGCCGGGACACTTACTCTCAGCCAAAAGGCCAAGCTAAGGTCCTAGCCCTAAAGCCTTGCTGCGATCATTACGAATGCACCGTTCCCGGAGGTACTGCAATACCGGGCCGATGCGTGGAGTGGACAGAGCAAGCTCCTATTCCATCTCCGGATTGCAAAAATCAATGGTATACAATCAAAACACCACAACCGGAAATGTGGCGTATTTTACACTATATTAGGTGCACCAGGATATAAAGCGCCCTTCACATTATTGGGCAATTTAGGGGTTTTAGGTGCGCCTTATAGTCCAGAGTATTAGTATGTTGGTGGTGACTTGGCAAGGTCTGATTACAAGTATGATCGTTATGGTTTTAAAAATTACATTTAAGCTGCTAAAATTCCCCAGGTTTTAAAAAATGAATACATACAGAGGAACAAAATTAACATACCAGTTATTCACAGGGCAGACATGCTGGCTGTACACGGCCATGGCATACCTGGAAGACCAATAATAATTAACAAAAAGAAAACAGTTACAATTCACTTATTTTCTTGCTAGTTGTCTATGGATTTGGCTTTACCTTAGAAACATACTTGTTCATATGTCAAATCCAGGCTGTGTAACGTTTGTGGCTATGCTCCAAAACTATTCTTCTCGTCCCATCTCTTGAAATCTTTTCCAACTTTACAACTACAGTAAGTTTGTGAATTCCCATTCAGTTAAACGGTTATAAATTACTTCCCGCGTTGTATCCCTCCCCCAAAAGAAAAACGCTTGATTAAACCCTCATCTTGGGTCTTTTATTATTAAGGCAACCGTAACAATGGCATGTCTCGTTATGAAAATAACATTTGACACCCGTGCTCACTGCATAGGAAACCTGCCATATCTTATCACTTCACCCCTAACTCAATTAAGCTACAGACAGATATGAATAGTGCGACTGGCTGGCAACCAGTCCAGAGTGTCGCCTGCCCACTGCTCAATGTCAGCTTGGATGTGCAACCACCTGTGCCCGTGTGGAAAAGCGTTCGGAAATGTATTGAGCTGATCTAAATAGTTTCTATGAGTCAGTCTTGAGTAAATCTATCTTCCTTAAATAGTTGTATTGACTTTCAAGTCCGTGGCCAGGAGATAATAATTTGCAAGCTGCATAACACAATCATAGTCAAATTGATTTACAATCTGTAATTCCCCATTCTCTTTATAGATGTACAAGGAGAGATTTGAATGAGATTGAATAAAATAAGACCAAACACACAAGTGGCCTTCTGCTTTGCTTCACTACACAACACAGTATCTGCTTTCAGCCAGTAAATGTCTCTTTATTCATGGTTACACAGATCAAAACCTCGTTTACTGCAAAGTACGGAAATCAAAGACACAGACGTTCTGTTGTGATTTTAGAGAGGGGCTCAAAAAGACTTTAAGTGCCAATTAAGAATGTTTCCGGGGCCAAAAACATCCTCACCATAAAACATTTTCTGACATACCCACCTGCTCCACACCGGTGAACAACTACACTCAGCCTGGCTGGATTGATTGTATTGTCACACCCTGTCAGAATACAGCTTAAGAGTGTGATATACAGTATAAGTTCAATACAAGGAAAATAAAAATGAAAATACCATACTAGGGGTGAAATATGATTTTAGAGTGGTACATTAAAAAGTGAGGTTAACCATTACAATGGCTAAAAAAATTTGCTCGTTCTTTCACTTCTTTGTGCAGAAAAAAATCTTGATCAAAAGAAGGATTAAATCTGTATGTAAAACAAAAGCAATACAAGATTGAACATTAAAAAAATATACAATAGAATAACAGCAGCTTCTTTTTAACAAAAGCCATAAATGTAACTAAAAATTTACTTCTGACGATTTTTTGGCGCTGAATAAGTCATATTTATTTGTATAGCTCTTAATAAGCAAGAGTCTCGGGTCCACACGGGCCCATTATGGTGGTTAAGAAGTGTGTATTCATTCAAAAAAATGAAGGCCACGACGTTTGGTTAAATAATTACCTAATTTAATGTGTTGGCTCAACAGAAGACCCATAACGATCTTTAGAATGAAGAGTGTTACAGATTAGAGAAAACTAAAACCTGCAGGTCTCAGGCCCTTTGGGACCAGGATTGGATAACCACTATCCAGATTAATCTTACCTATAGTACATCATATTATGATACATATAAAAACAAAAATAGTATGGCTCACATTTCACTAAAAATCTCTTAATGTATAAAAAGAGGAGTCGACTTTTGCTTCAGCTGATTAAAAAACTTGCATAAAAAGGTTAACTATCTTTAGCTTTTACCTGTGATGAGGTGAATAGTCATATGTTAAACTATTTGGATATGTTTCAGTCAAGAACGAAGCAAAATTCAATAAACACTAATAAAGATAGAAATATTGACGATTTTTGGGTTATGTAGATGTGCACACAAGTACAATTATACTCTTGGTAGTTTGACTAAGAGGGTAGTTTTAGTCCTTCATTATTTGAATTACACATTTATGTAAACCCAGTTGACTAGTCCAACTCTTGATGCACATTCTTCAGCTTTTGGTAGATGTGGTTTCAAAATATCAATGTAGAGCTATTTATCCATATGAATGAATATGGTTGCACGTACTACAAACGCAAGCAATGTACAGAAGCCATATTAGGACTAATCTTGCATTGTTACAGGAAGTATTGGAGAGAGAGTGAATGAGATGTAGCGCACAAAGCAATGGAAGTTGTGAAAATTGATGCAGAAAATTTAAGTTAATCTTCATATTTTAGGTGGGTGCAGTTTTTTCAGAAGGAATATGCTCCTGTTTTAGTAGGGGATGTGGGAAGGGAGTGCAACTCAAATCCGACAACATAGATGTAACGATTAAAGTCAAATATTTTCAATAAACAGAAGTGGCATTGTGATTGGTTTCACTCTGAATATTGTTTACCTTTGAGCTTGTATTTAATTCTGCTTTTTTGGGGTGACAAAAGTTAGTTCCTATTGTAATGAACTGCCAATGTTTCGATTTCTCTTTTGGAACTTGTATACATGTACATTTGGACTTTACTATGTATCAGAGCTGTTTAACGTAAACGAATCAGTAAGCATATTTTTGTGTCATATCACATTGTTTGGAATTGAATCAAAGCATATTGTGATAAAATTGAATAATGCCTTGTGTATTGAGGTGCATATCATATTGCCAGGTTTACAAAAATACCCAAATAATACTTGCTACTACATTTTCTGTTTATTTTCATTCTGTACAGCAGAAATGCATGAGACACCATATTGAGTATAACGCACACTCATTTATAAAACATTTTTAAATTTAAAAAAATCGGTATACATTTTTTTTGCAATTTTTCTCAGCTCAAACCAAGCGTGGAATATGTGCAGGCATGATTAAAGTCATGTATTGATAACGCAAAATATGAACACCATACCGAAATATAATTTACAATGTATTTATTCAATGTTCTTTAAAGTAGGATTCATCATCAGGTACACCAAAGAGGTGTTCCCTCATCATGCTTTTTTTGCGTTCATTTCTTTTTTTCACTTACTGTGCGGAGTTTGTATGTTCTCCCTGTGCTTGCATGGTTTCCCCCAGGCACTCCAGTTTCCTCCCACATTCCAAAGACATGCATTTCAGGTGGATTGGCCAGTCCAAATTGGCCCTAGGTGATGAGCGAGCGAGTTGTCTGTCCCTGTGTGCCCTGCGATTGGCTGGCAACCAGTTCAGGGTGTCCCCTGCCCACTGCCCGATGATTGCTGGGATGGGCTCCAGCACCCCCGCGACCCTACTGAGGATAAGCGGTGCAGCTTATGAGATGAGATGAGATTGTATTAAAAATTTCACATACAAGTATCACAAGTGTATAAGTCGCACCCTCGGCCAAACTAAGAAAAAAACTGACTTATAGTCAGGAAAAAAATGGTACGTGAACCCACAGGCCTCAGCCAAGTTAGTCTCTTCCTCCTCCACATCATGCCGTCTTAGATTGCTAATAAGGATGCGTGTTTGGCAAAGACGTTGGAGACGTAACATTTGCCTCACGTTACTGTGAACACCATTATGTCAAAGTGATATTAGCCACATAGTCGACAAGTATGTTTTTAAAGAGCTCTCGCAGAGGTAATCAACAGGTGAGCATGAAACACAGCCTCGAGGCAGCAGGCAAGCGAAACTCGTAAGATTTTAAATGCCTCCTTTAATCCTGACAGCATCTTGAGAATAACAAAGGAGGATAATATTACCAAACATGTTGGCTTGGTAAAGGATTCTCTTTCAAGGCAGCTAAAGAATAAAGAATGGTATAAATTATTTCACTGGTTTGCTATTCATACTAACATAGCGCTCAAACAAAATAAAATGTGTTCAAAAGCTGAACAGTACACCGCAGCTACACAACAGCCATAAATTTCAACTGTGCACAGAGGTTGAATGGAGCATGTTTTTTTTAATTTACAAATGGAACATTTAAGAGGTTATTTTGAGAGAAAAAAAATCAGCTGCAGTCAACAGTTGCACAAGTCTGTGCAAAAAAATGGGAGAACCACAGGAAAGGGTGTGATGCATGGACTATGAATTCTCTTTCCATCTATTTTTAGACCAAACATTGCAACTTTCTATTACTTGCGTATATAAGTTGAAACTTGCAGGCCAGCCTGGAACACGACATATTTTCAGGCCCTATGGCTACTTGCCTTTGTTTTTTCTAGACTTAATTAAAAACAAGTTCTCTCTTGATAAATGGGAAATAAATATCCATCCATTATCTGCATCGCTTATCCTCAGTAGGGCCGCGGGGGTTTTGGAGCCCATCCCAGTTATCCTCGGGCAGTGGGCAGGGGACACACTGAACTGGTTGCCAGCGGGTCGCAGAGCACACAGGGACAGACAACTCACTCGCTCATTCACACCTAGGGACAATTTGGACCAGCCAATTCACCTGACATGCATGTTTTTGGAATTTGGGAGGAAACAGGAGTGCCCGGAGGAAACCCATGCAAGCACGGGGAGAACATGCAAATTCCACACAGGAAGGTTCGATTTCATGACCTCAGAACTGTGCCACACGCGCTAACCACTGCTTCATCGATCCGCCCGGAACTTAATATATATAAACAAACCGTATCTTTTCACACTACAGGGTGCACCGGAATATAAGGCGTAACCTTTAAAAAAATAGTCTTTTGTCATATATCTCTCATATTTAAGGCGCAAAGAACAATAAGGCCTATGCACTTAAAAACACAAAAAGAGCTACGATATTTATTAGTGAGTAACCATTGTGTGTTTTTTACACTTACGGTCTATATTGGTGCAATGATGAGTCTCAAGTGTCGATGAAATAAATCGCAAATCCTTGTATGCAAAAAGTATCAAACCCGGCCCGTGATGGTGAGAGCACCGAAACGTCATTACTAAACCACTAGTGATAAAAATGACATATGAAAAGGCATATGATTTGTCTCATAATAATTACTAAGTAAGTTTTAATTACGGTGCCTTAAACTAATGTTAAGAGAATGAAGAAAACAGAAAGTCGTCCTGAAAGCTATAAATAAACGCGAAAAATCATGATCAGGGAAACCTTAATCACTGGTAGTCCAGTGGTTAGGTTTCGGCCCTCTCACCACTGTGACCCAAGTTTAATTTCCGTTGCATACAATGTTGTGCAAATTTGGTCTGCGATGTTTATCGATTGATCAATCATTGCATAAATACGGTAGTATACAGTTATGATGTACTAACGCACATGAATAAATACTTTATGCAGTCCACTCTTATCCACCAGTATTTTATTTTATGTAATGGGGCCCGGGTTGAGAGCCGCACTTTCAAATTTCTGGCTAATTTGTGCTTTAGATCAAGGGATAGTGTAATAATAGTCTGTTGACTGTAATAGTCTGTGCAGCCGTTTAAGACTTCTTGTGAATAAGGACTATACAGTACAATTAAGATGACTTGACTTGTGTTTAGCTGCGCCTGATAGTCCGTTGAATATGGTATACAATTACAAATTAGGGGAATGAGGTGCGTATGGGGAATGAGGCACTTTTACATTAACATTGTTTAAAAGGAGCCCGTATAGGACATAAAAACTCAACACATTAAAAGGCCAGGTTGACAATACTGTACCAAGATAAATCAATGAGTCAAAACGAACCAATCACAGTCACACATTAACACAAAGCATGCCACTATTTAATTTCAGAATCCACCAACCAACTCAAAAGCTAACACACACCAACATAAGTATGCAAGAATAAGCCTAAATCCAGATCGGACTTTTGTTTAACGTGTCTTCCAAAACGCACATGGTCAAAAGGCCGCCAGTTCATGCTTTTCATTACACGAGTGTACTATTTACTTTAGTCCCATCCTGTCGACTGCAGTAAAAAACAAGTTATGCGACAGGTCACGCATTGCCCTCTTCTGAGAGGGGAGAAAGGACCCTCGACTGCTCCTCTAGACAAGGCGCCATTGTCAACGCGACAGGAAGGAACCTGGGTACTTTGGAGGAC
This sequence comes from Urocampus carinirostris, assembly GCF_059441175.1. Lineage (NCBI taxonomy): Eukaryota > Metazoa > Chordata > Actinopteri > Syngnathiformes > Syngnathidae > Urocampus > Urocampus carinirostris. The sequence continues at coordinate 8,168,868 of NC_142361.1, forward strand.
ATGTGCACGTGTATAAATACAGTAAGAATTTTCCCATAAGTGACGTATTCTATCATTTGTTTTCATAAGGTTGCCCAGAATACACAGTGTGCCATGAAAGTTCACTAATAGCATCACAGATAGTAGTCTAAAAATTGTGCCATGATATATTTTTACAGAGAATTTATAGATATTAATACCTTAAGATATTAAGTACAAACATTTTACACTAATGCAAATAATAATACCAACAATGTGTTGTTTGTTTTTCAAAAGCAAATATACCGTATTAATTCATGTATAACCCACACTTGTGTATCACGTACACTCCTACTTTTTGAAAAGAAATCTGTATAAAATTTGTGTTTCACATTTTCTCAGCTCAAACTTTGGAGTTCAATGCAGCGGAAATCAAACCCCATTTTGGCGTGAGCACGGAGAACTGACCACTGAACCACTAGTGGTATAGAGGACCTTTGAAAAAACACTAGATTTTATCTCAAGATCACATTATTTTTAGTCCGGGTACCAGAGATGAATGATAATTTTGTTGTGTGTTTAACATGTAAGTAATATCCATCCATCCTCAGTAGGGTCACGGAGGGTGCTGGAGCCCATCCCAGCTAATGAAAACAAATTATATTTTAGGCATTGTAAAATACAAATTTATTCTAATTGTAATATGTGAAATACACCAAAAAAATAACATCAGTCTCTGGTACCGTGACTACAGGTACTGTGATAATAAGAAACAGAATGCCTTTTTATATGTCATCCATAACATGTGACAATGATTTTTTTTTTAATCAAAGCATTGTAAAAGAGAAATTTATAGTAATTTTAGCATGTGAAATACACAATAAAATTAAAATCAGTCTCTGGTATCGTGCCTAAAGGTAGTGTAATGATGAGAACCCTAATGCATTTTTATTTGTCATACATATCACTTGTAACCCAATAGTTAGAGTTTGGCACTTCCTTACTGTTGCAAACCGGGTTCGAGACCCTTAAAAACAAACATTTTGTGATAATATGGTAAAAACTTCATGTATAGCGCGCACCCAAACTTTGAGTGATTTTTTTTAGGTTCCAAAATGGAAAAAAAGGTGACACTGAATTTCTTTTAGCGTACAAATCTAATTACTTAATACAATTAAATACAAAAAAACCGCATGTCTAAATAAAACTAAAATACAATGTTTGATGTTACGTTAAATGAACCCAGCTTAAAATATAGAGATAAATTTGTTGTTGATCAACTGGACCTAAATTTTCGCTGTTGTCCTTTATGCTAAAGTTCTCCACTGTTTAAGACTGCAAGATTTGCATGGATAGCTATCAGGGATTCATATAATTTTAGGTAATTCGTTATACGAGATAATTCAATGTGCTTTGAATAGTGTAACGTTCGGTAGAATAACTTCTATTGTAAATTGCCTTTAAATTGAATCATGCTGTTTTCTCAATAGCATCCTTGTGTTGGACAGGACTATATTGGATCGCTGCTGATTGTCTCCGGCTCTTGCTCTGCCAACCAATCAGATACTTCTATGGGCGAGACAGTGCTGGAGTTGTGCTTCACAACAAACAGACACAAACTCAGCTTTAGGAAGAGACAAAACGACACAGGTTTCAACTGGTTGCTTATTAGCTCTCAAATTATAAGGACAGTTCTGTAATATTTGACCACTAGATGTCACTGTACCGTGCAGTGCACCAAAACAAGTGCTAGGAAGCACAAGGAAGAATACAAATTATGCAGTCTAAAAGTGACCAAACTGCAACATGTTTCTTTGCACTTTTGACAAGACAGAATAAAAAAAATATCTATGATAAAAATAGTGTCACTGACCAAAACGAACACAGGACTCAATTGCATGCGTTTCTCAGATTTTATTGAAAGAGAGTGAGAGTAAGGTTTGCTTAATCGCATGATCCGAAGACTGGCAGAGAGCGGGAACGAGCAAGACGGTTGTGACACTTCCGTGTCGGAAGAAGACAGGCGGGAATGGCAAGTCTTTTGACCAGGGCTGGAGATAAGAGGCGATGTAAAGTTTGTAATAGTGGTCGTAGGCAGGCGGCAGGCAAAACAGACGTAGTCGGGTTCGGAAACAGGTCGAAAAATGGGAATCAGGCAGGAAACAGGTTTTAACAGGGACGGAGTCGGACGGGAACGCTCACTGAGTGAAACACAACAGCTCGCAACGATCTGACGAAGTTTTAACTGAAGTCGGGGGCTTAAGAAGGGTGTGGCCACCAATCAGCTTGTCCGGGCTGTTGGCGCCAATCAAGCTGCCACAGGTGTTCCAAATAGGGCAATTATGACAAATAGAGTCAAACAAAAAGAGAGAAGAAAGAATAAAATAAAATAAATGGTTAAAAAAGCTGGGGAATATAAAGAAAACAGCAAAACATTAGGAGAAAAAGGAAAAGGAAAGAGGGGAAAAACAACAAATAAAAAGAATAAAGAAAATGAAAGAGGCAAAAAAAGATTAAAAAAAAGCATGAGTAGAAAAATGAAAAAAAGCTTTGGAGAGTAACCGTAGCAGCAAGATGTCGGACAATCATGCCATCCCCCTCTTGGTGAAACCCATGTTGTGTAAAATGAATACACATTTCTCCTCCAATGAAGAGTTTTAAAAATGCACACTTATATGATAGTTCATGTATTTTTGCTTTTTATTCAAATCAATCCTTTTTTATAATGAATTATGGGTTACTAGTAGGCACTTTAATAATACACACTGTGCCTTTAGGAAATAAGGCTAATACAGTACATTTTCCCCATTCATTTACAGTGTCAGGAAGAATAATAATGGGCTTTTCCACTAGAAGAGAAATACATAACCTGGAAAATAAATCAAACATGTTTTTAATGCAAAATGTGTGTGCTTTGGCTGAATGAAAGTGACGAAACACTGGTCAAAGAAACATTAGAACCAATGTCATGGACAGGATTATAAAACCGACATCATCTTTGCTATGCTGTTCCTGTACTAACTTGACTGCATACATTAAGTTGCACTTTCCATACACAACTGTGAATATTTGGATCAGGGCCATCTTTTGCTCCCCCTTTCCACCCCTTCTTTGGTTTGCATTCCTTCGGTAATAATGCATATTACCAAAGCTGACGCTCTGGAAATAGACAGGAGAAGCTTACTCTATAGATAGGGCATGAAGTGAGATGAAACTTTAACTTCTTAAATGTTCTAGTATTTCTTCCTGAAGAGCTAATCCACACACAATTGCCATGACTCCCTGGAATTCAGGGTAAACATGCAGCATTGCTTTTAGAGGCAGAAGCAATCACTAGTTTTGTACCTATCCCAGCATTTGCCAACCTTCTTTGCAATTTGGAGCTGTGTCATATAAAGCAATTATGTTAATAATGAATTAATCATACGAGGGGAAACTGCAGTAAATTTTATTTTTGTAGTAACTGAAAAGTTTGTGCCTTGCTTCTAATCAACAATATAACTTACATCTTGGGGTATAAGGAAACAATAACATAAAATTCTTAGTAAATAATTGCAGTAAATGCTACTTGTATTCACATGATGGGATGTTGGTGGGTGTGGCAGGGTGAATTTTACACTACATGAGATCTCAGTAAACTCTCCTTTTACTTTACGAGACCACAATTGTGTGCGTAGAAGCTTTGCTCATTCCTAATACGTCCTTTCAAAACACACTCTTAATATAATAATAATAATAATAATAATAATTTCCTTGTATTGTCATTCTGTGTAACAATGTACACAGAACGAAATGTTGATTGCACCTTACCCGTTGTAGCGAGCCGATGCAGCCGCAGCCAACAGAGGGCGCCGCCGACCACTTTTTAAGTCTTAGGAATGACTCGGCCGGGGCGCGAACCACCGACCTCCCAGTCTCAAAGCGGGCGCCTTACCATCTAGGCTACTGAGCTGGTATAAAGCGGAGGACTTTTGTAGGCGTAAATAAGACATTTGTGTATATTTAATAGAGGTCGAACGATTATCGGGCGGGCCGATTATAGGCCGATTAAGCCAATATTAAGCACAACACCAAGAAACAGCTGAAGTGAGGCTTTTTTTTCCCTCTCGTGCCCTCTGTCTTTGACACCACCCATCCCACTCCTTCTGATTGGATAAGCAACTGGGGGCGGAGCCTCTGAAGCAGGAAGTCCCCACGATGCACTGTCCTCAGTCAGACTGAAGCAGACGTAATGGCTTTCGCAAATATTTTTCATATCTGCGAATACTTTTCACATTTGCAATTAGCTTTTTTTTTCTCTCCACCCCTTTTTTTGACGACCCTTGACTGAAATGTCGAGTAAATGTCATCAATGTGCAGCAATGCCTACACAGAAGCAGCCAACACCGTTGTTCCGCCTAATTACGACTCCCCCTTCACGTGAACGCAAACTCAAATGTTCCTATGCTTCTCAGCCCTGCGCTTCCGATACATCTGTATAATGTTTTCATTAGGAAATATTGATTGGCGTGATTAAAACAAAAAAAGTGATCGTAGTCTATATCAGTGTTTTCAAACCTTTTTTGAGCCAGGGCACGTTTTTTTACATTGGAAAAGTTTTGCGGCACACCACTAACCAAAAGTGTTGTAAAATTACACTAAACAGTGTGTTTAATTACAATATAATTTATAATACCCCCAGTTTTTACAGCACAGACACTTGACAATGACATAATATTTGCAGAAAATGATTCATGAATGTTTTATAAAATTTTAAATTTTAAAAAGTGACATTGGATAATTTCTCACGGCACACCTGACGATCTCTCTCGCCACATTAGTGTGCCGCGGCACAGTGGTTGAAAGTCACTGGTCTATATAATGAGTTTATTAAGACATTCACACAAACGTCACTAACACTGGAGGCGACCAAATGTAGATGAACCCTATAATATTCACGACCAGGGGCAATTTTAGGTTCAGAGCTTTGGGGGTGCTAAGCAGCCAGACTGTCTTATCGCTCTCCCTTTCCACCAACAACCACATACAAACATATTTTAGCCATTAAACATAATCTTTCAGCCCTTTTTAATAAGTATCAAATAATAAAATTATACATAAAAAAATCAACCTCCGTGTTCTCGAACACAAGCTGTTTTATTACCAAGAAGGTAAGAATTCAGTATAATAAAAATCTGTATCAATTAATAATTTTAGTGAGTGGTTTATAGATAATCCATCAAACTTTTATGACGATTTGGTCGATTGATGAGGAGACATTACATAATTATCAGAATACATCTTAACGCGGTGCTAGAAATGAACTGAAACGTTTCAAGGCAGTGGAATGTTCCCGACTTTGCATTGTTCACTTTTCTGGGGGAAATTTTGATCTACCATTTTCATCACGTTTAACACATTTCACCCAGTCCTTTATTAAGGCAAAGAGTTTTAAGAATGCAAAAAACTTGTGGGTGCGTTGGTTGAATTTAGGGGTGCTTGAGCGACCCAAAAACGGGCTGGTTACGTCCATGTTCACGACTAGTACAAGTACACGTTATTATTTTATTATTTGATATTCCTTAATATTCAACATCCAATGTATGGTTAACGTTCATTCTTTTGTATTCAATAGTAAGAAACGTCAGGGCTCTCATGACTTAGTTAGCAACTAGCAATGATTTTCCATTACTACCTTTGACTGCTGTATGAAATTTCTGCAGACTACAAAACCAGGGTAAGGCAGGCACAACAGGGCACATATTGATGTTTGCACAATGCAGATAGCTGCTTGAGCCAAGAGACAGTTAATACTCATGTGTCTTTTTTTGCACATCAATTCAATTTTCCAACTTAATGCCCGTGTATTCATTTGCAAGCCTCATTTGGAAAAATAGAAGAATAACTATTAAAAACATGCTACTTCTGAGGTAAAAGGCTTACTAGTTAACATCTGCATTGTACTAGTTATTAAATAAAAAAAATATTTTCAACCATGAGGTCAATTAGTTAAATATAATCTAAATACTAATATGTAGCTATTCCGAGATGATAAAAGGGGACGTATAGTAAGAGGAAAAATACTACTGAACTTGATTGACAGTCAACCACCGGGGCTTAATCGCTTTAAGAGTGAATGCTATGCATTACCTCTTACTGTATGCACGGGCCATAAACCTAACAGGGAAAATTGAGTACCAATATGAGGTATCAGCATCATGCCAGTACGAACCTTTCTGATGGAACATTTTCTAGTATTCAGCGAATTCTAGTGGTGAAAAAAATAACTTTTTTTTTTTTTTAAAAGAACATGTATACGTATGTGTATATATATTATAAAAATTATAAACAAAAATTCATGGTTGCAATACATAATACAGTGACAACTAATGGTCTCATATTACGGTGACCCTTTAAGGAAGGGGTCGGGAACCTTTTGACCCGAGGAGGCATAATAGCAAAACATTTTGATTTTTTTTTTTTTTCCGAGAGAGAGCCAGACCATATATTTTAAGACAAAATTCAACAAAACCGCTAAACACTCTCTCCATTCAAAAGCATATTATTCCGCACATTCTATTTCACCGTGTGACATTGGATAATTTGATAAAATGTACGAGATTATAATAATTATGCCAAAGTCTGTGTTTGATATAAAGAAATATACCACTTCAGCGACCTATCAACAATGTTTTGCGATTTTAGTCTGCGATATTTTTCGACTGATCAATTGCACAAATATGGTAATATACCACTGTAAAACTCTGTGTATAAGGCGCAACCCTAATTTTTAATTAAAAATCAGTATACAATTGAGTTTCACAGCTCAAACCAAACATTATGTTCAGCTATGATTAAAATAATCCATTGACAACAAAAACTATGAACACAATATTAAAATAGTTTTTACAATGTATGTATTGAATGTCCTTCAAAGTATGATTCATAATCAGATACAACAAACAGTGAGTAAAAGTAGTGTGAGGATGGGGAAAAAAAATCAAATGTCTTATTCTATTTCATCTACTTATTATTGTTTTATTTAAAAATGTTATCATTAGGCCGACCGCGAGAAAATTGCCATTAAACCGGTGGGTAGTACAGAAAAGTTTGGGAACCGCTGAAATAGAGTACTGTATTTAAAAGTTGTATAAAAGTAAAAAAACATCAACATGAGTTTTAACTTCACGGATTTTGCCTATCACGGGTTCTTTCTGGAACCAAATACCTGTGGCAAACGAGGCTTCAATGTTTTTGTGATCTTTATTTTATAAGATTACCTGAACCCCGAGTGTCAGTAAAGAGGATACAATTCATTTACTTCAAACCACGGACATAGAAAAATATTTTCACTGATTTTGCAGTTAGTAAATATGAGAGGGGGAAATAAAGAAAATACTGTACTTACACAACCCAGATCCCAGTAATGGTCAGTGCTGGGAGGCTAACAGGCAGAATCACCCACAGAGACATAGCAGACACCTCGAACCCTCTTTCCTCTTTTTCCTCTTCGACCATCCGAGCAAAATGTGCTCAAGTAGTTCTAACATTTAAATGTGTGTGGCTGACATCTGCACAGACGTCAAATTGGTCATTTGAACAAGTCCAGGAGGCGAAAAGGAGGAGGTTTGCTTCAGCTTCTGAAAAGAAAGGAGGGAAAGGACGCCGTGTTTACTTTTGGTCATTTTTTTCTGCTTTTTGACGGAGGTGCATGTGTTTAAATGATTCTTTATAAGCGGGTTTTGTAATCACCCTCATGGAATAAAGCCACATATGAATTAAACATTATCGATGAAGAGAAATATGCAACGCGGCGTCTCGTGACACAAGCTAGCAACAAATACCGGTGCGCATCAATAGCAATCTTCAAGTCTTTACTCACCTTGTTCGGACGTTACGTTTTCCAGAAAGTGTCGTTTTGTTTTTCCTCCGCCGCAAGTCTTCTTGTTTAACTTTTGCATTCATCGGCGTACCTTCTTCAGGTAGCCGAAAGTCAACATAAAGAAGAGCGTAACCTGTTGTATTGCGGTTTTCTCGTGAGAAAAAATACGCTAGAACGATTTTGTGATAGCGGGGAGAAAAAAACAAAGGGGTGCTCGTTTGCTTGCAAGGTCTAGCCCGATAGCCGCCACGAGACGCTCGAGGAATCCAGCTGTTTGACTCCGCCCCTGAAACCTGTGCTGGCGGTGTGTGCACAGGAGTAGCGCGCGGAGGCGCTGTTGAGCCAAAGCAAACATTTTTCATGAATAAATATCTCGAGGCACACCGCCTGTCGAAAGTGTTTCAAAATGAATTCCAGGCACCAGTTTCATGTTTTTTCAAAGCTTGAATTAAAAAGAGTTTAAAATGTGTAAACGTTTTCTTATCGTTTGTGCTCACCGTGGCTCAGGAGGCAATACAGTACAGGTTATTCATTATAGTTAATAATTTTGCTGTAATCTGGGATTTTACTGCCGTATTTTCCTGACTATAAAGTGCACCTAAAAAAAGCCAAGTTGATCAGAAATGCACCTTAAATACCGGAAAATAAGGTGGATCCAATTGGAAATGTAAAGTTAAAACTAAATTATACCGCGAACACCCACGTTTCTGACTTTGAAAAATGTATAGAGTGGTATTTGAGTCCCCTACTGTGGCCAACAATTGTTTGTCGCTAGAAGGGGAAAAAACACAATTTCAAACAAGAAAACAATTGTGTACCTTTCTGAGTAGTTAAACACCTCGCTACAAAATTGTTTATGTTTTTAAAAGACCAAGTCAAGTCATGTGTATTTGAATAGCCCCTAATACCAAAGCGTCTCAAAGGGCTGCACAGATCAATGACTATTGCAAACTACATACTATTATGTCACCATTCACTCATCTTAAACCTACATGAGGGCAAACAATACATATATTATCAACATAAAATATAGGTTATTCATATGCTGTAGAATAGAAGTGTGTTTTAAGCTTAGATTTAAACATTTCAGCTGAGGTTGCAGATTGAATCTCAGGGGGAAGAGCATTCCACAGCACCGAGGCCCGGATGGAGAATGCTCTCGAACCTGCCGATCTCTTCTTGGCTCTTGGGATCACTAGTAGACCAGCGTTTTCAGAGCAAAGGCTCCGGACCAGTGTTCCCTCTAAACTGCGCGCGTGTGCAATTGCGAACTGCTCACATATTCTCAGCGCACAAGAAAATCTAGCCAGCGCACAAAAATGATGGCTCAAAATTACTAATTAAGAAGCGACTTAAGTCAAAGTTACATTGCATTTAGGTAAAAATACACGGGTTCCCCTGACGTTGTGTCCTAAATGCGGTATTTTAAAGTCAATGTCGAACGAAGTTGAAAAGTAAAGTCAGTAGTTTGTCGAGAAGCGGCTTTTTCGGCTCGGCTCACTAAAGGGAACCGGCTCTTTCGGGTCCTAAACGGCTCTTCAGGTTGTTTTTGCTTCTTTAATCCCAACATGACCAAATATTATGTAAACAGAACATACAAACCCCGCACAGGAAGTCCGGTAGCTGGATTTGAACCCACACAGGAGGTTCCCAAGACCTTAGAACTGTGCCGCACACACGCTAACCACTGCGCCGCCGTGCTGCCACCGACTACATAAGCCCCCCAAAATGCTAATATTATGCGACAAAATATGTCAGGAAATAAAAAGAAATGGATATCTTGTGAAAGAATTGTAAGAACAAACGACGTTTGTAGGCCGTACAACCTTTGCAATAGTACATGAGTCATTTCATTCAAAAGAGAAAAAATATTTTGCATTGCAGGAAACTTGATGTCAAGTTTTGGACATGTTTGATACTTAATCCCACACTTGGGATTATGGTTGCTCACTGTTGTTTCAAGCATTGCTCACCGACTTTGTGTGAACGCTCAGACCCGTGGAAAATTAGAGGGGTCATTGCTCCGGGCCGGAACATAGGGGGAAATTAAATCTGAAAGATATGAGGGAGCAAGTCCATGCATGATTTTGTATAATACCAACAGAACCTTAAAATCACATTTTAAGCTAACAGGGAGCCAATGCAGGTTAGCTAAAATCGGGGTAATGTGATCAAACGTTCTTGTCTTGGTTAAAAGCCTCGAATCAGCATTTTGTACCAGCTGAAGGCTCTTGATTTTGGACTTCGGGAGACCGGAGAGTAGTGCATTACAATAATTGAGAAGGGAAGTAACAAACGCGTGAATTATAATCTCCGCATCTGACTGAGACACCATAGGACGAATTTTAGCAATGTTAGGAAGATGGAAGAAAGCCGTTCTAGTAATATTCTTCACGTGTGTTTGAAGGGACAGATCGGGGTCAAATATGACACCTAAATTTTTGACTGAGTCACTCTAGGTGATATTATATTTTTCAATGTTCAGAGCAGTTTTTGAGAACAAGTCACTGCATTTAGATGGACCAATAACTAACATTTCGGTCTTTACAGAGTTAAGGCGCAAGAAGTTGAGTGACATAGATTCTATTATCACAGTGAGGCAGGCCTCCAAATTTCCACAGTTTAGTGTGGCAGATTCCTCCATTGGAAGATCTAGTTAAGTGTCATATGCGTAGCAATGGAAACTGATATTATACTTGTGAATAATATCACAAAATGGAAGCATGTAAGTGCTGAAAAGAAGGGGGCCAAGTACTGAACCCTGCGGAACACCACAGGTAACACTAAAGGGCTCAGATGTCATTTCACCATATTTAACACAGTGCGTCCTATCTGAGAGGTAGGATCTGAACCATAAGAGGACGGTTCCTGAGAGACCAATCCGTTTTTCCAACCGTTCTAGTAAGATATTATGGTCCACAGTGTCAAAGGCAGCACTAAGGTCCAGCAGCAGCAAGATACTATTATTATACTGTTATTCTCATATTTCACAAAGTAAACGTTTGTGAATGAATTATAAAAAATAATACACTGGAGTTACTTATCGGAAAGAACAAGAGATTTTAAGGTGGAGTTTGGGCTGGCTGGATGAGAAAAATGATTTTAACATGTATCTTTCATATGCATATCTAACCTTACTCATGCATTCATTCTCTAGTGAGCTATTTCGCCACGTTCAGTGCAACAGATGAGGTGAGTTTTACAATCTGGGAGGATTCCCCTGCTCCCAAATTTGAAGTTGGTTTGGCTCACTACCACTCTTCTTTGATTTAGCAGTGAAATAAACACAATACAGCACTAATTATACCCGTTAGGCACGATGGAGAGTAGAAAGATGTTAGGTGGAGCCAAAAAGCCAGGAAAAGAAATGCGTTTAAAGAAGGACTGTTATGATTTATTTCTCATCTTGCACTTTTTTCCTCTCATCTGTATGTACCCGATTGTGTGTTGTGCTACGTGTTTGCAGAATTTAGCAGTTAACTGCCTTTACAGACTCCTCTCACTCAAATAAGCTTTTAGCGATGAGAATTCAGTTTCTTTTTGAAGAAGAGCTTCTTCAGGTTGTTTTTATTGCTTTTATCCATATATCAAACATTATGCACAAAATTACTTTTGGGACAAATAAAGCTAAAAAGGAAAAATAAACAAGACTAAATAGGGAAACAACATGAGGTTAGGAGGCTAAAAGAATCAAAAGAATAAAGAGAAGAGAAAGAAAAAGAGGGGGAAAATTATAGGAAAAATTAAAGAAAAAAGCTTGGGAAAAAGATACAAAGTGGACAAAAGAAAAGGAAAAAATAAATGAAAAAGATGAAAATAGCAGGTCCTATCACTATATAACCTCCTCACAGATGCCTACCACGTCATTGGCCTGGCATCTACGGTCCCGTTGACCCTTTTGTGTAATTAGGTTGCATGTAAGCGGAGCTTCTTTGCTTTAAAATGTGTGAAAACTAAGCCGGTAAGCTGAAGAAGCCGGTTCTCTAAAAAGTCGGAATTCCCATCTCTACAACAGACCATTCAAGTTAAATTTAATTTATAAAACTCACTTAATATTGTTTACTACTGATTATTTTATTACATTGTTTACCGTGTCTCTTTGTTGCACTTCAAGTGTAGAATAAATCTGTAACTGGTGAGGTGCAATAAATATTACCAGGTTCCATAACCAACTACCGGTCTGTTTTTCTCTATTCAAATGACTCAAAAACTACTCATAACATTTCAAATTATTTGACACGTAACTTTTTTTTAAAGTGACCAAAATAGTCACTTTCCCTGGTAACTAGTATCTATCTATCTATCTATCTATCTATCTATCTATGTACCCTGGTCATATCCCTCAAGAGGGGTGACCGACAGCAAGACAAACGCATACAAAAACAAAGAAAATAAAAAAGGGAAAAAGTAGCAAAAAACACACACACAATTTTTTGGACCATGGCCAACCCAAATGCCCAAACACCCAAACAGGTTAAGCACCTCGGCACCCAAGTTTGTCATGCTTTCGTCCCTCCAGATGAAACGGGACACGAGAAAGCGGCCATGTCACTCGGGTCAGGGTGACAAAACACACTCTTCTGTTCAACAGCAGGGCCCGACAGCTTTCACTGGTTTACCCCTGCCGCATCATACGGGTGCCATGCCCATCCCTTAGAACACGTCTAAACATCCCACTATCCTTTTACAACACTTCTCCACTCATTCCTAGTAACTATACCTTATTACATTTTTTAAAGTAACGTGCCCAACACTGTTTATGACCACGAGCAGTATAAATTTTAATTTGATTCTAAAAGTAAGTTATCATGGGAAAATTGTCAAATTCACAAAACTGCAAAACTGAAGTTAACATAAAAAGTGGAACTAATTTTCTTAAAAAATGAGAGGTATTGGTTTTATTTTCAAACAACCGACAATCTAAAAGAAAGGATGTACAGTATAAACGTTTTAAACTATCAGAAAATTTGTTTTTTTTTCAACATCAGGATCTTGGCTTAGACCCTCCTTTACAGTAGGCTAATATGTTCGCACTATACGCAGGTAAGTTCGGATAAAATCCTTTGTGGGGTCTGACATGTGCTGTATCACAGTTTCACTTTCACAAGTTGTTAGTTGTAATTATATTTATTTGAGTTCCAGTCATTTGAAAAAAATAAAAAAGTGATAAAATATGAAACATCAAATCCCATAGCCTATGCATTTTCAGACTAAAGATTGCATCCGCATGTTTATGTAGATCATATAATACAATTAAAAATAAACAAACATTCATTCATTTTCTAATCGCTTGTCCTCAGAGGGCCACAGGGGTTCTTGAGCCCATCCTAGCTGACATCGGGAGGGGACACCCTGGATTGGTTGCCAGACGGTCTCAGGGAACATAGACACAAACAATCCATTTACGCACTCACACCTAGGGACCATTTTGGCTCGCCAATCAATCATTAACCTGCATCCATGTGTTTTTGTAATTTGCAAGGAGTCTCCGGGCAAAAAGAAAAACCTTTTAGGCACGGGCAGAACAGGCAAACTTCATACTGGTACACTAGCATTCAAAAGTTTGAGGTTAACCAGACAGTTTTGTGTTTTCCATGAAAAAGTCAAATTTTTATCCATTAAATGAGTTTTCCAATGTCTGAGTTTTTAGGCCCAAATGAATCCCTTCCTTTTGTTGGCCAGTTTCTGATATGGCTTTTTTTTGTCACTCTGACTTGAAAGTCAGTGTCTCAAAGTCGCTTTTTCACTGTCGATGTTGACACTGGTGTTTTGCGGCTAGTATTTAATCAAGCTGCTGTAAGGCCTCTATTTCTTGAACTAAAGACTCTAATGCACTTGTCCTCTTGCTCGGTTGTTTAGCAGGGCCACCTACTTCTCTTTCTTTTCTTGTTAGAGTTTGTTTGTACTGTTGTATGAAGAGGATAGTTTCATTTCTTGGTAATTTCTCTCATGGAATAGGCTTCATTTCTTTGATAAGGAATAGACTGTCGAGTTTCACACGAAAGTTCTTTTTCTGGCCATTCTGAAAGTTTAATCACCCCCACAAACGTGATGCTACAGATACTCGGCTAGCTCACATATTTGCACAAGCATTTTTCAATCATCCAATAGCCTTTTAACGCAATTAGCAAACCCCAATTTACTTTAGAACACTGGAGAGCTGGTTGCAAGAAAAGGGCCTTTACACACTTATGTAGGTATTGCATTAAAGAAAACAGACATCTTTAGCTAAAATAGTAATTTACCACATTAACACTGTATATGGTGTATTTCTGATTAGTTTAATGTAATATACATTGAAAAAACTGTACTTTTCTTTCAGAAGTAAAGACATTTCTAAGCCCCCCCCCCAAACTTTTGAATGGTAGTGTAGCTGGAGTTCTAAACTATGAGGTGGATGTGCTAACAAGTCATCTCACATGCTACAGAAATACATTCATCATATTTAGCAGTGCATACAAAATAACTCAAATTGATTTTCTTTCAGTCAAAGTCAGTTTTTGGTGTGATTATTAGCCTATTATATATTTTTCTTTATGCTGGGATACATTTTTAAACTATTTATGTTTATATTGGCTGTGTGTATGCCACTTTTAATGCCACTCAAATCAATTCCCCCACACTATAGTCGAATGTTGCTACCGTAACCCCACACACTGAAAGCAGGGTACAAAGGCTCTGTAAAAGTAGTGCGGACCTGGTATAGAAGTTTCATGGTATCAGACACACTGTAAAACGCCAGCACCCCAGCCGTGTGATCCAAGTAGACGCCAATGCGAGATGACCTAGGGACAGGTAAGTCTGTGCTCTTGTTGTTATGCACAAAGGAGAATCTGGATTCTGAGCAGTAGAGGCTCCAAGATTTGTCGTTCCAGCCAAGGCTGCACACGTTGTTGTTCCCTTTGCGGAAAATTCCCCTATAAGTGACGGCCACATCGATTTCAGATCCTTTCCAGCCCAACTCCCAGTAGCATCGAGTTCCTGCCAGGCCTTCTTTACAGAGCACCTTTGATCAAGAATAAAGAACAGGAGATCGGCAATTTAGAACAGGGGTCTCTAACTTGGGCCCCTCAAGATGATCGATTTCAGGTCCTACCATAACATGAAAGCTTAATTTTTGCGCAGCGAGCGAGGGTTTAATATGGATGCTACCACTGTGCTAATTAGTTAGCCAGGGACAGAATTTTACACTAATATTTGTTATTGTTGTACATATGCCCTGTAATATGATTGGCTTGATACTTCCTGGTTTGACAATTACAGTGCATATAGATCACTTACTATTATTTGTTAAACACTTTTAAAGATTTAATAGAAACAATTAGTCTGAATGGTACTAGACTTTTTTACTCACATGTTTATTACGTCTTTATTATTTGCTACACTATTATCATTCTGTTTATTTATTATGGATTTAATTCGTTTTTAATGTTGTTTTTAGAACTTATTGTGGCTGTACCTAATGCAGGCAAATTTCTTAATTTATGCTCCACTAACAAAAAACTTCAGTGACGAGCTTAAAGTCAGTCTCCAACACACAATGAAATTGCCCTTGGCTGAAAGTACACTTATAGATGCGCTAACCTGCTGCCAGTGGTCAAATCGTTCCGGGTGATCCGGGTAGTTCTTGGGCTCACTCTTCATCGTAGCGGTTCGGTTACCCTCTGAGAGGTGAAGGTTGCGGTGCACTGTGTTGACATCAAGAATCGGCTGGTGAGAATCTGAACAAAACAACAAAAGCCATTATAGTCAAAGATGAAGCAAGGGATTTAGCAATCTTGGAAGCACACAAGGCACTGTTGAAGAGGTAGGCTGTATATCTCAAAATAGATTGGTGAGACGACAGTCGTGTTTATTTTTTTTATGACCAATAAGTGTGGCAGTGCTAATTCCTGGCGCGTGGTACTAAAAAAACCATCACTCTTTCTTTTATATCATGTTTCAACTTAGCAGCATTCACTGAGCTTTGTTAGTTAATATTTGGCTACAGCGGAAGCCATCTGACAAGCTTCAAGTTTTGCAAGCAAAGTCATCTATTTCAAAATGACAGCTCATTTGAAAATGGGAGTTTTAAAGTCAATGTAAATGATTACAATCAATTGAATGAAATTGGATACTTTTTGATTGACCTTTTTCCATTTGCATAGTAAGGCACTTTGGCAGTTAAATGCTTTTGTGGTTTGTGCAACCGCCTCACAGTCACACAGTTATATAATTGCTACAGTTGAAATAATGTTGATGGCCATTTAAAACTATTACATTGATTTATTGTACTTCTGAGTTGCAGAGAGCCAAAGCAAATATTACTGAATCACTTTCAAAGTAAGACTATACCCCAAATATGTCATCCAGTCAATCACAAGGCACACCTCACATCCTCACTGATTAGGACAGTAACTACATAAAATAGCCAAAAAATGTTGCACGTCATTCTTCCAAATAGGAAATCTTGTTGAATGACTCTGTAGCTTTTGTGTGAACACCTGCATTTGTTTAAAGTGATCCTGATTTGTAGGTTTGCTCTCTCCCAATTCACCAAACCTGTTCTATCACTGTTATTGTAGCACTGGCTTCAGTTGATAAACCACATAAACCGCAAATTGTCATTCCCAACATAAAGACATGATTACCAATTTTCCATGGGACAAATGTTGTCCCATAGCATTCCAATATTTAGCTCAACAAGTAAGAAATAATACATTAATAACAAGAACTATTTGGACAAAGAGTCATGTGCCACACCTGTGAAAATGATAAAATCTCAATTTTCAAGTGCCTAAAAAAGGATCTTGATTTCGTTCTTTAAACATGTGAAAAGTGTTCTATTGTTGGTTGTTTTTTTATAAGTGTGACTTACATCTCAAGAAATCCTCTCTGGTCTTTGGTTCTTCAATTATCCTTGACTCTGTCATAAAGGATGATATCCTCCTGGTTTTTTGAGTGCTATCTTCAGTGATGTAGACTTCTTTCACTTTTAAAAAAAATGCAACGTGAGCAACAGGAATCACTTAGTGTGGCAAGCATAAAAGATAAAACTGCCAACCTGCTGCAGAAATTTTAGTTGTCTCTTTCTTGGCGATTTCCTCCACTAGTAATTTTAGGGCGGCGATGGCTCTCTTGGTGGCGTCAAAAGAATAATTAGGAGCAATGCTGACGTTGTTCAGGTCCTCATAACCCGAAGGGCCGGATAGAGATTGCCAGCTCTAGCAAAATGGAGTGCGATACAAAAATTTGTAAAGAAAGAAATATATATATATATATATATATATATATATGTATGTATATGAATACCAGTGGTTGGCCATCAGGTCCTGCAAGACCCTTTCTATTGGTCTAAAAATAATCATATGATGTTATTTGTATTTTGTCCATGAATATTAAATTGTTCCAAATTGTCTGTCAGCTTCCTTTGGTTGCTTTTCCACTTGGTTGGGCTGTTTCCAGATGTACCTTCATATTTAAGTATTTAACCAATAAAATTTTAGCTGTTACTTGTTACCAGGGTGAGAAATCTACCCGGAGGCCTTCACAATCAACTCTGCAGGCCCTAAGGCATTCAATAAGTGACATTAAAGCTGTTGGTTTAGCAAATTCTGAGTTGAGGAGATATCGCCTTCTAGAAAGTGTACGAAACGTAAGCAGTTTTGTGTGCACTGCTTATGTCAAATGGACATTTTCAGACCCATTTCTAATAAAAACTTATGCCGGTAATACAACAGGACAGGCTCGACTTTTCAGCATTAACTCTAAAGGCGATAAAAATGAACTTGATGGAACTGAAATGCTCAGAGAATCTATATAACAGAGTAATTAAAATTTTCATGTGAAGAGATGGAACTTGTGCAAAATAAAGGTTTTTTAATGAGTGAAATGTCGCTATATTCGCAAATAATATAGCAACTTTCCTAATTTGTTATTAATGCTTCTTTTATAAGTGTCGCAGCTGTAGCGGCAGTAAATGTTTTAAAGCAATAAAATAGCTATTGAGGGTTGTACTGATACAGCATACTAAAGGCCTAGGTGTGAAATGTGTGGCCTGCCACTGATGTATACAATTTTTAAAAAAAAAATCAGACTACTAGCGAAAATGGTATTCATAAGTACAGTGGATGTTGGAGTAAAATATTTTGTCGTCATCTTTTTTTTTTTTTTTTTCCCCCAAAAAAATTTATGACAGCAAAACCCATCATTTCCAATTCCGGATATTGTCATTTAAAGCCTTCCCTCTTTTTCAAGGCCATGCTCACTTGTAGAAAATGTATGTGGTCGTCAGTGTGCGACAGCTTCTCTAAGTCGGTGTGTCTCTTCCTCAGCAAGGTGATCTCTTCTTCCAAGCGGTCAAGCAGAATTTCCCCACGGTTCACCGTGGTTCTCTCGTGCAAGCGAACCATCTCCTTTACCTCGTTGTATTTTCTTTCTATGGAGAGCAGCAGCTCCGTGAAGATTCGCTCATTCTCCTCCAGGACTGATTCAGCTGAGTGCTATTAGGATGGGAAGATAATTTCATTTGCGAAGAACAATTAATTTTAATGTTGCCTTGGAGTAATTTTGAGCAGGAACAAGCTCGTATTATATAGCTCCCAGGTGGCCAATGTTTACACACCAGTAGGAGTAGAAACACACCCACTGAATTAAATCGGGAAAAAGTAACAAATTGTTACATTCATACCTGTCAACCTGTACGGTTTTGCCATACAAAGTACATTTTTAATGCATTTTAAGACGAGTACGAGGTACAAGGAAATCTGTACGGAAAAACGCAAATTTGTCAATGATGGGTACCATCCGGTTTACACTGACTATCATGAAACGGCAAATCAATCAAGTCAAAGGAGTTCGCCGCGTAAGCCTCTTTCTCTGTATCGGGTTTTTTTTTCGTTGCAAACGAAGCGAGCGGTTTGATGCTAGTGTGCGCATGTGTCTGCCGCCTGGGGATTTCCCATCATGCATCATTCTGAAAAAGAATATATGGTGTACGATTATTTTGTATTTTGTACGGGAAAATACGAAAGCTTGTACGGGCATGGAGCCATGGAGGTTGACAGGTATGTAAATTATTTACATCATATACAATGACATAATTGGGAGATGTTTTACTCAACTCAAATATAGCACTCACTGTATGCCATAGTTGATTGTATACAAATTCCACTGAATATATGTGTGTATGTAGTTGTGTAAATAAGAGCTACTACAGTATTTGCAGTCTAAAGTATTTGAGGGTAATTACTTTCACAGATTCCACAGCTTGTCGGAGATCCTGCCACTTTTTGACCCTCTCATCAATCCTCTGCTGGGATTTGTGCAACGTGGTGCCAAGCTGTTTCTGTGGAGAAAGTTATAAACTGATAAGTTAAATCAATTAAACATTTCACAACACCAAAAACTTGGGATATAGAGCTTTCAAAAGGAATTTCAGAACAAATCTAAAATGCGTCATAGATTTTACTGACCTCTTCATCAGAGCACACACCCAACATCAGTACTCTGAACTCAATTAAAATAAAATGTTTGCATACAACATGTAAATAGTAACAACAGCTGAAATAAAGTTAAGCGATGTAAATAAAAATCAAACATAAATACTTAACATGAGAGAAAAAATGTAATGTATTGTATTGGACTCTAAACAGGGCAAATTTGTGTTTGGTGGGGTTTAAAAAATATCTCCAAAGGCTGTCATATCCCTATCGTCTATAACTCGGGACCAGCAAGAGAAAAAGCCCTATCCATTTTCACCCCGTCTCTAAAGGAACAATATGTAATGTTTGACCGCCTCATGTTGCTGTATTGTGTAGTGCAACCAAAACAAATGCTACAAAGCACAAAAAAATACAAACTATGACAAATCAAAGCGATCAAACCACATCATTTTGCTTCTCTTTACCCCCCAGCTTTTTACAAGATGTTTGGTTTTGGGGGTACCCTTAGCAGCAAGATGGCAGACAATCTTGTCAGCTCACTCTGGCTGGACCTCATGTTATGTAAAATAGTATGAGTATTTAAAATAATACACCCTTATATAACAGTTCATGTCCTTTTTGCTCATCATTTAAACTAATATTATTTTTTTTTATTTAATTAATTACGTTTTTACCACTGGAAGGGGCTAAATAATGCACATTGCCCCTTTAGATTACAGAACTACCAGGACCAAATAGTCGAATTAGTTGAGGATTTTTTACAGGAACACAATTTTTTAATGATCTCTTTCGATAGAGAGGTTACATTGACCATTGTTGGCCTTGGTTTTATGATGTCAACGGGAGAGCATGATAGTGAAGAGGACTGTACTAATTATTGATAGAGTGCTAAATGTATTGGTACATTTATGGGGGAAAAGTATTGAATATTGCCATCTATTTGGTGTTAAAGAGAGCAACATTTATTGAAACACTAAGCATTCAAGTTTTAATTAAAAATTATATAGGGGTGAAATAAATTCCACTGAGGTTAGAGTGATCATAAGGGTCATCCTTCAATGTCCCAAGCTCAAAAAAGGCAATCACTTACCTGCTTCTCAGTCCTCTCAGTTCCAGCTGGGACAATATCGTGATGCTTGTGCTCATCCATCATACACAGGACGCACACGGACGTCTGGTCAGTCCGACAAAAGGCCTCCAAAAGTTTGTCGTGCTGGGCGCAGATCTTTTCTCTCATCTGGCCGGTGGCTTTGACAAGTTTGTGCTTCATGAGCGCCGGGTAGTCGTAATGAGACTGGAGGTGAGTCTCACAGTAAGACGCCAGGCACACCAAGCAGGACTTCTCAGCCTTTTGCTTTCTGGTAGTGCAGAAGTCGCAGAGAACTTCACCACGTTTGGCCTGTGTCCTGTTCAGGCTTTGGTTTGCCGAGCGACGGGATCGTTCCATCGTGCTGTTTCGGTCCAAATCCAGAGTGCCTTGATGGGACATTATGGCTTAGGTATCTTTACAAAAGTAAAATGAAAAGTCCGGTCTCAAAAGTTACCGCAAATTAAATCAAACGTTAACAAGTAGCAAAACAGAGTAGATCCTTTGAAGTTAGATCTTTCAGTGAAACTGTGACCAGCGCTGTGTGCATCAGAATGTGAGCTATGTGGTCTGTAAAACAAGTATTCCCAGTCAAATTAAGGGCGGGTCACACTACCTGAAACCAGGAAAACACACTGCATGACTTTATATAAACAGGTAAGAGTTGAGGAAACCTGAAATTGAAGTACATTTGAAGACTGCTCAAAAAATGGAATGAATCTGAAGATTTTTTTTTTTATTTATTGATTTTTTTACTGAGAAAATTCCATTCCAATTTCATAAATGCCCACCTATTGATATTAAAAGCGGTAGATTTTATTGTCTGGGACACAATGTGATTCCAAAACATTAACAAAAACAACAACAATCCCAATGTGCTTGTTTAAAACCGGATATGGCAAACTTTTACCAAAACAGAAATCGAATGCGAATGTTGGCGCGGTTTATTCACGCACAAAGACTTGATCTAGCTTTAAAATAAAGCAGGCATAGACTCAAATACTGTACTAGTCTCGAGTCAATATTTTGTTGCTGTTGTTATTGAAATTTAAAACAAGGTGGTCGAGTTTTTTTTAATCGGTAGATGTTTATATAGGGCGAAAATCGGTATAGTTGTCAGGTAAGCCATTTTCTTTAATGATCTACCTTTATGATGTCATTGTTGTATCTTCAAACAACCCCGGGCCAAAAACAAAATCTTGATGACCTTTAAATTACCTGGAACAAATACAAAAAGGGGAATAGTACTACTCAAAGATTTGAAGGTAAAATGGTGCATCTGTCGGTATTGGGAAAAAAAAAAAGTTCCATCTTATATTACTTTTGCTAATATACTCCGGGAACTGAAAACTAAGGGTCAAGACAAATATCGATATTATTGCTACCGAGTGAGTACTTGGATCGGAGTTATACCATTGTCTTGGGATCGATACTGTCTTTCCATTTTAACTATCATTATAATAATGTTAGTCGGTCGTAAGCTTATTGTTATGAGAACTTTCAAATTCTTTACAATTGTGTTTACACTTTATTTGCACTCCAGGCTTTATTTTCAAAATATTGTGCAATGGAAGGTGTTTTAGTTGACTTTTTATACAGTTTTTGTATTCTAGTTACATTCTTTTTTATTAAGTCTCTTGAATTTTGTGATGAATCTGTTGTTTAGTAAAAATAGTTTTTTTTTTATACTGTCAAAATTTTGCATTGTACTGCATACACCATCAGCACTTGGACTTCATTTTCAAAATATCATGTAATGTAAAGTTGAAGTTAAGTTGAGTTTTTTTAATTGTCTTGTTGACATAGTTATGCAGGGTATGTATTTTGGTTAGCTACTTTTTGTTTTACTCTTGAAATGTTTACACATTTTGCATTTTAACTTCATTTTCAAAATATTGTGTAATGAAATATATTCGAGCAGTCTAGTTGCCATTGTTATATTTGTATTTTTGTTCGGTTTGATTTTCTTAACTTTTGTTCTGTATTTTATTTTTCCACGGTTAGCGGTTTTTACATTGTATTGTTTACACTATTTGTTGATTTTTTTTTTGTATCAGATCAGTATCAATCTATACTACCATATATTTACTTAGATTGGATCAATACAAAAAATCCCAGTATCATCATCCATACTCAGGATGTCTGGTAAAATGAAAATTAAAAAGAAATAGTACTATTAAAATATTTGAAAAGGAAACACAGAACAGAAAGCAAAAGTTCCATCTAATACTACTTTTGTGCATGCAATGTAATCTGAACTCATTGATCCATACCTGTCAATGTATGCGTTTTCCTTGTATTTTATAATTATTTGATTGTTTCAAATTGTATACGCTGTACAACAGTTTTTGGACGGGGTAAACATTTTGAAAAGATCAATCTGGTTTTACCCATTCAAGCTATACAGGACTGTCTCAGAAAATTAGAATATTGTGATAAAGTTCTTTATTTTCTGTAATGCAACTAAAAAAACAAAAATTTCATACATTCTGGATTCATTACACATCAACTGAACTATTTCAAGCCTTTTATTATTTGAATATTGCTGAATTTGGCTTACAGCTTAAGAAAACTCAAAAATCCTATCTCAAAATATTAGAATATCATGAAAAAGTATACAAGTAGGCTATTCAACTAATCACCTGAATCATCTAATTAACTCGAAACACCTTGCGAGGGTTTCCTGAGCCTTAAAAACACTCAGCTTGGTTCAGTAAACTAAATCACAAGTATGGGGAAGACTGCTGATCTGACTGCTGTCCAGAGGACCATCATTGATACCCTCCATCAGGAGGGTAAGACACAAAAAGAAATTTCTCAAAGAGCAGGCTGTTCACAGAGTGCAGTTTCAGAGCATATCCACAAAAAGTCTGTTGGAAGGGAAAAATGTGGCCGGAAACGCTGCACAACCAAGAGAGATGACCGCAGCCTTAACAAAATTGTGAAGAAGAGCCACTTCCAGAATTTGGGGGAGCTTCAAATACAGTGGGCTGAAGCTGGAGTCCAGGTATCAAAAGCCACAGTTCACAGACGTGTCCGGGAAATGGGCTACAATAGCCGTATTCCCATGGTCAAGCCACTTCTGAACTCAAGACAACAGAAGAAGCGTCTGACTTGGGCTATGGAGAAGAAGCACTGGACAGTTGCAGAGTGGTCCAAAGTCCTCTTTTCAGACGAAAGCAAGTTTTGCATTTCATTTGGAAGTCAAGGCGCCAGAGTCTGGAGAAAGGCTGGAGAGGAGCAAAATCCAAGTTGCTTGAAATCCAGTGTGAAGTTCCCACAGTCAGCAATGGTTTGGGGAGCCGTGTCAGCTGCTGGTGTTGGTCCACTGTGTTTCATCAAGTCCAGAGTAAATGCAACTGTGTACCAAGAGATTTTAGAGCACTACATGCTTCCATCTGCTGAAAAGCTCTATGGAGATGAGGATTTCATTTTCCAGCATGATCTGGCACCTGCCCACAGTGCCAAAACCACCAGTAACTGGTGCACTGACCATGGCATCACTGTCCTTGATTGGCCTGCTAATTCCCCTGACCTGAACCCCATCGAGAATTTGTGGGGTATAGTTAAGAAGAAGATGAAAGACACCAGACCTACAAATGCAAATGAGCTGAAGGCC
This sequence comes from Urocampus carinirostris, assembly GCF_059441175.1. Classification (NCBI taxonomy): domain Eukaryota; kingdom Metazoa; phylum Chordata; class Actinopteri; order Syngnathiformes; family Syngnathidae; genus Urocampus; species Urocampus carinirostris. Next base: position 8,192,816 of record NC_142361.1, read on the forward strand.
GCTATCGAAGCATCCTGGGCATCAATAACACCTCAGCAATGCCACAGGCTGATTGCCTCCATGCCACGCCGGATTGATGCAGTAATCCGTGCAAAACGATTCCCAACCAAGTACTGAGTGCATCAATGGACATTTTCAAATGTTTGATTTAGTTTTGCTGTTATAAAATTATTTTTTTACTTGGTCTGGGGAAGTATTCTAATATTTTGAGATAGGATTTTTGAGTTTTTTTCAGCTGTAAGCCAAAATCAGCAATATTCAAATAATAAAAGGCCTGAAATAGTTCAGTTGATGTGTAATGAACCCAGAATGTATGACATTTTTGTTTTTTTAATTGCATTACAGAAAATAAAGAACTTTATCACAATATTCTAATTTTCTGAGACAGTCCTGTAATATGGACTGTCTTGGTCACTTGCAGCAGACAACGTTATCGCCGATTGCTAATGAACATGAAGTTTGCGAAATCCTGCACTTCTACGACAAGCAACACAAAATTTACTACGAGTGGGGAAAAACTAATAATTGTTTGTATTGCTTACATTTGTAAAATAAACTTCCTTACACTAATCATTATCGTTTTTTATTACTCATGGTTAGAAAGAGGAATCGCAATCATTGATAAGGGGAGCAATTGGCTGAGGTGAGAAAACACTAAATTCAATTGAGAGAGTTACAAAGGATGAATTGATTTGGAGGGATCTTCCTTTAATTGTGCGACCATTTTAGTACCTTGATGACACTCCCCGGCCACATGAGGCAGTAGCGGCCAGAGTGGCGTGTGAAAACGACAACTCTTTCTATTTGCTAAAACGCGTCGGCGGTACAACATTGGCGCCAGATGAGCACGCTAGTTTTGCACAGACACAAATTCAAGATAATACGACAGCACAAGTGAGACTTACACGCCGGACTTTGCGTTTCTTGCCTTGTAAACACGAGCAATCCCTCATTTTCCCTCACAGCCCCACGCCAGGAGGAAGACGAAAGGTGGGTGGTTGCCTATGCGTCTAGAGAATAAAAAATTGTGTTTTATTTAGTTATTTGAACTGCTTTATCATTTAGTAGTGTAATAATCAGTGAGGAAACGAGCTCACTTACTTGGGAATTGACGGTGATCCTTGCATATGGATGCTCGCCCATATATGTGCTTTGCTTATAGTTTCTCGAACTATTTTGGGAATAGATACAGTGCATAAATTAATTATGCAGATTGTATTGATTCTTGTTGTGGTAACAGCACCACAGCCACCCCTTGACGTGTTTAGTGTTTTATTCGTTGTTATATAGCATCCTAATAATGGGGCATTTCGTGTGGAGATAAGGTCACCTGCTAAGAGTTAGATGAGTCAACTGACGCTTTTATGAAAAGCCCCTACTTTGAAACTCCTCACCTGCGTGTTAGAATGACAACCAGGGAGGAAGAGAGGTGGCTTAGCCGACAGGTTAGCTTTGTACTGCGGCTATGTAGCGAGCACGCTAACTTCTGGTTAGCAAGCAAGGCCGCCATTGAAATCAGGTTCAGCAGTTTACAAAGACTCACTTTTTGTCGTAAATGCTGTACACGCACGACTGTTCGAAGTAAACCTTAGTCTGTAATGAACTTTTAAATTTGCAACAAAGTCATGTGTTTTTCTCTGTAGGTCTATGGGCACGTTTAATATTATTGCAGACCAAGACAACCGTCCCGGGCTTTCACCGTCGTTTTCATCGCATTCGATGTTCCTCATCTTTGTCCATGTTCGGCTACTAGCCAAACACTTATTAGCTAGCTAACTTTTAACATTAGCTATTAAGCCAGTGCTGCGTCATAGTTATGACCAAGTGCCTTTCCCCTAAGAACACGTTCGCGTTTTGTCACATAGGCGCGGTATTGCTGACTTATTTGGACGTGGCTCGGGGCTTTGCTGCTGATCCAATGCGGTTTGGGGAGGGCGGAAGCTAAATTGGCTTACGTTAGCTTGCGGCAGCCATTTTACGCGAGCATTGTAGTTCTTGCTGTGCTAACTGCTGCTGTGGTGCGACAAGATGGCTTGTTAATACGTGCGGAAGAGGGCGATTTTCGCGACGACAACCGCGCCCTTTATTCGAATAGAAACACAAATTTGTATCTTTCTTCAAAAACTACTTGTTTTCGACGGCGTAAGTATCTTTTCGGGTCTGTTACCTCGCTCTGTGTGTTTTTGCTACGGAGCTAGTTAGCGCGCTAAATGGCGACGATAGCTGCTAATACGAAGTTGCGGCAGCGGTAACCACTTTCTCCTTCGACCGTAGCCAGCTAACTAGCGGCTAAGGGAGCTATTTGTAGCCGGTCTGGGGAGCGGCTAGCGGGAAGCCGGTTCGGCGTTTTAATCATTTAACGCTCTTTTGACCATGTCAGGCGGCAAAAGTAACCATCGGGTGGAGAACAAAGCCCTGCGCGTGTTGCAAGCGTTCCAGGCCACTTGGCCTGTCGCTTTGCGGATTAAACGCCATTCAAGAGCCTGTAGAATATTTTGGCTACTTCGCTGTTTAGCTCCTTATGTTTGCTAACGTAGCCTGCTAAATGATCCTTAGCCTGTTTCGGTGGTTCGGGGATTGCCGATCAGAGGTATATTTACCTATTTAGTTAATGGTAAAATGCATCTCGCTACACACATTCTTATCAGGGAGATGGCTACAAAGTCATTGTACGATTCTTTATTCTAGCCAACCCCTTAAATAGAATAGTGTCACATTCCCTCCAAAATAGTTAAAGAAACTTTTGGGGGTGTTTTGATGTCGATCTCCTTATTGGTCATCACTTTGATTGGTGATTTGTGATAATCGTTTTACAAGGAATACACCGGCCTATTCAACCACGTTCTCCACATTTCCATGGCCCAACACATGATTATTTGTATTTCGCATTGGCAAGTTCTATTAGCAGGACTATCAATGTTTGCCAAAGCAATTATATATTGTACATTAAAAATGGTGTGTGTGTGTGTAAGAATAATTTTTGACCTAGATCTGGGGTCGGAAGCCTTTTTGAACCAAAGAGTTATAATAGCATTTTTTAATGGAATAATAATAATACTAGAGCCTGTGTCACACATCAACAAATATACAATTTTGAACTTGTCCTCCTCCCGCAGACCGTTAAGTCTCTTTTTGACCGTACATAATTGTTTCAAAACAATGTGCAAGCAGTACCTTTGCAAAAAAATGTCTCACAATACTACAAAGTGTACTGGACTTGTGTGAATTTTTTGTCTCTGCACTACATCTCCCACAGTGTTTTGGGTGTAAAAATATCCTCGGTTAGTGAACGGGCAAAAGCAAACTGATTAATTGAATGCGTATAAATCCATGCGCAATTCAAATATTAAAAGACCAACCCAAACCATTGCATTTTGAATATTGTGTTGGACTAAGACAAATTGGATCATAGTGCACATTAAATGGATGTACATAATCTGAATATTAGGAATTTGTTTCCAATTGGATAATTGCCTAAATGTAAATGTGCACACTGTTGCCTATTTCCCATTTACACATCCACTCAATTCTGTCAAATGTCTATGGTCCGACTTGACTCTGGAGATTCTTTCCACTTTTTTTAACATTTTGTTTCACAAACTTCTGAAAAAGAATAATGTAAAATCTTCTTTTACAGATATCTGAGGTTCCCTGTAATCATCAAAAACACTTATCCGCCCTACCTCCTTAGGTCTCAAGTCATCAAACAAAAGACTCTTTCAGGCAAGTTTGTCCATTTGGAATGAAATGGAAATGTTTGTATTTTGAACCCTAGCACAACACATAACTGCTCTGTGTGCCGGAACCCTTCGCTTGTTAACACAATTAACAAGACACCGTGAAAGACTTGTTTGTCCTATTGTAAGAGATGTGAATTTGTTAACAGAGCTATGTTTGAAGGGGATAAAGCAGTGCAAAATTGTTTTAGTCATACATTCATGGCTAAAACTATTTTTTGTTTGTGCTAGACGCCAAATTTTAGTGAGAATAAATTCCTGTTTTATTTATGAATTAATAAAATATTGTTAAAAATGAGATTTGCTGACTTTTTTTGCATAGACACAAGACTGTGATGTTGCACCACAGCAGTCTTCCCACGTCCGCAATTATTTCATTAATGGATTATTTCAAATACTGTTTAATTATGACTTTCGTGCCGAATTAATGTGGTTATTTGGAATACCCTAATACATCGGTCCAAAAAAACCAAAAGAGTAACCTTGGCAGACAGAAACAGTAACGCACATTATACATAGCAATATATATATATTTATTTGCACTGACTTTCTTAAAAAGCAATTTATAAAATTAAAAATAACTGCCACATTACTAGCTAAATTCTCCTAAAAGAAAATATGGTGTTTATGTACCCATTAAAAAAAATCCAGTTGGACAGCCGAGTGCAACGGCTGAAGTAATATTGCGGAAAAATCTGAAATGCAAAAAAAAAAAAACACCGGCAAGTTTATTCTGATTTAGTACTGGGGCAGCAGTAGCTCAGGAGGTAGAGCGCTCGTCTTGGGATCAAGGGATCCCAGTTCGAATCCCGCCTCGTCCGTGTTACATGTCGAAGTGTCCTTGGGTAAGACACTAAACCCCTAATACCCCCAATAAGCGGGTTAGTGCCTTACATGGCTGCAAGGCCGCTATTGGAGCACACTGTAATGCGCTTTGGGAAGTCATTGACTTGAAAAGCGCTATATAAATAATAATAATAATAATTTCCTTGTATTGTCATTCTGTGTAACAATGTACACAGAACGAAATGTCGATTGCACCTGACCCGTTGTAGCGAGCCGATGTAGCCGCAGCCAACAGAGGGCGCCGCCGACCACTTTTTAAGTCTTAGGAATGCAGATCATTTCATTTGTAGTCCATCCCTCTTTTACGTACATTTTTTTGAGGCATTTTTTGATTTTCATTGACTGTAAGGAGATTAGTGACAAGGAAATTGGGAGATGGAACTGATTGAAGTTTGGCAGTTGGCGGAGTTTAATGCAACAAACGCTTCATTCGCATAATCACCGTAGTCAAATAATAGTAAATTGGATTTTCCTCACATGTCTTGGCACCAGCCAATCACTTTCAGGGACAAACAGATTAAATGTCACACACAATGTAAGTGTTCATGATTTTAAACTACTGAACTTTAGATCGTTAACTCCTCAGTGTTAGCATGTAAACGTTAGCAAAAGTCTGGCTAGCAGCTAACAAAAACGTGAAAAGAATCCCCTCCCATGTTTTTCCTGTCCAAGGTACAAGATATTGCTGGTTTCATTTTTAGAGAGGCTCATCTCGTACAACCCAGAACAGGGGTTCTCCATGGTGGTTCCAGATAGCACCTGAGTTGCCCATTGACAGGTTCTGCAAACCTAGTGGTTGAATAAGCCTATTTTGACTTTATTTCTAAATCTCACAACTTGGTTATAACATAGAAACAAGGTTTTTGCATGATAAGTTATTTTAATAATGGTTATCAAATTGGTGTTTTTTTTTTTTTCCAAATTAACAAAAACTAGCTCTTAGCTTCAAAGAGGTTTGAGACCCTTGCAACTAACTAGTATTTTAATAATTGATGAATCAGTTATTTTTTCGACTAATTAATGAATTTGATTTTTTAATGGTAATTTTTATTTTCCTCTATTAAATATTGAATTTTTGAACAGATGGGGGGGAAAAATAGCACATAACAACATAAAATGATTAAAACAAAACAAGTGTTTGTCAATAAACGTGACAAAAAAACAATACGTATAAATATATGCTTACACCTGCAATTATGTAAGAGTCTACATTCCTACCACCATATCCAAAGATCTTAGTATATTTGGACATATATTTCATTTTGTGTGTAGCAAATTTAAGTGTCCACATAAAATTTATATTAAAAAAAAAGGTAAACCCACTAAAGAAAATACTATCCACAATTTTTTGTTAAATATTTGAATGTTGATAAAAATTCCTAATATGAGATCGAACCATCCTGTGTGGAGTTTGCATGTTCTCCCTGTGCTTGCGAGGGTTTCCTCCGGGTACTCCGGTTTCCTCCCACATTCCAAAGACATGCATGTCAGGTTAATTGGCCAGTCCAAATTGTCTCTAGGTGTGAATTAGCGTGTTTTCTGTCTCTATATGCCCTGCGACTGGCTGGCAACCAGTTCAGGGTGTCCACTGCCTGAAGATGGCTGGGATGGGCTCTAGCACCCCCGCGACCCTACTGAGGATAAGCGGTGCAGATAATGAATGAAAGGATGAATGAATGAAAATGATATATGGTATGCCTAAGAATCTGTCCCTTTTATAAAACACTTACTGTTCCCTTAAACTGTTAACTTTGTTTTATGGTTAAACAGCCAAACTAAGTAAAAGCTTTAATGCCAATTTTGTTTGTAATGATGCAATTTTCTAATTAAAAAAAAACAGTAAAAAATGTTTTATAAAAATAACTGTCATGACGCCCTCTGTTGGACCAAAGTTGAACTACAACTCTCCGAGGCACAATAGAATTGCTTGCACTCTATGCATTGACTTGACTTACTTCGCGGCTTATCAAGTTTGTGATAAAACAAATCGACGATCTAATTAGTTGCCAAAGCTTTCATTAATACATGTTAATCAAGTTTATCGATTAGTTGTTGTAGCCCTCGACCGGTGATCAAAACCTTTTATGGAGTCCTTAGGGTACATAGAAATACAATTTCATTGGGCGGCAGTGGCTCAGGAGGTAGAGCGCTCGTCTTGGGATCAAGAGATCACAGTTCGAATCCCGGCTCCTCCGTGTTACATGTGGAAGTGTCCTTGGGTAAGACACTGAACCCCTAAAACCCCCAATAAGCAGGTTAGCGCCTTACATGGCTGCACGGCTGCTATTGGGAAATGTGAAGCACACTGTAAAGCGCTTTGGGAAGTCTTGACTTGAAAAGCGCTATATAAATGCAGATCATTTCATTTCCTTTATTGATTAAAATGTTTTGCTAACATTTGCTTATCTTATGTGAGCTTTGGAACTAAACAAATATTGGGGGGGTTAAAACGTCTCACTAGTTTTCTGTTCTAACATAATTTAGAGAATAAAAAGTAAGAAATTGAGACTGAAGAGGGTGTCAAATAGTACATTGCTTTTGAGAAATTATCTGAATACTACTGTATTTCCCCCACTGTTAGGTGCATTACCAAATATTCGGGTGCACCCTCCAAAGTAGCCTTTTATTATATTATTTTATAGATATAGATATATATATATATATATATATATATATATATGGTGTATTGAAATAAAACTACTGTTAGAGGTACCATTCTTATTTGTGTATAAATATTGCGCAATTAATACTACATGATATATTTTTAGTTCAACGATTGATCTGTTGAAAATGTCGCTGACTCAAATCACAACATTGTATGCAACGGGAATCGAACCCAGGTCGCCAGGGTGTGAGTGCCGAAACCTAACCACCAATGTTTCATCAGGCATATGATAAGGCATTCAAATCTATCTAATAATACCATTTTACTCATGGTGCCGCAATAAATATTACAGAATGGAAAAAAACAATTTGTCCTGAAAGGTATAAATAAATACAAAAAAGCACAACCAGGGAAACAAATCTTCAGTGAATCTGATGATGAATCAGCCTTGGTGTTTATATCTTTAAGGGCAACTTTTTTCTCTATTCTGGCCCTGTTAAAAAATTAGGGTGACAATGAGTCAAAAGCTAATGCCTTTTTGTTGGTCGTCTGTATCACTGGTGGGCTACTGGCTATGTGCTGGCACTCTCACCGCCGTGAACCGGTTTTGATTCCTGTTGCAAACAATGTTATGCGGTTTTGTTTTTTGAATTATTAGTCATTGCCCAAACATGGTAGTATACCATAAATCCTCATATAGTAACTCATATAAAAGCTGAATGCATTTCTAATGTTGCGGTATATGAGGCACAATGCTTTTTTAGGCGCCCTTTCGGTTTTCTGGCCAAATTGGGGTTTTTACAGTGAGGAAAACATGGTAAATGTTGAGTCATCCATCTTGTTACATAGGAGGTAGAGTGGTTGTTGCATCATAGAAAAAATAGACAAATCGACATGCTTAACTTTGCTTATGGTTTTTGTCTGCCTTTATTTTCAGGTCTGCTCACTTACAAAAGCGCCCGTGCTGCGCTTGTCCAAAGCAGGACCGATACCCCCGATTCTTAGTCTAGTAACCATCCGGCCAAAAAAACGGAGGTCGTGGGGCTGGAGTGTGTCCTCATGGCGGAGTCAGAGACTGAGTGTGACACACCCGGCCTTGACACGCTTGGGTCGGAGTGTGTCATAGCCCACAGCCATGTCGACCTGCACTACGGTGCTGAAACCGAAATCATGACTGAGGAAAAGCGTGGCCTGGAGTTAGAAATCCACGGCACGGAACTCAAGATCCAGGGGCTCGGATCCGACCTGGGTGCCGTGGCGTGCGTGGACGCCATCGTGGAGACGGACCATGATTACATCAAGGTGGAGCACGACGACATGCACTGCTTCGCCGGCACAGAGATAAAAACGTCGACGGGAGAGACGCTCCTCGGCGAGGTGCTCTTGAAGACAGAAGGCGAGCACGAAATCAAAGTGGAGTCGGACCACGGCGGCGAGCTGACTGTTGAGTCTGAAAACGGAGTCATCATCCACGAGGCACACGGCCTGCAATGCAACGAGTGCGGCGAGATCTTCGGCAGCATCTCTGACCTCCACCAACACTTTGAGATCCATAAAGACCTGAACCCTTATATCTGCGTCCACTGCGGTGAGAGCTTTGCCGTGGAGGCTAGTCTCAAACAGCACATGAAGATCCACATGAAAGAGAAGCCTTATGTACCCCCCGGCGTGGAGATGATGGGGAAGGACGTTCTCGATGTCTTTAGTCTCAAGTCCCACCAGATGATCCACCTTCCTGATAAGCCCCACCGCTGCAATGAATGTGGCAAGAGCTTCGCTGCTGCAATCACCCTGCGGGAACACATGAAGATGCATTCGGAGGACAAGCCGTACAAGTGCTCTCAGTGTCGAAAAAGCTTTGTCCGCAGGAGGCACCTGAAGAAGCACCAAGAGGTCCACGCCCGGGAGAAGCCGTACACGTGTGGTCAGTGCGGCAAGGGCTTTGCTACTACTTCCAACTTGAAGCAGCACCAGAAGACACATGCTGCCCATGCGGCACATGCAGTCCATGCCGGCGTTGTTCTTACTGACAAGCCCCATCGCTGCGCACAATGCGGTAAATGCTTCGCCGCTGCAGCCACCCTGCGCGAGCACATGCGGATCCATTCTGGCGAGAAGCCGTACAAGTGTAACATGTGTCGGAAGAGCTTCGTTCGAAAACGCCACTTGAAAAAGCACCAGCAGGTGCACGCCGGCGGAAAACCCTACACCTGCAGGCACTGCAACAAGGGTTTCAACCACTCCTCTTCGCTTTCGCGCCACCACAAGACCCACCTGCAGGGTCCGGTGTTCTCACCACCGCAGCCTGGCAAGCCAATGGTCTATGCTACTCCTCCTAAGCAGAGGGTGCACCTGACAGGGGAAAAGCCCTATATGTGCCACCACTGTGACAAGGGCTTTAACCATTCCTCCTCCCTTTCGCGGCACCAGAGAGTTCACTCTGAGGGCAAGGGCTATACTTGCGGCCACTGCGGCAAGATATTCAACCACTCGTCGTCGCTAGCACGGCACCAAAGGGTCCACTTGGAGAACAAGCAACAGACGCCGGTTCAGCAATCACCGCCGCTGACTATCCCCATGCCCACCCCCGAGCAGTACAGCGCCATCGCCTCACCAAAAGTCTTCCCTAACGCCTTCCCCAAACAACACCTCCTCTCCCCGGAAAAACCCTACCGCTGCACACAGTGCGGGAAAGGTTTTAACCATTCGTCCTCCCTCTCCAGACACCACCGGATCCATTTGGAGTAACTCCAGTGTAGGCATTTAACCAATCCTTGGCTTCTTGTATAACTACAGCCGACCCCAACCACAAAATCAGTCCGGGCAACTCCAATGGATGTGTATGTGGTCGTGGGTAAAGAGGACGAAGGCAAGGATTTGGCTGAAGCGACTGGGTATCGCGGCTTTCTATCTTTTCGCTAGCACAGGAACTCAATTTTGAACACTTTTAAAGAACCGGGGTAAAAGAAAAAAAATGTTACCCCATCCTTTTGGATGAAGCTACTCGGCAGTGAGCACAAGTTTTTTTCTATATCTATCAATGCGGTCAACACCAGAACCGCAAGTCATCTATTTCCACCCTTGTAACCTGTGAAGCGAATCCACTGTAAATACATGATTTCTTTTATATATGTATAGGTGACTAGTGCGCGCTGTTCCAAAAAGAATCCATTTTGATAGTAACACTTTCTGAACCTAGTAAACTCTATCGCATCGACAGATGAATTTGCCACAATGTATATCTGAGGATATTTGTCTATAATGAGGCAGACTGTACAGAGAGAAATACTGGCTGATGAGCGATGTGTTGATGACCTGTAGTTGCGAGAAAACTTGCAGAATAAAATCCTGGTTAGCATAATACAAGTCTCCATTTTGTTTTCACTTCTCCCCCCTTTGAGAATATTTACTCAAAACCTATAGACTAGACATAGCAGTTAGTTATGTTGACTATCACAATCAAATTTTACAGGCTTGTGCATACTAAACAAAATATATGAGGAAAAAAGTTGACTTTTTGAAAGACTTTTCATTATGCGTGACAGGTGTAAAAAAAAAAAAAAAACTTTTACAAACGTATTTTTTTAGGCAAGGCTCGGGGTGTATCAATTGGAGTGGAAAGATGTTTTTATGGGAGAGGGCATGACAAGCAATATTTTTTTTGTGGTTCTCCCCCCATTTTCATTTCTATCTGTAGCATAGTTTTATCCTACTGTTAGCTAGGTGCCTTATTGCATGTTGTGTAGTAATGGATGCTGAGCTGTTGAGTTCCTGTTCATACAAACTTAATTTGATGTCGATGGCTTTTTTTTTATGTTAACAATCCTTTTTACGCTGCATATTGTCTTTATTTTCCCCCCTCTTTTCTTGTAAATTGCCCAATTGTTGAGAGGAAAAAAATGTTAAAGGAATCCATATATGCTACTCATAAAAGACAACTTTGTAACATCATTTCATCTTTTGAGTGGAGCACACATGGAAAAATAAAGATTGTTGACTCTTCTGATGTCTTACCATTTTATTGCATTTATTTTTATTAAACTGATTATTTCGCTTTTGGTTGCATCCTGTAACATGTATTTTACGAATCTCTTGAATCGATAAAGCTGGAGAATATTTAAGCCAAATCCAGAAAAACGGGGTAATGATCGGTGCATTTCCTCAACGATCCTGTTGACGTCGCTATTGCTATAGGAAATAATATATGATTCCAATTTGCCCAAGGCTCTTGATAATTCCGAAGACCTCGTTCATGCTACACGAAATAACGCGTGCTGAACGAGTGGACCAATCCTGCCATATTTAAAATACACACAAATATATATCATATAATTATACATCTAATGAACTAAACAACCCAATATTTAAGAATATTACATTAATACAAATTCTTATATATGAATATTGGATATTTTTGTGTATACTGTAATGTATATTTTATCTTGTGCATTTTATTAAATAATATTTAAATTGAGGGGCTGGGCCCTATTGGCTGAGTCCTTCACCTATTACTAGTATTTGCTTCGTTCATCACTGATCAACCAATAGGTGAAGAGCTCAGCCAGATTGTCCCACACGCTAATAATATTGTGTGATCCATTAACTGCACCGCTTATCCTCAGTAGGGTCGCGGGGACACGATAAAATAAATACCGAAATAGATAAAAGACGAAATATACGAATAAATTGCTTATATGTCACACATTTAGGTAACAAGTGGAAGACATTTTTAGGTAATTTTTTACACATATACTTCTTCATATTCCAGGTTAGTCTTGTATGAACAACGGGAGCTTATACACTGACATTTTTGTTGCAAATAAAGCTAAATTGTAACAGTTTCTGTCAAAGAGTAAAACTATCTGTAGAATAAAGTCCGAAATATTGCACTGGAAACGACTAAGATGCTGAAAGAAATGTGTTGTTTCTTTCGCACATAAACTATGTTTGTTTGCACAGATTATCTGTTTTTATTACACATAGTCTGTCTTGAAGTGAGAAAATAGTGCCGCGTTGTGTTTGCAAGGTTTATTATCTTTAAATGAGGGGAATTGCATTCATTAATAAGGAGAGTGATTTGCTAAGATTGACAGGCATAGGCGTAACCAGTCCAAGCCTCCCCAGAAATAAAACTCCCATGCATTGAAATGGTTCAGTTGTATTCCAAGCACTGCTTTCGATGTTTAGTTTTGTAGTATTATTGTAGTTGTATTTTTTGTACTATTTTTGTATCATTTCTGCAGTCAACTTTTTGTAGTATTTCTGTATTTTGTTGTATTACTTTAGTTACATTTTTATAGTATTTTTGCAGTATTTCTGCAATAGTAATTTCGTAGAATTTCTATTTGTTGTACAGTAATCCCTCGGTTATCGCGGTTAATGGGGACCAAAAATAAATAAATAAATATATAAATATATAAATATATAAATATATATATATATATATATATATATATATATATATATATATGGCGGCGCAGTGGTTAGCGCTTGTGCGGCACAGTTCATGTCATGGGAACCTTTCGTGGGTTCAAATCCAGCTCCAGACTTCCTGTGCGGAGTTTGTATGTCCTCCCACGTTCCAAAAACATGCATTTCAGGTGAATTGGCCGGTCCAAATTGTCCCTGGGTGTGAATGAGCGAATGAGTTGTCTGTCCCTGTGTGCCCTGCGATTGGCTGGCAACCAGTTCAGGGTGTCCCCCTGCCCACTGCCCGGAGATGGCTGGGATGGGCTCCAGCCCCCCCTGCGACCCTAATTAGGATGAGCGGTACGGCTGATGATATATATATATATATATTATTTATTTATTTTAAAAATAATTTTATTTTATTATTATTATTATTTTTTAGACCCGCGAAGTAGCAAGGTCCCACTGTATATCCGTAGTATTTTTATCGTAATAATTCTGTAGAAGTATATTTCTGTTGTAATGTTTATGTGGCAGCATTTTTTTATTCTATTATTTTTATAGTATTTCCATACTAGTATCTGTAGTATATTATTTAATATAACTTTAGTTGTACTTTTGTAGTATTTCTGTTGTAATATTTTTCTCATAGTATTTTTGTTTCATAGTTTTACTGTAGTAGTATTTTTATAGTATTTTTCATACGAGAAGGAAGACAAAACAATGTGTTTGGTCCCTGTTTTAAACACTAAATTTTACATTTAGTTTTGTAGTAATTCTGTAGTAGTTTTGTAGCATTTCGGTTGTGGTATTTCTGTTGGTCCCACAAAGGGTCAATTGGGACAAAAAACATGTTTTATTAGTAGTATTATATTTACTATTATATATATTGTTATTACATTTTGATCATTCTTGTTTGGTGGACTGCATGCAGCCCGGGGGTCTAAGTTTGCTCACCCCTACTCTGGGTGCTCAGCAGCCCCAAAACTCTGAACCTAAAATCGCCTCTTTTAACTGGTATGTATTTTAAACATTAGGGACTCTGTAAAAATTCCTTGCCTTTTCCCACACTTCTCTAAGTTTACATTTCTTCCTGGTGTGCTGCTGAGGTTTAAATTCAAGGCTGCATAACTATGTTGTAACCTAAAGAATTTATCAGCGGTCTAGTCTAGGGTAGAGTCTGGTTTGCGTCACCATTTTTAACAATCTGTGGTTCCTGCAAAGGATTGCCTTATGCATTTACATTGGAAGTATGGTTGGTTGGACCCCTTAACCACCAGGGGCACTACTGTCTGTGGTGTGTTGGGCAAGTACAGTCTGGTGGCACCCATCCTTCTCCAGGCCAATATATGTTTCCATCCGGCCTCGACCGCAGACCTTTCGCGTGTAAGGCGTATGTGCTAACCACTCCGCTACTTATTGAGTTACTGTATCTCTTCTTTGCACCAATGTACTTTTTTTCTCACTAGAAAGTCCCAGGACACACAGTCCATCAAAAATATCTAGAAATTAATTTGCAGCGCCTGTTTCTTTTTTTTTCTTTTTCTTTTTTAAAATCTTAAATAATCATCTTGCGGGCAGTACGGCGGTGCAGTGGTTAGCGCTTGTGCGGCACAGCTCCAAGGTCTTGGGAACCTGCGTGGGTTCAAATCCAGCTCCAGACTTCCTTTGCGGAGTTTGTATGTTTTCCCCGTGCTTGCGTGGGTTTCCTCCGGGCACTCCGGTTTCCTCCCACATTCCAAAAACATGCATTTCAGGTGAATTGGCCGGTCCAAATTGTCCCTAGGTGTGAATGAGTGGGTGAGCTGTCTGTCCCCGTGTTCTCTGCGATTGGCTGGCAACCAGTTCAGGGTGTCCCCTGCCCACTGCCCGATAATTGCTGGGATGGGCTCCAGCACCCCCGCGACCCTATTGAGGACAAGCGGTGTAGCTAATAAGATGAGATGAGATAATCATCTTGCCTTAATTGACAGTGCATTGCTTTTGTTATCATTTGTGGTCACGGTGGCTGAGAAGGTAATATAGATCATACATTTTGGTCCAAAAAAAATGCTGTCATTTTGGCTCTTGCATCTTTTTCAAGTTTTACTATACATATACATCTATTTTTTTTTTTTTTAAATAACACGCTATGGTTGTGTATGTAACCTCAAAATATTGCATCTACTGGCGCCATCTTCTGTCTAAAATCTTTATTGCAGCTTTGTATGTTTCGTGCGCAAGTATGTGAAAGTCTAAGATGCGCTCGAATAAACTCTTCTTTTGTATCTTTTTGGAGGTTTGGCCCGGCATTTGGACTGTATTTAAAACAGTCCTTGTCTTACTTTCACCATTTTCATCATGTAGTAAAATAAATCCACAACCACGCACGTAATATCACTCTGTGACCAAAGTAAATACCCCCAAATTGTGTGCAATTGTTCAGTATCTTTGTTTTTGTTCGGTGAGATTACCATATTTTTTTTCTTTTGAATTGGTAATTATCTGCTCATAGGGGAAATACAGTGATACCTCTGTAATCAACCATAATCCTTTTGGGATCTGTGTTCAAACAGCAAATTGTTCAACTACTGAAATATGTTTTCCCTTAAGGAATACTGTAATGTTTGTTTTTTTAAAAATAATTTCTTATGCATTCCTAAGTATGTGGGGCAATATTTACAAAAGTTCACTACAGCCCCTTTTTATCCTTCAAAAACGTGCAATAAGAACCATACACAGGGTAGGATATCGGGATCATACCAATATTTTATTCATGCAGTCCAAATTATTAAAATTGGATGACTTAATAAAAATTTTCACTTCACAGCTGTTATTTAAGGTCACCAAAAACATAGTGCCAGAAAACATGCAAAAATTATTCACTCGGAAAGAGGGAAATTATAACTTGAGGGGCTGTAGTGATTTAAAATTCCCAAAGGAGAGAACCACCAGAAAAAGTATGTGTGTGTCTGTGTGTGGGGTCAAACTTTGGAATAATTTACAAGATGAGATCAAACAATGTCCAACTATCCACGTGTTCAAATTTAAATACAAAAAAGCATTACTCGCGAAATACAGGGATGAAGAGAATGGGATATGAGGGAGATTGGAAATACTGCATTTATAACTATGTTTAACTTGTTGTTATTGTTGCTATTATTATATCAGAACTGTTATTATAAATGTTATGTTTATTTTTATTGTTGTTATTATCATTGGTGCCGCAGTGACATTTGGTAACTAGGCGTATTATGACATTGAGGGATGGGTATTGCGAAGATTAGTGTATAAAATATGTGATTGTTGTAATTATTATAATTATTGATATCTGACCTATGTAATAAGTATATCCACGAGATTTTGTTATATTAGACATAAGAAGGAAGGAGGATTTGTAAAATGTAGTTAATAAGGAAGATAAAGGGGTAGGAAAAATAAGCATCTGCTTCTGACTACCCCTTTTCGAACATGTTATGTGACATTATTTTGTTGTTGACTCATTGTTTTTGTCCTGTTTTATTTTAATGTTCGAAATAAAAGTTTTCATTCGTTCATTCATTCATTCATTCATTCATTCATTCATTCATTCAAGTATGGAAAAAATGTCCACCTAATCAACACATTTTTAAATGGGAATATAATGAAGATTAAACATTATAGATATACAAATATTAAACAATTAAAAAATCATTTACTGTACCTTTGAGCAGCTGTTTCACAAAAATGTTCTTCTTCAACTCGATTGTTCTCAATCTTTTTCTCTTTTTCTTCCATTTATCACAAACGTTCTTGGGACCCATTATTATCAGCAAAAAAAGGCCAGAAAATGCACTAAATTACAATAAACTATGCCAACGATCTCTTTAGAGGTAAGATTGGGTCGAAAAATTCCAGCCCAACCCCGATTTGGGTGAACAAGCCGGAAGTAAACCAAAATTTTCATTTTTTGTTCTGGAAGTTTTGTTTTGATCTTCTACTGGCAATGGACTCTGGTGCCTCATCACTCTTGCTGCTGCTGGACTTTAGTGCTGCTTTTAACACTGTGGACCATAATATCTTACTAGAACGGTTGGAAAAATGGATTGGTCTCTCAGGAACCGTCCTCTTATGGTTCAAAACCTACGTCTCAGATAGGACGCACTGTGTTAACTATGGTGAAATGACATCTGAGCCCTTTAGTGTTACCTGTGGTGTTCTGCAGGGTTCAGTACTTGGCCCCCTTCTTTTCAGCATTTACATGCTTCCATTAGGTGATATTATTTGCAAGTATAATATCAGTTTCCATTGCTACGCAGATGACACTTAACTAGATCTTCCGATGGAGGAATCTGCCACACTAAACTGTGGAAATTTGGAGGCCTGCCTCACTGAGATAAAAGAGTGGATGTCACTCAACTTCTTGCGCCCTTACTCTGAAAAGACCAAAATGTTAGTTATTGGTCCATCTAAATGCAGTGACTTGTTGTCAAAAACTGCTCTGAACATTGACAAATGTAATATCACCCAGAGTGACTCGGTTAAAAATGTAGGTGTCATTTGACCCCGATCTGTCCTTTCAAACACACGTGAAGAATATTACTAGAACAGCTTTTCTCCATCTTCGCAACATTGCTAAAATTTGTCCTATGCTTGTCTCAGTCAGATGCGGAGATTATAATTCACGCATTTGTTACCTCCCGTCTAGATTACTGTGATGCACTACTCTCCAGTCTCCCTAAGTCCAAAACCAAGAGCCTTCAGCTGGTACAAAATGCTGCAGCGAGGCTTTTAACTAAGACAAGAAAGTTTGATCACATTACCCCGATTTTAGCTAACCTGCATTGGCTCCCTGTTAGCTTAAGATGTGATTTCAAGGTTCTGTTGGTATTATACAAAATCATGCATGGACTTGCTCCCTCATATATTTCAGATTTATTTTCCCCTATGTTCCGGTGCCGAGCCTTCGTTCTGAAAATGCTGGTCTACTAGTGATCCCAGGAGCCAAGAACAGATCCGCAGGTTCGAGAACGTTCTCCATCCGGCCCCGGTACTGTGGAATGCTCTTCACCCCGAGATTCGATCTGCAACTTCAGTGGAAATGTATAAATCCAAGCTTAAAACACACTTCTTCTCTATAGCATATGAATAATCTATATTTTATGTTGACAATATTTGTATTTTTTCCCCTCATATAGGTTTTAGATAAGGGGATGGTGTCAAAATAGTCTGTAATAATAGTTTGGAATATTCTTTGATTTGTGCAGCTCTTTGAGATTCTTTGTGATTAAGGGCTATACAAATAAACATGATTTGACTTTACAAGACTTTTTTTGTGAAGGAGAAGTAGGGCTTCTCTCTCGCTGCCTTTTTTTTAATTAACCATCCGTCATTCTTCTTAGTTTATTTTTCTTTGTGGAGGATCCGAGAGCAAACGGGGGATGGAATCCATTCCGCGTGCGGAACCTCCACAAAGAAAAATAAATTAAGAACAATGACGAATGGCTAAATATTAAAAAGTCAACGAGCAGAGGACGTCTGCCTCCTCAAAAATAAAAATAAAAATCGCAAGGAGAAGCACGACCCAAACAAACCCGAATTAATATTTGACATTTTAGGCCCGAGCTGAATTTCATCCCGGGCTCAGGTCAGGCTCGGCATGGGTGTAACCACCCCTTTTTTGGGGGTGCTCAAATTGCACCCTAGCACCACTTAAAATAATTGCATTTTAAAAACTGTCTTTTGTATAATGAAGGACAGGATATGTTTAAGGGTGGGGTGCATCAGTTGAAAACTTGAGCCTGCAATCATGACTTTAAGCCAGAAGATAACAGCAGAGTACCACGATTTGCTTATTTTTAAATTTGACACGCTCAAATAAACTTTTTTTGGGGGGGGCTTGTTCCATCCCGAACAGGCCGAATACAAGTAAATTAATACTACGCACCCCATCTCTAAATAAGGTGAAAAACGCCAGATACATTTTAATAAAAAAGTTAAACAAAAAAAAAGTGAACACCACAAGGCGAAAATACTCCACTGCCTTGAAATGGTTCAGTTCATTTGACTCCGATCACTCGCCCCTTACCTATTTTGTGCGGCTATGTCACTTGCAGCATAGTGGCAGAGTCCGTGGAGACTTCAGTGTACAGTGGAACCTCGGTTTTCGAACGCCTCTCAGTTCGAACAAATCGGTTTTCGACCAAAAATTTCAAGAAATTCTTGCTTCGCTTTTCCTTCAAAAAATCGGAGTTTGAACGCCGGTACGCTAGGGGCGATGCTGAGCGGCGTACGGGTGTAGATTGCCCCCACCTCCGTGAAGAACTGTTGTCATGTGAGCGCGCACTCCTTTTTGCTTTTGTTTTTAATATCGGTGAACGGAGTGTTTTAACCCCTAATCATGCCTCGGAAGAAGGTCGGTGCCAGCAGCAAATTTGCTACAGGTGAAAAAAGAAGAGTAGTGCGTACAACTATTGCATTTAAGAAAGAAATAATAGCAAAATATAAAGAAGATGTGCGAGTTTCCCTTCTTTCGAGGGAATAGAGCATGGCTTCTGCAGACCACCACAAAGGTAAGAAATCCTATTCATAAATCTTTTCTTTATCCTTTAACCGCTCACCACTTGTTGTGGAGACCCGGGTGCTAAATGACGTGTAAACGACCTGATTTTTTTATTTTTACACGTTCATGTTAGCGTTATCTTTCGTACGGAAGATTACGCTAACGCGAACGTATGATTAGCCCGGGTTAGCTTCACGTTTACTTTCATGGTAAACGTTCAGGGTGTTGTAATGGATTAAAACGATTTTACATTACTTTTAATGGGAAAAACGATTTTCGGTGATCGACCAAATCGGTTTTCGAACAGGGTTCTAGAACGGATTATGGTCGAAAACCGAGGTTCCACTGTATTTCGGTGAGAGTATGGTGTACAGTGGTAATGTTAAAAAACTATTTTTGCACCCAATACCATGACTTTGTTATCATCAACAGATGTTAGTCCCCATTCTAACTGTATTAAAAAAATGTATCAATGATCAGCCTAGCCTAATTTTTGCATGGGGTGGTAGTTATGTGTGGTCAGCACTTGCATGGACATTCACAGTGTTTTCTGTTAAAAAGCTCCATGTTCACTACAAATAAATACACAAAACTTGTTCACTAATGGGACGTGACACACCTTAACAGTGTTTAATGATCCTAAATAACTTGAAATGACATTTTTTTGAACCAGCGAGACACTCTGGGTGCTCAGCAATCCCAAGCTTTGAGCCTAAAATCGCCCCGGGGGCTCGGGCTTAAGCTCTTGCCTCTAGATCTCTTAAAATGTCGCTACCTGATGGGGCAAGAGTAGCCAAGATGGCTGTGTTCGGATGTTCGAGTTCTGTTTTTTGTTTAAATACCGCATTGAAAAATACTCAAATTTATGGGTTAAATACCAATTTGTTCGAGATGTTGAAGTACCAGTTATATAATTGTACTAATGATCTGCTACTAAGGTAGTACAGGTACAAGTGTCATACTTTATTTTGTTTTATGAAACACTTTTAAATTGCACTGCAAAAAACAAGAAAATAAATCAAATCAGGTAACAATGAAATGAAATGATCTGCATTTATATAGCGCTTTTCAAGTCAATGACTTCCCAAAGCGCTTTACAATGTGCTCCACATTTCCCAATAGCGGCCTTGCAGCCATGTAAGGCGCTAACCTGCTTATTGGGGGTATTAGGGGTTCAGTGTCTTACCCAAGGACACTTCGACATGTAACCATACGAGCCGGGATTCGAACTGGGATCTCTTGATCCCAAGACGAGCGCTCTACCTCCTGAGCTACTACCGCCGATCTTGCAATCTTGCAAATTATTTTGCAAATTATTTTAAATGTTTTTTTAACTCAACAATTAAATAACAGAAATATGTTATTACATAGTCATGTTTTATTCCACAATAGAATAATGTATGCTCTAAGTATTATTTTGGTTACTTCTCTAGAAAGACAAAATAAAAATATAGTAAAAATTGGGAAAAAAGCATTGAGATCCAAAATGACAGCAAAATCGTTAGCCTAAATGAATAAGGTCCTGAGCAATGGTGACCACAAATGATAATAAAAACTTTATACACTAAATTTATGCAACGTTATTGTTTAAGATTTGTATATAGGAAAAAAAACGGTCCGGAGCAAGTTTTTTTTCAACATTTTTGACAGACGTTGTTCCCTGAGATCTCTTCATGAAAAAATGGCTCAAAAAAGGTCACGAAACACAGAACAGTATTTGATAGAGTGCAGGCACAAGCAAACACTGTCTGACATCTCCTTGTAAATTAATATTACAACTTAAAACTAAACAGCAGAACCAGACTGTTTCACAAGTGATGACATGGTATTTAGTTGATTGTTTCTTGTTAAATGATTCAATGCCAGTGACAAATATAAACATTACAAGTACAGACGCTCCCCTACTTACGACTTACGTAAAACGGTAGATACGAACATTTTTTTCGGGATGTTGGAAAATATCCGGACATTGCTGTAAGTTTGATTTTATATTGTGTGCAAAGTTTTTCCGAGTAGAGGACAGTACTGTAACGCTTCTTTCCGTTGCTACCAGTGAGTGGCGCTGTGAGAGGTCACCCAGCATCCCCCTTGAAGAAGAAATCCGCTTGCTCTTCATAGTTCGTGTGTAAAAATTCTATACTGTATCTCCAGCGCTAAGAACTTTGACGTTTTTATTGTTTAATATCTTGTGCATCCAGTCAATGTGGTTGGTGTAAAGTGTAAAGAAGGGACTAGCCGTTTCATTTGAAATGAAAGTGGAATATGGAATATTGATGCTGTTGAGGAAATGGTTGAATCGCTTTGTTCCCGCCACTTTTTACCACGGAGGAGGAAGTCGCCTAACTCTTGAAGCTTATCTTCCAAAAGTAAGTTAAACTTTATAGAGCATATTATTTTATGAAATGTTTATTTTTTAGTACAAAAAAATACAGGTTACTTATACAAGACTTAAACATACTTAAATACACCTTAAACATACATTCCGTATAAAATATAGCACTGAAGCAACTCTCGTTCGTAAGTAAGGCAGCGACTGTATACCATTTTACTGTCAGTTTGCATTTTGTACAATGTGAACAAAACAGTTTTTCCACAGTGATTTTGAATCTTCGGCTCATCTCTGACAAGCAGGAAGGCGCTTTACAACGACAACAACGGCAACCTGACGATGAAGTTGCTTTATTTGAGTCAAAACTAGGAGGTTTCTCCTGCTACCAGTATTCACGTTGACCAGTACTATCGAATTCATGCGGGGCAGCAAAACCCTACCCAAATAACGGCCTGGAGAGGGATGGGCGCCACCAGGCCATACTTGCCCAAGACACACCACAGGGAGGGGTGCCCCGACGACCCTGGCGTTTAAGGGATTAACCATGAACCATGAAAAGAATATTTTAGCTCAAGTCAAATATAAAAAGACTGTTACAAAATTACTTTTATTCTTGGTTTAAAGGCATAAGAATGAAATACATTTCTAAAGTGTACAATAACCAATATATTTCGATATATTTCGCAGGTACGCAATATCAGCTACCTACTGCATATAATAAGAAGAAATATGTACAATAAATCAAATATACACACCACATTTGTACAACTGTGTTTTGGTATGTGAACAGTTGCATAGAAATCGAGATCAATGAAGACATTGAAGTTCCATCAACACCACTGGTCCCCAAACTACAGCCCACGGGCATGACACGGCAGCTATTTGGTGCGGCCCCCTGTACAATACCAGAGAGCATTTTGAGGGACAATTTTTTGGGCCTAAAAAAGAATGCAAAGTCTGGGTGCGCAATTTCGTTTGTAACGGGAATTCAATCAAGGTCACAGTAGTGAGAGCGCCTGAGCTTTTGTCACTGGACTACCAGTGATATACATGTGGACATCATATGAAAAAGCATTGGCTTTTATCTCATTATCACACTAATCACAGTACCAAAGACAAATTCCATTGTGCATTTCACATTTTACGATGAAAATACATTTGTCATTTACTATGCTTAGAGTAGAATAGAATATAGCGTATAGTCATTGTAATGTGTGAAACACACAACAAAATAAAATTAATCTCTGGTACCCTGTCTAAAAATAGCGTGATAATGAAATAAAAATTACTGCCTATTCACAAGTCACTTATACCATTGATGGTCCAGTACTTTGACAACTAAGCTGATCTTGCATTTGTTAAGACTGTGCACGGCACAACAGGAGGTTTATGGTCCTTGGTCTTATATTCTGTGAAAAACCCACATAGTATTATTTGTTATTTAATTATTTAATAATAGTCTTATTATGTATTTTCTGACTTCTGTTCTGTGACGAATCCAGAAGGCTTATTTGATTGTAGCTTCATGGAAAACAATACATTTTTACATTTACATACTCCAATTGTCAAGATTTTCTGGTAAAAACTTCATCAGAGGTTTGGCTCCTCATGCGAAAGAGTTTGGGGGCCCCTTATCTACACATTCATGACAGGCGTGAGCTGCAGCAGCGAGCTTTGTGGTCGGATGGCGCTGTTTTTGGAGTGCTGTTTGTCCAGGTTTTGAAGGAATCCCCGCCTTTTCAGACCCTCAAGAATTACAGTGTTGCTGGAGGCCAAACTTGTGTGAGTCCTGCATGGAGATGAAGGGAGGGGTTGATTAGATGGACAATTTTTATAAAAACAGATATGATAAGGCACCATTTCATAATTTCCTTCTAGGAAGGTTGCCCGGTGAGTTTAAAGCCTTTCTTGCCTGATATTTTAAATTTAAGCATGGCGTAGCAATTACGTGTCATTATCAAAATCATTCCCTGCTGTCCAAATATTGGACCTTAGCGTTTATTACAAGGTGTTTTTTCAGCTTTATTGCCTTTTGCTTTTTAAAGGAAAAAGCACAAATTGGTCAAAGACTGAATGCAGAAATGCATTCTGGAGGTGCAAGGTCTCCCTGCACTGTTTATTTTTCCCTGACTGACCGTAATGATCTTGGGATTGCCGCGGGTGCGAAGCTGGAAGAAGACAGAGTAATGCTGGATTGAAACACCAGATGCAGATACCAAGTTTTTTCATTCAGTTTAAACCTTAGTTTTAAACACCATTTTAACTTAGATTCAAACAGGTGTTTCTGAAAGACATTAAGCGCTAATCCACCTGTCTATTCCACCAAAAACTGTGTCTGAGCTGAAATGCTCAGACACAGTTTTTGGTGGCGCTCTGCAAAATTAGCTGCTTACCGTGGAGAATCTATCCCGCTGTCTTCTGTGATGCTCTGGTCCTCTACCAGTTCCACACCTGCTTCTCCGTGTTCCTTAGCCACCGGCATTCTAAGATCAGACACTAAGTCCTGGGGAGGCGCCACATTATTAAAGTCTTCCTGAGCTTGTTTCACCGCCCAGAGAACCGATTCGCCGTTGCACTTGTTCAGAGACTTGCAAACCGTCTCGGCGTCGGATTCCACTTCACTTGCTGGGCAGTAGTCGAAGATGCTACTGTCAAAGACCTCGGGAGGTTCTGGTTGGTCTAACACAAAGCTGGAGTTGCATAATCCATCTTGGGAAAGAATTTCTTTCCTCGAGAGTGCGTTATCTTGAGGTAATATTTCTCTCTTAGGGTACTGATGACTGCATGTGGATTCCTCGTGTCCGCTGGGGCTCAGAGAAAACTCCCTCTGAGGGGTTGAGCATCTGTTGATAGATTGGACTTGATTGTACAAGTTGGAGTCGTAACAATCGTGTGTGGCCTCATGCGATTGAGGGATTAATTTGGCGTGCAAGTAGTTTGACATAATGTCGTCTTCGTTCAAACACAGGGAGCTGCAGGTATCATCATCTTCGTTATTCCCTGTTCTCTGGTAGAGTATGTCGTCATCCTCAGTGTCTGTTACAGAAGCAGGGTCATCAACTACTGCTTGAGTAAGACCCGAAGTTTCCTGTTCTCCTCCGGCAGTGTCCGTTCCGACTTTTACAGTTTGGCACGTTGAAAGCTCATTGGGTTTCTGAGAGACATCCATTTGTGGTCTTATTAGTCTGAGTGAGTGCTTCTGCTGCAAAGAGGTTTTGGACCGAGCCTGTGTGGGGATTGCATCGGAGCTGTCGTACAAGTTCGTGTTTGAAAACCCGTCTGTCTGAGCTTGTCTTTTGTCGTCTTGTGCTTGAAGGTTTTCCCGGCTCTCAGTGCCACTTCCTTCCTGCCAAAGTCGAACTTTGTTGTCGCCGCGCAGTGTGCAGCTCTGCTGGCAGTGCGTGCTGTAGTCCAACGGCAACTCTGGGGTTAGTTTCGCGTCAGATTGCAGTAAATGTTCATGGTTTGCATCCAACTTCTGGTCTTCAGGAGTGGGGGATTTACCACATTGTTGTTCTGTAGCCACCCTAAACTTTGTTCGATGCGTGTCCCAAGACTTGGAGCGATGACTCAATCGTTCCTTCCTCCCCAATATTTTGACCTCTCTGGGTTTCTGATACTCCCCGCCAATTGCAGTAATACCAGCTTCTCGATTATGGAAAGGGTTTTGAATGCGTTTCTTGTAAAGCGATGTACCCTCAGGATCTTCCACTCTTTCATGTTGATCAATTGGGATTTCGACTCGAAGCCGGGTAGGGATCAAGTCTTCCCCTTCCGGGTACCCACGAGAACATGCGGGTAGCTTGTTTTTGACCCTCTCCAATTGCTTCTCCCTGGTGGAGTGCGCCCTGCGTTTGCTACGAGAACTTTTCTGAGTGCACCTTTTGGCTGACCTGGAGGAGTGGTGGTGCCTGGTTTTTGGACTCCTTAAATTCTCCGTTGACATTCCCTTGTCCACGCATTTGTCTAATACCTTATCCCTCCTCTCTTCTAGCTTCTTCATTAAGACCGTGTGACGCGTTAAATTATCGACTGTCAACTCAGGATTGATGCGCTTGATGATAGCGTGCTCCAGATCGCGAGGTAAGTTATTGAGATCGTCTTCGTCTCTCACCGGCCATTCCTCTGGTGGAAACTGCCTGGAGAATGATACATACTCTTTTTTTGGCTTCTTTTTTCTACCCCCATTCCTTCGAAACAAACTGAGGCCGAACCTCCTAATTGGCTTTTCGTCTTTCTCTTTGCGGGTGACAGCGTTAATCGTTGCTACAGTTTTGCTGACCTCGCTTGCCTGGCAGTCAGCGGCGGTTGAGGTGGACTGATGCTGCACTGACGGCTTGTGGTCTGACGCCCGAGGCCACTTCAAAGTCTTTACCGTGCATTCGCTGACAGAGCCAGAATGCTTATCGGGTGCAGCCGATGGGGGAACCGTCGGTGGCACGTTCACGGCTGGGGAGCAATTGGACATCGGGAGCAAGCTGAAGCAGCTGCAAGACTTGCAGTGAGCTGCCTGAGTGCTCACTGCAGAAACGTCATTGCTCAAAAGATAAGTTACAGGTGGAGGTGAGGGAGTGTCATCCATTGAGCCTGAAATCCACCTGGTCTTCTCTTGGTCCATGTTGCTGGTGATGAAGTAAGTCTGAGGTGTGACAATAAAATAACCCTCCCCTGTATGGTAAATTTTTCGTTCTTTGATCAGAGTGCCCAGCGTATTGTAAAGAATGTCTTGAGTTGGGATGGTTATACCTAGAAAGAAGAGAGAAGTTTTAATAATAATAATAATAATAATTTCCTTGTATTGTCATTCTGTGTAACAATGTACACAGAACGAAATGTCGATTGCACCTGACCCGTTGTAGCGAGCCGATGCAGCCGCAGCCAACAGAGGGCGCCGCCGACTAAAGAGATGCTTGAGAAGTTGAAGTAACAGAGGATCCCAGATTTGAATACAAGTAGATTTAACAACATGTGTCACAGTTTTTAGTTTGAACTGAGAAAAAGGGAAAAAAAATGTTGAATAAAAAATTGGGGTGCTCTTTGTACACAAGTGCGCGTTCTAGACAAATATATACAGTAAAATTAATAATAAAGGTCTAACCTTAAAAGGTCTAAAGCAGAAGCGTTCATTTCAATCATTTTGATTATATGATTACACCTTTATACTCATCGCCCCATTTTTTAAAAATAGTCAAGTCATGTTTAGTTTTATAGCCCTTAATCACAAAGAGTCTTAAGAGCTGCACAGACCACAGATGATTGCAAACCAGAGACTATGTATTATGACACCATCCCCTGATCTAAAACCTACATAAGGGCAAGGAAAAACTCAAAAACCTCAACATAAGGAAAATAAAGAAGGGACTGCACATGAGGTAATCCCCCTGATTTATGAGTTGCATTTCTCTTTTAAGCACCTGATTCTGCCATGTCTCCACTCTTAAATATATACTGCTATGCCTAATTCAGCATCATTACCGCTAAAAACCATTGTGCGGGATTTAATTACAAGCTTATGGCCAAATAATAATCACCGTTAATAATGAAGAATCGTTTGAACTTAAGCTATGTAATATAAATCTTTGGTTAAATCAAAATCATTATTTTCTGACAACAATTAATTCATAGAAAATATGCTAAAATCCTATGGGTTGACAGGTATGAGATCTTGTTTTGAGTACCGTATTTTATATATAAGGCACACATAAAAGTCTCAGATTTTATTTTAATCGTAGCGCGGGGCAATGCACTCTGTCTTTCATACAGAGACCAGCTCAGTGGCCTTAGGATCGGGCACTTGCTCTCTAGAATTGGAGTTTTCAGGTTAAAGTCTTGGCTGAGTCAAGACTTACAACATTTTTGGGGGAAATCCGATGTTTTTGTGAGATCATTTATAATTCCCACTAAATGACAGACAAAAAATCTATGGGTCTACTGTGACTTTTAAGCTTCTCTTGTTTGATTGCCATTATACCCACTTGCACGGAAGAGGATGCTTGACGTCACACCTAATGCATTGTTAATTG
Source organism: Urocampus carinirostris (assembly GCF_059441175.1). NCBI lineage: Eukaryota > Metazoa > Chordata > Actinopteri > Syngnathiformes > Syngnathidae > Urocampus > Urocampus carinirostris. The sequence goes on from NC_142361.1 coordinate 8,220,285, forward strand.
AAGTACTCATGGATTCTAATGCCGTAGCGTATCTAGCAATTTGAAAGTAATTGTGCTGCCAGAGGCTAAATAGAGTTGTCCCACCCAAACATGACTTAAATCCAAAACCTTACATTCTCTCCGTTAAATACTTTCCATATTCTGTCTCGCTTTGAGTAAATATGTGTCATGTTGTCTTTGTAAGGTTTATTCATCGCTTGATAAAGGGAATTGCAACCAATAATATGGGGAGCGATTGGCTGAGGTTGACAGGTATGAGATCGAGAATGTTAATGATACGTAAGCACTAACTGTACACTTAGAATGAAAGTTACTGTAACTTTAAGTGAACGTACACTAGAGGTAAGGTTGGGCCTAAAAAAATCCAGCCCAACCCGACCCGCGAGTATATAAACCCAAACCCAGCCAAACCCGATTGATTCACTTGATTTGAGGGAACGAGCCCAAAGTAAACCCGGTGTCATGATTACCCAAGTGGAGTCACCTGGGGTAATCATGTGGCGCGCTGGAATGTGCTTCCTGATTGGTCAATGCTCCCCTTTTAAACGCGTTACGCGGAGAACTCCTGGTCGGAGGATTCACATCTGTACCCCGTATGACGCTCCCGATTACCTGTGCCTTGTTTACCTGATTCTGCCTGCCTGCCTCCGATCCGACCTGCTTCCGTCCCAAGCTACGATCTTCTCTTCAGTCCCGGTAAACTCAACCTGCTTCCGTCCACGCTACGATTGGCTACGTCGTCCGAAGTTGTCTTCACGACGTTGCTGCTGAGTTCGACGGTCATCGTGTTTCCCGCTAACCCTTACTCTTTCCCCAAATAAAAGACTTGTAACGAACGCTCTGGGGTCCCCTGCTCTGTTCTGGTAATTCCCGTGACAGAATCCTCCGACCAGAATGGACCCCGCGTTCGTACATTTGCCCCCTGACCACTATCAAAGCCTGAATCAGCAGCGCAATTCCCCTTCAGAATGCGCAGTTCGGCAAGTCCTTTCCGACATGGCGAAATTGGCTGAGGCACCTCCGGCCGTATGACTGCGCAATGACTCCCATGCCTGCCTGTTCGACTCCCATGCCTGCCTGTTCGACTCCCATGCCTGCCTGTTCGACTCCCATGCCTGCCTGTTCGACTCCCAAGCCTGCCTGTTCGACTCCCAAGCCTGCCTGTTCGACTCCCAAGCCTGCCTGTTCGACTCCCAAGCCTGCCTGTTCGACTCCCAAGCCTGCCTGTTCGACTCCCAAGCCTGCCTGTTCGACTCCCATGCCTGCCTGTTCGACTCCCATGCCTGCCTGTTCGACTCCCATGCCTGCCTGTTCGACTCCCATGCCTGCCTGTTCGACTCCCATGCCTGCCCTGAGTCTGCCTGTACTGATTTTGTCCCGTCTTTCCTCTCCTGTCTTGTCTGTTCCCTTTCCGCTCCCCGGAGTCTGACTCTTCTGAATCTGACCCCCCTGAGTCTGGACTCTTCTGAATCTGACCCCCCTGAGTCTGGACTCTTCTGAATCTGACCCCCCTGAGTCTGGACTCTTCTGAATCCGACCCCCCTGAGTCTGGACTCTTCTGATTCCGACCCCCCTGAGTCTGGACTCTTCTGATTCTGCCTGTCCTGTCTGATTCTGCCTGTCCTGATCTGCCTGTTTCCCTGTGACGTGTCTTGGGTTAAAATTTTTTTTATTTTTTTTCCTGGGGAACTTCTGGAGCCGTTCCTTGAGGGGGGGGGTTCTGTCATGATTACCCAAGTGGAGTCACCTGGGGTAATCATGTGGCGCGCTGGAATGTGCTTCCTGATTGGTCAATGCTCCCCTTTTAAACGCGTTACGCGGAGAACTCCTGGTCGGAGGATTCACATCTGTACCCCGTATGACGCTCCCGATTACCTGTGCCTTGTTTACCTGATTCTGCCTGCCTGCCTCCGATCCGACCTGCTTCCGTCCCAAGCTACGATCTTCTCTTCAGTCCCGGTAAACTCAACCTGCTTCCGTCCACGCTACGATTGGCTACGTCGTCCGAAGTTGTCTTCACGACGTTGCTGCTGAGTTCGACGGTCATCGTGTTTCCCGCTAACCCTTACTCTTTCCCCAAATAAAAGACTTGTAACGAACGCTCTGGGGTCCCCTGCTCTGTTCTGGTAATTCCCGTGACACCCGGAGCTTATAAAAAATATAATTTTGAATGCTTTAATTGAACATACGCATATACATTACCAACTAAAAATCTTACAATGTTGCGCAAACAGCACATCCAAACTGTACAACAAACCAAAATAACCCTAAGCTTTACTTCAGCGCTGAGGTAAATCCGAAGCTTTATTCGGCGCTTTGTGTACTTCGGCGCCAATGTTTGCGTTTCGGCTGAAGTACGCAGCTTGGGGTTTACTACCCCGCAAATCAAGTGTGCACTTCGGAGTGCGGCGCCGAAGTTCAGCAAAATGAAACGGAACTAAATGGCACTGAAAAGAAAATCATATTCTGCACAATACAATATGTAAATAGTCAAATATTTGGCCTATAACAGAAAGATTGTTTGTTAAACTTGTAAGCTATTGGCAAGGAGCCGAAATAACGTCTTAAGTAAGGGATCTAGAGGTGGAAAGAGAAAGCGGGATTCTTCTACCTTGACTGGAAAGAGGAAGCGGGATTCTTCTACCTTGACACTGAGGATTAAAATTTATTTTCTGATTTAGAGTTAAACTGATAGTTTGGTAAGCATGTTCTTTATGATAAATTTATCTTAATAATATATTAAGGCAAAGAAAAGCCCGACTTAATGATTGACATTTTAAGCCAGAAACTGGCTTGAACACAAAAAAATTACAGCACAATTTTCCTTTCCTACTGAGGATAAGCGGTGCAGCTGATGAGATGAGATGAGATGATTTTTTTAATATTTAATTGTCGGTTGCAAATAGCATGCGCAAACTTGAGCAAGCTGATGATGGCGGTGAATGGTCCCGAGCAGTGAGCAGTCTCTAGAGCAGGGGTCGGGAACATATGGCTCGCGAGCCATATATGGCTCTTTCTATGAGTATCTGTGGCTCAGAGACAAATTTGATTGCATGCATAATTTCTCCATCTTGTTCAAAACTTGTGCAGTCCATCCTACCCAGGTACACGCAAAGCCAGACCAAAGCTAAACAACATAGTATTACTTCGCAGTATATATAGGGCACGTTTTTCACTACAATTTACAGTCAAGGTGTCACACAAAAAAAAAGTGGAAAAAAAACTCGTTTTGGCTGTACAACGCTAAAGAATCCTTTATATAAAAGTTCACTATATAATCTGTGTTCAGTGTTCAGATACCTTATGATGAATCCACAGAACTGTAAATACGCCAAAACACCGGAAGAGAACTTAGTCATTTGATTGGGTGAGTGGGAGGGATGGGTGGAGCTATGCAAAAAGTGCAAGCACTCCCTCCCATCTCTCGCCCTACGCTGTCTGCGCCAAAAGTGAGCTCATCAGGCTCCCTATTTGCAGAATGTTGTGACGTTTTTACACAATAACTGCTTGCATCTGGTTTTGAAACCAATATTTATGAAAAAAAGGGTCAAAAGGAGTTTAACCGATCTTGAGTAATTGCAAGAAAGAGACAAGTTTAAAGTGGTATGTTTGTTGATTTTGGGACAGGGTCTCTGGCATTATTCTCTTTTCATAATTTTTATCAAATCATCAAAAATAAATGTGCTGAAGACTAAGCTTTTGTCTGGGGCGCGGGTTTAGCAATTGAGTCCATTTGTCTCATAATATATGGTGTGGCTCTTTCCCAAAATAAAATTAATATTTTTTGCTTTTATGGCTCTTTGATTCAAAAAGGTTCCCGACCCCTGCTCTAGAGGTAGCCTCTGGGAATGCGCATGACATGGATTTTAAGTTGTATGCAGAGCAATATTTTACTCTCGAATAAAACTCGCATATCAAAATAGAGGTGTTGCTATTAAGAGGTACCACTGTACCCCATTCGTAATCTCTGTACTGTCGTAAACCAGGGACCCTCTTTCTTAAAGTTTTTCAACAGCTCACCTGGATGCGATTTGCTCATGTGATTGACCAAAGTCTCCTGACTGACAACGATTTGGGAGGAGTTCATGTCCGAGATGACAGAGCACAGAACTTCAGCCAAAGGGATGAACTGGGACTGGGGTACAGGGGACATCTGCAACGGAGACAGGTCGCCTGCAAAACATCACAAATCCAGCAGATGGTGAGGCATTGGTGTCACATGAAACCACACCTGGATTTAAAACCCTTTCAAAACAATCCCTGACATTTGTCAGCTAACCACATCTTAAGCCCAGACCACGGTGGTCTTTTTATGCAAGATACATGAACCGTGAAAGTCTGGCGACTACGGACATTCCACCAGAGCCAGGATAAACTAAAAAATTCCACCGCTCCCACAGCAATCGACCGCAGGTATCGCATAACCCGCTTCGTGTATCTTTAAGACTGCCACGTCACGGAGGTTTCCTTTGAAAAACATAACTGTGAAAGTGAGAGAGTTTTTTGGCATATTTTGACTTCATGGAGTTTATGCACAAGTGCAGTGAGTCTATGAGTTGGTTGTTAAATGTTACCTAAAGGGTAGTAATCGTCTGATATAAACCAATTCACGGCTGAATGATTAAACGAGACCTGGGGTCGGCAACAGGCAACTTTGGAGTCGGATGTGGCTTTTTGGTGTTGCCCTAGTGGCTCCCTGGCGCTTTTCCCAAATGTTTGATAATGTAAAATTATATTGTGTATGTTGTATATATATACACACACAGCCGTCCATCCATTATCTGCACTGCTTATCCTAAGGAGGGTCACGGGGGTGCTGGAGCCCATCCCAGCTATTCCCTGGCAGTGGGCAGGGGACACCCTGAACTGGTTGCCAGCCAATCGCAGGGCACACAGGGACAGACAACCCGCTCATTGACACCTAGGGACAATTTGGACCGGCCAATTAACCTGACACTGACATGCATGTTTTTGGAATGAGGGAGGAAACTGGAGTGCCCGGAGGAAACCCACCCAAGCACAGGGAAAACATGCAAACTCCAAACAGGAGGTTCGATCTCATGACCTCAGAACCGTGCCGCGCAGTAAAAAAAAAAGTATTAATGAAAAAAAGAACAGAAAACACGTGAAAAATATACTCGTAGGTCAAGACATTTTATTTTACATGAGTCTCGCCATCTTGCCACTACAAAAACCCCTAAAACTATTAACCGTGCTTCACACATACCCTTTCAAACACACACTCACACACCAATACAGCTATGCAAGGCATCTACCTGCTTACCAGAGGCATTAGGGGTTCAACGTTTTGCTCAAGGACACTTTGAATTTTATTTCAGAGGAGCTGGGGATCAAACCTGTGACCTCTCAATCGCAATACGAGCGCCCTACCTCCTTGAGCCATGTATATTCCAAAGAGTGTCATATTTTGTTTTTTGCCAAACGCCCCTTTTAAATTTTAATTTCCGTCTTCATCTCCTTTTATCTTATTTGGATTTTTGGGGTGAATGTATTATAAATGTATTTTTCCCAGATTATCTTTAGTTTGCATGTTTTTTTCCTTTTCAAAAAAAGTTCCATTGTCCATTGATGGCTGCGCTGCATACAATTTTTCTTGGGTATTTTGCACGTCTATCCGATGTTTCCACTTGACTTTAAGCTTTAACATGTGCAGTACGCAGTACTGAAAACAGAAGATCCGGATCCGGCCTCGAAGCCGACTCTGTTAGACAACTGTGGACTAAGGCTTTGGCCGGCCCATGATTTAACACTGCTGACTAGACTGAACTACTCATTGTGCAGAGGGAATGTGATGCATAGGAACTGTCACTTTCAGATGACCGGGACTAAAACAAAGAGAGAAATCCGAATGGTGAGGTCAATGCAAGTTCAGGGGGAATGGAGGAGCGATTCTGCAATATGTAAGAATAAATGTATAAATATGTAAATACCTACAATATAAGCCATATAAATAAATGAACACATAAATAAATCACATCATAGTTGAATATATGATATAAATCTCATTTATTCGTTTATTGATTCGTTTTGAAGAATATAAAGGTTTAAAGATCCTGTAAACTTGCATAACATTGGAGATTAAGGAGAAAATATATAGAAGAAATACATAACACGTACCTGTATACCAAAAATATATGGAGAAATAATGCAAGATAAAATTACAAGGTGAAAATACACTCTTGAAAACTACAAAATACAATGTAAAGTATTTGAAAAAAATACCTAATTGGCAACCAAATGATAAAAACAAATATTTAAAACCCAAAATGGTATAGAAAAAAAGATATTTAAAGAGCTATGAACGCCATATATTCTAACACAAAATTCAAAAAAACCACCAAACCTACTCTGTAAACAAAAGCTAATTCTTCAGCACATTGTACTTCACTGTGTGAAGTTTGATTATATGATCAAACCAATAAATAATAATTATGTCCTGTGTCCCATATCAACAAGCATACCACTTAAAGTTAGTCTCTCACACTCAGTTTGTTGAGGTTCATTTTTATATATTTTTTTCGTGTGAATAATAAGGTGCAGGCACAAAATCCTAAAAAAAGGAAAAAGATACGGATGTATTTAGAGGGAGTGCGCTATGTGTGAAGAGATTCGCCCACCCTACCGCTCACCCAATAGAATTGCTCTGGGCGCTTGGCTGGTGATTTTGGTTCTTTACAGTTGGTTCTGTGGGTTTTTATTACAAAGTGTCTTAACAACAAACACACATTGTTCAATGAGCTTCCATAAAAAGGATTCATTAGAGAAATAAACTGTATACTTTGCCATATATATTTTGAAACAAACACAATGCTTCCTGTGTCATTTCAGATCCACATAGACTAAGGTCACAGAGGCAATTGGTATTGCCCCTGTTGATTCTCTGAGACAAATGTACTCATGAAAAGAGCCATATTTGGCTCATGAGCCATACATTCCCCACCCCTGATTTAAACGAACAGAAACCAAACGAAGACTCTAAAATATCGTACATTTACAAATTTTAAGAAAGCCATACTGTATGTATTTACCATTTTGAGCGTCCTCTCTGTTCACTACCTGCTTATGTAACCCAAGACCAGGCTTACCAGCCTATTGAACTGATTTTGACATACGAAGCATAAATACCAACTGGTAGGCTGCCATGGCAACGATATAGTTACCAGGCCGACAGTTTGCTTTCAAGCACCCGATAGACCACGTTGTGATTTCATGATTCGAGGGGGTGGAAAGGAACTGCATTATGGATAATGTAGGAAGCAGATGCTAAGGGATCTAATGTAAAAACCATAAAGACCTAACAAGTATTTTAATCCTTCAACACTGATGACAGATTTTTTTTAAAAAAATGGACTTTCCAAGTAAGAATAAAGCGTTCCCATGACAGTCAAATGAAAAACATCTCCCTTTTTTTGTGAAAAATTTGACCCTGATGAGTGCCACATGTCTGTTTTGACGGCTGCCGCATGAGTCTCGTTTGATCACTTAAGTCCTACAATATGCCTCCTATTCACTTCGATAGAAATCTAGGATACTAGAAACTAGTAGGAAGGACCAATCCTGTCATATGTAGCAATAAATGCATAAATAAATACCATATACAAACAAATGAACAAATTAATAAATCACGTAATACCTAGAAATACAACATAAATGCAATTTATTCATTTAAAACTGTATTTCTTCATTTATTTTGGTATTTATTTTGTCCTGTTTTTCTGTCATGTAATTTGTCTGTTTTTTTTTTTTTGTATTTTGTGAACACAATGTTTATTAAAACAAGGGGGCGGGTCAAACTGGCTGATGTCAAGACCCGAACAGAAACAGGACCCAATTGCGTTACGTTTCTCACAAGTTTTATTGAAGGAAAGAGGAAGGGCTGCGCCCACGAGAGCAGACGTAGTCGGGGACAAAAGAGGTCGTAAGCCGGGACAGGAGAGTAGATGTGGTCAGGATCAAAACAGACGGGAGCAAAAACGGGACAGGTGGGAGTCAGGGTCAAAAAAGGCTTGCCTAGCATTCACTGAGGTTTGCAGATGGACTGACAACAGGGGATTGACAGGACTGAGTTCAAATATTGACAGAGAGCCAATCAGAACCCGCGGCAGTTGGCGCCAAATGAGCGGGCACAGGTGATTCCAATCGGTAATCATGACAGCTAAGCTTTTCACCAATTGGTTGATTGACGAGTGCACTCATCAACTTTCTTCCTTCAGCTAGCAGTCTATCAACCAAACCTCAGCCAATTTGACCCGCCCTATCGTTCTAATAACATTTTGTTGGGACAAAATAAACAACAAAATACAGGACGAAATATATGAAAAAAAAAACATGACAAAATACACGACAAAGTAATTCAAAAAATAAAACCAAATATGAAAAATTACAACAAAATGAATGAATATATTCTAAAAAAATGAATTTATGTCATGTATTTAGGTATTACATAATTGATTTATATGTTAACTTATTTGTATGCCATATAATAGAAGGTATTCATTTATTTGTACATTTATCCCAACAGGCAGAAACAGTCCTACATACACTTTCCTGTATTTGAATATATGTTCCTATTTTGTCTAATATTTGTCTTATATTTGAGTTTCCATTACTTTTGTATGATAGTGACACGATTCCCATAATATTGTATTTGCACTTTATGGTGGATGCAGGATTTTTTATTTCTCGACATTAAGATTATATGAAGTGTTTTATGGCATTTCATCCTTTTGTGTCTTCTCAATATTAGGAGTTCACCAATAGAAATTAAAAAAAAAATGCAAATACTCTATTTTGGGAATGGTGTAGCAAAGATAGAAAACTAATATAATCTCAAATATAACACAAACATCGGACATAACATGAACATACATTTAAATACAGTTTAGTGCCATTCTTTCAATAACTAAAATTTCAGTAGTTACCATGAGTATGCCCTTTCCAAAAACGGACCAAACTACACATTATATGACTATACAGAACATTTCTGGATTTTACGAGTTTTCAGCGAGCGCACTGATCCTTCTTTCGCAGTCAAAGTGGTCTTGTAAAAGTCAAAGTGCATAGCACAGAGCAGTCACTTAGCTCAGAACGCAAGATCCTATTATAAACATAAAAACAACTTTTACAAGTGACAATAACAATGGCGCTTATGCTAGTTTAGGGTGTGTTGAGTCCTGACTAGTCCACTAATATATAAAATTACAAAAAATAACAACAGGATAAAAAGAAGTCCGGAAACCAAGTTAGTGTAGTATGAACAAGAGCACATTTCTAAGAAGTTCGGTTTGCCTTTAAGGAGGACTAATCTTTCCTCGCATGTTTGCTTAACCCCTCCAACAGTAAATCAGAACACCACTTAGAACAATGTAGAGATGGTATAACAAATAGATGAATGGATCTTTTGAGACTAGATCAACAAGTAAATTACTACATTTTAGTATATGGATAATCATAAAGGGGAATCAATTACCGCTAAATAAATGAAGAAGATATAAACGATTTAAATAGTGCGGCTATAGCTGAAAACTCATATAACCATGACTATATATCTATATATATATATATATATATATATATATATATATATATATATATATATATATATATATATATATATGTATATATATGCTTGACACATTATATATATGATATGATATAATAGAATAGAATATACCTTTATTGTCATTGTTACAAAATGGGTTGAACATATTGTGACAACGAAATTGGACGCGGCACTCCAGTTTCACATTTAACAGTGAGGATAAAAGAACAAAGAAGATAAGGTTATAAAGAAACAAAGAAGATACTGGTTATAATCCGAAAAGTCTTAAAGGTTAATTAGTGTAACTTTAAGAAGTGTCCTATCTGGGTCTTAAAACATGCAATTATTGTTTCAGACTAAAAAAAAAGGCGTGAAACCAAATCTTTTGGTGCAGATATTAGCACTAATAGAAACAACAGTTGACGTAACCTGGCTGGTACAGTAACATTTGTGCATGCTAATGAAAGCCATGTACTGTTTGGCCACTATAGAAAGTAAAGTGCAAAGTGGGTTGGTCGGTTGGTTGGATGGCTCCTTAAACTCAGGTCGTAGGGGCACAATTTCCAGTGTGTCTTGGGCAAGTACAGCCAGGTGGCACCCATCCCTCTCCAGGCCAACATATACCGGTATTTCCAACAGGTCTCAAACCGGGGACCTTTCACGTGTTAGTCGAATGTGGACCCTCAACCAAGATTTACCAGCCAATCACACAAATAAAACAAAAACCTTATTTAGATCTTCACATGGAAAAATGATTATTTGCATGCGTACTTAATAGAAAAAATATATCTTTAAAAATGCTATATGCATCAGCATAATTTGATAATTGTTTCAGTTGCTACAACAAGGCTGAACTATGACTGCATCTCCTTTAACTTAAGGCGTGGGGAGAGGCTGAGAAAAACGATCCAGGACAAGCTCGAAAGGACGCTGGAAACAAACAAACTAGTAAAACAACCCCAACTAAAGGGAAGTTTTGTGTTGTGTGTTGTTGCCATGGAAACCTTTAGAGGTATCCGAACCAAAAGAAAAGGGAAGAATGCGCAGTGGGCCCTTTCGAAAGCTCCATAGCATTTGTTCGACTCACTTTGTAAAACATTTACATTATCCTCATGCCAGAATTAAAGCCATAAACCAGCTGAGTGGAAATTCACCTTTTTATTTTTTAAATCTCCTTGTTCATATGAAAATACAGCATTTGGTTACAGTAAATGCAGCATACATTCTTTTTACGCTCGAGACCAAAAAAGACAAAAAAACCTTTTTTTAATTTCCAATTCAGGTGACTTTTAAAGCACAAATTGACCGTTATGATAGGTAGGTTTCTTTAAACACATCAGATTTTTGTGCAGATTGTATGAGCCATTGTAGCCGTGACAATACATTTGATTTTTGTAAAGGTTGCACTGCCTTGCTGGTGATTTAAATGGCACAGTTGCAATACATATCCTTTTTGGAAGGAATTGGTAATTCCTGAAACTACGACAAGATATAGCGATATGACTGAGTTGTAGCCGAGAAGTAGACATCCCAACACTGAACCCAGCGCAAAAACCTGAAACTTGAAACAAGATATACAAGTCTTTTAGAGAGCTTAGTGGGACATCTGATACGAATGCACTAGTGCGTAAAGAAACGCTTCTCTGTGCCAAATACACGGAAAGACTTGACTGTGTTGTTAAAGGTTTTATCTTTGACATTGGCCTTACGGAAAATCTGTCCAAAATTCAATATGGTTTTGGAAGGGAATCATTATGTTAACAATTCAATCAGAAAAGGCAATAAAAAGACCAGATCAATAGTATGGTTCACATGTAACCCGGAGTGAATTAGAGCGGCCAAACTGAATAAAAATGCTCCATTTATACAGGTACCCCTCAATCGGAATACAGTTGAATAGCATTACAAATCACTGTGGTGGTATATTACTTTGGCTAGTAAGTCTGTTCTGAATGGGCAGGTTCTGTGTGTTAAGCGCATGCTCGATTCTGACGCAAATGCATGAAGGAGTTTTCATCGGCTCACTAAAATGGTAACGTTTTGCCAAGACCTTAGCTTGTTGTACTTGTCTAAATTACTCGATACTGATGATAATAGTGTTCACGGTTCTCTCAACTGATGATGGCCTAGTTCTTTTTATGGTTTGTTCTCCTTCTGTCCCCTTCGACTGTGGCCTGGAGAGTGATCTTGAGCAATCTTCATGATCTTGTGACATGACCATACCACTGCAGTTATGTTTGCGTACAGTTGACAACAGTTCTTCATAGGGTCTTACGTGCCCCTTAACGGTGTTGCGCACTGTTACTTTTGAGCTTTGTAGCTACCAATAAGTTTCATGTAGTATTGCATCTCCATGGCCTGGATTTTTCTTTCCAGCTCTGGTGTGAGAGTTCATTAATTCCCAAGCTTAGAGGGAGACGGAATTAACCAGGGCTCGCATGAGTACTATTTTTTATTTTACTGCAATGTTCATGTCCCTGGGCAGCACTGTGGCGCAGTGGTTAGCGCATGTGCGGCACAGTTCTGAGGTCATGAGATCGAACCCCCTGTGTGGAGTTTGCATGTTCTCCCCGTGCTTTTGTGGGTTTCCTCCGGGCACTCCAGTTTCCTCCCACATTCCAAAAACATGCATGTCAGGTTAATTGGCCGGTCCAAATGGTCCCTAGGCGTGAATGAGCGAGTGAGTTGTCTGTCCCTGTGTGCCCTGCGACTGGCTGGCAACCAGTTCAGGATGTCCCCTGCCCACTGCCCGAAGATAGCTGGGATGGGCTCCAGCACCCCCGCGACCCTACTCAGGATAAGCGGTGCAAATAATGGAAGGATGGATGGGTTCATGTTCCTCTAGATAGGCTTTAGTCTGGAAAGTATGACTGTGGTTTGAACTATTGTGGCCATGATTTCTGGTCCTGACCCCTCTTTTGGTATGGAAGCTCCAAGATAACTTAAATCTGGTGACAGGTTCCAGCACTTAGTGGTCAATGGTGATGTTTAAGGTGATACTTTAGGGTTTGTAGGTCATTGCTTTTGTGTTTTTTGTCTTGATTTCCATCCCATACTGGGTTAATGCATTGTCCCCGCGATTTCCCAGGTGTCTGAGTTTCTGTTTTTCACCTGCCAGTCGGTCGATATCATCAGCAAAACGGAGATTAGTGACAGTAGAGCCACCAATGCTGACTGTACCTGTATGTTGGTGCACGGCTTTGATCATGATCATTTCCAGGCATATGATTGATACAATTGGAGGGAGAAGGAACCCCCATCTCACATGGACTGTGGTCTGAAACCACTCTCAAATGATGGCATTGATTAGTACAGCACTGCTGTCATTGGCATACAACTGTTCAATGGTCTGAACTAGTTTTGTGGCTTACTGTGCTATATAACAATGGAACTTAAATCACATGATTGCTATACATGTGTCTCAGGGGTGTGCGGGTTCAATTTGATCAGACGGAGATGTGACAGAGTTGAAATTTGATTGTTTTGAGTTTTTTTGAATTCTCACAAAATCTGTGTTTTTATTGCATTACTGTTAAAATTCTGGTACCGCATTCATTTGTTAAGCCATGGGCGTGTGCGACTGTCTTTTTCGTTTGGCACTTTATGGGCTTCTGCGCTTGCCGTACCTTCAGCTATATCACCTCGTGCTGAATGTAAGCTGTGCCCAATAGCAGTTTGGGTAAAAGTTCATATTTTGCTAAATATAGGAGCTGCTTTCATGAACTATTTTTGTATATAAATGTATATAAGTTGTGCTAAATGATGCATGAAAAAGCACTAATTAAAAGTAAAGTAATGCAGCTTGAAATGATGATTACTGTGATGCAACATGTTTCAATACAACCACACCACGATGTGCGGCATGTTGAGTGATGTCCCGTTTTTGTATTTCTGTTAATGTTTTAGATGTATGCAGTCGTGCACAGACGCCCTGACTTATTTGTTTTGTTTATTGAATGCAGGTACGTGGGAAAGCGATGTTCCTAGTTATTATTAAGATTTCACTATTGATATGCTCGCATGTTGTTTGCTTGGCATACCTTCAGCTCAATCACCTCGTGCTGAAGATGTATGCAGTCGTGCACAGACGCCCTAACTTATTTGTATTGTTAATTAAATGCAGGCAATAAACCGAGTGACTATCAACCCTTGTGTCGCGCATGATTGAGGGTCGTTACAGAGAGCATAAGAAAAGTCTGCCTGCAAGGGGAAAACTTTTTTATAGTGCTTGGTGATTGCTTCATCCAACTTTAACCTGAATAATAATGGTAAAACTATGGCAGCACGGCGGCGCAGTTGTTAGCGCGTGGGCGACACAGTTCTAAGGTCTTGGGAACCTCCTGTGTGGGTTCAAATCCAGCTACCAGATTTCCTGTTCGGAGTTTGTATGTTCTCCCCGTGCTTGCGTAGGTTTTCTCCGGGCACTCCGGTTTCCTCCCACATTCCAAAGACATGCATTTCAGGCTGATTGGCCGGTCCAAATTGTCCCTAGGTGTGAATGAGCGAGTGAATTGTCTGTCCCTGTGTGCCCTGCGATTGGCTGGCAACCAGTTCAGGGTGTCCTCTGCCCACTGCCCGATGATTGCTGGGATGGGCTCCAGCACCCCCGCGACCCTACTGAGGATAAGCGGTGCAGCTGATGAGATGAGATGAGATGAATAATGGTAAAACTATCAAAAGCACAGTAATATATGACGAATTAATGCTTTATTGACAAATGACATAATGCATCTCCACGTGTCCCACTGCTGCTGTGCAGTTCATTTGATTAAACAAATCGTGTAATCACCAAAACGGAATGGTAATGTCTCATGTTAACAGGTGTCCACATATCTTCATTCGAAATGATTCAGATCAGAATTAACAAAAGGTCTCTACGAAAACTTGGCTACTGGGAGTCCAACCAAGATTGTTAAAATATGTGGATGAAAAAAAGTAGTGCTGATGAAGTAGAAATTTTGCCAAATTCTACTCAATCAAAGCTCTCAGTCAGTGGGTATGTTTAATTCAGATAATAGTCCGACTGTGATCAGAATTTAGATTTTTGGAGCCATTTGAACTATGTGTTTACATAACTAGTAGTGGACGAACAAGGCATTTGACAATAATTTGTTTGATTTCCCTGGGTTTTTTGGCTCATCTACCATACGTAAAAATGATTTGGGTTTAAAATTGAGTCATCTTTTCAAGTTTAATTTTGTTCTTTTGTCTTTAAATGTACAAGGGATGTAAAGCCATTCAGTTCTCTCATTTAGAAAATGGCTTTACCTAGACATATAACAGATGTGTCTTTCCATTTGACGTATTACTTCCTGCCAGCCGCATTTAATTCTTTAGCTTCATAAAAGTCCACATGCGGCGTATGGAAGGAATAGAAAGCCTTGGTAAAGCTTGTGATGGACCGCAGCGGTACCGCAACACACCGCAGTCTGCATCGACACGCGGACCTTAATGGTTTCTATTAGTTTCAGTGTCTGAAGCTTGCATTTGGCATTAGAGTGTAATGTATCATTCATTTCAGTAATAATGCACCGAAATTTCTGAATAAAAACAAAACAAAAAAAAAGAAACACGAAAAAAAGGTCAAACGAGAGGCGTGTGCCCGATCCAGCTGCTTATTTTACATTTTGCACACAAGAAGGAAGAAGAAGGAAAGCGCCATTAAAATGGGATTTTTGCCAAGCTTACACCAACAAAATATTTTCTACAAAGTTCGTGCTTCTCTCTGGTCCCACGTTTCTGTTGGCCACCCGCCGACTTTGGCTAATATTTATATCCCAACACTACAGAGCTAACTTACTACAACTGAGACATTTTAATTCATAAACATTCACTTTTTGTTGGACATTCGTCCCAGAACCCAAGTTGGCTGGTGAAAGTTCAATTAACTACTATTATCATTTTTTTACATTAGAGAATATGCAAGTGTGACTTGTTTGTTACATCATCTTCATCAACTGTACCCTCCTTCTCCAGTTTTCTTGTGACTGTTCATCCTCATGTCTATTAACAGCGAAAATGCTCAAAGATTTGTAGCACCTTAAAAAGAGGCGAGGGAAAAACTGTTCAGTGTACCAGTTAAAATATATTTCTTTTTTAGGCACTTTATTCAAAGTAGAATGAAATTGCAAGTGTTATTTGCATTTTAGATCTTGCAGCAGTTTTACTCTGTGGTCCGACAGGATTTCTGTTAAAAAGGTGAAGGCCTTTTTTTGTTTTCCGAGATTTGATAAACGTAAAAATGATCCAGTAATATGCTTATTAGTTAATAATATCTTGTACATATTTTAAGCCAAGTGGGAAAGATTTAATTTTATTATGTATTTATTGGAAATTATTTCCGTGTTTGTCTATGCCACAGTTCTTTGCAGCACTACGAAGAAAGAAAACACATCCCTGGATACGTAAAAGTAGTTGGATCAATCGGCTGTCTTGCGATATCAGAGCGAAAAACATTATAAAGGACTCCTCTCACCCTGGTCACCACCTATTTGACTTTCTGCCCTCTGGTAGGCGCTACAGGTCCCTCAAAACAAAGACCAACAGGGTCAAAGACTGTTTCTTCCCCAGCGCTATCACCACCACAAACAAGTGCGCAAGACTGTGAGAAAAGATATACCTTATCTAGAATAGAAGAATTTACTTTTATTGTCATTCTTTGTAACAATGCACACAGAACGAAATGTCGATACAACTGACCCGTACAGTTAAACTGTAGCGAGCCGATGCAGCCGCAGCCAAACAGGGCGCAGCCATTTTAGTCATTAGGTGACCAAACCCCCCAATTCCAACCCTTAATGCTGAGCGCCAGGCAGGGAGGCAATGGGTACCAATGTTGTAAGTATGACTCGGCTGAGGCTTGAACCAGCGACCTCTTAGTCTCAGAGCGGGCGCCCAACCATCTAGGCTACCGAGCTGGTTATTGAAGACTACGGTACAATGAGGTGTTTAAAAAGAACTTTAGCCATCTTTTCATGTTTTTGTGCAAAATTGTTGGTCCTATGTTACTGTTAAATGTCGCTGCACTATTTCCAATTGCACTATTGTTCTGATGCAGTTATAACTTCGGCCAGTCTACAAACACTACTTTGCACTTCATCCTGAGATCTCATCTGTCTCTTTTAAGTCTTTATTACATATTTATGCTGCGGTGTCACGTTTAATCTTGTAGATAATGTTCACTTTGATGACAATGAAGAATGTTTTAATTCTAATCTTTCGAATTGGTATACATGCGTGAGAAATCCAAAAATAAAAAGACTAACACAACACTTTTACTCGGACTATTGCCAGCATGTAAATTACCCTAATGATTTCAGAATTACCAATTCATCTGAAAAAGAGCTTAATTACTTCCTTGTCAACATGCATCAGAGCTTTGACTTTTTCAATTTCCTGGAAAAGTTGCCCAGAGTTCAAGCAAGAGGTGTGAGTATCGTCTTACAGGCAAATATTTATTCAGCATCGTCTCTGTTTCCACCTTTAACCTGAGCGCTAGTGTGCGAGATGCTGACCGCATGCACAAGACTTCCTTCAGAAACCCCTCCCTAATCCCTGCTCCAACCGTGCTTAATCAAGAGTGATGGCCTTCTCATTGGATGCAGATGCTGAGCGTTTGACTTCCATCACCAGGATGGCTTCCTTCCAATGATTGTAAGTGAAACTAAGATGGGACAAAGCACTCCAAAAACATGATTCTATAGTAAATTGAATAGAATATGTACTGTAAAATTCGGACTAAAAGGGGCACCTGATAATAAGCCGCACCCAGTATATTTTTAAAGGAAAAAAACATTTTGTACACACATAAGCCGCACCTAACTATAAGCCGCATGAGCCCACATTGAAACATGGGATATTTACAAAGAAAGACGGTACACAGAAAGAGTTTTTATAATATACAGTACCGACCCATTAATGTCTTGATGGCCCGCCGGCGGGACGCAAGACTTTAGATAAAGAAATACGTGTCTCTACAATGTCACCAATCACTGAAATACGTCACGCAACATATCATTGGAAAGCTTAAACTGTTTTGGTGACGTGGGAGAAAACGAAAGTGCCCGGAGAAAAACTAACTCATTTTAAGTCCTCACAGAAAGGACGATAGTTGGAATTGAACATAAGAACTCTGAACTGTGAGGCTTGCTAACCATTCACCCGTTGTCTTTCTTTAAATGTCATTGACGATGAGTGATGATAACCACAGGAAAGAAATTTTGTCATCATTTTTCAAAAGAGTAACATTTTTGTGTCAACTCTTCATGATTATTGTTATTTCATATAAAAACTTTAAAATACATTTAGAGAATATGAATAAAAACCTGAATAAAACAAAAATAAATTAAACCATTTCCTCCAAGTTCATTGTTTATATTATACTGAATATTGTATGATAGCTATTTGGCCAATCTGGCATGACTGGCTACAATTCCTTCAATAATTGAGATTATTTTTATTGTAAATTAAGCCTAATATATGGAATCTAAGTCATTTGTTAGGGGTGGAGTGAGAAGCAAAACAAATCTTACCAGGGAAATTCAAGCTGCTGCTGACATGCTGAACAAACCTCTGCACTGTTTTGGTTGGCGTGAAAAAAACTCACTACAATTACCGTGCAGGCGTGCAGCCCTGCTTTATTGTGGTTAACCCATTTTCTCAATAATTATTGTTAAAACAGATCAATTGGACATAAAAATACTACTGTAACAGATTTTTGTGATAAGAATGAGTATGACCCCAGCTTATTTTATTTTATTTTAACATGTGTACACAAGTTAAAAAACTTCGACATGATTTTTTTTAAACTTGAATTTAAATTCTTCTGTAATGGAACGATTTGAAAATTCAACCCCCCCGCTGCAAAAAAACAGGGCGTTACTAAACTGTTGTAAAATTCCTACTGTTTGGAATTTGAGTTTAATATATTGGCCAGACAAATAGGAGGATGTGTGGGAGCTTCGCTGTCGCTGCAAAAGGGATGCAATACGCAATACGTGCAAGCTATGTGCCGGAGGTCAATGCTCCCTGCTCACTGACATTTAGCATAAACATTCAACCTAGAAAACGACGTTAGCTTAAATTCTATAGCCAGGCGGATTGTGTTAGTTTACAAAAACAACAACAACCTCAGATACCAATTTTTTAAATAATCGTCCATTATAGATGGTTGCAGGAAATGAAAGGGTAAAAAAACAACTTTAGTCTCTAATTATATAAATAACTATGGCTTTGTGTGAAGTCAAACACTGTCCTGAACATTGACATAAGTAATATCACCCAGAGTGACTCAGTCCAAAATCTAGGTGTCATAATCGACCCCGATCCGTCCTTTCAAACACACGTAAAGAATATTACAAGAACAGCTTTTTTCCATCTTTGCAACATTGAAGAAATTCACCCTGAGATAATAATTCATGAGTTTGTTAACTCCAGTCTCTATTACTGAAACGTACTACTCTCCGGTCTACCCAAGTCTAGCATCAAGAGCCTACAGCTGGTACAAAAATGCCGCAGCGAGGCTTTTAAGTAAGACAAGAAAGTTTGATTACATTGCCCTGAATTTAGCTAACCTGGATCGGCTCCCTGTCAGTTTAAGATGTGATTTTAAGGTTCGGTTGGTAATTTATATAATTATGCATGGACTTGCCCTCTTATATCTTTCAGATTTAATTTACCCCTATGCTCCAGCTCGGAGCCTTCTTTCAGAAGATGCTGGTCTACAGGGGATCCCAAGAGCCAAGAAGAAATCCGCAGGTTCGAGAGCGTTCTCCGTTCGGGCCCCGGTGATGTGGAATGCTCTGCCTTTTAAGATTTGAACTGCAATCTTAGTGGAACTCTTTAAATCTAAGCTTAAAACACACTTATACGATATAGTTTATGGAAGACAAGTATTTCAAGTTGATGATGTCTGTGCATTGTTTGTTGATGCCCTTGCAACATCTATTACAGCCTTGTCATCCTGGAAGGGGGATTACCTCATGTGTGACCCCTTCTCAAGGCATCTTAATTTCCTCATGATGAGGTTTTTGAGTTTTTCCTTTCCCTCATGTAGGTTTTAGATCAGGGGATGGTGTATTACTAGTCTGTAGTCTGTACAGCCATTTAAGATTTCTGATCACACAAATGATCATTACTTTAATTTATGTTAATCCTTTCCAAACAATATACATTAAGACAATAATTACATATTTGGGCTATTCATCCCCCAATTTCAGGAATTTAGAATCCATCTGGACTGAGTATTACAGTTTTGTTTTAAGTTCTCATGTGCCTTCATGTGCTATGTGCCATGACACTGTCAAAAAGGGAAATGTCACCCAAAAATGGATTCACTTCGCAACGCGAGTGATGCTCTAATAGTGCACAGCCATTCTAGTTTATTGTAATCTCTTGTGATCCCTCACTCCTTCACCACCATACATGCACCTTTGTTAGCAACCTTTGACTTCCTTCATTGTAAATTCTCATAATAAACTCACATTTTATTTATTTATTTCATCTTATTTATCTTATCACTGTATGTTTATGTTCAATTATGATCAAAATGTGTTTTTAGTGGTCAGGAAGATGTGTTTCATAGATATGTTGAGTTAACTTGGATGATTTGGGGAGTTCGGGAACAAATTGTTGGTTTTCAATCATTTCTCATGGGTAAAATTTGTTCGAGGTATAAGAAATTCTAGATACGAGCTCGATCTGGGAACGAAATATTTTCAAATATAGAGGGGCCACTGTACATATATATATTTAAATCCAGTAATGCTGCCTATACAGACCACACACACAATGGCTAATATAAAAGAAGTCAACATACTGAACTCACATCTGTTTGTTTTTGGAGATTCCTGACCTGCGGTAGCTTGTTAGCGAAAAAATAAAATAAACCTTTGCCCTTTGAGCTGCGCTGCTCAATTAGGAGAGCACAAACCATTTTCAAGACTGTGGTAGGTCGTCCCGTTAATAGGCTAACATCTGGAAGAATTATGACTATTAGTGGAGCACTTTGAGGGGGCACTCCAAGTGTGAAAGTTGGATACTTGAGGAAAAACATAAAAGGCAAGAGAAAAAGGGAAATCTCAGGGCAAAGTATTAACAAAGCATTTTAGGAATGCTCAGCTAAGCTTAATGCTAAGCTATGCTCACATTGAAGATTGACCAGGGATAGGTTTGCTGTGGGTGGGATATGGGATACCTCATTACACCCAACGTCTAAAGCCACATTAATGTTTCAGCTTGTAGAAGGAGGCTAAATAATTCAGACCCAGTACAGCAGCTAGCTGTTAGCACCTACATCCCCGTTATTAAACAAGTTGATTTCAGTAATAATAAAATTGAGTAATGTGGGTGTGGCACTTGTATACGTTATCAAGCCCTCAAAAAGATAATGACTTGATGCTAGCACAGCGGTAAGCATGAATTGAGGTCACACACTAAGGGAATGTTTTTCAAATATTAAACGTCTTTAATTTGTTTATTAAAACTCCCAAATGAATAATAGAGTCCAAGTGAACAAAACGACTATTGGTTTAAGACGCCGATACTTACTTTACTGCAAACACAACAGAATTAACTCACAGTTCACATTTTCGATTTGCAAACATGGTGTGTATGACATTCAGTTTTTTTGTCCCCAAAGTCGATTGGCTGCCGCTAAGCTATGTGCAGCGAGATTTCATAGTCTATTTAATACTTTAGCGCAGTAACGTGCAATCAGGGGAGGCATATGAGACTGTGCCTCACCTCTCATCATGGGCATATAACAAATACATAAGGTAAATGGTTATATTTATTGAGTGTTAAATTACTTTCTCATTTAACTTCACAATTTCTTAATTTTGTAATTATATTATGAATATTCTTAAGGCAATTAGTATGTAATATTTTGTTGAACAGAGCAACTGCAGATTATGAGTGAGGCACACAATGTTCTTGCCTCATGGCAGAGGGCGATAGTGAGACCAAGAATTCTGATTTGACGCACACCTCAGCCCCAAACAATAGAATTAGAGATAGAATTAGCAAGCTAACAGCAAGTCAACTCATCGAGTATTTCTTTTTTGTTGCGTGGCCCTTTTTTCATAATGGAAGATTATCTATTGATGATTTTATTCAAAAGGAGTGCTGCATAGGCGTCATTTAAGGTTAGTCAAGATAGAGTAGAGAGAAGACAATGAACATTTTTTCCCCCATGCTGCAGTTATATATTCCTGCTCTGTCAATTAAATGATAAGATGTAAGTTGATTTATCTGTCAATCTGACTGTGCCCCACCAGACACAGGCTTCACTGCACACCAAGTAACAGACTCTCCTTGACACAATGTGCATGTTTTTTTCAGCTGTGTTTGTTTTTCTTTGCACGGCGCTGTAACTCTCACTTCGATCAGATAACATATCCATCACAAAAATCCATATAACTTTTAACGTTGATCACCATTTTTATTTTATATTTTTTTCTGGACAAAGTGTCAACAGCGCAAGGTATGATGTTTCACTAAAAACCAAATACTTGAGAATTAAACTAGCGAAACAAAAACAAAGAACCATCCATCCATCCATTATCCGCACCACTTATCCTCAGCAGGGTTGCGGGGGAGCTGGAGCCCATCCCAGCTATCTTCGGGCAGTGGGCAGGGGAAACCCTGAACTGGTTAAACAAAGAACCAAATTAAGCTAATTAGCATCCATGTGACTGTACTTGAACTGTTTAGGCAATACATGGAACACAATACATTACATAAATAAATTAACTCGAAGAAATCTCATAAATTATATTTCTGGATATGCAAGTCCCTACTTTATTCAAAGAAAAGAAATGTAAACTATAAAATACATGCCAAATTCTCTCTGTATGCTCTTTGAATGCATTGACAAACATTAAGCAAGAACCACTACACTCTGAAGTTGCCAATAAAAACGGGCTTGTCTTAGGAATGCCCTTTTATTCTAGAGAAAAAAAAAGAAGACCCCCGGGGTCAGGTTCTGTAGCCAAGTTTCGCGCTTGGATAACAGTAATGCATTCAATTCCAAAAATTCCGTCTCAGGCTTACTTTCCCACGTTTTGAAGGTATAACTGAAACCACAACGAAAATGACATTGTGCTACATTTGTCAGACATAATTGTGCAAAGGATTTCCTCACTGACTTAAATGTGTTTTTAAAGTGCTTGTTATCGCACTACTGTGTTACGTTGAGGCCACGCTACCACCGTACCTTGCGGCTAAAAACATGAGACACTATTCCTAGCCTTTCAAATGTCAAATGACACATTGACAAGACACTCTGAGTCAAGTTCTTTTTCTACTGTCTGGAAAGTGGTTGTCCCAAGTAAAAGTGTTTATCATGGCCAAAATAGGGCCTATGCAATTAACTTGATCAATAAAATGTGAGTACTTTCATTTATTTTGGGGATTATTGTCACATGCCAGAAACGGAGACAGGACCCAATAGCATTAGTTTTACTCAGTTTTTATCCGATCCGATGATCGTTGGTCACGGGTAGCAGATGGCAGGAACACGGAAGTAGCACTTCCGTGTCGAGCGAGGGTAGTCGTTGGTATCGAGAAAACAGGTCGATGGCCAGGACGGGGGAGCAAAACAGAAACGGGTCCAGAAAAGAGGTCAGCAACAGGTATCAGGCAGGAAACAGGGCAAATCAGGTCGATGGCCGGGACGGAGGAGCAAAAGCAGAAACGGGTCCAGAAAAAGGTCGCAACAGATATCAGGCAGGAACACAGGGCAGGATAATGTCGGAGAGTACAAAAGCTTGCCTAGCTGAGAGCATAGGTTCGCAGACGGTCTGACGGGTTCCTTTCCGAAGACGGAAGTTTAAAAAGAGTCCAACAGCCAATCAGGTCCCGCGGTTGTTGGCGCCAACGGGGCAGCCGCAGGTGCCCCGAATCAGTAATCATGACAATTATTGTTCAACTCAATGGACAATTCATTCAATTTTGCATGTTCACATGTTTCAAAATAAAAGCAGTACAGAAAGCATAGTTGTCTTAAAATGTTTTTTTAAACATGAAAACAAAAAAGTCATAAATTAACCCAATTTGTTTTTGAAAAGAGTCATAATAAAATAATAAGATCTTCATTGTATTCAAAAGAAATCGTGAAATGATTTTCGCCAAATATATATATATCGATCCATCCATCCATCCATCCATCCATTATCTGCACCGCTTATCCTCAGCAGGGTCGTGGGGGCGCTGGAGCCCATCCCAGCTATCTTCGGGCAGTGGGCAGGGGACACCCTGAACTGGTTGCCAGCCAATTGCAGCACACACACACACACATATATATATATATATATATATATATATATATATATATATATATATATATATATATATATATATATATATATATAAATTATTTATTTTTTTCTTCATATTTTGTTATATTAGAATTCATTCAAATAAGATAATACTTAAAATAAAGAAAATAATCTGCCTGAGCATCAAGATTTATTTTCAGAGATGTTGTAATGGTGGTCTGTGCAGCACTTTGAGACTTTTTTGTGATTAAGGGCTAAACAAATAAATATGACTTGACTTAACATCACTATTATATAAATACAATGTTATATTTTGCTTGTTATACTTATAACTTGACTTGGACGGTCTTTAAGCACTATGTTGTAAATACGTTTGCCTATTTATTCTAACAGTCTCTTATCATATTTTTCTCTGCCTAATCTCTTTCCATACAATGTTTTACCACGTTGATATCAATGACAACAAAGACAATTATTTTCTATTCTAAAACAGTGATATTTCTTTGTTTTTTAAATGTTGTAAATATAGTTCAATGAATTGCAGCTCCTTTGCTTATCCAGGAGGTAGAATACAATCATTCAGACAAAAAAAAAAAAAGAAAAGATTCAGACCTGCTATGCTCGAGCTTCTCAGTAAGCTGCAGTTAATTGAGTCATTCTTTGAAAAGGATGCCTTCAAGCATCTTGAGGCATTACTCTAGTTTGCAGACTTGAAGCAACTTCTCCCATAAGACCCCTTTCTTACAACCACTTTTATGGATCATTTACATCTGCGGTTGCCAAACTGAGGTTCAGGACACTAAATAGTTGCCCCGGTCAATTTGTTTTGGAGTGGAACCAAATGGAAAACATTTGTGTGGGGAAAAATGGAAATAAAACCTCAAAATTAACTTGTATAAATCTCATGGACCTTAACTGGTGTTTTAGACTGATATACAGTATTTTTTTTCATTGTTGGGACCCTGTGAAGGTCTGACATCAATCTAATGGTCAAAAAGATAAACCCTTGGCATGAACTCAACCCCAAGTTTTTCAAATCAATTTTAGCAGTCAGCCGTTTGGCAAACAAGCAGTTCAGGCAGATTGTCTGCAATTCGGCAGTAAAGCAGCTAATTTCCATATAAATCACTGCAATGTTAAGCCAAGAATTGAACGAGGAGCTAGATCTCAGCCATGAAAACTAATTGTGTGAATTGTGCTAAGGCGTTTAGTGCTTTTTGTGTTTGCGTGCCCAATTGTTCTCCTTGGAAACACAAAAGTGTCTCAGATGGGAATTACATGTCAAGGGCTTCCCCCACAGCCTCCAACAGGCCATCATATCGCACCCTGCCAGTTGTGTGGTTACCCCCCTTCACATTCCTTCACCACCTGTGTATTTTTACCGCTTTGAAGACATGCGGTTTAATTCAAAACATTTGTTTATCTGAAAGTGGTCTTAAAACTCAGCTTCTTAAAATGAATTGTTTTCCTGAAAAGGTACAAATTTGGCCGAGTCTAGAAGCAGAAGTTCTTTAAAAGTCACAACTGAAAATTGAGATATGGGAAACCTGAATTCCTTATTGTAAAGTGCCAAAATATGGAGTGAAAAAAGCTGGTGTAAGCTATCATTAGGGGGCAACATACAAAGGGGGCAACTTATCATTTGAGTGCATGGTGATGATGTCACACATGAACCACACATGACATCAACTCAAAAGAAATGCCAAACTTTGGTCCTTTTAGGAGTCGGACACATACAAAAGCTGTATTAAAGTTTTCATTTGACATAGCAGTTTTTAAAGAATTGGCGGTTTTAAAGATTTGTTATCAACCGCGAGCAAAGCGATCTAAGTATATATAATGTGTGATAGGGGTGTACTCCTTTTATTTTTGTTTTTTTAACATCTGTTTGTTTGTTTGTCTGTTTGTGTGTCTGTCCACCCAATAAGAGGGGGAAGGAGTTTAGATATGACCACCACCTTTTATAGGCAGTCAGGTCACCTGAAATGTGAAAATGCTCCAAAAAAAGCTGACACAGCAATTTTGGGTTTGTTGATCTAGCATTTTTTCCAGAAATACATTTCCCCCTGCCAGGGCAGAACTACATTGAATACCAATACAATCTTTTACAGGCAGTCAGGTAGGTTACCCTAGATGGGAAAACTGCTCCCCCCCCCAAAAAAAGCTGACATGGCATTTTTTTTTCTGACTCAGCAGCTTTTCCCAAAAGCTCTGGGTTTTCCATTCTCATGTGCCAATGACTCTGGCCAAGAGGAAAATGCCACCCAAAAATGCTCTGGTGGCGCACAGCCATTCTAGTAGTTACATTCTTAACCCAAAGATGGGTAAAATACAAACATTAATCACATATAAGGTAGTTTAAGATGACACAACAAAGTATACGCCTTGGGACACTATGGAGCTGACAACGAGGAATATTGTGCTATAAAAATAAATCATTAGGATACGGTTTTCATATTAGTTCTAAGGTGACATTATTTTAAAACAAAACTACAATATACAGAACAATGACAGCGGTGTACCTGATGTGACCAATTTATATGTAGACAAATTTAGTGTCGGTTTTATGCCTTTGACACATTTTCGTCAACGTTGTAAACACGTTGAAGCTCAAGTGTGAAGCCTCATAAAAGCATAAAACCTGATGGAACTGTTAGCATTCTTGCAAGAATGCTACGACTATCAGCTTCGTATGACTATTGTATGACTGTAAAATATAGGGTTCATGTTATAGCTGTTAATGTCTAAGTAACCTTAAAAGTAATTTTAAAATAAAAAAAAAAAACCCCTTCCATAGCGAAGTGTAGATATTTCAAAACTAGTCAAATTCTGTTTGCTCCCGTAAATAAGATTTGTTTTTAAAATCAAACTTGTTAAAGCTAGAAGATGTAGACTATAAACCTATATCTCTATTATTAGTATACAAAACAAGTAATCAACAAATATTAACACTTGTTTCTCTACAGAGCAGTCACTCATAACATCATCTCAGGGTATTCCATAAATTCAAAGCCCAATATTTTCATACAGCATTGAAGAGCCACTGTAGGTGAGGTATTCATCTGTGGAATGATTTTGATGATGACCTTAAAAATGTATCTAATTTATATCAATTTTGAAAAACTCTATGCTTTACATATTTGTTATATATTTGCTGAAGAACATTAATATATTAAGAGTTTCTTTGGGTAATATATGTTATAGGAGTGTGATTGGAGGCCCAAATGTATTTCCTTTTTTTGTTTTTTCGGTTCTGTCATCTTGTTATGATTATGAGTACGTCTTTTCTGCAGGATAGACATTGAATAGGGTAGGTAGTTAAAAGCTTCTGTTTCTGCCTACTTCCTTTGGCCATATGTTTATATATTATATTATATTATATTACTGTACATCTGTTTTTGTGCAAATATTTAGTTGTTCTCTTTAGTGGTTGGCATTGTTTTCGTGCCCAAATAAAACCCACTAACAATAATGTTTGTCCAACCTCTAATTTTAATAGACAGAAGTAACATGAAAAAAAGTGTGATTGAATATTACCATACATCTGTTAAAGGTTTTTTTGAATCCCTTAACCCTTAACTAAAAGTAGTAGCGGCACCACTACCTGTGGTGTGTTTTGGGCAAGTAGTGCCGCAAACATGTATTCAGTAAAAAACAAAACGACAACATTGATTTGAATACTAGTCAAAAATACATGAACTATGATTTTTATTAAAACATCATAGGTCGAGAAATTTGTATTTTTTTTTACGTAGTAGAATCCCTACGGTCAATTTGCCAACATGTTGCAACATGTTTGTCTAGCATCCTGATGCTACGCAGTGCTCTGTGGCACTGGTTTTAATTTGTATTAGACAATACAGGGCCATCTAGTGGTGATATATTACACACTTGGGCTTCAACTAGGGCTTTAACAATTAAATACATTTTTTTCCTAAAAGACACACTGTGTAGTATTTGACCACTTGATGTTGCTGTATTGTGTAGTAGAACTAAAAATGAGTGCAAAAACCACAATAAATATTACAAATTACGGAGACTCAAAATGTTCTAACTGCATTATAGGCATCAAAATTTTGAATGCTGTTACTTTAAATGGCTCTTCAATGTTGTACGATAATATTGGACCTTGAAGTTATGGAATATTGCTGACCACATTTACACAACATTGGATGCAACAGGAATCAAGCCTGGATCGCAGCGTTGGAGGTGCCAAGTCCTCATCACTAGACTACTAGGGATGTGAATGAAATAGGTAGGGGTGGGCAGATCAATCAAAATATCGTTATCATTGACATTACGCAAATACTTGGATCGGGGTGATACCATTGTCCTGGTATCGATACTTCACTCCTCTTCCGATTTGCTCAAAGTGCTGTTTCTCAATGTAGATAGTGCAGGCCCTTGGACGCTCTCTAACTTTTCGCCTGAGTTGTGACTTACAGGAATACATGTAGCACCTCTCCTTACCTGGCCTGCTGTTACAGCTTGCCTGATAGGCAGAAAAGGGCGCAACAAGATGCAACCAAAAATGTAAACATGCTACTGTTCCTGAACAAAAACCTGTAATTCTGTTGTCAGTTTGGTAATAGAGCCAATGTGACAATTTTAACCTACTTGCATTACTGACTTTATTTAAAACGATTGTGCAATGGAATGTATTATGTCGTCTGATGGATTTTTTTTTTTATACAGTACTTTGATTTTTGTTACATTTGTTTGGCTTTTTGTTCTTGAACAGTTGCAATAGAATTTTTCCTATACATTTTTTATACTGACAAACTTTGCGATATCTCATCTCATCAGCTGCACCGCTTATCCTCAGTAGGGTCGTGGGGATGCTGGAGCCCATCCCGGCAATCATCGGGCATTGGGCAGGGGACACCCTGAACTGGTTGCCAGCCAATCGCAGGGCACACAGGGACAGACAACTCGCTCGCTCATTCACACCTAGGGACAATTTGAACCGGCCAATCAACCTGAAATGCATGTCTTTGGAATGTGGGAGCAAACCGGAGTGCCCGGAGGAAACCTACGCAAGCACGGGGAGAACATACAAACTCCGCACAGTAAGTCTGGAAGCTGGATTTGAACCCTCACAGGAGGTTCCCAAGACCTTAGAACTGTACCGCACACGCGCTAACCACTGCTCCACCGTGCTGCCCAACTTTGCAATATCATTCAATTATAAATTAAAACACTTTAGTGCCTAAAATCGGTATGCTGTGTTTATTGTAATTATAAACTAACTAACGAAGGGTTTAATTATTCAATGATCAAGATAATTTCAAGTACAAAGTATCGGATCGGTATCAAGCAATATTTACTTGGATCAAATTAATACCAATAGTCCTAGTACTGCCCACCCTTATTGGTATCTAACATGTTTTCAGATAGTACTCTTTGTACATTGACACAGCTTTTGAAATTTGCATAAATAAGTGTATCGAAATTCTTACCCACGGCTCTGATAACCAAGCCGGTAGCAGACTTAAGCGCTCTTCTCATCCAGGCTTCCCTGAGCACCTCCAAGCAAGCCGAGCTCCCATGGACGAAGAGCACCAGACCGTCCATCCAGCCCTGGAAGTGCACCTCGCCCATTGCCTTCACAAGCCGCTTATTCCAGAAACTTCGCAAGTTCTGCGCCTTGAAGTCAGCGAAGACCTCCAGCCCGTTGACGGCGGGTGAGCTCCGGCGCCCGTAATTTTCCTCCGCCGACTCCTCGTCGTCAGGGCCGAACACAACCGCCAGGGAGGCGGCGGAGAGTTGCACGACCCGCGCCGGGTGGAGTGACATGTTGTCGCTAGCCGAACTCCGTATTCGGGGTGAGTTCAGTCGGATTTTTCGAGCAAAACTTTGTCTTTGTTTTTTGAAAACATAGTCGGAGGCCGTCCAACGGTTTCCTTTCTTTTTTGGGAGGGGGGTCCACTTGCAGCGAGGGTCCTGAAGAAAGTGAGGCGAGTAGGAGAAAGAGGGAGGCGAAATAGCAGGAGTGGGACCTCCTACTGCTCACTTGCAGGTGGTTTCATTTCCCATCAGCATGCAAGTATTTTCCCCTCAAAACCACCCATCCATCCATTATATGCACCGCTTATCCTCAGTAGGGTCGCCCATCCCAGCCATTTTCGGGCAGTTGACAGGGGACACCCTGAACTGGTTGCCAGCCAGTCGCAGGGCACACAGTGAAAGACAATTCGCTCGCTCATTCACACCTAGGGACAATTTGGACCGGCCAATTTCGACCGGCCAATTAACCTTACATGCATGTTTTTGGAATGTGGGAGGAAACCGGAGTGCCCGGAGGAAACCCACGCAAGCACGGGGAGAACATGCAAACTCCGCACAGGAAGGTTGGTAGCTGGATTTGAACCCATGACCTCAGAACTGTGCCGCACACGAGCCAACCACTGCGCCGCCGTGCTGCCCGTGCCCTCAATACTATTGTTTTTTTTAAAACTGTATTTATAAAAGTTTCAACAGGGGTTGTAAACTAACTTGAGCTCGGGGGCCACATGGTAGAAAATCCATTCTCCCTATAATTATAGCATTTTTAAAACTATTTTTCTTAATAAAGAACAGGATAAGCTTAAATATGATAAACGATCTCTCTATTGAAGAAGGATCGTGGATTCGGATCTTGTCTTTCACGTGTTTGTTGAATTTCGGGTGAGGAGAATGTTGGTAAATTAAGAGGCTGGAAATTAACCGCTTCTCGAGAAGTTTTCATTGGCAGAATATAATCTGGAGACCACCACAATACAAGTCTTCAATCAGACAATCTTAGCAAAAGTCTGTCCATGACATTTTGAAGCAAGATTTTTATACCTTTTTTGAGGCGTTGTATAGGTCAACAAGAAACCACAACTTTAATTTTCTGCTTGCTATCTGTTTGCACATTTTTGTGTTATCAGCCAATTCTTAAAGTTTTCAGTCCGTTTTTTAGGCGTTGTAGAGGTCAAAGGGAAACCAAATTTTCAGTTCCCTGTTCACACCTTGGTCTCGTGGTTTCTTCACATCAGGCTAAACTTTGTTCCTTTGCTTAAAGTTTCTGACATTGGTCTGAACCTATAGCTTGCATGGAAAATATTCATTTATAATAATACCTGATATACTTCCTGTACAATAGGTCTACACCATCTATACTGTATACCGATGCCATATATCCCTAGTGTGAGGTGGCTATAGTCACATTCACCAAACATTCATTCCCCTTCGCACTTCCCACACTGACACCAAATATTAGGCCCACAGCACAACAAGGGGTACGTTGCTGTGTCACGCAACCCCTCTTTAACAGAGGCCCGACAGCATCAGTGGTTTACATCCCCTCCGCATCATAAGCGTCGATATCAGTCTTTCTTAACTATCCTTCAGCATCCATATATAAATAAACGGTGATGATAAACGCTAGATTATGGGTCTCCAACCTTTTTTAAGATGAGAGCTATGTTTAGTCACTGATTAGCACAAAGGGCCCCCAGTTGTATAAGCATTTCTGAAATAACTGATCATGTTATCACTATGTTGTTACTATGTTACTACAAGGTTTATTTGTTGGTAGTACTGTTCAATAGATTCAGTCAACAACATCCAAAATCATTTACTAGAAAATCACATTGTCCCTACACTATTTTCAGAATAGGTTCACAGGCACTTTAGCTGTCCCTAGGGGGCACTGTAGTGCTCATAGACACCACGTTGGAGACCCCTGAGCTAGCTAAAAAAAAGTAAAACAAAACAAAAATGTGCTCAAAGCAGTGTTGAAAATACTCCACTGCATTGAAATGGTATAGTCCATTAGATGTGTAACACAACTCTCTCTACGCTCCATGCTCCTCTCTCACTGGGGTAGTGTCACTTGCGGCATAGCGGCGGAGTCTGTGGAGGCTCCGGTGTATTACATTGATTGTATATTATACAGTGTTTATGTTAAACAACTATTTTACAACACAGTCCCATGTAGGGCTATAAAGTATTAAATAGAATGCATCATTGTCTAATAAGTTTCATGTGTCAACTCTTGTATGAGTGTGTGTGTATTAGAAATAATTGAGTAAAAAGTGGGCGTGGCGTAGTATTAGCTTTTCTGCTTACCACAAAAGTGTAATGCGATGTTCACTAATTTGGAAGTGACACTCCTGAACAGTGTTGAATGATCTTAAATCAGTTTAATCAAAATGAAAAATATGTTCCACCCCCAAAGCTCCGAACATAAAATCGCCTATGATTAGGCTGGGGGTTCTTTCGGGGCTCACAATCATATTATGATTCGGGGATGTAAAATTTGATTAAGAAACGATTATCAATGTTTCCCCCCTCAATAATTTTCCTTTACAGTGATTTAATCCCTTGTAGTATTTAGCAACAGTGCATTTGAAAAAAATAGGATAATAAAAAAGCAAGCACAACATCCATTGAAGTCATTTCAATTACAGGGGAAATGTATGCACTGGAAAGTGACAAAAATATGATAATAATTATGATAAAGTTTTAAAAGTCTTTCTGATATTTATTTTTTATGAAAATGTTTACCTGAATATTTCATATCTATTTAATAAATTAGCTAAAACTTCCTTCAAATTCTGCCAAGGTACCTAGGTGTTATGTTTTTTACTCTTTGTACAGCTTTAAACAGCACGTCTGTGTTGTATTCAAAGTTTAATAACACCACGGATGGGTTGCTTTAATGTTCTCTGGTTGATTAATGATAGTCAGCAAATACAGCAGTGGGTGCTTTGCAAGTGGCCACTGACTTTGGTGATATCTAGTGGGCGTGTTATAAAACTGCAGGTCATCGTCTCGAATTTCTCTTCTTGTCTCCCGGGCCACATAAAATGATGTGGTGGGCTACATTTGGCCTGCGGTGCATAAGTTTGACATCCGCCATAGAAGTTCCAAATCAGCAAGGCATACCTGTGAACCCTGAGTGACTAAAATGTGTACAAGTCAAGCTAAAAAAATGTATTTCCTCTGCAAAACACAAATGTTTTTGGTTGTTTGGGGATTTTATTAAATACATGTATAAATAGATGCTTTAAGAGGTAAAATTCAGGAAGGAATACTGGGAGTGGCTTAAATGTGTACAGGTCAAGTTAAAAAATAGTTGTCCACCACCCTCAAAACGTTTGTTGTTGTGTTCGGGGATTTTAATAAATAAGTGAGAAAATATATGCCTAGCCTTAAAAGGTCCAAATCTCTTAGGCATGTGTACAGGTTGAGCTAAAACCAATTGAACTGCACCAAGGGTTTTGACAACTCCTGCCCAAATGATGTCAATGATCCTTATTTCAGTTCCATTATTTCTGTGAAATATTCTTACCAGGACAGCAAGGCACTTGTCACAGTTTTTGTCATTTCAAAAACTTGATTTGGTACTCATTGCCCCATTTCTCTAGATACATCTCGTTAAACCAAATTTTTCCAAATTCAGCGCCTAGAGCACAGGTGTCAAACAGGCGACCAGCGGGCTAAATCAGGCCCGCTAAGGGATTGAATCCGGCCCGCGAGACAACACTCAGAGAAGCGCAAGAGAAAAACAAGCTGCAGGTTGAAATATGTCAACTTGATGTTGCCAAAGAAAGGTGCCTCGAACAAAGACACTCTACTTGTATTTCTTTTTTTTCTCTCTCTTTCTCTCTCTCTCTCTCTCTCTCTCTCTCTCTCTCTCCCTCTTTTCAAACCCTTTTCTCCCACTCTCTGTCTTGGTCTCTTTCACTCTCTGTGTCTCTCTTTTTCTCTTCCTTTGTTGCTCTTTGTCTCTTTCTCTCTCTGTGTCTTTTTAACTTCTTTTGCTCTAACTTCCTTTTTTCCTTTTCTCTCTTTTCTCTTTCTCTCTTCATACCCTTCGCGCTTTCTTTTCTCTTTTCTTTCTATTCCTCTTTGGATTTCTTTCTTCCGCTCCCTTTCTTTCTCACAACTTCTCTTTTTATGTCTTTTGTTTCTCACGCTCTCTCCCTCCCTCTCTTTCTTTGTCTTGCCCTCTCTCATTTTCCCTCCCTCTTTCTCTTATTTCTTTATCCCTCTTTTTCTTTCTCTTTAATCTACTAGTCCGGCCCCCGACAGAATGTTTGTTCTACCGTGTGGCCCCCGAGTTAAAATGAGTTTGACACCCCTGGCCTAGAGTAATCACGGAAACGAAGCAAAGCACATTCAAAATCTCACTTCGGTTACAAGATTTTGTTTTACAAAGACCAATCATAAACACATTTAATGAAGCTTAATTTTTGTACTCAAATACCATTAAATGCCACTGTATTGTGTAGTGCCACCACAAACGAGTGTTACAAACAACAAGGAAGAATACAAACTATGGAGACTCAAAGTGACCAAACCGCAACATTTTTCTTGTCAATTATTTTCCCAGTCTTTCACCGGGTTTTTGTTTTTTGGGGGTACCCATAGCAGCGTAATGGTAGACTAATATGTTATCTCCCTTTAGGTGGGAATAATGTTATGTAAAATGAATGCAGATTTTTCGACCCATGAGTATTTTCAAACAGATGCACGTTTATAAGATAGTTCATGTATAATTGCGTATTATTTAAATCTGTGTTGTATTTATTAATTAATAAAGGGTTTTCTCACCACTAGGAGGCGCTAACTAATACACACTGACCTTTAAAAAGGTTTTACATTTCGTCGGGTGGACCCAACTGCAGGGAACTTGGATCATAGCCTGGGGTGCTTTAAAAATATGGTATTCAATAGCAATATGATAAAAGTTCATTTTGATGAAGATGTTTAAGATTTCACTATAAAAACAAATACATTAAATCGAACAGAATTTAAAAAATGCACATAGTTTTGCTCATTTTACTACATTCCTATTTTATGTAAAAATAAAAAAGTAACAACCTGTAAAAACATTCATGGGTCCACTGGCAGTACGAGTTTTGTTATTTTGATATGAAAAATAACAAGATGAAAATTAAGCGACACTTGAAAAACAGGTAAAAATATAGTAAAATCCAAAAACGAATTTAAAAAGTTAGCCAAAATGAATAACCTGTATGATTTCTTGAGCCACAGTGACCCAAAAAATGGTATTCTGTCAATATATGCAACATGATCATTTAAGCATTTAAACAACAAAAAATTGGTGCTGGTAATTTTGAAATATTTGAAGGAGGGTATGCCTGGAGATTATTTTGATGAAAAAAGTTTTGCCATGTCCCAAAAAGTTTGGGAAACACCGGTCTACAATATTATGTCACGACCAGGACAGAAGTAGGACCCAGATGGGTAACGTTACTCAAAAGTTTATTGAAATATAGAGGAAAGGCATTGCCAGCGATAACGTAGTTAGACGGAAAAACAGGTCGTTAGCCGGGACGGGAGATCAATACGTGGTGGGGGTCATAAAACGGTTCGGAGCAGGAGACAAAGGGGAAATCAGGAACGGACAATTGGAAAACTGGTGACAAAATGAGACCGACAGGAGTCAGAGTCAAAAATGCTTGCCTTGTGAAAACAGGTTCGCTGACGGATTGACCCAGGGCAAGTGAAAGCACTGAGCTTAAATAGGAGGGGGAACCAAAAAGGTAACCAGCTGCAGCTGGCGCCAAACGAGCGGGCACAGGTGAGTGCAATCAGTAATCATGACATATTAGACGGTGGCATACCATCAGGTTTCTGCTATTGTACTCAACTAAAGTACCGCAACCAACCTGACTAATATCGTTCCAAATTAAAATACGAGATTTGGCTTTGGAGCCTTTTTAATGGCAAAACTTTTTATTTGCCGCTTTCAATTGATTTTGCAGACGTATTAATGGTGAACATAATCCAAATGTTCATCCACATGGCACTAGATTAAAAGAGACTCAATGAAAATCGGAACCAAAGGTCCAATTTCGCTTTTGTTCTCTTGCCTCAACTTGTCTCATTACAACTTTTATTACCTCAAAAATGAGAACCACATCTTCCCTTTTACCTCTCCGACGACGATTTCCGCGATGGCCACAGACTCGTATATCACGCGCTGGGAAAGCTTTTTTGGCTCTACTTTTAAGCGGCCCTCGGGCCCCCAAGGAGGCACCGACTTCCATTTAGCCTGTTAGCATTAAAAGGCTGCGTGCAACAGGATATTGAGCTTCCTCTCCACATGAAAAGAAAACAGCTGCCAACGCACCATGGCTGACTTCATCCCTCCAAAACATCGTAGAAAAGGTCAACGCGAATCAATATATTCAATCAATATTCTGATGTAAAAATATTGTTAAAAGGTTAAAAAGTACTCAACCAGGTTCAGTCATCACATTCTGTTGTACAACTCGTGGGGTAAATTTTTTGAGGTTTCCTTAAAAAATTTGAATGTTAAGTATTTTTTCTATTCAGTATGTGTTATCAATAGGCAACCAAGTTCAAAGACCCCTCAATGTTTTAGTTTACTATGCGTATCTGCGTTTGTCTTACTTTTATCAAAGCTGTTCGGGGCAGAACATGTTAGGTAAGTGGAATGGGGTAGAGGTGAGTGCTGGACAGTGACATTATGCCCGTCCCAATAGGTTTTTTTCTATTTTTGTTTGTGTAGCACGAGAATGGTGAAAGTAATAAAAGGCCTTCTTTAGGTCCAGTAAAAAAGCCAACCCAAACCCCAAGGAAAATGAAAAAATAATTCATTCAAGCGTGTGTATGAATTGCATGTATTTGCACGCAAGTCATGAAAAAGCTGACAAAGGCTGCAATGATGACACAAGCCAGGAGATGGCAGCCGTAAGTAAAACATTTCCAAATTCTGTCCAGATCATTTAATCACAAAAACATGGTTTAACTGTTGAGTTAAATCCACCAAAATAAAACATGTTTTAGTTGCTTTTTTTGGTCATTTGGCTCATTTTAGCTATTGTGGTTTTTATTTTACTATATTACTTGTTTTACTTATTATTACTCATTACTTGTCTGTTTCTCATCTTTCTTAACTTCTTGCAATCAGAAGCAGTAAGTATTAAAAAGACAGTGTAATTCTAGCGCCTCCTAGTGGTAAAAAAAAAAACAAAATTAAAAAAAAGCATTATTTAACAATATTCAAAACAAATGTAAAAATACACAGACTATCATATAAATGAGCATTTTTTTAAATGACTAGTTTTTTAAATTAGAGCTGACACAATTATCTGCCATCTTGTTATTATGGTACTACAGCAAAAAAAAAGCTTATGAAAAGCTTGAAAATACATGAAAAAAAATGTGCTTTTTGTTCACTTTGTATTTTTCTTCCTGTTTTTTAGCACTCGTTTTCAGTTGCACTAAACAATGCAGCGACAATTAATGGACATAGTGCACACAGTCTCTTTAAGGAAATAAAAATAAAAAATAAAATATGTTTTAAGTATACTAACAAGAAATACACTTAATAAAAGCAAACATATCTGCCTAAAATGTTACAATTTACAAAAAAAGCAGGACAAGAAACTTTTACTTGATAAGATTGCTTTTTTATTACATAATATATAATTTGGGTGGCAAGGCAGCTGAGTGATTAGCATGTCCGCGGCACAGTTCTGAGGTCATGAGATCGCACCTCCTGTGTGGAGTTTGCATGTTCTCCCCGTGCTTGCATGGGTCTCCTCCGGGCACGCCGGTTTCCTCCCACATTCCAAAAACATGCATGTCAGGTTAATTGGCCGCTCTGAATTGTCCCTAGGTGTGAATGAGCGAGTCAGTTGTCTGTCTCTGTGTGTCTTGCGACAGGCTGGCAACCAGTTCAGGGTGTCCCACTGCCCGAAGATGTGCTCCAGCACCCCCGCGATCCTACTGTGGATAAGGGGTGCAGATAATGGATGGATGAATTAATATTTTATTTGAGAAATATTAACAGTAATTTTTGCATTACTATGCCAAAAACAATGCAAAATTCTGCACGGCCGCTATTGGTGTGTGAGTGTGTGTGTGAACTGGTAAATGTGAAGCACATTGTAAAGCGCTTCGGGAAGTCTTCATTGACTTGAAAAGAGCTATATAAATACAGATCATTTCATTCATTTCATTTCATTCAGCACTTCTGAAACTTAAAAAGCGCATAAACATGATATTTGGAACATGTTTCCAGTAACAATTATATTCATATTAATTGTCTATGACAGTGATGAGCAGTCATGGTTGTGCGTCTCTTGTCGTCATGGAAATTTAAAATAAA
Organism: Urocampus carinirostris; assembly: GCF_059441175.1. Classification (NCBI taxonomy): domain Eukaryota; kingdom Metazoa; phylum Chordata; class Actinopteri; order Syngnathiformes; family Syngnathidae; genus Urocampus; species Urocampus carinirostris. Next base: position 8,258,260 of record NC_142361.1, read on the forward strand.
CTAAAATAATAACAATATATGATAACAAATAAAATAAAAACATATCGAATGTATTTCTCTCATTTAAATTTAAAATTTTGGGAATTTATTTTTCAAAAAGTTTCAAAATTTTCACATTACTGGTTTATTATGAATATTATTAATACATATTACTGTGTAGAGGTAAGATCTTGGGCCCAGGCCTTGAACCTGACCCGAACACGCCCCGAATTTCAGGCCGGGTTCAGACTTAAGATGTCAATCATGAAGTCAGACTGGCCCGGCTTCTCTCACACTGGTTTTTTTTTCCCTTCAGGGAGGATCTGCTCAACATTCACTTACTTTTACTCAAGTAATTATTTAGATAGAGAACATCCTTACCAAACTATCAGTTTAGATCCAAATCACTTAATCCCAAAAAATCTTTGTCCTCTGTTTTAGGGTAAAAGATACGTCGCTTCCTCCACCCGCCTCACTCATGTCAGACTTCATTTCTGCTTCTCGCCAATAGCTTATAAGCTTTATAAAATTTATTGCTGCTCTTCAGCCAAATATTTCACTATTTGCAGCTTGTAATATGCAGAATACGATTTTCTTTTCAGCGCCATTTTGTTCAGTTTCCCTTTTGTTCGATGCACGTCGTCGAAGACTTCGGCGCCAAAACGCTCATTTCTGCGCTGCGCTTGCAGTGCACACTTGATTTGACTCAGCCCCAAGTAAACCCCAATCTGCGTAGTTCAGCCAAATCGCAAAGTTGGCCGCTGATATACGCACGGCTAAAGTAAAGCTTCGGGTTTATTTCGGGCTTAGTTATCAAATCAAGTTAATCTGTCGGGTTTGGGCAGGTTCGAGTTGATATACCCGCGACTCGTGTCGGGTTGGGATGAATTATGAGGCCTGATCTTACCTCTGCAGATGAGGTGTAAGGCACGCATTTTTCTTGCCTTATGACAGAGGGCGATAATGAAACCAATGATTCTGATTTGGCGCACATCTCAGAGCCATACAAAATAATTAGTGATGGCATTAGCTCAGGAGGTAGAGCGCTCGTCTGGGGATCAAGAGATCGCAGGTTCAATTCCCGGCTTCTCCGTGTTAAATGTCGAAGTGTCCTTGGGCAAGACACTGAATCTCTAATAAGCAGGTTGGCGACTTGCATGGCATGCATGTGTGAGTGTATGTGAATGGGTAAGTGTGAAGCACATTGTAAAGCGCTTTGGGAAGTCTTCATTGACTTGAAAAGCACTATATAAATGCAGGTCATTTCATTTCATTAACCAGCTAACAGAAAATCAAGCCATCCAGTAATGTAACTTTTTTTTCGTACTGAAGGATTACCTATCTATTGGCCCCTTTTTTCCAAAAGGAACAGCCTGTAGACTTTATGTATAAAATAAGATAATAAAACGTTTTTTTTTCCTATGCTACAGTTTATACGTTGCTTTTCTTGCACTGCCAAGAAAATTATGATTAAAATGTAGTTTCAATTATTTGTAAAATCCAACTGTGACTAGCAAAAAACGAGACTCACTGCACGACATTGGTCTACGAATGTTTCAAAAATACAATACATGGAAAAAAAAGTTATAAAATGATAAAAATGATCTATTGTTAGGTAAATTGTTTTGGACACTTTTGTCTGGGATCAAATCCTGCAGGGTAATTTTTCACAAACGTGACCTCAGAGGTTAGCCTGTAGTTATTATTCTTTGATTTGGTTATTTATTCTTGCATAAGTTGATTTATTTCTTGGTTAAACCTACAATAAACCATCCCTGACTCCCACAATTGCCGATTTCCTGAACGGTAAAGGGAGTTGTTTTTGTAAAAACGGCCAACAATCAAAAGTCAATCAGATACGTTGTAGAAAAACATGCAGCGTCAATGCTGCAATATCCAGTCTGACGGGATTTGTATCAGGGGGACGTTGGCCAAACTATTCCATTGTGCGATATTAAGACCAGATGAAAATATGACGATCTTTGCCTGGCAAATGTGAGGTGCCTTTCATCCGCAATGTTTAGTCTGCTAGCCGAGGTGATTATCAAAAAGCAAAGGTTGAGCCCAAAGTTAGCATAATGACGACAAATCCTGCAGCCGGCCATTTCCATACGCTAAGTAGTCTCAGGTGCTCGCGTGGGGCGACGGCCTTGATGTGATCGAGGCGTATATTTTGGAATGCGATCATCATGTCACCGACATCTGGTTCTGCAAAAAGAACTTGGCTGTCGGGATTCAGGCAAAACACCCCAGAGGGCTTCCTCTTTACCACCGTGCCAGAAACGAACTTGACCGCAATCGTCAAACAACGCACGCCTCGCACACTCTGACCATCTGCATATTTATTGCAGTTCGTTGACCTGCCAATATGGTAATAGTAACGTTATCTTGATTTGTAATTGTAATCTTTTCTCAAAACACAAATCAAAATTAGCTGTTCTATTTTGTTACGTATGGGGGACCAATATATATATATATATATATATATATATATATATATATATATATATATATATATACACCATATAAATAAATGAATACATAAACAAATCCCCGTAATAATTAAATATATCTAATAAATACAACTTATTGATTTCTTCGTGCAATTTGTCATTTGTTTCGTCATTCTTTTATTTCTGTAATATTTTTTTTCGTGTATTTTGTCACAAACATGATAACATGAGTGTCGATATCACTGCTAGTATAGCCAATTAAGTTTCCCATTCGGCAAAGTCAGGGGCTTCTGGAAGGCCCTGGGAAACGTCAGCTCGGGGCTTGAGGACGAGCTGTACAAGCAAATATATTGTTGTGTAGATTTTTCTAGGGTTTTTGTCAACCTTCAATGGCTGAAGGAAGAGAAAATTTAGTCACAGGTTTACTGTCAGAGCCGTTTTCAAGACGGACTTTAAGAAAAGCTGTAGGTATTTAGAAAGGTCAACAATTCCGAAGAGCTGTGCGGCCTGTAATAAGGACTGTGCGAAAGGCTGGGTGGTGGGGCACTCAAAGGGCCCCGTGCAGACGCTCGAACCATAAAGCATATCTATTGCAAGTGAAACAAGGCTCTACTCTTTATCTTTAAAATAATCTACATCTTTTATATTCCTGTGTCTGCAGAGGTTAATTTGACCAACAATTTTCCATCTTTGACGGATATTTTTACGAGTTGACGCGTAAATGTGAAGGTTTTCCGACCATTGATAGATCAGTGATGAACGATCAGCTATTAATGTCTTGCTTCCCACATCCTTATAGAAAGTCAGTTGATCAGCGATTAACCAATGGGTGAAAAGCTCTGCCAGTTGGACCCTCCACCCACCAAAACAAAGACAGTAAGAAATAGATGACAAAATGTATAAACAATTAAACACAAGGAATAAGAAACAGATGACTGCAAACAGCTATTAAACAAACAGCGTTATTAACCCAAGAGTCGAATCACTTTAAGGGAAGGCGTAAGTTATAAGTGTGGTTTGCTTAATTTACAATTGAACCATGCTCATTTTGTAGGCTGGCAACACGCTTGTAAGAGACCAAGAAGCATGGGTTTTAAATAAATAAATAAAAAAGAAAGAAAAATAATTCTCTTATGGGGGTTGCAGTAGAGTTAGCAGGTGGTGACTGAAGGTTCACACCCACTTCTTCATGCGTTGCGTACAAAGACACACTGAAAGGGCCTGTAGACATGAAGCATGTCACAATCAGGTGCGAGATGTCTGCAGGCAGCACTTGGGGCCCTCAAATGTCAACTTGACACCAAGTCAAGCTCCACTGTTGTTCTGAATGCTAAATTGTTCTGTCTTGTGTTGCCACAACAAGTTTCCCCGGCGGGGTAGACAAGCGCTATGTAAATAAGGTGACCGAGGTCTTAACTGTATAATAAAACAACAGACAAGGGACTCATTGGTGCTGAAGACCACTCCCTACGCCCAGAAAGGACCAGACGACTTTTGCAATAAGTTATCGCATGCATTCTTCTTTTGCACTTAACAGTCATCTTCAATGGCTGAAAATAGTGTCCTACAGTACTTTCAAAACTAGGGTCATCTTCTATGCTGAAAACTAGCTTTGTCTTCTTCTATGCTCCAAACTAGCATTGTCTTCTTCTACATTCAAAACGAGGATCATCCTCTATGAATCTATGAAAGCTAACATTGTTTCTGGTGTGCTGAAAACTAGTGTCATCTTCTACGCTGAAAACTAGCATTGTCTTCATGTATGCTAAAAAAACAATGTCATCTTCTATGCTTATATTTTGAGTTCTTTTTTTTGCTAAAAACTAGCATTGTATTTTCTTCTTCTGAAAGCTAATGTCATTTTCTATGCTGAAAAATACTTTTGTCTCCTACGCTGAAAACTAGCATTGTATTTTTTTGTGTTGAAACCTAGCGTCATTTTTGATGCTAAAATCGAGCATACTTTTCCTCACAAGAAGCTGGTGTCATGTCCTATGCAGTCTGTTTCTGCTCGGAAAGCTATGAATGCGGATAGAAATAGCGTAATATCCTGTGCTGCAAGGTAGTCTTTTGAAATAAAGTCACAAATAAATGCATTGATCAACTGTATTTCAGGGTTTATTCTGCGGACAGAAAAGGTACTCCAAAAAAAAACATAGTGGGCGCAAAATAAAGATTACTGGAAGACTTTTTATTAACTCAATCAATGCCTCTAATTGGAGTCCTGTCACCCAATTTGATGATTTTGTTAAGGCCTAGTGAAAAGGATGTTCTCCAGCAATACAAACATTCACCCACCAATTAAAATATCTAACCCTCTTCTTTGATCAGAAAAGAGTATAGTCGTACAAAACATTAGGCACCCTTAATAATAGTTTAGATTTTTATTTATAAACTATCGGTTTTTCAGATCAGCAATTTCAGTACAAAATTATATCCTATAGCAGACAAACACAGTCATAATTCTCATCTCATCTCATTAGCTGCACCGCTTATCCTCAGTAGGGTCGCGGACACTCATAATTGATTATATTTAATTTATTGGTCCCCTTAGGGCACATGTGTCAAACAGGGGGCCCGCGGGCCGAATCAGGCCCACCAAGGGTTTTAGTCCGGCCTGCAAGACGACACTGAGAGAAGCGCAGGAGAAAAATGAGCTGCAGTGTTACATATATCCACTTGATGTCAGCCAAGCCAGGCACCCCTCGCAAAACAACTGTATTACGCTTTCTTTCTTTATCTCTCTTTCTCTCTCTCTCTCTTTATTTATCTATTTTTCTCTCTTGCTCTTTCTCTTTTCTCTCTTTTTCTTTCTCTCTCTCATTTTTTCTATAACTCTAACCCTTTCTCTTTCCTTCTCAACCCCCCCTCTCTTTTGCTCCCTTTTTCTATTCCTTTTTTCTCACCCTTTCTTTTTCTCTCCTTTTTTCTATTTTGTCTCTTTTATCTTTTGCTCTTTCCTTCTTTTTTTTGCTTTTCCCTTCTCTTTCTCACTCCCTTTCTATATCCCTTTTTCTAATGCTCACCCTTTTCCTTTCACTTTTTCTTTGTCTCTCTTTCTCTCTCTAACTCTTTCTTTCTTTCCAGTTTTCTCTCTTTCTAACCCTATCCCTCTTTTTCTCTCCCATTTTACAATTGCTTTTTTTATTTATCACCCTCTTTCTCTCTCCACCTTTTTCTTTTTCTCTCTCTCTTTCACTCTTTCTTTCATTTTTCTCACTTTTTATCTCTCTTTCTCACTCCCTTTCTATGTCTCTCTTTCTCGTACTCACTCTTTTCCTCTCTCTTTCTTTCGCTGTCTTTTTTATTCTCTCATTTTTCTGATCTTTCTCTCTCATTGTATTTCTTTCTTTATTTCTTCCTCTTTCTTTTTCCATCTTTCTTTCTCTCTCCTTTTTTCTTCTCTTTATCTCTTGGTTGTACTATCTTTTGTACTCTCTCTATTTCCCTCACTCTTTCTCTTTTTCCGTCTCTCTTACCTTCTCTCTCTTACTACGGCTCTGTCGTGTTCTCTCTCTCTTTATCTCTCTCTTTCCTGCTCTCTTGTTTTACCTCTCTCCTTATTTCTCTCTTTCAGTTGAACCTACGAGTCCGGCCCAGGTGAGTTGTTTCTTTTTCTAGCATGTGGCCCCCTGCTCAAATGAGTTGGACACCCCTGCCTTAGGGAAATTCACTTCTACCCAATATACCGCGGGATTACATTTGAGAAGGAAAAGTTTATAGGATTTACGGAAATTGTACAAATAACACACAAAAGAAGGCAGGTGCATAAATGTGGGCATCCCAAAAGAAACATTACATAATCTTTCCTTTCTAAAATTGCATTTCAGTTTTGCCAAAAGAACAAAAAACAGTTCAGATCATTTACAATCGGCTACCGACAGTCTGGTTTGTAGCCTGCAACATGTCATCCAAAACTAAATTAGGGATCCAGGCGTCTAAACGGAAACAGAATCGTCACACTGCTTTGAAGAGTTTTCGGGGGTATGCGACTTCTAAAGAGAGAAAAAAGCCCCGCATATGTGCTTCGTTAGTGGAGCACGCTTTAGACAGGAAGACCCCCGAAAAAAGCATGGCCTGGAATGAATAAATGCAAATATACACAGACGAAGCAAGGAAGGAGTTTAAATTCTATCAAAACGGCTACACAAAGCAACAAAAACGGGAAACGTCTTGCAACTACTTCCTAGTGGAACTCGGGCTGCACAGAGTGAGGAAGTGGCGGAGACAAAAATCACAGGAAAGGAGACAATGCCTGACGAGGAAGGAATTTTTCAACTTTTATCAAAAATAATCCAGAGTTTAAAGGGACACTGCTAAAAAACGTCTCCATCCCTTTAAAAAAACAAAACAATATTGATGCAAATAGTAAGCAATAATTTATGAACTATCATATAAACATGCTTTTTGGAAAATACTCGTAGGACGAGAAATAAGCAATGGTTCTAGATAACTAGAGGCTCACCTAGAGGGAACTGACATGATTGCCCGCCTTCTTGCTGCTATTGGTGCCCAAAAAACACACAATGGCTAGGGAGAAAATGAGAAGTCAAAATGCTTTGTTTTGGTCACTTTGAGTAGGTTGTATTCTACCTTATGCTTTTTAAAACTTGTTTTCAGTTGCACTACACCATACAGTGACATCTAGTGGTCACTGTTCCTTTAAGATTTTACTAATATGTATTTTCTTTGCAAAAGGTATATTTATTTTGTTAACCCTAACAGTAGATGGCGATTATGCCCTGCTTGATCACTTCTACCTATTCAGTCAATCGGCGCATTTGAGAGGGACCACATCTCATTTCATTGTGATTTTATTGGTTTTATTTCATTTTTCTGCCCGTAATAATGGGTTCTAAGAAAGTTGTGTTAAGTAAGGAAAAGTGAAAACAGCGACAACAACGATCGAGTCAAAGTATATGACAACAAAATACGAAAATGGTGTACGAGTGCTACTGAAGCGCTGCGAGAAGGTTCAGTAAATGGTTTGAATGTATTACAATCTTTTGTTTTTAACAGGATATTAATCTTTATTTACTATAGAATTAAAACAATTATTAATATATAGGTATACACTTTATTAATACTGTATTTGGAATTCTTTAATTATGTGTCTTTTTTAGAGCAGTTTTAGGGGGACACTTACATGCGATGTAGGCTTAAGTGCGAGTATAAGGAAGTCGTTTTCATTTTGCTAGTTATTTTGTTTTTGGGGAAAAGGGGTAAAAATAAAAATATCTGCTTTAAATTGCTCAATCCTTTCATTGGATACATTTTTTATTGATTTGGGTCGCAGTTCGTTAGGGTTGAACGGTGGGTCCTGAACTCAAAACAGTTGGGAATCCGTTACTTTAAGGACACATATCCAGTGCTTTTAGGCCTTCCCCAGGAAATATGACACTTCAGTTCCGTGTGCAGCGGTGTACAATTGCATACATTCGTCAAAGTAAGGAAGCATCTCATCATTCATTTGATGATCCTGAAGGGGGCGGCGGCTATCTTGTTGCGAGAAACACCCCGTAGGCAACCCTGTCATAACAAGGGTATGACTTTCTCACAGTGAAAGCCAGTATTCCCTGAGAGGTGGGGTGGAAAGGGTTGGAGGGCGGGTACGGGGGATTGCTTCCTTGACAACACCGGTTTGCAGGTCCATTCCACAGGAAACCGCAATGAGGTCCTTGCGACGAACAGGGGCTCCCTTCTCTCTCGGCACACTCGGCCATGCGGGACCAGCAAAAAGCCCTCTTATGTATCAATTACCTAAAATACCAAACAGGTCCGAAGAGGGTGGTTGGCTTGTTTGTTTGATTGTGGTGACCGAGGCATTTCTGGCAAACCTCCACTGGAGAGTTTAGAGTCTAGAAGAAGAACCACAGACCTAAGAAGACGTTTTTGTCATCATGCGTCGAACAGTTCTTGGTGGTCTTTTCTTGGGTGCTCTGTCCTTTCTCTGCTGCACAGAGCATTGCAGTGCTCAAATTGCAAACGTAGGAAGCGTGACAGATACATTACAGATAAGCCATGGAACCTCTTAGAGATGCTTTATTTAAATTCAATGACTGCCTAAGACAAGTGAACAACTCGGTCAAGTCAAGTCACATTATATGCATAGCACTTAATCAAAAGATGTCTCAAAGGACTGCACAGGAGTACAATTACAACATCGCATGATCTTAAACCAACATGCGGCCGAGGAAAAACTTAAAACCTAGGCACAGGGAAAAAAGAAACCTTGAGAAGGTGCCTTACAAGTGGTAATCCCGCCTTCCAGGATGACCAGGATCCAATGGGTTCAGCATTGGGTACACAAAACATAGTGAACATCAATAAAAGATAACAATAGGTAATATGTTAAGATTTGTCCAGAAAGTGCATGACAGCAACGACACAGCTTCCCATCTCATTTTAATGACTTCATGGATTATTGACCTAATGGATTTTAAAGGACACACAAATTGTGCTCAAAGATTACTTATACATGAAATCCAACACATTTACAAAAAAAGTTAATTTCGTGAATGTCATTGATGTGCAGTTGGGTTTGTGTCTGGTGAGGCACAGTAAGAATTACAAATAAATGACGCTACTGTATATCTCATTTATCATTTTAATGGCAGAACAAGAATGCAATATATAAACTGTACCATAGAAAAAAAGTTGTATTTTCTTACCTTTACTTATAAATGTCTATGTGTTGACTCTTTTGAATAAAATAATCCACTGAGAAAAAAAGTCTTTGCAACGAAAAAAGAAATAGTGGATGACTATCTTTTGGATTTCTAAATACTATTATATTGTTTTGGGTTGAGGTGTGCACCAAATCAAACTTGTTGGTCTCACTATCGCCCTCTGCTTGAGGCAAGAGAACTGCATGCCTCACTATGCATCTACAGCCCCCTCTCCCCCACAGTAATAAGCTTCATACAAATACAATACAAACAATATTCATAATGTGAAAATTCTGTGATTTTTAAAAAATTGAGAGGTTAAGTGAGGAGAAATAAATAATATGAAAAAGCATAACAATTTAATATTTTTTTTAACTTTATTTTTCATAGCCTCACCTGTCTCCCCTGACTGCCTGCTTTACAGAAAGGAATGAAGGACAAGTGTCAAGTCGACTTTTTCATCTCATCTCATTAGCTGCACCGCTTATCCTCAGTAGGGTCGCGGGGGTGCTGGAGCCCATCCCAGCAATCATCGGGCAGTGGGCAGGGGACACCCTGAACTGGTTGCCAGCCAATCGCAGGGCACACAGGGACAGACAACTCGCTCGCTGATTCACACCTAGGGACAATTTGCACCGGCCAATCCACCTGAAATGCATGTCTTTGGAATGTGGGAGGAAACCGGAGTGCCCGGAGGAAACCCACGCAAGCACGGGGAGAACATACAAACTCCGCACAGTAAGTCTGGTAGCTGGATTTGAACCCAAACAGGAGGTTCCCAAGACCTTAGAACTGTGCCACACACGCGCTAACCACTGCGCCTCCGTGCTGCCCGGACTTTTTCATATTCATTCGAATTTCCCCTTTTAAAAACACATTTGTAAATTTTTTATACCTACTTTTGTATGCATGCTTTTTTATTACTTTGTCCATAAAACAGACAGACATTTGTTTATAGAAGCACAGTCTATGATACATTTCAATATTTTGCATTTCTACCCAAAAATGTCTTCCTGATAACATGATTGTCAAAGATATTTTGTCAAATTGCTACTGGATTCCTCCCAGTACTAAATAACCTTCAGAAATTCTTTATGACAAGCTCAAGGACCTGAATCTTGGACTGTCTCAGAACATTTTTATTATTTATTATTTATATAGAGAAATTGTTGATTATGCTACTATCTGGCACAAAAGAAGGCGACATATTTTAACATTATAGTTCTTTATTATTTCACTTAACAATTTTGGGATTTACTTTATTAAAATCCCACGTTATATAATTAATATTATTAATACATTTAGTATGTAATACTGTGCTGAGCATCTGGAGAGTGAGGCATGGAATTCTCTTGCCTCATGGCAGAAGGTAACAGTGAGATAAGATATTCTGATTCGGTGAACACCTCAGTCCCAAACAATAGAAATGGTGATAGAATTAGCAAGCTAACAGCAAGTCAAGCCATCTAGTATTTTTTTTCTCGTTGCATAGATTTTTTTTTTCAGAATGGAGGTTTACCTAACTCTTGATTCTAAGTGAATACACTTCATTTAGAGGTACAGTACATATATTGTTTTCCTCCTCAAATTAAACAATAAAAAATATATTGCTAAATCTGACTGTGCCTCAACAGACACAAACTTCCCCGCACGTCGCTGTTGTAAAGGCCCTGTTCTCGTGCTCCCTTAAATCAGACATTTTCCATATACACGATTCAGCCTCAGTTTAATTTGGCATTTGTATCCCATGCTGTCCTAATGGTGAGCTGGCCGAAAAGGACAATGTTTTGGCCTACTTTACATAGACTCCTGACGCAGAGTTGAAAAGGCGTCATGGCCTGCTGTTTGTAAGGGACAAAGCCGTGGCTTTTGTCATGCTAACTTTGAGTTTGACCTTTTAAATTGCAAGCCAGGACCGAGGGCAGTGGTGGTTTGGCTGCTCAAGAGGTTTTCTCTTTAAACAAAAACTAGCGTAATAAACTTATCTGGTACCTTGTTCTCTACACAACATTGAAACCCTTAAATTTCAGTGATTAACAAATTGCTGGGTTGTGAAAATTGAGATAAAGGCCATAAGCAGAGAACGGAAAATTGCTAACCTTACCAGGAGGGCATGTGAAGATTACATACATTATGTTTTTAGATTGTTTGATGCATCTGTCAATTAAAACTTAATATTTTCAAAACAATTAACACAGAGGCCAAAATAGTGCCAATGGTGGTCAAAATGCAAACTGTGCTAAAATATTTAACATACGCAACAAAAGAACATTTTGCCATTAAACAGTAGAAATTGTACACAAGTGTATGAGCTCTTCCAGTCAACCATTACACAGAGGACAACAAAAAACAGAGCTCAGGTGAATCGGGGCTATTACTTGTCATTGGAGCCCAACAGGTTATGTAGCTTGTCAAATTTGCCTTCTTGCAAATAAATGGATCCAAAATCAAAATGCTTGGGTGCACATTTTAGAGGTTCCATTGATTATTTTTCCAAATAGCGGCTGAAACTAAAATAACGAATATCACAAAAATACCACGCAAATTCAAATTAAATTTAATGGTGTTGAGTATAAAAATCTATTGACCATTTTCGTGTGCCGTCACGCGCATACCCAGAAGTAGACAGTCGGCCAAACTGGTTGGGTACCGCAGACTTGGTTTGAGGTTATTACAAGTCAAAACTAATTTTGTTGGATGTTCAAATGAAAGAGGAACGTGTAAGGTGTTATTTTTTTGTGTGACTTTGCTGTTTATTTATAAGTAATTATTGAATATCAACCAATATGGCGCTGTGCACGGATGGAGCGGCTCAAGTGTGTCTTTGGACTGTATCCACGCATAGATCGGTGTTACACCACTACAGCCAACAGGAGCTTAAAGACACAGGTGAGCAACATTGATATAACATCACTGATGAATTGTTGAGACCACCGGGTGGTCTGTGGATTGTTATCGGGCCTTAAAATGGCGGATGCATCGTTGGGAGGGGAAGCAAAAGCAACTGCTGCTGCTAACTCTCAAAACTACAAGCAGGATTGAGCCTCAACAACACCAGATCCATTTTCCATAAAGATAATATCATTCATTCACACTGTTACCTGCTGAGTGGAAGCCAAAGCAAGAACTTTACTTGCGATGCGCCCTTCAGTGATAGTGGATATGCACCATAAACCCTAGTCAAAAATATTGTGCTGTTTTTAGGATGAAATGAGCTCCAAAGAAAGTCCCAAATATCCCTGAAAGCTTGATTTACAACAGTGCACCCTTATCTGCTAGGTGATAGGCTCTGAATTAACGCAATGGAAACCCTGTGGATGTCCCAGGTATGCTAGAAGGCCTCACCGATGATAGTGCACCGTTTGCTGGCTAAAACGAGTCCCAATGATCCTATTGTTTGGACCCTAGCCCCTACACCACATGCTTTTTCTTAAGTGAAAGGGTCTTGTTTGTACATCAGAGAACATTTTCTGTCGTCAATTAGCCCTGAACGTTCAACGACAGCCAAACTAGAGATTTGATTGCCATGTCTTGAATGTCAATCACAATAATATTGAGGTAAACATACCGATTTACACCCAACCAATATGGCCGCTTCTACTTGGGTTACCTACATTTTTTCCCGGGATTAGGAATGGTTAATTACTGTAGAGAATGAGAATAAGCCACTATTGATACTCAGTCCCTTCTGTCTTGACCACAGGGACGCAGATCCTCATTCACATGACATTCAACATCCTCTCTTCCAAAGAATCAATAGAAAATTTCTTCTTACATGACTTATCCAACTTTGACATTCTTCTGCACCTATTCCTTAGACAGGACCAGTCATTGCATTCAGCAAAGGCATCTGCACATAGGGGCTGCGTTCAGAAACCTACCTTAAGCACTAAAGAACTTCTCTATGGAAATGGAAATGGAGAATATCCTAAAAGGAACTACATCATCTTTTGAGGGTGTCCTGCAAAACATCCATTGATAAGGTGATAGCGGTGAAAGCCCACATTGTCCCAGATAACGACAAAGAGTGGCATGCCAGGCTTCTCTCCTCAGGTGGGATCAGCCTGTCATGAAGCGCATTCAGGAATTTTATGAAGCGCTCAATGTCGTAAGGCACAATAGTGGGGATATGGCACAGGACCCCATCATTGGAGATGGGAGTACACGTTGCGTGTCAAATAGGTGCTTCAGTGATTTCATACTAATGTAGGTAGTTTCTAAAAGTTAACAACAAATGGTTTGTTTGGTTACCAGAGCTCAAACAATGGAGTTTGGACTGTTTAAATGACACCCGTGTGTACTGTTCTTCAAAAGGATGGGCAAACATTGTCAATCCATTGACAAAGAGTTAACACAGGGATGTCAAACTCAGTTTGGCTTTGGGGCAGGATTGAGACTTTCTGTTCTCAGGCGGGCCGGATCAGTAAAGAATGGTTACTCCAAATGTTTTGCTTTGTTTTTCAGTATTATGCTTTATCATACAGCCTACGTTAATAACCATCCATCCATCCCTTATCTTCACCGCTTATCCTCAGTTGGGTCGCGGGGGAGCTGGAGCCCATCCCAGCTATCTTCGGGCAGTAGGCAGGGGACATCCTGAATTGGTTGCCAGCCAGTCGCATAGACTGACAACTCACTCGCTCATTCACACCTAGAGGGACAATTTGGACCATCCAATTAACCTAACATGCATATTTTGGGAATGTGGGAGGGAACCGGAGTGCCCAGAGGAAACCCACGCAAGCATGGGGAGAACATGCAAACCCCGCACAGGAGGTTTGATCTCATGACTTAAGAACTGTGCCGCACACGCGCTAACCACTGAGCCGCCATGCTACATGCCCTACATTAGTTACCTACCCTACATATAATAATCACGGATGACAAGGCATTCTTTCTAAACACAACACTTTTACATACCTGCGAACACTACCGTTTTACACATTAAACTACCGCTTTTTCCAATTTTAACCAAAAATTCTTGACTCGAGATTAGTATTTTCTTCTACCGCTGCATTATTTTGAAGCAAGAATAAGTATTTTGCGTCCAACGATCGCATTAGATTTCCATTTTGGTAAAGGTTTGCCACTAATTGTCACGAGGCGTGGTGGGGTTGAAGGAAAGGGGGTGACCGGACCAGAACGGATGCAGGAGGCAGGAAGGGAGAACTCAAATGCGTTGACGATCCATAGGTTTTATTTAACAAAATAAAAGTTGTCCATAACTCTGGGACATGACAAAACAAACAAGTTTCTTCCAACTCAACTAAACGAGACAAGGCATAACAGAACGGACAATGTTTAAAACTAAAACAGGGCAAGGCATAACAGACCGGGGAATATGTACAATGAGCCAGCCCCCGCAAAGCCCAGAATCCAGCCTTAAATAGCAGACACAATTAGTTGAACTGCTTCAGCTGTTGCCCAGAGGGCGGGGCAGACTGGTCACCAAGGCGACCATGACACTAATGGATTTAAACAAGCACACATGTTTTTCTTTTAACGTCCTGGAGATGGATTGTAACTCATGCGTAGAAATAAAGCGTGCAATGAAATCTACCGCTTTTTAATGTCAAAAGGTTGGCATGTATGCATTTATTCACAAACAATGTGGAGAAAAGATATTCATGTTTGGCATTGAATGTGTTAACTGCTTCACTTTAACAGTTGATTGAATGCAGTTTCACACCAGGACAAAATCTCATCGCTATAAAAACACTGCCTTCTAGTGACCAGAAAAAGCATTTAGTTTGCATTTATTTAAAAAAACAACAACATTAATCTTGGTAGAAATGACATAGAGACACACATCGATTTTGACAAACTCAAAAATGTATTGGGTTTTCAAAGGGAGGAACTAACCGAAAGTTGCACGTAAGATACATTAAATGTCGTTAAAGCTTCAGTTCAACAGCATTGACGATCTCTATCCACACCCCAGCAGCCCCTCGTTCCACATTTCAACTTGAACACAATTTTCTGCGATCAGTTTTGAAAACCATGATTATTGAATCAGCTAATCTGACTACATTTCTAGTCCGTTATGTATACGCACTGCCGTGAGTCAAACCGGGAAGTAGCTAGCCAATCATATCGCAGGGTGAACTTACACGGATCTCAAACATTAGCTTGTACATTTGGAGCGCTTCTTAACTAATTAGCACAAATGTAGTATCCATATCAAACTCGGCAGGGGGGCACAATCTATCGCCTTGAGGGCCACAAAGGGCCCGCGGGCTGCAAGTTTGAGACCACTGAGTTAAAGTATAATTCACATGTAATTGTATATTGTATTTTAACTAGCAGTTGCAGTGCTTTTCTCTTTTTTACTAACTGCTCATCAGGAAAGTGTGCTTCTGCACTGAAACGAGCAAAGTCAAACCGGGAGAGCACCGACCTTTTGATATAAGCTGGGGCCCCACAAAGGGCTTCTGTTGCAGCCTGGGGAGTGGGCTTACCTGAGCCAGCGTTTCGATTTCACCCGTCACTTGCGTCCGCATACGTCGGCAAGTGCAAAATGCTGTGTGTGTTCATCGGGAGGGGCACAAATAAGGTGTGTTTGTCAACGAATCCGCAGGACAAAAGCGGTCACATAAGCAAAGTGGCCGCTGACAGATCCTCATTGTTACGAGCGACAGGCACTGAACAGAAATGCTTCCTGTGACATTTTTGAGGGGAGTGGGAGAGGAAAAATTTAGTTTGCTCATATGTTTAGACAAGGGAGTCGTTTTGGCCTGGATGGAGAGGGCTTGTCCCCACCAATAATCAGCAATCATTGTTTTGTCCCCTCCAAAATTAAGTGATCATCTAAAAAAGTGTGTCTTCGTGGCAAAATGAAGCTTCATAAAGCACTGAAGCCCTGCAGGGAACTGCTTCACACAGACGTAGGAGCTTCAAGATGAATCCTTTTCTTGATGATGCCATCACATGGACAGAAACATGCTTGGGGCATGCAAGTCAAGTCATGATTATTTGTATAGCCCTCAATCACAAAGACTCTCAAAGGGCTGCACTGAGCACAGATTATTGCAAACCACAGACTATTATGACACCCTCACCTGATCTAAAACCTACATGAGGGCAAATAATACACATATATTGTCAACATAAAATATAGGCTATTCATATGCTGTAGAATGGAAGTGTGTTTTAAGCTTAGATTGAAACATTTCCACTGAGGTTGCAGATCGAATCTCAGGGGGAAGAGCATTCCACAGCACCGGGGCCCGGGTGGAGAACGCTCTCGAACCTGCGGATTTCTTCTTGGCTCATGGGATCACTTGTACACCAGCGTTTTCAGAACGAAGGCTCCGGACCGGAACATAGGGGGTTATTATATCTGAAAGATATGAGGGAGCAAGTCCATGCATGATTTTGTATACTACCAACAGAACCTTAAAATCCCATTTTAAACTAACAGGGAGCCAATGCAGGTTAGTTAAAATCGGGGTAATGTGTTCAAACTTTCTTGTCCTAGTTAAAAGCCTCGCTGCAGCATTTTGTACCAGCTGAAGGCTCTTGATTTTGGACTTCGGGAGACCGGAGAGTAGTGCACTACAGTAATCGAGGCGGGAGGTAACAAACACGTGAATTATAATCTGCGCATCCGACTGAGACAGAATAGGGCGAATTTTAGCAATGTTGCGAAGATGGAAAAAAAGCTGTTCTATAGTAATAATCTTAACGTGTGTTTGAAAGGACAGATCGGGGTCAAATATGACACCTAAATTTGTGACTGAGTCACTCTGAGTAATATTTCATTTGTCAATTTTCAGAACAGTTTTTGAGAACAAGTCACGGCATTTAGATGGACCAAAAACTAATATTTCAGTCTTTTCAGAGTTAAGGCGCAAGAAGTTGAGTGACATCCATTCTTTTATCTCATTGAGGCAGGCCTCCAAATTTCCAGTATAGTGTGGCAGATTCCTTCATCGGAAGATATACTTGAGTGTCATCTGTGTAGCAAGGGAAACTGATATTATACTTGCGAATAATATCACCTAATGGAAGCATGTAGATGCTAAAAAGAAGGGGGCCAAGTACTGAACCCTGCGGAACACCACAGGTAACACTAAAGGGCTCAGATGTCATTTCACCATATTTACACAGTGCGTCCTATCTGAGAGGTAGGATCTGAACCTTAAGAGGATGGTTCCTGAGAGACCTTTTTCCAACAGTTCTAGTAAGATATTATTGTCCACAGTGTCAAAGGCAGCGCTAAGGTCCAGCAGCAGCAAGAGTGATGAAGCGCCGGAACCCATTGCCATTAGAAGAACATTGGGTACCTTAATCAGGGCTGTCTCAGCAGAGTGGTTAGCCCTTAATCCTGATTGCATTGATTGAAAAAGATTGTTCTTTAAAAAGAAACGGTAGGTTTGACACAAGCCTTTAATTACATAAGCTTTCTGGATCAGGATTGGGTCGTTTCAGTGTGGGTTTAATAACAGCGGACTTAAAAGCCGCTGGAACTACACCAATAAAATAATGTGGTGAAAATCATTCTCTGAATACTGTGTGTGTGTGTATATATATATATATATATATATATATATATATATATATATATATATATATCAGTGCATCCGGAAAGTATTCACAGCGCTTCACATTTTCCACATTTTGTTATGTTACAGCCTCCTTCCAAATTGTATCAATTTAATCTCTTATCTCAAAATTCTACACAAAATACTCCATTATGACAATGTGAAAAATTTTCTTTTTTTACTTTTTTGAATTTATTAAAGTTTATTAAAGAGTTAATTAAGAAATCACATTTACATAAGTATTCACAGCCTTTGCTTAATACTTTGTTGATCCACCTTTGGCAGCAAATACAGCCTTAAGTCTTTTTGAACATGATCCCACAAGTTTAGCACACCTATCTTTAGGCAGTTTTGCCCATTCTTCTTTGCAATAAATCTCAAGCTCAATCAGGTTGGATGGGAGACATTTGTGCACAGCCATTTTCAGATATCTCCAGAGATGTTCGATCGGATTCAAGTCTGGACTCTGGCTGGGCCACTCCAGGACATTCACGGAGTGGTTCTGAAGCCAATCTTTTGAGATCTTGGCTGTGTGCTTTGGGTCGTTGTCCTGCTGAAAAATGAACCTTCGCCCCAGCCTGAGGTCGAGAGCGCTCTGGAGCAGGTTTTCATCCAGGATATCTCTATATATTGCTGCATTCATTTTTCATTCTATCCTGACTAGTCTGCCAGTTCCTGCTGCTGAAAAGCATCCCCACAGCATGATGCTGCCACCACCATGCTTCACTGTAGGGATGGTATTGGCCTGGTGATGAGCGGTGCCTGGTTTCCTCCAAACATGGCACCTGGCATTCACACCAAAGAGTTCAATCTTTGTCTCATCAGACCAGAGAATTTTGTTTCTCATGGTCTGAGAGTCATTCAGGTGCTTTTTGGCAAATTCCAGACGGGCTTCCATGTTCCTTTTACTAACGAGTGGCTTTCGTCTGGCCACTCTACCAGACAGGCCTGATTGGTGGATTGCTGCAGAGATGGTTGTCCTTCTGGAAGGCTCTCCTCTCTCCACAGAGGAACGCTGGAGCTCTGACAGAGTGACCATCGGGTTCTTGGTCACCTCCCTGACTAAGGCCCTTCTTCCCCGATCGCTCAGTTTAGAAGGCCGGCCAGCTCTAGGAAGAGTCCTGGTGGTTCCAAATGTCTTCCATTTACAAATAATGGAGGCCACTGTGCTCATTGGGACCTTCAAAGCAGCAGAAAATTTTCTGTATCCTTCCCCAGATTTGTGCCTCAAGACAATCATATCTCGCAGGTCTACAGACAGTTCTTTTGACTTCATGCTTGGTGTTTGTGCTCTGACATGCACACTCAACTGTGGGACCTTATATAGACAGGTGTGTGCCTTTCCAAATCATGTCCAATCAACTGAATTTACTGCAGGTGGACTCCAATTAAGCTGTAGCAAGATCTCAAGGATGATCAGTGGAAAAAAGATGCACCTGAGCTCAATTTTGAGCTTCATGGCAAAGGCTGTGAATACTTATGTAAATGTGATTTCTTAGTTTTCTATTTTTAATAAATTAAAAAAAAACAAAAAAACTTTCACATTGTCATAATGGAGTATTTTGTGTAGAATTTTGAGATAAGAGATTAAATTAATACAATTTGGAATGAGGCTGTAACATAACAAAATGTGGAAAAAGTGAGGCGCTGTGAATACTTTCCGGATGCACTGTATATATATATATATATAATATATATATATATTTATAGTTTGTTTATGAGAAGTTTATTTTAACCTCTAGGAAGTGTTAAACAACACAAACTGTCGCTTTAATTGGCAGTTCACCGTTTAAGACTGTGGGATTATACTGTCGTATTTGTCAGAACTGAAACATGAGGGTCACATCGTCGATTCAAGTGCACCAAGTACAATAATTAGACGGGAAATTTATAAAAAGCATGCAGTCACAATTTGCGGGGAATTATTGTACGGTATTATTTTCCGAGTGACGCGAGGAGTGAAGCGAGGAGCCATGTGCTCAGTTGAAGCCACCCTTCCCCAAAAAGGCAAAGAAATGATGCTTGCATAGCACAATATAATATACTACTTCTCTCTACCGTAGAGAACACCAAATTACAACTTGTAAGTCATTAAATCGAGTATTACAAGGGTGGGCAGTTATTTGGAGTCGCGGGCCTCATCTCATCTCATTAGCTGCACCGCTTATCCGCAGTATGGTCGCAGGGCTCATTGGGGTTAAAAATGTGGCTAAGGGGCCAATCCCGGAGACCTATATAACTTTTAAATTTCAGAATAGATACAGTATTTCAGTTCGTTTTAGGAGTAGCTTAATAACCTGAAACATTGGAAAGTAGAGACGCCTCTTGAATGTGAATGCTCTAATTCGTTCTAACCCCAGGAAAAGTATGAGGTTTTTAATAAATCATAAAAGAGCATCAGAACACGAACAAATACATTTTAAAGTCGGATTGCAGCACAATAAACAAAACGAGAGGCAGATTATGTAAAAAAAAATAATAATAATAATTAGAATATAATTATTTTTTTTATTTTGTTTACTGGTTGTCAGCAGTCTTTTGCGTCGTGTTTCCTGAAAAACTGATCCAATGAAGTCAGATTTTGCCGGCATTCGAAAATCATTTGGAAATGCGCGATGCAGACGTCATAAGCGATTACCCGATTTTTCAACACTTTTTCTGGGTGATTATTTTTCAGAAAATTTGAGATTCACGGCAAAGATCTTTAACTTATCCACTGAGTTGCGAGATAGAACTCTGGAGCGAAGGATGGCAGCACGTACTGTAGTGCAGTGTTTTTCAACCTTTTTTGACAAAGGGCACACTTATCTTTTTGAAAAAAAAATGTTAAGGCACTCAGTCTGTAGAAAATGTTTAAAGATGAATTGCCAGTACCAGTTTTTTTTCCCCCTTAAATTATCTTGACAAAATGACAGAATAAAGTATACGTATAAGCACTTTGGTACACTGAAAGGGCTGTGTAAATAAACTACTGTGCATTTTACGTCACCTTTTTAATCATTTGTGGTCACCGTGGGTAAGGTGGTGAACCGTTTTTCATTCGGGTTAATAATTTTTGTGTTGATTTGGAATTGTATTACAATATGTTTTTTCTGTTTACAAGTTTTACCATATTTTTGTGTTTTATAGAAAAATGAGCAAAAATGTTTTTCTAGTGGAATTTAACATGTTTCACTACACTCCAATTCTTTGTCATTTTTCTGTAAAATATCAAGATAGTTAAATTGATTACTTTATTCCATTTATTTTATTATTCTCTGTTGGAAAAGGTTAAAACGCTTCATTAAAAACAAGAATAAGTGATCAATATATGTACCTGTTCTGTCTCGTGAGCGGATAATTGCTTTCTAAAAGTAAATGCTGCCACCTACCGGTATTAATTTTTAAAGCAGGGCGATCAATGGCAGAAAGCAGTTTAAAAAAAAAAAAAAGGGAAATTTCCTGTGGCACATTCGACAAGGTGTCACGACACACTGGTTTAAAAACAGTACTGTAGTTTTTTGCCTTTGTATCCTGGAACACTTTTGTAACTAGAGGCAATATTTGTTCGTTCATAAAACCTGGATTAAAAACAAAATTTATAAGCAAATTGTTTTAAGGGCCCAGCATTTCTCAGTACTTCTGAAATAATATTCAAAAAGAAACCTCCTGACAACCACTGATATGGATGTTACTTTAACTCAGCTGATAAATTGTTATAAGCAAATACAGTGAAACATGACATGCTTTTTTGCAATGATAAAATGAAGGGATCATGAGTGATAAATTATTTGTGAAAATAATTATCTTGATCTGCTGCCAACTACATATATGTATATTACTTTTACTCTGATCAATTAAATAGAGTAAATACTGACTAGCATGCTTTTTTGCAGATGCATTTGTTTCATAAGGACTGTGCCATGGCAGATTGGTTTAATAACAGAGTTAGAATACTGCATTGGCCAGCATAATCAATGCACTTGTTTAGTTCATTTTTGACCAGTTGAGTACAAACTTGCGTGTTGACCATAAGAGTACCTGTAACGGAAAAATTAATGGCCTCAAAACGAGACTACAGTACCCACAAAAAAGGGTATGTGTTTATTCAACAGTGGAGTCTTATTTACAAGGCAAGTCAAGTCAAGTCAAGAAAGCGAGCCACGTCTGTACATAATTTATGGGAGATTAACTGGCACATAAATATAAACAGCATTGCCTATTTAAGAAAATCACAACACAAACTTGCACAAGAGATAACAAAAGTTATTAAGAGAGACCGCGACCAAGAAAAAAAATATGTACACAAGTCAAAAATGAACAAATACTTGAGCAAAACCCAGTAAGGTCTAAATATTTAAAATCATTTTAGTGACCATTTACATAATCAATTGTGTCTTTTAGGTCAATTATCACAGAGAAGTAGAGAAACTTTCACACTATGATCCATCCATCAAACGGTTTATGTCAACCATCAAATCCTTTTGAGGGATGTACAATTGTCAGTGGGTCAAAGGTTTAGTTTTTTCCCATTACTTTCGAGGTTTTATTCGTTTTTAGTATTACACGCCTAACTACTTTCGTATGTACATGTCCCAAAGACCACATGACCTCAGTCGCTGATTTAAGAAGTTTTGTCTTTGGCGCCGTTCATTTTAAGCTCCATACTTTCTTCGTTTCCATCTTGATCCTGGGGAAGTAGAAGAAAAGGATATCAGTTGTGCAGTCTTGTAATACAATTGAATACAAAGTAATTACTCCCACCAAGGACTCATCTTATAGTATACTTTTTCATAAAATACATGTCTAGCACCAACCAAATGGGGATTTTGGCGTTAATGCCTTTGGCTAAAGTGCAACAACAGCGCCATGCCCTCGCACACACCTGAGACTGTTTTTAGCAGCATCGTTTTAGTTTTTCTCGTTTGTGTATTTTCAGATCACAAGACCATTCAATACGGCAATTATGAACACGAGCACATGTTTCCTGCAGCGCCAAAAGAAAATGCGAACCAGGGGAGCCACAAATACAATGTGAGCCCTATATTTTGAGACAACAGTGACATAACATCCATACTGTGGGTAATAGTGCCAGATTGCAACACATCTTTTCGTTTTTTAAATATTATTTTTAAAATATTTCTAGAAGAGCTTTTGTCCATATTTGCAACAATGCTAAAAATTTGAGATTACAATTTATGCGTTTGTTACCTCCCGTCTTTATTACTGTAATGTACTACTCTCCAGTCTCCCGAAGTCTACCATCACGAGCCTGCAGCTGGTACAAAAACTGCAGTGGGGATTTTAATTAAAAGTTGGATCACATTACCCCACTTTTGGCTAACATGTATTGGCTCCCTGTCACTTAAAGATGCGATTTTAAGGTTCTGTTGGTATTATACAAAATCATGCGTGGACTTCCCCCCCTCGTCTCTTCCAGATTAACTTTCCACCCATTGTGCTGCTCAGAGCCTTGGCTCAGAAAAGGCAGGTTTGCTGGTGATCCAAGAGCCAAGAAGAGATCCGCAGGTTTTGAGAGCGTTCTCCATTCGAGCCCCTGTGCTGTGGAATACTCTGCACCCACTGAGATTAGATCAACCTGAGTGAAACTGTTTAAATCTAGGCTTAAGACACAGTTATAATTTGTAGTTTATGAATGACCTATAGTTCATGCTGACAATATGTGTATCGTTAGTGCAGCTTGGTCATCCTGGAAGGAGGATTACTTCATGTGCAGTCCCTTCAAGGTTTTCACTTTCTTCATGCTGAGGTTTTTGAGTTTTTCCTTGCACTCACGCAAGTTTTATATCGGGGGATTGTTTAATTAGTCTGTAATAGTCTGTGCAGCCCTTTGAGACGTCTTGTGATTAAGGGCTATACAAATGAATATGAATTGACTTTTTGTTGTTTTGTAGTTGGCGGGGCAGATTACATTCGCTTTTTAAAGGAAATTCCAGCAACCTGACGCCCATGACGTGGATTAATTGTAGCATTTTTAATGGATGATCTTCACTGATGTTCAATTCAGATGTAAAATTGAGGACTTGGTTCGCGGGTGAAAAAGTTGAAATATAAGAAATCTGAAATAATAAAGTACTGTCAATCCTCTGTTTTGCTAGTTATGTAAACTATGAAGTGTTGAACTACTTCATTGTCAAGGCATCATAAATGTTTTCATATGTCAACATGGTGTTTTGTATTTAAAGTGCATGCATTGTGGGGTAAAAGCAGCTCGCCGTTCTCCTCTGTTCAACACACACTAGAGGAATTTGGCAACCGTGCGCCAAAAACATAATAAACATTCATTATCTTATCTTATTCATTATCTTTGTCTACTATGGATATTTTAAAAGGTATTTTAGTAAGAGAGACTCTGTATTGCCTTTAAGTGTATCATTCTGGTGACTAATACCTTTCTCATGACGGTCGTCAGCCCTTTGACCATGTCTGTCAGAGTCTTGCAAGTCTTGGTGAAATGTTCGTGGTAGACGTTCTTCTGCTCCTCGGTGTCCTTGAGCATAGTTTCAGTTTGCCTCAAGCTCATTTTTGTCTCATCCAGCTCTTTAGATAATGATCTGTTTTCTTGTTCCAGTTGCACTTTCACCTTGGCATCTTCCTCTGGCATGAGAATTAATACAAAAAATCACGTCAAATTGTAATATTCAAGATTGATGTAATGTATTTTTCAGACTATATAGTGGCACCTACTAAAAGCCCCAAATTGGCCAGAAATGTGAAAGTGCACCCTATAATGGAATATGCCTTAAATACTGGAAAATACAGTTGATGTAACTGGGAATGCACAGTTACAATTAAATTGGACCGCATATGATAACGGTCTTCCTTAACATTTAGTGGCCTCTAGTGCCCTCTTGAGGTTTAACATGTCGATTTTTGCTAAAAAGAAACAAAAGAGAAGCGCAGATGCCCACGTTTGAACACTCACTGCAAATCCTCTCATTGTTGCTTTGGACAATAATCTTAAGTATGAAATGTAATTATTTGAGTGAATAATTTTGTTCATGGTGACGTTTTCTACAGAATGATGTATTGTTTGAACTATTAGTATGTCGTAGCTTAGCTTAGAATATATCGGTATAGTTAGCAAGCTAATGGGACATTTTTGTAATAGGCCTTGCCCGTGTAAACAGTACCTAAAGAAACAAGTTTGGTTATTCGGGACGTCGTTCACTAGTTGGCAAAGAAAAATATACTACGAAGAGAGGACAGCACTGTATCGATGATTTTAATTTTTTAGGAAACCCTAGCTTTTACTGTAGTTTTCATGTCGTTCACCTTATCAAAAATAGATGACTTTTTTGGGGCACGCCTCACAATCAGCAGCGCCTAGCAGAACGGGAAAAAAACGCATTTGAAATGAAATGATCTGCGTTTATATAGCGCTTTTCAAGTCAATGACTTCCCAAAGCGCTTTACATTGTGCTTCACATTTCCCAATTGCGGCCGTGATCTGTGCGCCCGTGTAAGGCGCTAACCTGCTTATTGGGGGTAATTGGGGGTTCAATGCCTTACCCAAGGACACATCGACATGTAACACGGACAAGCCGGGATTCAAACTGGGATCCCTTAATCCTAAAACAATCGCTCTACCTCCTGAGCTACTGCCGCCCCATTTTGTTTGTAGATTGACAGCCTCTGTGTCCCCAAATAAGTGGCTCTGTAAATGTTTCAACTTTGTACCATGTTTTCGCATAGACTTGTACCAGTCCACCAATGCCAGCAATCACAGAAACAAGAATGCCGAATTAGGTGGAACTAGGATTCAGTTTAGCAAAGCTCAAATTGAGACGGACCATGATCCAGCTGGAGGTTTGACTCAGAGTGTAGCTTGCAAAATGGGATTTGTTAAAAAAAAAAAAAGGGGGGGGTATTTTACCCATCTTGGAGTCTTGCACCATGAGCTTGTTCTCAATCTCCTCTCGCGCTTGTTCGCTTTTCTCAAGTTTCTGCATCAGGCTTGCAATGTCCACCATGGCTCCATTGTACACGATCAGATTACTGGACTCGCCAGCTTCTGAGCGACCACATGACTTCAGGGCAGGAAGTAGCTCTCTGTTCCCTGGTTGGGGAAAAAAAGGCTTAACTAGAATTTCACTTCATATTTTGATTAGTTTTTTTTTTGGTCTTGTTTCCATTTTTAATATTAAGACACCTGCAAGGGAGATTGCATAGGATGTCTGTACTCTTTTCAATTTTGACTATCATTTCTCACTGTTGTCTCGTATTTTTATTTAGGCAAAGCCGAACAATGCTAGGTGTTTGGTTCAGTATATAAATGGCACAGTCTTGACTACAAATTGCAGCCATAGTTCATAACAAAATACCGCATTTTGTCTGTATGTTGCCCAGGAATCCTTTGTAAGGAAACTTATTGAGTAATGTTCAGTGTTGACACTATGATAAAACCCACAGAAAAAAAAACAGCCATCCATGACACAGAGCAATTTGGAAGAGTGGGTGAGCAGTAGGGATGGCTGGATCTCTGCACACATGGGACGCTCCTCTCCCTCACACACGCCCACTGCGCTGAAGGTATAAAATGCTGAAAATTTAGATTTTGTCTGGAGAGCGGCTTTGGCGGTTTTGCTGAATTCTGTCTTAAAATATAAGGTATGGCTCTCAAAATATAAAATAATTAATATTTTGCCATTTATAGCTCTTAGGGTCAAATAGATTCCCAACCCCTGCCTTAAACTAATGTTTTAAACTAAGAACTATCACACGGAGGAGCTTACCAAGAAGATTTTCAATTTGTGTTTCAGGGGGATAAAAATCCGGCTCATCTGTAGGCCTGTCAGTCAACTTGCGGTAGTAACACGACTCTTTTACTTCTGGCTTGTTTAGCAGTTTCTTAATCTGAAAACAGGAACATTTTCATGAAAGATGTCAAACTTTGCATTGACTAATAAGCATTTTTTTCCTGACCTGTGCCCGGGAAAGGTGCAGACCAAGAGTGTACAAAATTTCCTCCAAATCTTTCTCCAGTAGATAACCCCAATGACTTTGGTCAAAGTAGACAAATGCCAAGAGCAGTTCCTTGTTGTATGTGACCATCTGATTCTTGTTCAGCTAGTAAAACAAGACCCCATAATAGACACTCATTGCAAAGGTAATTGTTTCAGCTTAAAGTCTCAAATTTATAGAGCAGTAGTTACACATGACAGAAATGTAAAAATTGTGCATTAATGGAGTGAAAGAAGCCTACCTTTTCCTTCAAATTCTTGTCTTTTGGCGATTTACGATCATCCTTGTGTTCTCTCCGCTCCTTGTCATCTTCATTATCTTTGTCTAAAAGTCAAAAATCACAACATTGACATTGTCAAAGTACTGTATTTTTACAACAAAAAGCCCCAGATTTTCTTTAAAACGTGCGACGCGCGTTATCTGGGAGGTCACAGGCTTGAGCTAAGACTGAGTCAAGACTGACAACATTGTCCAGTGAAATCCGATGTTTTTGTGAGCTCGTTCACATTCGTAACTCAATAAGACATGTATGCGATCTCCTGTGACTTTTATGCCTTCCCCCGTGTTCACCATAAGTTTCTCACAAGCAGAAGAGGACACGTGACATCACATGCAATGCATTGTCTGCGGAAGCGCTCATAGGTGCTAATGTCATTGCGTCTAGCAATCTGAGAGTTATTGTTATTGCCGTGGTGCTTTGCTTTTAGCAACAGTGTCATTTTTCCACTCAGACCAGGACTGCGTGGAGCAGAAACCTTCAGTGGATTATAATGAAAATAATGGATTGTCGACGCTCGGGCTAACGTGTCTGCCGGGACTGTTGTTCGAGCTTTTGAAAAGTGACTATGAACGTGACTCTGTAAATGAAGAAAGTGAACCTTTTAAAAGGAGATTTAGCGAAGCTGTCCTGGACAGAAACTGAGGAGGATTTTGACAGGTATGTTTTGATATGGAAAAATGTTAACACCAGCTTTTTAAAAAAAAACATATTTTGCTTTGTCATCAATACTTAAATACAACAAAACTTGACTTTTGTTCTATTTTTTTTATTTTATTTTTAAAATGTGCATACTTATATGATTATCTGTTATTGATAACACAACTGCAAGAATAGGGCTCCTGGTACACCCAGGATAGTGTTTGATACAGAAAAAATAGCTACAAAGACGGCGCCTTTTAACACGATACGTCCTATGGTCGTGAAAATACAGCAATAGATGTCATGTCAGTGCTTAAATACTCCCAATAGATGAAGCCTCAGAGAAAGTAGAGATGGAATCCATCACAGTTTCAGCGTGGTGCATGTTTTCTCATCCTTGGCCACAATGACTAAGGGACAAATATGAAAATGATAGAATTAAAGATTACCATCATCATCCTCATCTTCCTCCTCATCTTCCTCTTCAGCCTCCATGGGGTCATACTCTGCGTTGGCCATGCTGCCATCGTTCTCATTTTCCTCCTCATCGCGAGAGTCTTCCTTTTTCACAACCTTGTTATCACTCTGCAAATTAAGACTGATTAAAACAAATAGAAGGCCTCATAAAAGAGGATTTGCTTGACACCACTTACCTTCCTTTTCTCAACTTCGTTGTCTTCTCTTGATTTCTTGGCTGCTGGCTCATTGCCATCTTCATGTTTCTCCTTTAACTCTCTCTTTTCAGGCTCCTTCTCTGCCTCCTTCTTTATTTTCTTCTCCTTAACCTTCTTTTCATCCTTTGTGGTCGTGGTGGCAAGGGCTTTGTATATGCGGTAACCAAAATCTCTCTGCAGCATCTCATTGAACAACTCAGCAAACAGCGAAACCTGGAGGACAAGTGTTGCAGTTTAACCATAGACAAAGATGGTCTTTCTTAAGAGGCCCTTTGGCCGACATATCAAATATTCCAATCATAAACCATTTAGGGTTGCAACAACAAATTGAAAAAAAATTGATTGAAATTGATGATTATATGCGTTGGCAACAAATAAGCTCATCGATTCGTTGTGTGGTGCGATTTATGAATCACTCGCGGCGCTAATGACACTAATGACATCACGCATGTATGAATATTATTACTTCCAACCACTCAAATTTTTCCGTGGCATCAGACCTTTCTACACATATGTGGATTTTAAGTCATTTACCCCCTGAATTTGAAGGCGGACATTGTTGCATCAAACATGGAACGAACCCAGGTCTTAGTCCCATAGGATCTTTGTAGGCTCACTCATCCTTTGACTTGTATATAACAGCTAAAATGAGATTGTGCTCCAGCGTATAATAATTATCTCCTCCCTTGTAAATTAGTCATTGCGACTGTGTGGTCAGTAATTTCCTCGTGAAAAAAAATAATTGAGTGCGGTGACAGGGCTACTGATGCGGGCAATTGTGTACAAAGTAAGTTCCAGCAGTGTTTGTGGCACAAAGTGGCCAGCCATTTCATGTGATGGAGACAAGATTTTTTTTCATTTTTGGATTGCCCAAATGTTTTGTCCTCTCACGTCTCCTTCCACATTAAGGCTGCAAGATTTTAAGAAAAAGCCCAATTGCAATTTATCAGACCAGTATTGCAATTTCGCATCATATGGCATTTTATGAGTAATACTTTGAATATGACAAGATTGCAGCTTTTTTTATTTTAAAAGATTTTGAAGAACATGAACCCATCGGGTCATTTTTCGAATATTCAATGTTACTAGGACTTGCAGTGATCATTTCAGTTCCTTTCAATAGACAAAAACGGTCCAGATTCTCAAACGGTTCGAAAAAAAGCATAAAATTTACTTTGGATACGCCTTGAATTGATATTTTATGAGAATTTTACCGAGGTTAAATTTAATTAAACAGCGCCCTCTTCTGGGGAGCTTTGCTAGGGGTTGCTGCATATAAATCCGTGGGGAAAAAACTGAGGCGACGTCGCATCGGAATGTCGATTAGGTTTCAGTTAATTGTGCAGCCCTATTACAAATAGTCTTACACATTCTCATCATCCAGATCCTCCTCCTCCTCCATTTCGTTACTCAGTTCATCAGTCAGAAACCAGTTTGTCCCCCTTTTACCAAGCAATCAGGTTCAATATCCTCATCGGAATACAGTGGGACCTCGGTTATCGCAGTTATTGGGGACCAAAACTACCCGTGATAAGTGACAATCCGCAAAGTAGCGACGCACCTTGAAAAAAAAAAAAGAAAAAAAAATTCTCTCTTTTTTTACATTTTTTTTATTATTATTATTTTTTAGACCAGGTTGATGGGGACCAAAACCACCCGAAAATCTGCGAACCTCAAAAATGCTTAAAAAAATGTTTAAAAAAAAAAATATTTTATTTTATTATTATTTTTTAGACCAGCGAAGCTCTGAACCCGCGAACGTAAAACCACGAAGTAGCGACGCCCCTTCAAAAATGCTTAAAAAAAAAAAAAAAATAATAATAATTTTTTTAAATTACTGTATTTTCCGCACTATAGGGCGCACCGGGATATAGGGCGCACCCCCAAAAAATAGTTTTTGGTCCTATATCTTCCATAGATAAGGCGCACCGGATTATAAGGTGCTACAATGGGAACGTCGACAAAACAGTCAGATGATTCAGTCAAACTGATTACCCCCTTAAC
Organism: Urocampus carinirostris; assembly: GCF_059441175.1. Lineage (NCBI taxonomy): Eukaryota > Metazoa > Chordata > Actinopteri > Syngnathiformes > Syngnathidae > Urocampus > Urocampus carinirostris. The sequence continues at coordinate 8,288,464 of NC_142361.1, forward strand.
ATTCCCAAAGCTTGCAAAGAAGCAAATACGTGTCGTAGACACGTGCGGATGCGATGTCCGTATGATGTCACTCAAATGCATCATTTATAATATCATTCGGAAGGTTAAAGTCTTGGGATTCAAGAAATGCCAACCATTCCTTAGTTTCTATTTTCTTTATCGCTCGCAACTATACTGTGCATATGACAATAAACACTTGGAATTGAGTTTAATTCACTCAACTCATCACAGCAACATCAAGATCGTTCTAAAACAAGTTGACGGGAAAATATAAAGCCGCATAGCTCACCTAAGTTCTCACGTTCAATAATGATACGCAATCATGGTCTTCTTACAACCGTGAGTGTAGTAAATCCAGGAGAGTAAAATGTTTACAAATACAGACTAATGAAACATGTTTCTTTATGGCGTAGTTTAGCAAGCTTGCTAATCAGTCATGTTTTTCGGCCAATTGCAGGGTTTGTTTTGGCCCTCTAGCCAATCCGAGGCTCCGAATAACTTCAGCCAATAGCCATCGATTTGACTGATGATTGACACATTGGTTAGCCAATGAAACGCCGGTATGTAAATCCCAGCATACACCGCGGACTACTCCACGTTCGGGGGAAAATCGAGTCGGCGGCTGTTGCGTAAGTTGCGAGAACTTGTGATTTAATATTGAGCCATATATAAGGCGCACTGTATTATAAGGCGCATGGTCAGCTTTTGAAAAAAATTAAGACTTTTAGGTGCGCCTTATAGTGCGGAAAATACGGTATTTTATTATTATTTTTAGACCTGCGAAGCTCTGAACCCGCGAACGTGAAACCACGAACTAGCGACGCCCCTTCAAAAAAAAAAATATATATATAAAAAAAAAAATTTATTATCATTATTTTTTAGGCCCGCGAAGCTCTGAATCCGCAATGTCGAGGCGTGAAATCCCACTGTAGTCCATAGTGTCAGAGGGAAAACAATCCTCCGGTTCAGATTTCCCCTCCTTATCAGCTGATTATTTCCTTAGCATCCTGCCCAAGTCGGTAGGTAATGGTCAAAGAGGTCACGATCGACTGACTCAAACAGATGACCAATAGTTTAGAGTTAAACTATTCAAATAGTTAACTATATAATAGTAGTTAATAGTTATCAAATAGTTCAAATAATTGAGAGTCGAACCAATTTTTATTCAATTGTTTATCTTTCCAGCGGGAATCATGTTTTCCCCAGACCAATAAATCAGTTGTTTACATTAGAAGCAGCGCAGGGTGAACTTGTCCACGAGTGCTTTGGCTGAGCCAAGAGGCACACACACCCGACTCAAGTTCACGACACTTGATTTTGCAACAACAGGGTAGAAAGCACGTCAAGTCTTTTGCATTGATTTGCAGAAGTTTCTGCAGAGCAATGCAAAATAAATTTAGCGTGCGAGATGCACCACGGTGTGCAATACCTGCGTCATGGGGGCTACAGTCAGGGCTTTGCAGGAAAAATTGTTACATTTACTATTATTATTATTATTATATTTGGACTTTGGCGCCACTGAACCCATTTTTTTTTACATTAGATTTTTTACGCCTTTTTTGCGCCGATCCGTTTTCAAAGCTGTTACGGGACACTCAAGACATTAGGAAGCAGGAAAGGGGGCAGGAGGCATGGAGAGAGATTTTATGCTCACCTTTGTATTTTTTGTTCGTGTAGTGTGAAAATGGAAGAAAAGGTCTGTTTCAAATAGTCGAAACACTAACATAAACCCCTAAAAGCATTTTTTTTAAAAAAGAGTATTCGAGTGCATTCAAGATATGCATGTACTTGAAGAATGAACTGCCTGAGGCTTTGATCATGACTAAGCTAGTATATGGCGACAGAGAAAAAGCATCTAATTTCTGACGGCAACTTCAAATAGCAAAAACGCACCTCAAAAGAAGTCTCCTTATTGTCTTCTAGCCTGTAGTCCAACAGCACACTGAGAGACATCACACTGCAGTCAAACTTTCCATTCTTGGCAGCCCAGTTTGGGTGAACGAGAATGGTGGGCTCATCTGGTAGAATGTAGCGTCTTTCTCTGCGCTGACGCTCAAGCTCTTCTTGCTTCTTCTTCTCCTCTTCCTAGCAAAGAGCGCGCGCTTCATCATTTTCAACTTCTTATGAGTTAGTAAAGGTAACTTTCAAGCGCTGCTTACACTTTACCTCTTTGTCCTCCTCATTGCGGCATGGCTCCTCTTCCTCGGGAAGTTTGATTTCTGGCTTCTCAGGTTCCTTGGACTCTTCCAGCTGCTCCTCTACTTTCAGTTGCTTTGTCAGCCTGGCAATCAGCTGCGACTTTAAGCCTTTGGAGCTCAGAGCACGACAGTCTAGCTCTTTCCGCAGGTCGTTCACCTGAGTTGGGGGGGGTTGTAGTTCATCAAGTCATTAGTTAACAAAGAGGCATAATACACTAAAGACATGTTGCTGCCATTAAGCAAAAATCTGTAACATAAAGGTGAGGCAATGTATCAGTCCACCTATCACAGCAGTCACAGAAACAACACTGCCAAATGAAGTGAAACTGGATTTCAGTTAAGCAAAGCTCAAATTGAATCAGACCATGGTCCAGTTGGAGGTCTGACACAGAGTGTAGCCTGCTACGAAAAACGATTTAATCAGGTATTCGTTTGCCTTCATGTCCCCAATGTTAGTTTAAGAATCTCCCTAGTATACACACATGCACATTCTTGCGTAATGTAAAATGCTCTTACCACTAATACAGAAACCAACTCCATGGCTTTTTATTTGTAGAACTCAAATATCAAAATTACTGTTGACCCTTGTGTAGAAAATAACTCATTTTGTGGGAGCAATCCAAAATGGATCAAATTTAAGGTCCCTTTTGGGAGTTGTACATAATTAAATGAATAGCACCAGTACACAATAACGTTCATGTGTAAAAAGAATAACCCTGATGTAATCGCAAAAATATGAAGATTAAAAGATCAGTGATAAACTTACTAACTAACCTTCATTGATTTCGGATCAAGTTTGGTCCAGTGAGTAGGGATGCAGACGTCCTTCGATTGGTCTCCATCTTTTTCTTCGTCCTCCTTCAGGAAGTTGTCGAGTCAGAAACACAGCAAGGAAAGAAGTGAGAAAAGAAAAAAAGTCAGAACATCGCTTGTGCTTCTCATAAACTTCTAGGTTGATCCGTGCAAGATCACAAATGTTTTTTAAAAAAAAAACACAAAACGGAAATATAAAACTCTAGTGAGCTTGACTGTGCTTTAGTCCACTGCTACTGAGGGGTACACAGGAAAGCCCTCTAGCGCTTTCATAACCAGCTGCCAATCAATCAATCTGTGGAACACAAAAAATAAGGTAAAAAAATCAAAGAGGTGTATCTGACCTCTCAAGAGATCTGGTCTCTACACAGCGAGGGTGGCCCTACAGTCTTAGCCAATTATGGAAAATTTAAGGAACTACATGAGACATTCATTCAACTTCCTTCTAAGTCTACATGTAGTCCAAAATTAAAAATATGGAAGCCAACAAGAAAAACAGACAAGGAACACTGGACTTGGGAGTGAAAGGTTCTCGTTTCCCAATATAATTGGTGTGAGAAATCATATGAAAAAAAGGACATTTCTACAACAAACACATCATCAGCATGCAACTGACTCCACAGATTCCAGCAATAATCCAGTTTTGCATGCGAGCATTAAAAAAAAAAAAATAGCACCGTTTGAAATTTAGAAAATCATCTCAAGGGAAGATTGTTGGCATTGTCAGCAAAGAGCGGAAACAAATGAAAACATTTCGACCCAGATTAGAAGCAAATTAGACAAGCTGGAGGCTGTCGTACCAGTTGCAAAAGGGGAGCGTACACAAACACAACAAGCTACTCTTACTGCTTCCAATGTGTGTGTCTGCTGAATGTGGGGAAAGGTGAGGGGTTTTGATGGCAGGATGGCAAGTAGGAGGAAGGGGACAGATGGAGGAGTAAACAGAGACGCCTAGGTGATGTTGGCTGGAGTAGTAAACTCCGAGTACATGTGTTTTTGGCATGTGACATGTTTTGTGTGTCTTATTTTTGAAATTCCTGTGCCTTCCTGTGAAAAGCGGAAATGAAAAGAGGGATTAGCGGTTCAGTGCCTGTTCTCCATCTGCCTCCTTTCGCTCGGCCGACAGCTTCTCAGCCAGCTGCTCCCGGAGTCGCCGCGATAGCGCCTCCCACTCTGAGCGGGTAGGAAGACAATGCCAAACATCCGGAAGAAACAAAACCACTGTCTCCACATGAGCGGGGACTGTCCGCCCTTTGTGTGTCTCCTCCGGCCGGTGATAGCGTATCTCTGCAAAACGATACCTGTCGCAAAGGAAGAGGGTGCATTGGAAAGAAACATTCTGGTCAGGGCAAAGCACAACAGGCAAGCCTGGCTAGGGAAACCTTTAGCTATTCCGGCCTCACGCCCCCCACCCCATGGGAGTCAAGTATTGATCTTAAAAGTCTCTCTGGGACTTTTCTTCCTTCCCTCACAATGAACCCAAAGATGGGCCCAGTCTGCTGTTTTCCAACGGTTGTCATGGTGATGGGACCCAGTCGACAAAATGACAGAGCCTACACATCCCCCTCTAAAAAATAAAAACAAAGTTCTGCCTTTTCACATACGATACATTTGAATGTGCAAACAAGAAAAAAATGAAAGGTAGGTACAATGAGTGAATACTGTTTAAACAGAACGGAGCAACAAGAAAACACAAAAGTGACAGCAGTGTCGTCTGGTCCATGCTACAGCTCCCAGCCAGTCTTGTGTTTGGTTTGTCACCACAAAGATGTGTGTGTCAAATTGGAGTTTGACAAAAAGAAAGCCGAGACAACAACGCAGAAAAGGGCAATAGTATATGTGATAGTGAATATGTGGTAAAGTAACAACATAAACATATTTAGAACATCTCAAGATTTGAATTTAAGAAGAACTGGCAAAAAAGGAGGAATGCTCTTACCACTGAGTGCAGAGACTAAGATCGATGCCTGTGAGTGCCTTGCAACAGCGTATTGCTGTCTTTATGAGGACAGATGGATCTTTCTCTGGCTCGGCGCCGTCTTGAGAGGGAGACCAGTGGCCACCGATGGCCATGGCCTCGTCTTTGCCTCGCATTCCCACCAAAAACTAGAGGCGAAAATATACAAAAGAGAAAGACAGTCAAGGAGGGAAAGTGACAGTCTAATAATCTTTTTTGTAAATGGTGACGATGTAATGGATATTGTTTGGGAAATTAATCGCTCATTTGGGAAATAATATTTTCTTTTATATGTACCTTGATGAGTCTTGCGGGATGCTGGAATGAGTCTCTGACTTCCTGGGAATCTTCTGCAAGGGCGCACGACTTATGATACAACTCCTCTAAACTTGGGTTAGCCAACAGCATCACCTGGTAATATCAAACATAACCTTTTGTTAATTGCTTGCAAAGGAATAACATGGCTAATTTTTAAAATTAAACTGAAACGATGAACAACCAAGGATAAAGGCAGCCTGTTATTGATTAGCTGAGGTCAATTTCATTCATAGTAAACGCCCCAATTTTTTTATGTTAAGTTGGAAGGATTTGATTTGTCAATTTATTAGATGAGTTTTTAAAATTCTCATTATTTTAGAATTTTAAGTGGAACAATAGATCCAAAAGCGCTTATTCTCAGCCAATCAGAACGTGAGGACAACAACAGCAGGCGGCTGCTGATTTAGGTCAGTTATCTTTGTATGACGTGTGATCGGTGATGCCTCTACTTACAATTTGTTTTCGTTCTGGGAGTACCTTTAATCTTAAACATTTGGAAGAGTGTTGTGTATGAAAAACGGTTCGACGATGTGTCTGGGGCACTTGTAACGTTGGTCAGAGGTAGCCGGAACGATTGCTGAAATGAGGTTTGTCCATTTTCCACAGCTAAAAACTCATTAGTAGAAGTGTTTCAACTGGATAAAGGTGTTATGTCACACTCACGTTCAAATGAACATGATGATTGATGGGGACTGGAACAAAAATATGTTCTACTGTGCTTTAAAATAAATTGAAATTTATACATCTGTTGGGTAGGTTGTAACACAGCACACTTACAGCATGACCTATAGCTCCTCCCTGCCATGTTAATTTGGTATATTACCATGAAAAAGAACCTGAACACGCCCTAAAAAAATCCTGAATGGGTTTGTTCAGTCATAGGAAAAGAACTTCTAAAGATATCAGCGAAGAAAGCCTAAACAAAACTTTGCTCCTTTTGTAGCATTTGATGTGCAAACAAATAAAGAGTTAAGTGACATATATAAAACACATTAAGGTCAATTAGGAGCTGACAAATATGAATTAATTTAGATGTGAAGTTGGTAGGGGGCTAAAGACTTCCTCATAGTGATGTTACAACTGGATCTGGAGTCGCAAGTCATGCCCCGCACAAAGGGGCAGTGTTAAATGGAGCCTGTATTGAGGTCCATCTCGTTTTTACCTCATGTCACATGACCGAAGGCAGACGAGGCCCCGTTTTTAGCCCTCATTTGACTGACTCCCACATCGCGATTCGCGCTCAATAATTAGCTCCAAAAAACCCAGGAGTCCCCGACATGAGTCTTGGATTTTTGCTGCTTTACTTCGACTAAAGAATGAAACCACCCAAAAAGTGAAGGACTTCACCAGTTTGGGAGTATTTTGAACCGATATCTCTCAACAAGGTATAAACACACATGTATAATTAAGCACAGCTTAGGTCGGTCTCTCTCTCTCTCTCTCTCTCTCTCTCTCTCTCTCTCTCTCTCTCTCTCTCTCTCCACATACACACATACACACATACATACTTGTGTGTGTCACACAGAATATAATAATTATAATTCATTAAATAATGTATGTAGATACAATGTCATAGATTTTATTCCTCAGTAAAAATCAATTCAATGCACTATTTCCCCTACAAAGTGTGTCCCAGTTACACAAGCACAAGTTACTGAACATACAACTGACAATTATACGGACAACATTTAATGAACAAAACGTCCATTATTTTGTGCACATATTTACTGGTTTGTTGTCTCTTAACCACATAACATCTGTTTTATCAAATGACCAGCAGATGTCAACATTGCTAAATGAGCTTTTAAATGAGGCCTCGATTGATTAGGCTTTCGGCAAAGCAATTAGCCCAAAGACTCGATACGTTCACGGGGCTTTATCTTGCCATCACTACTCATATATCGCCAACATTATAAGGTTTTTAGCGTCTTTGGATACCTTGATGCCATGAATATAACCATGAATAATAATTGAGACCGTTTTCTACAGTCTTGAGAGAAGTTCGCATAATAAGGAAGAAATGTTACGGCTATGCTAACAGGAATAGCGACCTAAGAGTCGGACGCCGTAGTTGCTCAGCATGTGATACACGGATAACTTAAAACTCTCCGTCGGATCTTTTTGTTGTGTTGTATGCACATGTAAACAAAACATTTTATTTTAATTAAACTTAAGTTCAGCCAAGGGAGATTTTGAATGGAAGAAAAACCCACCTTGGCACTGTATGAATGGTTAGCATCGGGCGGATCCAGCACAGCTGTATTTTTCGCAAAAGGATCCACCTCTTTGTGCAATATGTGGAAGTTACAAGCGTTGCCAAACTGAAAAGGTCGCGTCAGAGGGAAACCGTCCACCCAGGTGAAAGAGGCACCAAAGAAGTCACTGGGAATATAAAGATTCTGATAGCGTCGCCTCAACTCCATCATGTCACAGCTTGAACTGAGGGGAGGGGGAAAAACAAAAAGGCTTACAATTTTTTACAGAATTTAAAAATCCCCATGCTTTGATCTGGCACAATGATGATTGACTTACGTGTCCAAACTGAACTTGGAGAATTGCACTGTGTAACGAGGGACGACCCTGCGAGGACGCCGGGGAGAACGGTCTCTTCTCGGGGAGCGCTCTCGGGAACGTTTGCGCAGAGGTGAGCGCTCTCTCGATCGCCTGCGCTCGCGCTCTCTATCCCGGCTGAAGAGGTGACAGGACAAGATGCTTAAAAAAAATTGACATAAAGGCAACCTAAAACCAATCCAAAAAAACCCTGCAAACCTTAAAGTTTTTCATTTGGCAGCTGTGCATATGCACTTAAAAACAAAAAAAAATGAAAAAAATTCCGGACTTTAAGGCGCACTAAAAAACCCAAATTGAGCCGATATTTGAAAGTGTGCCTTATATACCAGAAAGTATGGTGGATAAAATTGGAAATACATGCAGTTTTTATCCGTGTGCAATATTCCACGAGGTTATACGCTATACCACCATATTGGTGCAGTGATTGCCTTCAATGTTTTTCAATTGATCCAAGGGAATTGAACCTGGGTCGCAAAACTTAACCACTGGACCTGATACAGTTCACATACGGAAAGGTATTTGATTTTCAGCACGTTTTCACACTAATTCTACAGACGCTCCCTAACTTACGACCATTCGACTTACGAAAAACTGTAGATATTTTTTTTACTTCGACATTTTTATTATTTATCTCTCGCATCCATTCTATATGGTTGGTGTAAAGGGTAAAGAAGAGACAAGCTGTTTCTTTTGAAATGAAAGTGGAATATGGAATCTTATTGATGTTGAGAAAATGGTCTGAATGCTTTTTTTCTGCCACTTTTTTTTACCATGGAGGACCTCTTGAAGCGCATCTCCCAAAAGGTAGGTAAGTTAAACCTCACTTTCTTTGTAGAGCATATTATTTCATGAAATGTTCATTTTTTTAGTACAGAACAACACATGTTACTTATACAAGCCTCAACATAACTTGTATAAACCTTAAGCATACAAAAAAAAGCACTTAAGCAAATTACAAACAAATTCAACTTACAAACGATCGTCTAGAACCTATCCCGTTAGTAAGTAGGGCAGCGTCTGTACACACGTTGCCAAAAACTAATGTTAAAGTCACCCTGAAAGATATAAATGCAAAGTCTGACCCATGATCAGATAAGCCAGAGTTGATTCCCCTGTTATGCTTTTGTGCGTTTATTTTGTAATTTCAGGATAAATTTTTCCCCCCTTCTCCATTTTGATTCCTGATGCATACAATTAGATAGCAGACATTTTTGACTGACCCAGCATTGCACCAATACATATCATTATCGTATAAAATACACCAACAGTTATACGTGAATCAATACCATAGCTCTTGTAATTCTACGTTCCTTTTATATAAAATATGACAAAAGACTATTTTGGGGGCCTTATAATCTGGTGCGCCTTTAGGTGTGGACATTTTTTTCCCCTTATATTTTTTTTCATTTTCTCAACCTGTTTACATGAATCAAATCACGTAAAAGCGATTGGTTTATAGTGGGAAGTTATATGCTGTCACTATGAAGTAAAGTGCCGTAATGTTAAAAAGCTCATATAACCTGCGATCCTCTTTGCTGCGGAGAATGAGCTCAGGGGGGCGATCGTTGCGAGGAGCAAAGCGCGGAGGAGGCTCAATCCGTCTCACTGGCTGCGATTGTTGCAGGAGTCGCACGGGGGGCTGAAGAAGACCCCCTGAAAATAAATCTAGAGAACAATGTCATACGGTTTTGGCAACTTTGCCACACACAGTTGTTTCCTTCTTATCCAGAAGGTCAATCTGCAATAGAGGACATTACCTTTGGGGGGCGGCTGCGGCAGGAGAGGCTGGGGCGGGTTTTGTAGAAGGGGGCCTAGCGAGGCGGCGGACAGTTGAGCCTGAAGTAGGGAAGGAGGGGGCGCTGGTGGTGGAACACTGAATGTAGTTGGAGGTGGCAGCGATTGAAGGATGGGAGGAGCCTTCATCATGTTGGGAGGCGGAGCATGACTCTTTAAGCGAAAAATATGGTAATGTACTGTGAATTTTCGAAAATAAATCTTCACGAATGAAACCTGATTTTCCATCTTAAGGGGTTGGGATTGCACTGGATTTGAAAGCTAAACTTATGCTACATGACAATAAGAACTCATCTCCCTTCCAAAGTACCGGTCAGGCACGAGAGCCCATTCCACTTTTTGGGCACAGAAAGGGTCTGACTGATCCAGTCAAACCACCTCCTGTGAGAGTCTACGGCAGTCGCCACTAGGTACAGAGTGGCATAGTCTTTTGATTGGGAGATGACAATGGGGTTTACGCCCCTGCCTTTCATTTGGACTTAATTTAAGTGCCAAAACAATAGCTTGATATTTGAACACAGCTATTATTGCCTGGTCAAGTGACGTGGTTTTGGCATTTATTATACATTCTGTGAGAAGATAAAATCAAGCAACAGCTTGAGGTAATCAACCTGCAATTGTTACGGCCCCTTACTCTTATGCGGGACCGCTTGCTTCAATACGCTTCTCATCTCATTAGCTGTACCGCTTATCCTCATTAGGGTCGCGAGGGGGGGGGCTGGCTGGAGCCCATCCCAGCCATCTCCGGGCAGTGGGCAGGGGACACCCTGAACTGGTTGCCAGCCAATCGCAGGGCACACAGGGACAGACAACTCATTCGCTCATTCACACCTAGGGACAATTTGGACCGGCCAATTCACCTGAAATGCATGTTTTTGGAACGTGGGAGGAAACCGGAGTGCCCGGAGGAAACCCACGCAAGCACGGGGAGAACATACAAACTCCGCACAGGAAGTCTGGAGCTGAATTTGAACCCAAGACAGGTTCCCATGACATGAACTGTGCCGCATAAGCGCTAACCACTGCGCCGCCGTGCTGCCCTCAATACACTTCTTTCCTCCACTAAATAAATTAGGATATTCAATCTTGTCAACTGCAAAAAGGCTAAAGTATTAACCAACAACAAAAACATATTACACATTGGTCATTTGCATTCAATGGTGAGATGTAAAAAAAAAAAAAAAGAAAAATGACCAGGCCCACTTCTAGTTGGGTGCCTGTTGTGAAAAAACAAAGACAGTCTTGGTTCTGTGGCGAACCGAGTCTCCACTATCAAACAAAAAATAATTAGAGGAGAAAACTGGCTCAAAAAATACTGTTGAAAAGGGAGCTATAATAATGACAGGAGTTATAAATGAAAGCAAATTTCAATAAAACAAAAATATGACAGGGTTTGATTTAAGGACTATGTGGTTACATTTTGTCTTCCATCCGATGCAGGGTGAATGTCGGCGTAGCGCAGTTGAATCCCTGGCTCATTGTAAAGGGCACCCAGCTGTGGTGAAGCTTGAGGCAAAGGCTGAGGCTGCTGATGCTGTTTAAGATGGATTGAGAACAACTGTCAATCAGCAACAAACAGGGATTTAACATCAAGAGAAAAGGCCTAAAAACACATTACAACCGATTAAGTAAACAAATCCATTGATGATGTCTTAGATTAACAGACTGAAATTAAACCCTTTTCGGTTTCGAACAAGCACCTACATTTGTAAATGTCAAAATGCACTAACCGACTGATTAGCGAGCTGAGGTAAAGTCTGGATGCGCTGAGCGTTCCACTTGAAGGGCAGGTTAGCATTATACACTGCCTCCACCAACACCCTGTCTCCCACTTGAGGTGTCTTCCCTTTTACAGCACTGAAAGAGGAAAACTAATGAACATTCAGTACATAAACGTTCTCTTTCTTCTTCATTTGTAATGAACACCAAAAAGCAAAATGACCATTCTTTCATTTGAACAACTGTTAGCCACGGCATCTGCCCAACTGCGTATGCTCTCATTAACCTCAGTTGAAAGAAGACATCTTCGTCCACAAAGCCGAACGTATCGTGCAGTTTGTTGACGACACCTGTGAAGACACGCTGTTTCTGTGGCTGCTGCTGGTGACTAGAGCGTGGCGTCGGGTAGGAAACTGTGATTTGGGCTGTCTGTTGGGGGTTGGAGAGGCTAAGGCTTGTGGGCAAAGCCACTGGTGGCTAAATGGTGGTAAGCAGAAGCATTTGGGAATGTCTCATTACTTCAGACATTATATAAACGATTTATTTAGTGTGGAAGATTACAACAAATTACCTGTGATAGCAGTGAAGGTTGAGCCTGTGGAAGCTGAGAAAAGAACCAAAAACCTGGATGAGTATAACAATCATGGGGGTTTAGCCGACAGATAATTAGCTACCAATAAGGGTATGGATCTTTAGATACCTCATGATTCGATTATTGTTAAATGATAATTGAAGATTTTTTAAGGAATGCACAATAATCTGACTGATAATGACCAAATCTAACAAAAAACATAATTGGTCACTTGAAAGATTTTAAGCATTTCCCTTCTTTAACATTTAGATTTTCTTAATGATTATAAAGTCTCACAACCTGCATCTCCTCTGCATTCTCTGAATTGTGAAAGAGGCAATGCACACTCTTCCTTTATGTTGCTGAGCATTGCTTTTATTTTTTTCAGGGAATATTCTTTTGACGCAAGTATGTACTTGATTGCTGATAGAATTATGATTGACAGCTGCCCAAGATGTAGTTGCATATTTTGCTAGTTTGTATTCCATGGAAATTAACCACTGCCCCAAAATTGTTAATATTCAGACAAGATAAATTGATTAAGTAATTGATGATCAATTGACTGAAAGTCAAGATGTAGTCTCTCCAACACTGCTTGTCCTAAACTTGTTTGAAAGAGCTGCATATTGTGGTTGTAATTATAAACAAAAATAAAAGGCACACAAAAGTTAATTTTGTGGGTGATATTTTTTAAGAACAGTGTGTAGTTGAATCTAAATGAGACACAGTCCATCAAGAAATTGGTTATAGGTTACGGCTTCCTCCACGTTTTGTTGTCACAGCCTACAAACCAAAAAAAGAAAGGAAAAAACGTGTTTGACCTGATGAGGCACACTGTACAGAGGCTGCTGCGGCGGTTGTTGTAGGGGAGGTTGCTGCTGCTGCTGCTGTTGTTGTTGATACTGCTGGAGGGCCGAATTGATCTGTGACTAAACACAAGCGCATAGCCGATAAGAAACGTATAAGCATATGGATCCATATCTGCTGACTGTTCACTGCGAATTGACAGACCTGCTGCAAGGCGGCTGCAGCAGCGGCGGCGGCTGCCGCTGCCTGCTGCTGCAAGGCGGCTGTTTGCTGAGACAACTGATAGTTGGCAGCAGATTGGTTGCTGAGGGAGGCAGCAGCCAAGGCCGACTGCTGGGAATAAACAGCAGGAGACGCACCCAGAAGGGAAGGCTGCTGCACACCAAGTGCTATTGGAAAGGCAAAATAAGAATTTAATTTCACACAAGCTTTTGGCAGAAAATATTTCATTCCGTTTTATTTTTCCATTTGCATCATTCAGTCATTGCTGAAGAACATAATACTGAACTTGGTGAAAATGAATTTTAATAGTAAGGGATTACATTTATAACAACAAATGGTTTGTCATTAGAGATAACTGAAATGAAATTTGGGGTCCGAAACAAAAAATATAAAAACGCATAGATTTCCTCATAACGTCAGAACTTAAACTGAGTTGTATTTTGTTTTACAACTCAAATGTAATTTACTCATGAGTGTATAGTTACGCATAGTTACTTTGTGTGCACTGGTTTAAAAATATTCAGGATCTTTTAGAAAAATATTCCATATTGTCAGAACCTTTGCATTTTCAACAAAATTACAGCATCTGAAAATTTGACTTTTCATTTATATGTATCCCTCCCAATCACTCAAGTGTGAAATGCAAAATTAATATCTTTGGTTTTAAGAAAAATTTGTCACGCCAACTCCGAGCCACCTTCAAACAGTGTAGATCAGAGGTGTCAAACAGGCGGCCGGATGAGACCCGTAAGACAGCGCTCAAAAGCGCAAGAGAAAAAAAGAGCTGAAGGTTGAAGTATGTCCACTTGATGTTGCCAAAGACAGGTGCTTCTCATAAAGACGCTGTATTTCTTTCTCTTTCACTGTCTCCCTCTCACCACCTGTCCTTTTTCGTTGTTCCTCTGTCTGTCTTTTTACCTTCTTTTGCTCCCTCTTCCCTTTAAAGTTCTCTTTTTCTCTCCCACGCTCTCTCACTTTCCCCTTCTCCGAGTCTTCTCTTTTCTCTCTTTATATTTCTTAGGTTCTCTCTCTTTGCTCCTCTCTCACTATCTCTTTTGTTTCTCACGTTCTCTCCCTCTCTCTTGCTCTCTCTCTTTCTCCCTTTATTTCTTTCTCCCACCACCCCTCCTTCTCTCCCTCTATTTTTCTTTCTCTCTAATCTACTAGTTCGGCCCCGAGAGAATGTTTGTTTTATCGTATATTTATTTGCATTGAGAAAGTGTCAGCACTGAATTACACAAACTGGGATGCATTTCCCGGAATGCTAGGCTCCTGACAAATTTCAATTTGTTTAAGTTTTTTGTGTAATTTAGGAATTTTTAATAGAATCCTCAGCACAATTGAAAATAATTCGCTATTTGCATTTTTTGTGGCGAATCAATCATTTTGACTGTCAGCTCACATGCAAAAAGTGTGATAACACCTGCTGCAAATCTTTGGTGGTGGGATTCGTACTTCGAATTGCACATGCTGGATTACTTCTCATTAGTCCCCCCCCCCATTTTAGAATGCAGTAAGCCAGAACAACTTTGGATATAAGAGCAACCAAATGTAGTTTATTGTACTCACAGTGCAGGCTAATGTCAAGAGACTGGGCTGTGTGGGATGTGTGGCCGGGTTGGGACACGGCAGCGGTGGCAGCAAATTGAGTCGCCCAGGGTGGATTTTTCTGTCCCCCGAATTGGGCCATGGCTCACCTTGACTGAACACGTGTACCCACTTGTCGGCTAGCTGCTTATACTTATGAAAGAGGGGAAAGGGAAGGGGAAAAAAAAGAGTTTCACACAATAAACAGACAAACAACAGCAACTACTATCATAACTAGTAACTACAGTATCGCCCGATTTGTTTATTTTGGAGGCAGTGTAGCTCACATTAGATGCATAATAAAAGAACAAAGTGCTGCACACTTCCCAATAAAAGCCTTAATGTGCAAATAGCTTGAGAACGCCCGTCAAAGGCAACTCCAAAATAAATACGCGATACATTAACACCATTACATTAACAAAAACATTAAAAGGATAGAGCGATTTAAAGACAGGCTTTGAAACGCTGCACTGCACCACGTGCTTCTTCAGTAACACGACAAATACGTAGTGGGTAGACTTCTACTGACCGATTTGGATTTATTTTGTTGTTTGATCAACCGCTTGCAAGTATTTTGCATATAATGTTCCTAGAATTGTTAGTTAAGTAGAAGGGACTGACACAGCATATGCCGAACTGCTTAGCCACTTCATATGGAAGATAGCTAAGACACCGTCTGAATTCAACAGTGATTATAATAGTAATCCATTAATGCAATATACTTAACCCCAGTCTCACGTTTAAACAACATTCAAAGGCTTGACTCACTATTGTTCAGAAAATAACGCCGCACAAGGAAGCGATTAGCGTTAGCTTCGTGGCCGGAGTAGCCTCGCGTATAATTTGTGATGGAGGCCTCGATTTACGACTTTTGACACCAAAAGCTCATCATTTGACAGTATTTCGAGGGAAACATAACACTCATACAATTGTGAAACTGGTTCAATAAATGAACCACCTCGACGTCGAACGAAGCGTAGAGATAGTAAATAGTGAGTTTGTTTGATTAAGACGAGCTCTACTTACCGCTGTCCACTGCACCCGGCCTTTTAGAATGTACAGTTGCGCATGCGCGAAATGAAGACTATTAATAAATAAAATACAGTACTGTACAGTACATGCATAAATAGAAACATAGTATTGCACTTTAATAAAACACTCTGTAGTGAAACATCAAATAGAAGTTAACTTTTTTCAAACGCGTTGCATCTAGTCAATGTTTATGTTATTGCACTACTTTTAATGTCACTCTTTTTACGATGCACTTTTGTAAATTGAGCCAATCTCTAAACACCACGTCTCAAATATTTTGCTTGTTTATACTGACAGTATTAAATAGTGTTTTCCCTCTTTGGTCTTTATTACATGTTTTCCTCGAAGCAACATACCTAACCTCGTGGCATACAACGTTTCACCACGTGGATATCAATGACAATTAAGACCATTTTATTTTGTTGCTACCATTGCAAGCTACCAGGGGGAGTAAGATTTTCGAGAAGGGTTGTTCAAACCTCACATTGTGTTTGCTGTTAAAAACGTCATATTGGAATATAATATTGTGAATGTGCTTAATTGCTGTTGAGATTGTCATGATTGTTTTCTGTTATTAGTGTCAATAAATTTGTTCAAACCAAAAAACATAGTATGCACAAGCACTCCAGAAAATTCATCGTAATTTATGTGATTCGCTCTCGACACTATTTCTTAATACTTCTTTCTGAACAAGCATGGTTCACATGGACTGTAAATTGGAATCTGGAACCCGTATACTTACAATTCAGCATTTTTGTTAAGGAGTGACTATTTAGTCACTGTTGAATTGACGTTTTATCAATGTATTCCTTTTTTTCCCACATACACTTAATGCATTTCTGATGACAATATGAAACCACAGAAAGACAGAAAGACTGCCGATTGAACAACAGGGCCAAAACTGAATATATTGTCATTTTTGTTTTGTTATAGTGGTATTGAGATGTTCCCCCAAAATCATGGGGAATACGCAGGGTTCTGGCCAAACTATGGGCAGATGCCCTCAACTTAGATGTCTGCCTTGTTTCAATATTTAAGCAACTGACAGACGATAACAACACATGACTGTTAAGTCTTTGTAAGTAATAAAATGAATTATTAGTTGCATTGTGCAATCTTAAAACCAGAAATTGATAACATGCTTCTAAATAGAGGAAGTATGTTAGAGGGGGAAACTTTACAATGGTTGAGTCAGAGCACTGGCTTTGAACTTTATTGTGATGTAATGGACACAACAGCTTATTACAATTGTTATTTCTGTTTTTGTGTGTGTACATTACTCATAAGATCCCAGTTGAAACACAATAAACATGTGTAGGCATTCTGTTTCACACTCATTTGCAAAATCTTCCCAAAAAACAATGTATTGTACACAGTGAAAATAAATATGACAACATTTGCAGCTATCACAGGTGCAATACCACAAAGTTAACCATTTTTGGATACAGTTTGTAAAAACAATTTCACAGCATGTTAGCTTCCTTTGCTTGTTGTGGTGATTTTTGTATAGCCTAAGGGAAAACTATCATGGCTATAAATAGCAGGCACAGATAAACACACAGCAGTGCTCAAAATTTCTCTCATTCTTTTTCTTCTATGTCAAGGAGAGATGATCAATTATTCGATACACATGTGCAATTAATCTTTTAATTTTCTTTCAATCTCTTCAAAAACCTTTGCATTGATTTCATCCACTTCATCTTCTACCTGCATGGAGATGAAAGACCATTAGTTTTGAAATGAATTTCACTTATAAATGTGGGTTCACGGTCATATTTTAGACATAATAACATAACTTAGCCATATATGTTTTTAAATTGTAATCACATTCAGTGGTACCCTCTTTATACAAGCAATTTTAAACACGAGAATTTTAGTATACAATTTTGATTTGCAACAAAAATCCTGCTTACATTTAAGCTCCACACGGGGATGCCGCGGTAGATGGACTTGAACCCTGAAACTCCACAATGTGGGGCCGCTATCCACCAAGCCCCTGTGCCACCCCATTTAAGGTAAGGTATTAACTTTAATATTAAGTGTATGGTGATTTTGTGTCATCAACAGTCTCTCAAAATATCAAACCTGCAAACCTACACAAATTGCTCCCCACATTAATGATTGAAAATCTTCCCTATTAAGTAATAAAAATACACAATGCAGCAGACTATGGAAAATACTAGGGCAATATTGCAATCTATGATGATGTTGACGTTTGGTACCAGTGACTGAGTGGACCTGGATTAAAGCTGAAATGGGAGTAACGAGTTCAGTCTTTTTAAATTTTTTTCCGTATAAAAATTGTTAAAGGGAACACAGAATATGAAATTATCAAAAACCGTGTAAATACAAGGAACATGTAGAAGTCTACAGCAGTGTTCTGGAACCTATGGCTCTTTTCATGAATATATATGACTCAGAAATAAAATTAACGTGTGCAACTATTAAATATATTAGTACCGTATTTTCACGACTATAAGGCGCACTGGGTTATAAGGCGCACCACCCAAAAATATTTTTGGGTCATATATTTTCCATACATAAGGCGGACTGGAATATAAGGCGCGACAGTGGGAACGTCAACTAAACAGATAGTTCAGTCAAACTGAGATGATTTGAGGAAATTTTAAATAGAGTTCCTATAACCACTGTCAACCGCCACAAATTCATTAGTCATCCCCCTGACTTTTTCGGCCCCTTGCAGGAATCCAACAACACAGTGAGCATGGCCAATACCCTTTCAGGACACATTGTTCTGGCTGAAAGACTAAACTACGAGGAAAGAACTCGCTACCTGTTTTTGATCCAAGCCAACGTAAGTACACCTGGCCCCCATTTTACGTGTAGCCGTTCTGAGTTATAAAATCAAATGCAAATGCTCTATTTGTCGATAACAATATGAAGCTTCTCAGACTAATGTCAACTTTGAACAACGGTTTTCATGGCAGTATGATTGATGATGATAAAGGAAAAATAGTCATCAACACGAGGAAGATACATGATGGGTAGTATTTGAGGAAAACATTCCATTTTAGCACACATTTAAAATGAGCAAAAGGGGGAAAAAGAGGTAGGTAGATACGCAGGTATAAGAAACAAAGGTAAATAAGTAAGTCGATAGGTAGATACATATATATGTAGATACTGTAAGTAGAGAGATAAGTATATACATGGATAGATATAGAATAGAATAGAATAGAATAGAATAGAATGTACCTTTATTGTCATTGTTACAAATGGGCTAACATATTGTGACAACGAAATTGGGCATGACACTCCAGTTTTACACATAGTGAGGGTATGAGCAAGAAGATAAAGGAACAGAGAAGATAATGTTATAAAACAAGGGGAATAAGGCTATAGTTATATATACATATACATATAAACATAGGTACTGTAGATACTTAGAAATGTAGATACGCAGGTAGGTAGGTAGACATACATAGGTGGGTAGATCTATACGTAGACAGATACGTAGTTGGATAAGCAGATAGGTAGATAGATACATAGATAGATATGTAGATGGATACGTAGGTACGTAGATGGATACATAGAAGGGTAGATAGATATGTAGATGCATAGATAGATATGTAGTCTGTCTATCTACTAATATAGACAGAATGATAGATGATACACATTATTCTACGCTATATTACCGTATTTTCAGGAATATAAGGCGCACCGGGCTATAAGGCGCACCCTCAAAAATGTTTTTTGTCCTATATTTTCCATTCATAAGACGCACTTGACTAAAAGGGGCTACATTAGGAACGTCAACAAAACAGTCAGATAGTTCAGTCAAACTTATTAACCTCTTAACATTCCGACGGCTCGCAAAGATGCAAATACATGTCTCAGACACGTACAAACACTGTGTTTGTACGATGTCACCAATAACACATTAGGAAAGTTAAACTCTGAGGATACAAGAAATGCCAACCATTTCTTAGTTTCTATTTTCTTTTTTGCTGGCAACTGTGTGGACAGCAAAGTAAGAATTTCTTTGTGCGGGGAAATGTGTTTTTTTACTATGCATATGAAAAGAAACACTTTGAATTTAATTTAATTGAATTTAAAAATAGTCTCATCACAGAAACATAAAGATCAGTCTGAAACAAGACACTGGGAAAATATAAAGCCGGGGTAGCTCACCAAAGTCGTCTTGCAGCCATCACATTCAACAATAATACGCAACCATGGTCCTCTTACATCCGTGAGTACAATAAATCCAACTATGTAAAATGTTTTCAAACGCCAAAACATGCAATAATGCCGACAAATAAAAGAAAAAATCAGCCGAGAAGTATCTGCATCGATAGACGTTGCTTGTTGCTAGCTGTCTCATTAGCCCCATAATTCCTGTTTAAAAATACAGACTACAGTAGTAAAAATGTTTTCTCCAGGCCGTAGAGCAACCAAATGTGTAACTCACACTTTTTCGGCCAATTGCAAGCTTTGTTTTGCCCTGCTTTAGCCTATGCGAGCCTGTAAATGCTGAAAAGGACCCGCCTCCTATACCTCCGAATAACTTTAGCCAATAGTGACCATTTCAAATGATGATTGACACATTGGTTAGGAAATGAAACGTCAGTATATATATCCCAGCATAAACCGCGGACTACTTCGCCTACGGGGGAAAATCTAGTCGGCGGCTGCTTGCATTAGTTGCGAGACCTTGCAACTCAATATTTATCCATATATAAGGCTCACTGTATTATAAGCCACATGCTCAGCTTTTGAAGAAAAAAAAAACCCTTTAAGGTGCGCCTTATAGTTCTGAAAATACGGTACATGTAGAGATGATTGCTGCACATGCAATGCCGAGACAATATTAATGCTTATAGAGTTTGGTCCAGTAAATATACATGACACAATTGTAACAACAGTTTAACAGTCAGGGTGTCATACCAAAAGACCCCCAAGGGGTGTAAATCTCTAATCCTTCATTTGGAAGCTCATTAAACAATCTATGTTCATTGTTGAGACACATTATTTTTTTCCTTGCCCTCATGTAAATTTTAGATCAGGGGATTGTGTAATAATAGTCTGTAGTTTGCAATAATCTGTGGTCTGTGCAGCCCCTTGAGACTCCTTGTGATTAAGGGCTATACAAATAAAAATGACTTGACTTGACTTAACCCAAAACAAACTTTTTACCCAAAAGCCCTAGCCAAACACCTAGAGCAATTTGATAGGGTGAGCGGTAGGATATCCTCACACTCTTTCTCCTCGCCCAGAGCCATTAAAAGTAAATACGTTAATATCCTTGTTTGCAGTATTTTGTGACATTTTTACAATAAAACTATGCTTGTGCCTTTTGAAACCACTATTTGGACAAAAATCCCAGTCAACTGTGGGAGGGAGAAAAATTTTAAGTGGTTTATTTATATATTGGACACAGGCTCTGGCATTATTATTATTATCATCATTATTATTATTAGTTCATAGATTTGATCAAATCTTCAGACGTCACACAGTTAAATAAAATGTGCAGAAGAATTAGCTTTTGTCTGGAGAGCTGGTTTGGCGGTTTTGTTGAATTTTGTCTTAAAATATACGGTGTGGCTCTCATAAAAATAAAACTTTTTTTTGCTTTTATAGCTCTTTGGGTCAAAAAGGTTTCCGACTCCTGGTCTACAGGTTTCACTGTCACTCTTCCATGCAAACACCTCTGCTCTTCCTCCACACCAAACTCAAAACTTCGATAAGGTAAGTGCTCATAATAAACTAAAATTTTGTTTTGTTAATATCATCTTATTTATTTTAAAAATGTATATTAACATGTTTATTATTTGAATGGGTTTTTAAGATGTAGATTATAGCTTTTTTGTCTCCACTTTGATGCTTTTGGGAGGTCGTGAAAAGGCCAATTTTTTTTAATAATCCCAGATCACAAAAATTCCCTTGTTACACGAGCAATTCAAGCTATGAGCAAGATCCTGGAACGAACTAAGCTCACATGAAGAGGTACCACTCTATTGGGAAAAGCAATTGTAATGTAATGTTTGGACAGTTACCTGCTCTACTGCCTTGACTTCAGGAATGTAGAACTGCATCATATTCTGAATGCCGCCCTTCAGGGTGACTGTGGAGCTTGGGCATCCCGTGCAGGAGCCCACTAGCTTTAGCTGCACCGTGCCGTCCACAAAGCCCTTGAAGACCACGTCGCCACCATCCTCCTGAACGGTCGGTCTGCGTTGATACGACGACAAATACCCATTCCTTAGCCAAGGATTTACAGTAGCAACATTTCCCATATCAAAGGAATATTCTGGCGGACCACCAGGGTTTAGTTGGACCTGCCAGAGTCTCATAAAAATGTAGTAATATTTTGAAATATTTCTAAATATTTCTAAATGAGAAGTTAATAAAAATAACTTTTGCATGATATAAATGATCGCAAGTGCCATGGTGTGTATTTGTGCTATGTATCTGTCAGTCAGAACGAATCTTGGTCAGTCAGCCCCTCCCCCCGGCTAAAATATGCACGCTTACTGACTCGGTTGTCTTGGTGGTGTTGTTTGTAATGGACCGCCTGCACTGCTAGTAGTCGGCT
Organism: Urocampus carinirostris; assembly: GCF_059441175.1. Taxonomy (NCBI): domain Eukaryota; kingdom Metazoa; phylum Chordata; class Actinopteri; order Syngnathiformes; family Syngnathidae; genus Urocampus; species Urocampus carinirostris. The sequence goes on from NC_142361.1 coordinate 8,310,609, forward strand.
GGGTAAAATGTGACATTGACAACCGTCACGTTTTTCCCCAAGTTTGACATTTTTTAACTCTCGGCGACCACAGAGGTTCACGCAGAAAACCTGCCCAACACCTCGTCGCATTTTCAGCGTTTTCAACAAAGCGTAAAATCGCGGCGCTGCCATTGCAAGAAATTAGAAAAATTTGTCCGAAGCAGGATATCCCTTTGGTGGACACAGGCCTCAATTCTAACTATACATGCCAACCTTTTGTTATTGAAAAGAAGTAGAATTTATTGCACACACTATTTTTACGCGCAAAACACAATCCATCTCCAGGATATATATATATATATATATATATATATATATATATATATATATATATATATGTTTAAAAGGAAAAGGGCAAACTTCTACCAAAACGGAAATCGAATGCAATTGTTAAGACTTACTCTTCATTCAAAATATAGCAGCCGTAAACTAAAATAAGCGTCCCGAGTCAAGATTTTTTTTTTTCAATTTGAAAAAGTGGCAGATTTTCAGTCTGCATTTGTAAGGGGCGAAAGGCGGTAGTCGAACGCATGAACCGGTAATGTCGGCAGGTATGTGTAGCTCATAAATTGCACGTTACAATATAACCACCTGTAAACCAACGAAGAAGAATAAGCAAATTATCATAGCAGCAATCACGAACACAGCAGTACTGATATTCAGTATTTTAATTTACCAAATCATCCATATAAGTATTACTTTTATTTAAATTTACAACTTGTATCAGTGACTTGGTCTGTTTACTTAACGATACAAAAGTACAGCATCAGTTTCAGAACAGCCAGAGGTGGGTAGAATAGCCAAATGTTTTACTCAGGTAATACTTGTAAATCAGAAATTCTTACTTGAGTAAAATAAAAAAAGTACTTGGTGAAAAAATTAGTCAAGTACTGAGTAACTGTAGCATTGTCGTATTTATTGATTTTTTTTTAAAACAACCAATCAGATCATTAAATTATCAAAGTCAATCCAATGAACAAGGCATACATTTAATTTAAAAGTAAATTAAACCAATTAACTTAAATTCAAGTGTTTTAATAAACAATAAAATGAAAATCATTTAATCAAATAAATAAATTAAGCACATGTAGCACCAAGTAACACATTTGAAGCCCCAATACTTAACAGGCTTTGCAAGCAGAACAACAAACTAGCCAATGAACTTAAATGAAGGAGACATCGGATATTGTAGCTGGTATTTCGCACTCTTTTTACGGGTAACATGCTTTTGATGAGGCCGGGGATGCGTCTCCTCTTCTGTGTTTTCAAAGTCGACATTTTCAATCTGTTTTATCCGTAAACAATCCCTCCCTCTGAAGTTGAATATGGTTACATGACGATGCTGCTACGTTTGATTGGTTAAACATGGTAGAGCAAGGCGGAGTTCTGCGTCAAAATAAATGGTCTTTAGCGGAGACAGACTGAGGCGTACTTACATGGAGGGGATGTATTAAGTATTGAAGTAACTACTTCAATATTGCCTAATGTAGCGGAGTAAAAGTACATTTTTTTCTTCACAAATTTACTCAAGTAAAAGTATTGGGATTTAAAAATACTCCTTGAAGTACAAAATGTCCAGAAACTTACTCAAGTAAATGGAACGGAGTAAATGTACTCCGTTACCACCCACCTCTAAGAACAACACTAGTTATTTCTTTATTCTTACCCCTGTCTCATTTACCATGCTTTGTGTCTGTGACTTGTTTGCTCTCTCATTGCCTTTCATAACTAATGTATTATTGATTCAACAATTTACAAGGGCACACGGTAATCATAAATCTAGCTTCTAGAAAGTACACTATATCATTTAAATTAAAAATACAAGATTTTCTCCCGGGGAGAATTTACATGGACTCCCCTAAACTCACAAAATTTGATGTCAAACGCTGCAGTGTACTTATCTGAGCTCAATACCTGATTCTGGTGTCAAGAAGCTCCTTAATCATCAACACAACTTCGTCATCGTCTTCAGAGACACCTACAAAGAATAGAATCAAAATCTGAATTATTTCAATGGATAGCTCCTCATCTACGTTTTTGTCTTATGCCTACTACTTTCTACTGGTACATCTCCTGTAGTGATGGGGTCACCGCTCTCAAAGAATTTAGCCATGGCCTCGAGGGCATTTCGTTTGATGTCCGTCCACTCCAAGTCCTCATCTATCTGTTTAGAACAAACCAGGTATATTGATCACATCAAATCACAATGAATTTGTATAACATTTTTCATACACCGAAATGCAACTCAAAGTGCTGCATAAAAATATTAAAGGTTGGCAGCATTGTTTGAGGTGTCTATAAAAAGGTGGAGTAAAATATTTTCTCTACTAAGTATGTGTTAACAATGCCCAACTGATTTCAAAGAGCCTTTAGGATTGTTTTTCCACCGCACCTATCTGATTTTATCTTACTTTTACCATCGGTGTTCTGGCCGTGGAACGCATTACACTGGAGGGACGGACGGGGTGAGTGATTTTATGCATGTGCTCTTGTTTTTTTTTGTTTAATTCAAGGATAAAAATGGTTAATGTAAGAAAAAGACAATTTCAAATATAGACCAAATGCTAACCGAAACCCCAAAAAGATGAAAAAGAGTTTATTCAAGCGTGTCTAAGAAAGTAACATACTTGCTCATGCAACACAACCAGCTTGACAGATGCTGCAATGATTTCAGCCAGAAGATGGCGTCAGCAAAAAATATATCTTCAAATTACGGATACCACCTTTAAATATACAATAAGAAAATCACCACACCCCACCCAACATAACGTCAAAAACACAGACACAATTCAGTTTATGCAAACTTCCAGCTCACAAAATAGCACACAAAAAACATTTAAGTCCAAATGACTAGAAGAGTATCTAAAGCTTAAAAGTAGATATTTTGCTTTTCATTTTCTTTTTTTATGAAACTGATTCCCAGAGTTAGCGAATGTTACTTTTTAGAAGTCGCCTGTATTATGAAATGAAGCATGTTCAAAAATTCATCACCTTTTTTATTGGTGGTAAAGAGCATTGTTATATTAATAAATGACTATGTACACAGAAAATTCCTCACACAGCGTTGGTGAGTGTAATTGTAAATGCCTTAATAACACATCAGTTACCATTATTTTAAGTAAAACAATGTCGGTTAGTATCGCCTGGCGGAATTCAGTTTCTGACAAAGCTCGCCGGTTTCTAGGAGATTAATGATAAGCATCAGCGCAGCAAATCTAGTCATTCAAACTGTTTCGACACAATTGTGTCTGAATGAAAAGCTGTCGTGTTTACAAAAGACTGCGCAAACTTCCCTGTCTGCTTAAAGTGCCCAGGCAGAAACAGAATTTCACTTCTTAGTTGCACCTTATTTTCAAAATTTGTATTTTATGTATGGATTCAGATTCATTCATGACAAAATCACGATGAATCTAAGAGTTTGACATTCCCCCACCCCTAGCTCTGACACTATAGCAAACCTCCTTTGGCCACCTCAAAAAATGACAGCTTATATCTTGGAAAGACGGGCAGAAAATCTGCCTACTTGAACCACTTCAAATAAAACATTTCACACTAGTGTGGAGAACTGAGTAAATACAATACTTACTTTTGTGACCGTGATGAAGTCTGGGCCAAAAAATACACTTTTGACACCTTCGATTTCAAAGAGGTCTCTGTAGAAGTTGCATTGTTGTTATAGTTTGCTTAGTCAAACGTTTCCATTTTGAAAAAGCACAGTTGTGAGTATTAAAGCGTGAAATCAAACCAAAAAAGGAGAAGTAATCCAAACCTGGCTAAAGTTGAACAGTGTGTTGAGCTCTGAGAGGGAAAATCCAGTGTTCCACTTCCTAAAACTGGTTTATCTGGGAGAAACTTTAAGCTTCTCGGATTTGGGGTGTCCTCGGTCTGGATGGAAATATGTCGTGCTAGGGTTACAAAAATAACGAAACGCATAAGTAGGGTCAAAGTAAGGAACGCCTTTAGGGAAAAGTAATCGTAAGATTCTCACTCTGTATGTATGTTTTTCTGGCTCTGGGTTCTGATGGGACTCTCCTGCGAATATGAGTGTGGTATGAACTTCCAGCCATCTCTTGAAACCTTAAACCAAATAGATAATAGTCAATAAAATGCACAAACGTGCTTTAAAAAGTGTAGTCCTGCTTCGCGGCGTAACAGCATACATGTAAACTTATACGTCTCCCCCGTGTTTTATATGTTTTTTGACCATTTCAAATTGTGTGCGGCATAAACATTTTGATTTTTTGGGGATTTTTCCCCAATAAATGGGGTGTTTTTTTTATGTTAATCCGATTTCATTTTGCCCATTTCAGCTCCGAGCTTAACTAAAATATGAATGGAAAGATTACCAGCTGCTACCTGATGTCAAGTCATGTTTAAGAGTCTTTTTGGCCACACATATTTAAATTAAAAACTTCCGTCCATTATCTGCACCGCTTATCCCCAGTAGGATCACGGCGGTGCTGCATCTTAACCTAGCTATCTTCGGACAGTGTTCAGGGGACACTGAACTGGTTGCCAGCCAGTAGCAGGACAAACCTGTTTACACAAATGATCATTGCTTTTATTCAGTTTTTTTGTGAGCAAGTAGGTGTCGGGATGTGTTTAGAAAGTGTATTATAACAACAAGGAAAATTGAAATCATTAACAAGGGGAGCAATTGCCAGCTGCTACCTGATGTCAAGTCATTTTTATTTGTATAGCCCTTAATCACAGGCGAGTTAACATGATTGTTGTTTATGCCACTAAGACCTGGACGATAGCAGCGATTCACTCACGACATATGCTTGCCTATAACTACTAAATAAAATGGTTCATGTTCATCAAGTCAGAGGGAATTGAAAGGCTTTTCGGATTCCAAAAGCGGATTCAATGTCGTCGCAATCTATCGAGTTAGCAAAGCTTAATAGTGCGTGTAACAACACATTTGACTTTAAACAAATATCACACCTGGCGCAGAAAATAATCAGGATACTTTGCACTGTTAGGAAGTACACACCGAATAAAAGTATCATTTCTCGCCGTCCGTAGCAACGGGCACAGGGCCCATCTAGCGTGCGCCGCCATCTTGTCTGTTTTGAAAAATGAGGTTGGTGACGTCAGCCACCGACCTATAGTGATGGGTCGTTCGCAAACTCTTAAGTGACCGACTAGAGCGGTCTCTCTCTCTCTCTCTCTCTCTCTCTCTCTCTCTCTCTCTCTCTCTCTCTATTTCCATGTATCTATTTCACTCTATATCCCCCATACTTTCCCTGTTTTCCTTTCTGTTTCAGTTTGTTTTTCTCTCCCTTTATCTCTTCTCTCATTGTCTCTCATTTTCTTATTTTCTCTCATTTTCTCTGTCTTTTTCTCTCTCGCTCTCACTCTGTCTCTTTCTCCATCATACTTTTTAATTTTGTTCTCTCTTCCCCTTTCCTTCTCTTTCTTTCTGTCTCTTTTTGCAGCTCTCGATCTCTCTCTCTCTTTCTTTCTATCTCTCATTAGAAGGCGCTTGTGACTAGTAAATATGAGTGGCGTCATCTCTCTGTTGTTTGATCAATATAAACATTTTGAAAGTTACGATTAAATAAAAGTTCACTTTATATTGAAAAAACAAGGCCGTTAACTATATTTATAATAGTCAAGTCTAGTCATGTTTATTTGTATAGCCCTTTATCACAGGAGTCTTAAAGGGCTGAACAGACCACAGATTATTGCAAACTACGGACTATTATTACCCACCTGATCTAAAACCTACATGAGGGCAAGGAAGACTCAAAACCTCAACATGAGGTAAATGAAGAAGCTTGAGGAGGGACTGCACATGAGGTAATCCTCCTTCCAGAATGACCAGGCTGCAACGAATGTTGCAATTACAAATAATACACAGATTTAGCTATCCATCCATTATCTGCACCGCTAATTCTCAGAAGGGTCGCATTGTGCTGGAGCCCATCTCAGCTGTCCTCGGTCTGTGGGCAGGGGACACCCTGAAGTGGTTGCCAGCCTGTCGCGGGGCACATAGAGACAGAAAACTTACTCATTCACACTTGGGAACAATTTGAACCGGCCAATTCACCTGAGATGCATGTTTTTGGAATGTGGGAGGAACCCGGAGTGCCTGGAGGAAACTCACGCAAGGATGGGGAGAACATGCAAACTGCTCTAGACAGATATTGTCAATGTGAAATGTAGGTAATTCACAAGCTTTAGAATAGAAGTGTGTTTTAAGCCTAGATTTAAACAGTTCCACTGAGGTATAATACTTTTTCATAAATTATTAGTTTGGTGCGTAACGTCACATGATAATAGGTAACATGTCAATCAAGCAACAAAAACAATCAGAGGAATCGTTTGGGAATCAAAAGAGTCGGCTTTTTCTAGTGAGCCGAGCTGAAAAAGCCTATTTCCTAAAAAGCCCTGGAATTGCCATCATTTCTGTCCCAATGACCGCATTCTTTCGTCAACATTTTCAAAGATCAAGATTTTCGTTTTTAAATTTGTCAATTCATAATTAACTGCTCAATATTTTCATCACAGTCTAATTCCCTGTCAACAATAGTAAAAATCAAAGAAAACGAGATAAAATAAAACAAAACCTCGTTTTAAAAAGTAATACAAATGGACCGTAATACAAAAACAAGCGAACGTTCACTTGCCCTAATTCCCCCTTTAGGGATTACCAATGGACTAAGTTTATGATTTACGAGGAATGTAAGATTACGACAAGCACAAACAAAATGTAGCAAGTTCCGAGATTGTTGAAGAACAAACTGGTCTTCCAAGCCGTGTTCTGCACCACGTTTGTTCTGTCACTTTGGAAAGGTGCGGCAGTCTGGGAGGAGACCAACAGAGACAAAGTCAATTTAGTGCTGAACCCAAAAAGAAAACGCCGACAAAAGGAGTGTGTCCGTATAAAGCCGCCAACCGGAACACAGGAGGACAGAAAGACAAGTGATAAAACAAATCTATCGTTTTATATATATTTTAGATTGCTTTTCTGAGAAATGTGGCTTTGGATTTTCTTCCCTTTGGCCCTTTCGATGACGTCTTTCATTGGAACGTGGGCTGTGTAAGTACACTTTTAAAATCTTCTGATGCTTGGTAATATGTCTAACTGTTTATCTCAAATTCTTTATGAGAGAACTAAAAAACAATGATCATCCATTAACATACCTGTCAACCTCCACAGATCCATGCCCTTTCAAAATGTGGTATTTTCCCTTACAAAATACAAAATAATCTTACACCATACTTTTTTTTCAAACGTGTTTATTTATGTAGTTTAACATGTTATATTGCACATGTGTTTCGTTATATCATATATATTGTTAATTAACGTTTTGTTGTGAGATACTGAGTTGCTCGACATGAATGAGGTTTATTATAAAAAAAGGTTTGAAAATTAAGTAGCTTGTACGTTCGAGGTAGAATGAAAAAATACATGCAAATATAATTAAGTAGAATAATACATTTTCTTATTGACATTTTCTTATCGTCTTGATCACCGGTAGTAGACATAGACCGTTAATTGCCAATAAACAAATATCTAAAGCAGTGGTCTCAAATTTAAATTCTTAAATATCTATCTATCTATCTATCTATCTATCTATACATAAATATAATGTATGTATGTCTATATATATATTAGGATTTAAAAACCCACGAACATTGATCAATCAGTAATAATGTAAGTGGGCTGCACTTACATTAAAGGGACAATGTGTTTTATTAGGTGCTAAAAGGCACAAAAAAGAATACAAGCTACGGGGACTCAAAGTGACCAAAAGGCAGGAATTTTCTTCTTAATTCATTGCCCAGCCTTTCACGAAGAAAGAAAGAAAGATAAAAAGGGAAAAAAGGAAAAAAGAAGACTAAAATTGAAAAAAGAAAATAAGAAGAAAAATAGTTTTTTCAGGTACCCTACATTTGTATATACTAATACACAAACTTAGATCTCAAACAAAAACATTTTCACAGAAGTACTTCACATACAAAGTGTAGGAAGACAATATGAACTAATATCCTCTCATCTTTGTTTCAAATTAAACTAAACTGACAATTTTTGTCACAGAGTTAAAACAACTGTAGAACAGATAAAGCCGAGTACTGTTACGTATAAGAAAAAGACAAAGTTGACTGCAAGTGGGGAAAGAACTAAAACAGATGCTCAAAGAAATGTTTGTGTCGTTTATTTAGTAAATTGAATAAACATGATTACACAATTTTCTTTTGTTTTTACTGCAGTCTGTCTGGCTGTGAGTAAATAGGTGTCACTTGTGATTGGTTTATTGTCACTTAATAAGGAAAACGTTCATCATTAACAAGGTATTTTTGAATATTAAATATCAACATGGGATTTCCATGCTTGAAATTTAATTCAAAAAATGTTAAACCATTTTTGTTGCAACAATTACCAAGTGGTGGCAGTAGCTCAGAAGAAACGTTTGTTCTGGGCTCAGCTGTTCCCTCTTAAATGTCAAAGTGCCCTTTGGCAAGATATGGCGTAGTGTTTGTAAAAGGGAAAGTGTGAAGCACATAGTAAAGCGCTTTGGGAGGTCTTCACTGACTTGGAAAGTGCTATTAAAATGCAGACCAGTTACATGACATATTGAAGTACAAAGAAAAAAAAAAACGACAAATTAAAACGAATGAACTAAATTCTGAATACTTTTTTTCTTTTCAATTTGTAGGTCCCCCAAAAGGGTTCACATCAAACATTTTTTGCGCAGTCTTTTATATGAGTTGTTAAGTGACAAAATCGTCCGATTCTAACCGCTCACGCTGAGTGAAAAAACGGGTTCCAATGTTGTTAATCTTAGATATGACTCAACCTGGGATTGAAGCCTTGACCCTTTTTTTTTTTTTTGGGCACTCTAACCTCCCACCTGGCTTACGGTTGGAAATACTTTTGTAAGTCCGTCATCATGCGTCTTGAGATAAATGACATCATCCAAATGCAGCCTTCCCTTCACACTTTGCAAGTCCCGGAAAGAAATCACACTTACTGTCTCCAAGCATTACCTCGTAAATATTTTTTTCTTTTTATTCTGACATTCTTTTATCTGTTTTTTATCTTTTCTTTGGTACGTGTTTCACTTGTTTATCCACAATTGCTATGTTTAATCTCATCAATGACACAAAGGTCTATTCTATTCTATTCTATTCTATTCTATTCTCATCTCATCTCATCTCATCTCATTAGCCGTACCGCTTATCCTCATTAGGGTTGCGGGGGGGCTGGAGCCCATCCCAGCCATCTCCGGGCAGTGGGCAGGGGACACCCTGAGCTGGTTGCCAGCCAATCGCAGGGCACACAGGGACAGACAACTCATTCGCTCATTCACACCTAGGGACAATTTGGACCGGCCAATTCACCTGAAATGCATGTTTTTGGAACGTGGGAGGAAACCGGAGTGCCCGGAGGAAACCCACGCACGCACGGGGAGAACATACAAACTCCGCACAGGAAGTCTGGAGCTGGATTTGAACCCACGACAGGTTCCCATGACATTGAACTGTGCCACACAAGCGCTAACCAGTGCGCCGCCGTGCTGCCTTCTATTCTATTTTATTCTAATCTGTTCTAATTTTGTTCTATTCTAGTTTTCCAAGAAATCACATTTATTTTTTTATCTTTTTTTAACCCAATTGATTACAAACTACATTAAATTATTCACCTCGATGTATAAATTACTCAAAAATATATTTTTGTCTGTTTATCCTGACATTCTTTTATTTCGTTTTTCTCTTTTTAGTCTTTATTACGGGTTTCACTTGTTTTGTCATGATGACTGATTAATTTCACCTCTGCTAGCTTCCTGATTGGTTTCTCCTCCTACTTAAGCTCAGTCCTTTCACTTGCCTGTTGTCAGTCCGTCAGCGAACCTCTGTTTCTACAAGGCAAGCATTTTGACTCTGACTCCCATCGGTCCCGCTTTTTTTCAATCGTTTTCATCCATCCGTCCGTTCCTGATTTCCCCGATTGTCTCCGGCTACGACCTGTTTTTTGACCCGGACCACGTTTTGATCTCCCTTCCCGGTTTACGACTCGTTTTTGATCCCAACCATGTTTTGCTCTCCTGTCCTGGCTGTCGACCTGTTTTTTCTGTCTCCGACACCACGATCTCTTACTCCGGAAGATCTACTTCCGCATTCAGAACACGTTCCAATTCTATGAGCGGCTTGCTTCCCACGTCCAGCAGGCATCGCATTGCGGGTGCTGCCTTACTTCTTTATCTCAATAAACTTGTGGTTAACGTTAGGCATCTGGGTCCTAATTCCGTTCTGGTCGTGACATAAATAGGTGTTATATGTTTGTGTATATTTATATTTACAGACAAAGATAACCGATTGTGTAGTTTTTTTGTTTTGTTTTTATATACATTGGATTTCATTTTTTACCATTTAACTTTCCATTTTAACAAAATTAATGTTCTCTTTGCTTATTCAATAACTTTTATTTTGTTTATGTGGTTGTTTTCTTTCAATGTTCGCCTGTGATCGTTCATTCTGTTAAATTGGTTTTACTTTGTGTCACTCAGAATTCACCAGTGCAGAGGTCAGGTACCTTTTTGACCCAAAGAGTGATAAAAGCAAAAATATTTAAAAAATATTGTTGAGAGCCACACTGTATATTTGAAGACCAAACGACCAAACTGGCTCTCAGGACAAAATCTAATTCTTCAGAACATTTTATTTCCCTTTGGCATGTTTCCCATATCAATATATTTTACCACCTAAAATTCGTTTCCCTCCCGAGTTAATTAAGAGTGTCGAGGCTCATTTTGACGGCCATTTTTATCCTAAATAATGGTTTCAAAATGAAGTACAAAATACTGCAAATGAGGATACTAACGTATTTACCTGCTGGCAGTGCAGTGAGCACTGGGCAAGGAGTAGTGCTAGGCCCTGTCTATAGCTCAGCCCATTCCTACCGCTCACCCAACAGACTGCTCTATGTGCTTTGGTAGAGCTTCTGGGTAAAAGGTTGTTCTGTGGCTTTTCACCATTTTTTCACCATAAAGTGTGTCAACAATGAAGATATATTGTTTAATGAGTTTCCATAAAAATAATTATTTAGCGATTTACAGTCAAAACAGGGTGTGTTGGTGTGACACACTGACTGTGAACTATAGTTTAATTTTGTCCTATATATCCTGGACCAAACCCGACATTGCCACGTCTTTGCTTAAGCGAGCCCTAATTTCCCGACCCTAGCACCAGTGTATCATCATTGTTTTCATGATGATGATTCTTCTTGCAGGTACGGCTTGGCCTACTCTAACCGACATGTGTGCTCGCTCACAGACTGGTGAGTTTGACGTCATTGCTTGCAACCAGAACAGCAAAATTATAGCAAATGGTCTTTTTTTTGTTCAATGTCTTTTGTCAGGTGGGGGGAAAACTTCTGCACAGTCAATCACACCACCAATTGTTGTAAGGTCCCCACCATAAGGTAACAACAGTCCATCCAAAGCATCATGTGCTATTTTATTACAAAGAAAGAGCTGAATTTCATTTTGTCATTCACCCCAAAACCGATTTTGCAGCACAAGCGGGACGTATGCCCCAGAGAATTCACTTTTTACAGCCATCATCAACGCTGGGTCCTTTCTGTGTAAGTTCACCAACTTAAAACCCGAAAGCACGAATGTCATACTCATTTCTCCATCGACGTTATAGCTGATGTATAAATGTAACTACTGGTAAACGTAATCGGTATGTAAAATTAATGTAACTACTCATTCATGTAAAACAGGGGTCTTTAACACGGTGCCGCGGGCAACAGGGTGCCCCCTGAGGACAGCCGAGGTGCCCGCGGACTTGTTCTGGAAATAGCTAGGTTATTGTAATTTTTTAGTAAAATTAGATTTTTAGTGGTGGACAGAGTCAATTTAACACTTCTCGCTCTCTTTCTCTCTCATTTTATTTCTCTTTTTCTTCTCCCTTTCTCTTTCTGTCTTAATTTTTTTTGTCTTTCTTTTTCTCTTCCTCTCAATCTCTATCAAACAATATAGTTGACTCTATTTTGAATGGCGACATGATCCCAAAAGACGTGACATAACTTGGAGGAGAGTGAAAAACCTCGCCGCTATAAACAGCGTCAGGTGTGTGGACACTTGCCGCCGATATTGTTAAAAGAAAGCCGTTACGTAACAGCGTTATTTATAACGGCGTTATTCCCAACACTGGTTAAGACTGGACCCAGCTGGGTTTTACAACTAGTATGATGGGTTAACGGCAGACTTATCAGGACACCACTTAGAAACATAACTGAATGAAAGAATACATTTAAACATTAAACGAAAACAAGTAAAATACTGTATTTGATTATGCGGATAAACAAAGTGCTTTTATAAAAATAAATGAATAATGGAATTATTAAAGTAACAATTTGCTGATATAATAATAAAACTAATAAATTTAAACTGGAAAACTAATGCAATCATGACTACATATCCAGAGACATGTTTTATAATCAAACATGATCTATTTTTGCAGTTTTTTTCTTCTGCATATTCCATCATGCCCACATCATGGAAAAAAATGAGATTCATGCCACCCTGAGCAGGACTGCACTGACCTTTGGCGTAATGGCTTCCTTGGGATCCTTTGCCGCTGGAAATTGCAACGTAAGTTTAGGAAAAGAATAACTAGCTAGCTAGCTACATAACTGGACAGAAAAAGAAATTCTATATTGTACTATACTAATTACATGTGTACGAGGGGTTTTACACGTGTTACAACAGGGGTTCTGATGCTACCCCTTTAAAAGAGGCAGATGTTGAGCCGCACAGCTCTTCGAAATTGAGAGAGTGGCTAGAGAAGAAACCAAGCCGAGGAGAGCGGCCCCGTGTTTGAAATTGTAGTTCTCGGGCCATGAGTTCAAACCTGAGAACCACGCCTTCAAGTCACAATATGTAGGTTTTTGTGGCGTTTGAGACGACAACTCTGTATTTTTACAACCTGATATCAGTAATAAAGCAGCAGTCAAACTCATCACTTCCCATCTGTGAAACGCGTGCTAGCTGATCTTCCCTCTTGTCTCATAGTTACAGCCCTAGTTCAGATTCAGATTCAGATTCAGATCTACTTTATTGTCATTCTAGTACACGTGTATACAGAACGAAATGTCGATACATCTGACCCGCACAGTTTCCTTGAATGTACAGATATAAGTAAAAGTTGTATTGTATTATGGCTACGTATAGTATTTTACCATAGTGCCGATAGTGCAAGAGGAGTAGCTAACCGGATGTGCAAAAAGGGCAGTCAGGTTAACAAGTCAGGTAAACAGTAACATTAACACTGTAACAATAACGCTGTAAGTACAGTAGTGCAGAGAGCAAATGTGCAAGGAGTGGCAAGCTATAAAGAACTGCCAGTAGTGCAAAAAGTCAGATTAGCAGCCTTTTAGATTTAGGTTAACTATATGTTAGATTGACCATTTAACAGTCTAATGGCCAGGGGGACTAGACTACTGCGGAACCTGGTGGTCCTGCACCGCACACTGCAGTACCTCTTCCCAGAGGCTAGCAGAGTGAACAGTCCATGATGGGGGTGAGAGGGGTCCCCGATAATGTTCTTAGCATGGGATAGGCAGCGCTTCTGGCCAATGTCCTGAATGGAGGGAAGTGTAGCCCCGATTATTTTCTCTGCTGTCCTCGTTACCCTCCTCACACTACCCCAGTCGGTAGCGCTGCAGCCTCCACACCACACAGAGATACAGCTGGTCAGGATACTCTCTATGGTGCCCCTGTAGAATGTGATGAGGGAGGGTGGGGGCAGGTGGGCTCTCCTCATCCTCCGTAGGAAGTACAGGCGCTGCTGTGCCCTCTTAACCAGTGATGCAGTGTTCACGGACCAGGTGAGTTTGTTTGTAATGTGCACCCCTAGGAACTTGATACTTGAAATGTTATATTAGTTCTACACATTTTTACAGCTTTCATCTGTCCACACAACATGTTTGTCTGCAAAGCTCTGTCTAGCTTTTTGACAAATGAAAGGTTTGGTCCTTACAGTGTGGACCTTCAGTCCAAAGACTCTTGAACGGGAAAACATTATGTGCCCAGACAGACCCTTACCATATTCAGCACTGAACTGGCGAGTAATTATAGCTGCAGTGTGGAAACCATTACCTATTGACATCCTCCGCAGTGATCTGCCCTCTCTTGCATTTCTCTTTTGTGGACAACCAGCCTTCTTGGGCCACTTCAATGATTTTGTAGTTTTGTAAAGGTTCAATATTCTCCAAATCACAGGTTTGGACCGATCAACTACGGCTGATAGGGTCATCTCTTTCGTTTTCATCAGGACAGCCTGCTGCCAGAGGCTTTCAGTCACTTTAGAACAGCCGACCGTCCTGCAAAGTCCTTGAAACTGGCCGTTTGAGTGCCTATTAAATAAGGGTTGACCGATAATCAAGAAAATTGGCATCATGTCCTGGTTTAGCACCATTAAGTGGGAGGCACCTGGAAGTGTTGTCTAATTTTCATCACTGCATTTTTGGTAAAATGCCTTATCTATTTTGTGAAAAAAGTGTTGTAGTAACTTGGTATAGACACAACAAAATGTCCTTAAACTGTTGAGCAATGAAGATGGCATTTCTTCTGAAGGATTTTATTTTTTCTAATTTAGATCCCCAGCGTATGTGTGTTAGAACATCATGACATCAACTCAGATATGCACCCTGGCTTGTTTGGAGCAATACTGTTAAGTAAACCGACAGGACATACAACAAAAATTTATCGGTATTCTTGTTAAGCATACCCTTTGCATGGTTTTGATTTCAAACTCCATTTCCTTGTTGACTATTACAAGAAACCCTGAAGAACTTGTGAAACAAATTTGTATGGCAAATACATTCAGTCTTTCTTTTTGCCTATTAATTCTTGGTATTTTCTTACCACCACCAGCCTGGCTATTTGACCGTGCTCCACCACGCTGCTGCTGGAGTAAGCTTCACATGCATCTGTGGTTACATATTCCTACTCACCGTGCTGACAGGTAGATGTCTTCTGACCGGCTTTGAGAACTTCCTCTACCCGTTGCGTGTCATGTCAACCGTTCAACAGACCATATTAACTCTGTGCTGTATCCTTTTAAATTTCAATCCGAAATCATTTTAAGTGTTTCAATTTTCAGGTTTCATTGCTTTAGCTGATTGATGATGATGACTTTTTAGGGCAAATTCCAGACTAAAAGGTGCTATTTTTTTTTCTACATTTTAAACACTGTGGCTAGAATATGCGTTTTATTCTTCTGCCGGCGCCTAGCAGCTGGCCTAGAACTGGTGCGGACCAGAGAACATAGAAAACAAATCATCGTGAGGGCCCACAGCGCAATTTGATTTCTGCCAATTTCTCTATCACTTTATCACGTGCGCAAGGGATGGGACAGCTTAAGATCATGCAACTCTACATAAAAACAGCAAGTCATTTCAATTAATTAGGTTTCGTTTAGAGATTGTTCTTATCATACCTGTGCCTATGTTAATGCCAATTTAATTCCTATTGACTACTATGGTAGATGATTAAGATTAAAACCCCCCGTGAGGCTTGTACAAAAACAGTTAATTTCCTTCCTTAAATTTGCGTATGCGGGTTTTAATCATGTGCGCCTTATAGCCTGGAATTTACGTTACTTGAAGTAAGAGAAGCAATTGTGTTCGATATAATGCAGCGGAATGACGTGTTGGAACAGGATGTGTGTAAATAGGTTTGACCATCTCTGGTCTTAGATAACTTCATCCTGTTGACAAAGTGGGCCTGCCGCCTCAGCAACTACGGTGGCACATATTGTATCACCCTGATCAGGTCACATTTCACCACATCGTTTATTTTATCGTATTGCATAAATATCTCTCAAGCCAATGACGTTTTTTTAATTCAAGAAAAATACCATTTGTTGAATTAGTTTTCAAAGTTTTTCAGCCATAATACTTTGCTCCTAAAAATAGTTTGAAATGGAAAGTTCTTTCCTAAAATTTGATCAAAAATCCAGAAACATTGTTGTTGTAAATATAATATAATGTTTGTCGTTGGTTCCTCAGAAAATATTTTTAGTTTTTTAGCTTTAAGTTTGAAGCCTGAAATTTGGCAATATGACACAAAGTTCTTGGGCGCCAATACTTTTGCTAGCCACAGTTCATAATTTGGTTTTCATTTTCTTTATATATTTTTTTTCTTTTCCAAATATGCCTTTGCCTAGAAATATATATAAACTTCTTGTCTTGGAAATGGTACCTTGATTAGAAAAAACATTTTTTTTTAGATTTATATTTCCTACATTTTGGAGGTGTTGGACCCATGTGGAGGTGTCAAGAACTGCAGACAGAGATGCTTAAAAGAAGGATTGTATTTAAAAACAAAAGAAGGTACCAAGTAGCAAATAAGATGGATTCCTAAAAAAAGGAAATGCCCAAACCAGAAGAAAGATCAAAATTGCAACTGGAAAACGTATTAAGCAAAGAAGTCAAAAACAAACAAACCTGACGTGGAAGTGAAAATGACAACCAGAATAACAATGGTACAAAAATGACAATGACCCAACACACGTGTGCATTTCAAATCCTCCTTTTGAAAGGGTGCCAGATAATTGAGCAAAGGTGTGTGGTGATTGGACATACTTGTGCCCAGTTCAAACCCTGGTTGGGCCCTCTGGTTGTAGGAGGTGTGTCAGACCCTAACAGTATTTTTAGTCATTGCAAAATTGCTCGAGGATTATAGAAAACTGACAACTCCTGTTGGTTTGAGCCTGATTC
The DNA here is from genome assembly GCF_059441175.1 of Urocampus carinirostris. Lineage (NCBI taxonomy): Eukaryota > Metazoa > Chordata > Actinopteri > Syngnathiformes > Syngnathidae > Urocampus > Urocampus carinirostris. The sequence continues at coordinate 8,327,371 of NC_142361.1, forward strand.
TTTGAAGCCTTAACCCAGCTCCCACAGATGCGTTTTGCTTCAGCCACAGCGACTACTACTTCGTCCACCTATCTGCAGTTTTTGAGTGGCTCCTCAGCACCAATCTGGAGCTTTTTGAGCTAAGTTACATGGTGGAATTCAGCTTTTTCTCCTCCCACATGCTGTCTAACCTGTTCAGCCGACACGAAGAGGAGAGGCCCTTCGTTTTGGCCTGAAATGACCTGCTGAAAAACAGATTTAGACACATCTTTGAAGGTTGAATTTGGCCCTCCATAAAAGGCCGAGCTTTCACTGCGAAGATAATGCAATGACGCCTTTTTATTCCTAGTATGACTGAAAGAAAAAAAATGCGGCTGCACTGGATTACTGTCAACTTCCTCATCAATGGATGTCATTGAACTGCTCATCAAAGTGTGACAAAAAACTTGAATGCCAAGCTCATTGTGAAAACAAATACCTTTTGTCGTGACATGAAATTGTTATTTTATACCTGTATTAATTTGCTCGATATGAAAGTGCAGTGGTGTTCATTACACGCTAGATCAGTGGTGTGCAAACTATAGCCCGAGGGCCACATACATCTCCTTACCACACCATTTTTACTCACGGTGCTAAAAACACTGATTTGCATTAGTGAATTCTGTTGGGCATTTTGAGAGGTTAAACAGTCTCTCCACTTCTTTTCCAGCAAATGTTAAAAAATGAAGTAAACAGAAAGTCTTTCAACAAAATACTATACACCAGGGGTTTCCAAATTTTTTCAAGCTGAGAGATACTTTTTGTACTAATGAGCGCAATCAATTTCTAAAATGGCAAATTAACCAGATTGCTTGTTAAATGAAACTCCCAAGATTTATTTATTACTCAAGAACAAATTCAATTTACAGCTTCAAGTACTTGATTAACAAATAAAAGTACTGTATTTTATAAACCTTTTGTTACAAATAACTTCTGTACAATCAAATCATAATTTTGAAAATAATCTTGCGGTTTCATTGCACAACTTTAGGAATTAAAGACCCGATCTACTTCATCTTACATACTTTGCTGCTAACATGTAACCGTTATGGAAAACTGCATTTACCTTCTGGCTCTGTCTTTCAGAAATTAATTTTTTTTTGAAAAAGCGCCAGGGAACCACTGGGAAGCACCAAATACCTGCATGTGGCTCCTGAGAAGGTTCAGTGGGTGGATAGGTCCAACTTTGTTGGCAATAAAAAGCATCTTTCTCTGTTTAGCCAATCAAAATGCAGAACACAAAGCACAATAAACATCCGCAAAGTAATGAAACAGCGCTAAGCAAAGCACAAAGTTGCAAGGTGTCTCTGTACAAGCTCATTTACATATGCATACAGATTAAACCGCAACATTATCAAGGCACAGGTGAAGAAATGGAGAGACTGTTTAACCTATCAGAAAGCATAACAAAAGGCGTAATCAGTGTTTCTGGCACCAGGAGTAAAAATAATGTTAAAATGGTATAAAATCAAATGCCTTTTCGTATGTCATCTGTATGTTAGTCTTGTGATTAGGTGTAGGCGCTCCTCCCACCCAAGTTTGACACCCGTTGCCCACAATGTTTTGAGGTTTGACACTTAACGACTAATATATACCGTACATGTATAAAATTCCCAACAGTCATACACAATGAAACACGATGTCGTCCCAATTGTATGCGCCCTTATAGTTGGATGTGTCTTATGTATGAAAAACATGTGACAAAAAAATATTTGTGGGGGGTGCGCCTTTAGTGCAGAAAATACGGTACTCCTGATGAAAATGTGCTCACTCTTGGGGTCCCAAAAATTCAAACAGCTGGCTACATTTTTCTTTACTTGCCATTGTTATAATGTATTTATTTTTGGAATCAAGATGTTTATCCATTTCGAGTTTTTCAATGTATGTTATCAAATGTAGTGCTATAAAATGCATAATTTATGACTTTGCTTTGATTCTGGATGTTTAAAACCCAATTTGATTAAACGGTTTATATGTGGATAAAAGATATGTATAACACATACAGTGCTTGTAAATGTTTGCATGTTTGTTTATTCATAAATGATTATCGCCACTGTGACCTATTTCCACTTTTTAATTGTTGCCTGAACGGGATGTGCACAATTTCTTTTTAAAAAAGGGCAAAAAATATAAACAGAACAAAATAAAGAAAAATGATGATTATGGATTCATTGATTACTGATTGATTTATTTTCATCTGAAATCTTAGTGTTTTATTGTTGGACCTTATTTTGTGTAGATAATTAAAACACGATATTTAAAAGAATGAAATAAATGTTTTGAATCTGAATTAATTTGTGGAGAACCCGATTTCTAAGGCCTGCGAGCATAATTCTAACACTTAATCCAAAAACGCCACGAGTTAAAGGTACATTGTTTATTACTTAGCACCACCTGGTGGTCATTTTTTTTTAAAATAACTTTTTATTTCTCACACAAATTTTGGCAGAGGTTTGATTCCACTATCATACATCAAAACAAACACAAAACATATACACTTGACACACCCATAAATAACAGAAGGAACAACAGAAAAAACTAAAATAAAATACAAAATAATTAATTAATATTATTTTTTTTAAAATAAAAGATAGATTTGAATAAGAAGTAAAAATATATCCGCAACCATGAATAATCATTAAAAGCAGCATTTAAAACATTACTCGTAGGTCAATAAATTTGTATTATTTTGCATAAAATGAAGCTCACCTAGAGAGTGCTTACATGATTGGCTGATGTTAAGCGTACAACCCTCCATATATATATCTCATCTCATCAGCCGTACCGCTTATCCTCATTAGGGTCGCGGGGGAGCTGGAGCCCATCTCAGCCATCTCCGGGCAGTGGGCAGGGGACACCCTGAACTGGTTGCCAGCCAATCGCAGGGCACACAGGGACAGACAACTCATTCGCTCATTCACACCTAGGGACAATTTGGACCGGCCAATTCACCTGAAATGCATGTTTTTGGAACATGGGAGGAAACCGGAGTGCCCGGAGGAAACCCACGCAAGCACGGGGAGAACATACAAACTCCGCACAGGAAGTCTGGAGCTGGATTTGAACCCACGACAGGTTCCCATGACATGAACTGTGCCCCACAAGCGCTAACCACTGCCCCCATATATATATATATATATATATATATATATATATATATAAAACACAAAAAAAATACATTATATACAATTGACATTCCCATAACAAACAAAAAGACAAAAGGACCAACAAAAAAATGATAATAAAACAAATAAAATAAAAGGTGAGGTGTTCAGAAATCAAGTAAAAATTGCGGGATAAGCTTCCCTCTTCTCTCGACTTGATCTAGTTTCAGTTAAAGTCTTGCAGTGAATTTTTTCCCATAATGTACATTTGCTTTAATTTGTCTCTCCATTGTTTTATGTCAGTAGGTTGTGGTTATAGCCAGGAAACTGTGTTCATTTTCTTTGCTACCAGAAGCATAACCCTTAGTACATATTTGTATTGACCAGTCAATAACTCTTCTGGCAAAATTCCTACTAGATAGTCTACTGGGTCCAACCGCAACTCCCAACCAATGATTAATTTTATCTCTGTCTGAATACTTCTCCAGAAATTTAATATCACAGGGCAATTCTAGAAAATATAGGTGAAATCGCCAAGGCTCGTACAGTTACGCCAACATAAATAGGATGTATTTTCTTATTTTGAAGTGGTAGAGGGTGTATGGGAGTAACACATTTTTAATTTCGATTCAAACTCCCTTCATGTCGGACAGCTGGTTATTTTGTGTTTTCTCCCAGTCGTCGTCTTTTATCACTACATTAGCTTCTTGTTCCCATTTTTCCCTAACCTCCATCTCCTCATTACTGAGATCCATTTGCAGAGCTTTATACAATTTTAAGATAATGGGACAATTAATAAATGGGGTGATGATATCAATAATTCCTCCACTTTAGTTGACTCCTTACATATTTTCCCCCATTCATCATGTTTCTGGAGGTAATTTCTTAGTTGCAAATATTCATCAAAATAATTTTTAGACAGGTCAAATTCTTGTTGAAGTTTTTCAAAAGATTTCAATACATGTCCTTCAAACACTTGGGTAATCAACATCACTCCTTTGGGACCATTTTTTAAATCCAACATTCATAACCCCAGGTTTAAAATCTGGGTTTTTGGCTATTTTTGTAGCCATATTCAAAGACCTTGACATTTTTACTTTTTTTGTATTGTTGACCATGTTTTAATAGTATCCTTAATCCATTCATTCTGGAGTTTTAACTTCTTCCACATCCCTATTGATATGAATGCTAAGGATTCCACAGGCACATTTGGACAAAATTCCTTTGGCTTGGGAAAGCTATTCTCCTTGACCCAGAAGGCGTTTGCAAAATCGTAAAACCACACACTTATTGAGCACTAAAGAAATATAAACGTAAAAGTATATATTGGATAGAATATAGTATAAAAGGCAACATTTCCCTTACATATTTTATGCTCTTCTCCACCCTCATTTAATATTCGCCTTATTTGCTCATTTTGTCTAAACGATTACACCAGTGGTTATTAACTTATTGCAAACAAGAGAGGACTTAAACGGTCCCCTTGCCGGACTCCTCCTTTAGGATCAAAGAAATCCGAACAGTGACCATTGACTCTTAGCCTAGTTTTAGGATTTTTATAGATTATTTCCACCCACTCTACAAATTTTTGAGGGAAGCCAAAAACTATAAATGCGCATTTTTACCTGAAATTTTGACATTTTCAGTTGGGCGCTGTGTTGTTTAGCGTCTTTACGGTCGTGCCCTCCTCCCCCCTGCTCCGTGTGTGAGCGTGTGTCTGCGCGGTGCCTCACAGAAGAAGAGATATCTCTGTTTTAAACCAGCCACAGAAACACCGGCGCGATAAATGAACGATTCACGACAGCTCCTCCAGCGAAAAAAATCTCGTTCTTTTCAGCCAGCGTGGACAGATGACTGAGGCTTTGTGCAAAAAATGACCGTGCGGTTTGTGCATTATGCCTCGAGAGCATTGTACCTCGCACGTCAAGTGTTAAATATGAAATACTAAATATGAACATGAATTCAAGGACGAGTCTGACAAGGCAGAGACATTACGTTGTGTCCAAATGAGGCAAACAAACACAGACCCTGAAAACATTTGACACAGCTAAAACGCCACCACTGAAGCAAGCTATCACATTGCTCACTGCAAGGCAAAGCACAAAAAAACATTTACTGATGGCAAATATATTAAAGGTGTGTAAGTTTTGATATTTTCTGCAATAAGATCTTATTGATGAATGGTATGGTAGCTGTCCATATCACTTGATTTTGATTGTAGTTCATTTTTGATGAAGAATAGTTGAAATCATGGATGTCTACAGGCCTTTCCACATGTTGCTCACATTCATTTTTTAGTTTGTTGATGAACAAGAATAGTGCTAGATAAATAGGCCAGTTATACGATTTCAATGTCTGTCCATGTTGTATATTCGGAATGGTGTAAAATGACAGCTCTGTTGGATATAAAAAAAAATGTTGTGCGAGTCATTAATCTTGGTGTGGCACACTAATTTACAAAGACATTTGAAAGTGGCACTCCACACCGAAAAGGTTGCTGACCCCTGGTCTATAGCTTTCACACAGCATTGGAACTGATACGATGGCTTCTTACTACGATTTGGGGGATCTCCTTTTGTTAGCGCATAGTTACATACTTTATGTAGTACTGCTGTTAATACTTCCTTAAAGCTTTTACAAAACAGCTCTGGAAACTCCTCCTTTCCTGGTGATATTTATTTTTAGTTTTTCTTTATTGTATCCTGTATTTCCTGTTGTGAAATTGGGCAAATACTTTCTAATGTATCCCCTTTCGGTAAATGTAATTTTTCCAAAAAGCTTTGTGCTGTGCAGTTATCCAAATAATTTTCCGAGTCATCGTATATCGTATAAATGTTTAAAATAATCTGCAAACATTTCTTCAATACATTTGGGGTTTACTACACATTGCTTTATTCTACGCAGCACGGCAGCTGAGTGGTTAGCGAGTCCGCGGTACAGTTCTGAGGTCATGGGATCAAATCCAGCTATTTTCAATGTTCTTACATAAAGGATTTTAAAGTTATGTCCCCCGCCCCTAAACTGATAGTTAGCCTCCCTCCCAATTCCTATGTTCAAAAAGACAATCTGCTAATAACCTTTTTTTCTGCCTTATACTGTACATATTTGCAGTTTAATATGATACAATGTCAGGATATTTCAACAGTTGAGTGTTTACAGTGGCTTGCGAAACTATTTGGCCCCCTTGAACTTTGTGACCTTTTGCCACATTTCAGACTTCAAACATCAAGATATAAAACTAATTTCTTGTGAAGAATCAATAATAAGTGGGACACAATCATGAAGTGGAACACACTTTAGTTTATATTTTAAACTTTTTTACCAAATAAAAAGGGAAAAAGTGGGTGTGCAAAATTATTCAGCCCCTTTATTTTTATTGCAGCAAACTCTGTCCATAAGTTCAGTGAGGATCCCTGAATGATTCAACGTTGATCTAAATGACTAACGATGATAAATTGAATCCACCTGTGTGTAATCAACTCTGTGTGCAAGTCTCTGGGCAAGCAAAAATATTGAAATGGAGTATCAGACCACTGCAAATCTACCAAGATCGAGCCGCCCCCCTAAACTTTTAGCTTATACAAGGAGAAAACTGGTCAGAGAAGAGGCCCATGATCACTCTGGATGAATTGCAGAGGTCTACAGCTGAGGTGGGAAAATCTGTCCATAGGACAACAATCAGTCGTATACTGCACAAATCTGGCCTTAATGGAAGAGCGACAAGGAAGGAAGCCATTTCTAAATGTATCCATAAAAAGTGTTGTTTAAAGTTTGCCACAAGCCACCTGGGAGGCACACCAAACATGTGGAAGAAGGTGCTCAGGTCAGATGAGACAAAAATCGAACTTTTTGGCAGCAATGCAAAAAGTTATGTTTGGGGTAAAAGCAGCACAGCTCATCACCCTCAACACACAATCCCCACAGTCAAACATGGTGGTGGCAGCATCATGGTTTGGGCCTGCTTTATTTCAGCAGGGACAGGGAAGATGGTTAAAATTGATGCGAAGATGGATGGAGCCAAATACAGGATCATTTTTGAAGAAAACCCGATGGAGTCCGCAAAAGACCTGAGACTGGGACGGAGATGTGTCTTCCAACAAAACAATGATCCAAAACAAAGCAAAAGCTACAATGTAATGGTTCACCAAAAATATATCAAGGTGTTAGAATGGATAAGTCAAAGTCCAGACCTCAATCCAATTGATAATCTGTGGAATGAACTGAAAACTGCTGTTTACAAACACTTTCCATCCAACCTCACTGAGCTTGAGCTGTTTCGCAAGGAGGAATGGGCAAAATATCAGTTTCTCGATGTGTGAGACATACCCAGAGCGACTTGCAGCTGCAATCCCAGCAAAAGGTGGCGCTACAAAACATTAACTCAATGGGGCTGAATAATTTTGCAAACCCACTTTTTCGTTTTTTATTTGTTAGAAAAAAGTTTAAAATATCCAAGTGTGTTCCACCTCATGATTGTGTCCCACTTATCGTTGATTCTTCACAAGAAAATAGTTTTATATCTTGATGAAGTCTGAAATGTGGCAAAAGGTCACAAAGTTCAAGGGGGCCAAATAGTTTTGCAAGCCACAGTAAAAAGTGGATTAGTGCGTTTGAAAGGGTTGACTTGAAGGCTGTGCTGTTTATGCTCCCTTATATCTCTTCTAAAATTAATGTTATACACTGTGAATACTGGAAGATGGCCAGTAATCAATAACCCACTTGTCTTGTTTTCTATCACATTGGTGAATCTGTTGTCTCTCAGAGTGGCACAATGGGATGTTACTCTACTGGGTCAAGTAATTGGTAATTGTAGGGACCTACACTACGCATTGAATTCACAAAATCATCAATACATTTATGCTCGTTTAGGGTGAATACAGTATGTAAATATTATAGCCCCCCCCAAATAGACATTTTTGTAACCTTTTTTTTTAACATGCCTGCAGTCCATTCTGTGAACTTGTCTATACTAGTACCCGGAGATCTATAAACACAACTTATGTGAGGGTTCGAAAACCTTTTTCATGGCCGAATTCAAGCACATTTCAAGGCGAATTTTTCAATTTTTCCAGTACGTTCAAAGAAAGAAATCCAGCGCCGACCAAAAGAATGTTTTATTTTGTTGACTTTGATGACTAAAGTCGCTATCTGTCCGCTACCACATACTGTTTGCTATTTCAAACTTTTCCCATCTATTATCCATGATATTTTTGCGTCAATGCGTTTTTAAGTATTGACGTGAATTCTGTCCGTCTGATTAACAAAGCAGGCGCGGCTTTGCCCGATAGCTGTTGGGAGATAATTGAAATTCAGTACGGAAGACAAAAAAAAATAAAGTACTGTATGTATAAATAGCAGAAAAATGCAGAGTGCATTCAATCTCTCAATCTTAGAGACTGCCGATCTCTTTTGACGTTTTATTTTAATTATTTTTGCATGTTTTTAAAAGTTTCTGAGTCAAATTGGTCAAAACAGAATTGTAGTTAATTTGTGTTGCATTTTATCATTAATTTAATGCACTAAAGTTAATATTTTCATGTTTTATGTTGTTTTGCAGGGATTTAGTGCTGTTAAGACTTGAAATCTGTTCAGTGCCTGGAAATCTAAAATTATTGCATTTTACAATCTTTGTTGTAAATCTGTGAATATTTTAATTTTATTTCATGGGTTTTTCAGGTATTCCCTGCAAAGCATGAAATGACTAATTATTAAATATTTTGGTGCATAATGTCTTGATAATATATCATAAAAAATTAAAAAAAATCTGAGGAACGGCTTGGTAGCCGAAACAGTTGGTTCTTCTCAGTAAGCCGTTTTTCTAAATAGAACTGTCTTCTTGGGTGCCATCAGTCGTGGGCAGTGACTCTTCACATAACGCCATAAAGCCAAACCACCACAGCAGGCGTGTAGGCGTCATTTACGGGCAATTTAAAAAAAAAAAAAAAATCTTCATTTATTGCGTTGTCTATTGAGTCAGACTGCCAAAAATCTTGGCAGTGTCAACAATTTCAAGCATTTTCAAGCACTTCACGCCAAACACCGCTTTGCGTGACAATTAATTGCTAATAATAACCCACCAAATGGATCAAAGCTAGTGAAAAGTGTGTTGGTTGTGTCGTGATGTTGAGATAGGGGTCCATGCATCCCCCAACTCTGTTTTTCGATGGCAGCCACTTTGTTTACCATCTTTGTAACATGACATAGTGGGCAGCAGTTGACCAATCTCTACCTTGATCGGGTATAAGAGCAGAGGTTTGGTTTGAGTCATCCTTCGCTGTATTTTCGGTGGGCAGGAATCTTGTTTTCCTAAGGGACAGTTGCGACACCCAACCGGCAACTGCACCAGTTAAAGTTCAATCTGAAACCTATCAATGTTGGTAACACATTAAGGAACAAAAAAATAATGGCATTTATTTTGCCTTATTTTGTCCAAACGATCCATGGCCCGGAATCTGTTTGCGGCCTGGTGGTTGGGAAATCTACTTTAGGAAAATCAGGAACCCCATTAATTTTTACTCTTTTATTCAATCATTTCAGATTGATTGGTTCTTTTCCAAGAAATTGACTTGCATTTGTTCAGGAAACAGAATGCTCCCATTTTGAATCTAATTTACACAACGGTGCTCCCTAACACCTTTTTAGACTTCTAAACAGGGTTTATACACCTTTTACATGGCCAAATTCAAGCACTTTTAAAGGACTTACAAAGCCAATTTCCCATCAGTTTCCAGTACTGTTAAAAGAAGAATTCCAGTGCCGATCAAAATAACAAGAGCCTAAACCTTAAACCCCAACCTAAAATCGGTTTAAAACCCTAAATTGCAGCCAAAACCCTAACTCTACATCTAACCCTAGCTGTAAGCCCTAAACCCGTTTCACATAGCAACTCTAGCTCTAAACCCATTTTGGAACCCTACATCCAGTTTAGAACCCTAAAAATTGAGCTCAACCCCTAGTTCCTTACCCTAAAACCTTGACCTAACTCTAGCTGTAAACCCTAGTACCAACCCTATTTAGAACCTTGAATTAAGTTTAATACCCTAATAGGAAGCCTAAACCTTTATTTTTAACCCTAGCTCCAATCCTATTTTGGAACCACAAAATACGTTTAAAACCCTTATTTGAAGCCCAAAACCGTAGCTCCCTAACCTTAGCCCAACAAACATACGAAACATGGCAGACATTTAAGGCATTTTTAAGCACTTCACGTAAGATTCAAGGATTTTTCAAACCTTGAAAACACAGCATTAAAATTAGAGCATTTTCAAGGATTTCAAGCACCCGTACAAAGCCTGTCTAAAAGTCTTTTATGAAAAGAATGACTGAGCTAATAACTTCTAGACATCTGGCGGCATTACAAAGACAACAGGGGCCAGCATATGCATTAATGCAAAGCATTTAACCTTTACTTGAAATAAGGTGATTCATATACATCCTTGGGAAACAGAGATACACTTTGCAAAAAAAAAAAAAAAACATTCCACAATGAGTATTAGCTCTTCAAGTTGCATCAATAAAAAGAAAAAGGGAGTGATTCATTATCTACAATTAGTTAGCAAGAGAACAGTGAAAATCACACGCAAAAAAATGGGTCAGTATCATAATGTGCATTGTAAAAAATGTCATAAGAATGCAGTAGTTCACATTATTATCCTTAACAAAAAAAATAAAAAATAAGATGACCTCAACTGCAAGGCATTCATTATAAATAAATGTACTGAGGTCAAAAGGTGGAAAACAGAACAACATAGAACACAAGAAATACTCCAAAATTCCAGCATGGCTGAAACGATAAGTGGCCTTAAAAATCCAAACCACTAGTAAGGAGCTTGGCTACAAGTTTTTTTTTTGTTGGCTTTTGTGTCTTTTTTTTAATAAACCAAAATATTTCAAGGTAGCGTGTCAGCTCATTGAGTAACACTTGATTAAAATGGGTTTAAACTTCTACCGCAGCTGCATGCTTGCCTCAACAAAATGCGACAATATTTATCATTCTGAAATGGACCACGGCTACAGTGTTTTTCTTCTACACGAGTGAAATGAAATTCAAAAAAAACATTATGAGACTTGTCTCCAACTCAAAATCTTACTGAAATGATGATGATTTGGGCTTGCAAATGTTGAAATGTAAACGCAGGCAGTTGACCTGTTAGGACCTCAGACAGAGTACATGTTCTTAGTGGTAGAGCCACTCTTGCTGGATGTGTCGTCATGTGACTGGTAGCTCAACATGGCTTTGCTGGGGATACTCAGAATTTCCTTGTAGGTTTGCCTGCCAGGGACATAGAACAAAAAGATAGGTTGACGCTGACATTTTGTGCTTATTTTTCTTTTTAATCACAGTTTAAATCAGTCTCAAACTCCATTTTCTTGGGGGTTGATAGAGGTGGGGCCAAAATGGGTTTTCCCAGAAAAAATCTCTGATAAAATCATTCCCCGGTTCTCAAATACAGTGATCCTTTGTTTATCTCAAGGGTTGGGATCCAAAATTAACCTGAGATAGAAATAATCTGTAAAGTAAAAACCTTTTTTTTTTTTTTACAATCGCTATACAATTATATACTCGGCAATGCAAAATCATGGAACAAAACATTTTTACAGTATTCAAAGTTATTTATATTGTAACTATTATGTACAGTAAAAATGATCAATAACTACTATCTTTGGGACTGTTCAGCCAATCAGAATGCAGGATGCAAATCCATGAACTAGCGAAACTGAAAAGTCAACCGCGTTATAGCGAGGGATCATTGTATTTTCTTCCTACACAAAATGAGTTGTTAAAATAAAGTAAACAGTATTAGAATTAGTACGGAAATAAATAAGATGGTAATTAATAAATACGACAACAATAAAGATTATAAGTAATTAAGTAAATTTTCTACACTTAACAAGATATAAAAACCAAAAAAATAAGCATTCATATGACAATAAATAATCTATCAGTGAAAATGTTCTAAGCCTTCATATTAAAGCGGGGGCCTCAAACTATCATCCTGGAAACCGCAAACGGCCCACAGGCTGCAAGTTGGAGTCCCCTGGTTCAAATTAAATGTCTGGCCTAAATAAAGGTTTGAAAGTCACAAAAATTAAATAGATCCGACAGGGCTTGTTCTAAGCCAATCAGAACGCGTCGAAGACGACAGCAAGTGGCTGCAGATTAAGGTCTTCCATCTTTGTATAACATGTGATTCACACGCTTCTGCAGTGGTACCTGTAATTACGAATTAATTTTGTTCTGGGAGTAGCTTTGAACCTAAAACATTTGTAAGTAAAGTGTTTAGTATCAAAAATGGTTTGACGATGCGTTTGGGGCACTTGTAACGTTGATCAGAAGTATCTTTGGACACTGATGCCATGAATACAACTCTGTATATCAGGGGTCAGCAACCTTTTCGGTGTGGAGTGCCACTTTTACATTTCCTAATAAATCAGTGTACCACACCAAGATCATTGACTGGCACAACATTCTTTTTTATATCCGACAGAGCTGTAATTTTACACCAGTCCAAATATACAACATGGATATACATTGAAATAGTATAACTGACCAATTAATCTTCCACTATTCTTGTTCATCTTTAAACTAAAAAATTAATGTGAGCAACATGTGGAGAGGCCTCTAGACATCCATGACTTCAACTTTTTACCACATGAATCAACCTGAATCAACCATTTTTCATCAACAATGAACTACTATCAAAAACAAGTGATATGGACAGCTACTATACCATTCATCAATGAAATCTTATTGCAGAAAATATCAAAACTTGAAATAACAGCAACAAGGCAGAAAGCTACTTGAAAATAAGTGCAACAGAAATAACAGCTGATTTGGTCTCAGATATAAATGTTTTTCCGTCCTTTGCTATGTATGCAGTGAGCAATGTGATAACTTGCTTCAGTGGTGGTGTTTTTAGCAGTGACAAAGGTTTTTAGGATCTGTGTTTGTTTGCTGTACCAGGACACAGCGCGTTTTAATGTGTCCGCCTTGAATTAATGTTTCGTCTCGTCATGACATTTAACACTTGATGTGTGAGGTACAACGCTCTCCAGGCGTAATGCACAAACAGCACAGTAATTTTTTGCACAAGCCCCCAGTCGTCAGTCAAAGAACGAAATTTTTTCACTAAAGGAGCTGTCATTATTCATTCATTTATTGCGCGCCGATGTTTCCGGGGCTGGATCAAAACACTGATTTCTCCTCTTCTGCGAGTCGCTGTGCAGACACACACTCGCACACGGAGCAGAGGAGGGGCACTATTGTAAAGCCTCTAAACAACACGCCGCGCAACTGAAAATGTCTAAATTTCTGGTAAAAATGCGCATTTTTAAAAACTAGTCATTATTTTGCCGTGTGCTCGCGTGCCACCGGTTAACCCTTCGCGTGCTACAGGTTGCCGACCCCTGCTGTATATGACAATATAGACCCTTTTCTACTGTATTTTGAGATAGGTTTGCATAATAAGGAAGAAATGCTACGGCTATGCTATCAGGAACAGCGACTAAAGAGTCGCTCCCTGTTGTTTTGGCAGCCCTATTTGCTCCACATGTTATACATGGATACAGTAAATATGGTGGCCATGGCTTAGTGCTCCGTCGGATCTACCAATTGCTTTGCGGGTGTGACATACTTTTAAGAATTCAACTCAGTTCAGATTTTTGGGGTGCTAAAATGTGACTTTGGCGTTATTGAATTGGAATTGTCTTTATCATCATTGATAACAACATAGTGAACATTATTTACAACGATAATTGACATGGTACTTCATAATGAACATGTAATAACTTACCGATTTAAAAGAAAAATAAGATAAGAATGTTAGGATAACTATGCCAAATTATCTACAAGGCTTAGGAACTGGCCTAAGTTGTAACTATTGAGAAAAGCTTCTTCAAACCCATGCAACTACACAACTACAGTCATACCGCTACATATGAGCTGCTTGGACAAATTTGAGATCAGAGATGTTGTTTGCGCAAAAATCTTACCAGACATACAGGGTAATATCAAAGTTACGAGCAAGACGCTACCATAAGAGACTGCTTCAGACTGCTCACCACCAGATTCAGCTGGTCCCCGTCAGCACGTTTTTTTTTTTCATTGCTACACATAATTGCCAGAAGAAGTTAAGCGATTGGCAGGTTCCGAGTGACAAAGCCAGACAAAAATAAAACCAAAATACAAAGACTCATGCAAATGCTATGCAGTATTACACTCCTATGAAAAAGAGAGTGTAACTAGGTAATTTGAATCCAAACAGAACGCACTGTGATATAACATTATAAGCAATTTGAATACAAACAGAACGCACTGTGATATAACATTTTATCTGCTGAACAGACTTGGCCTGTCTGTTTTGTGACTGCAATATCTGAAAGGCAAAACTTGGGGCATAGTGCATGGCGCAGAGAATGATAAAGACAGGAACAGAAATTCAGACATTTGATCAGAACAAGACCTGTTGATGAAATACATTGAACGATTATTTAGTTGAGAAAACCCCCCAAAAAAGAATCAATTAATTTGCTTGTTTTTAAAAAACTATTTTCCTTTCTTTAAAGTTCTGAGCGCGCTGGAGTATAGAATAATTACACACGAACTAGTAAGAGGAAGCGTATTTTTTCACTTCCGGATGGATGCTGGGTGACCTCTCACAGCGCCACACGCCGGCAGTGGCAGAAAGATTCACTACAGAAATATCCTCTAATCGGAAAAAGGTACACACAATACAAAATCTAACTTAAAGCACGTTACGGATATTTTCAAAATCCCGAAAAAAATGTTCGTATCTACTGTTTTTCGAAAGTTGAATTTTCCTAAGTAGGGAAGTGTCTGTATACAACCATGATCGAGATATTTGTGTCACTTACATGAAAGATTTTATATACATTAAATATACATATATATATATACATATATATATATATATATATATATATATATATATATATATATATATATATATATATATTTATACACACACACATATATAATAAAAAGAACTCACCCTATCGTCATAATGGCGTCCCTGTTCTGGCAGTTGCTGGTCCAAATGGCGATTTTATCCGCTTTATGTCTGAAGTTGACCACGGCGCCACAAATGTCATCGCTAGCCTCATCAAATGATTCACCCACCAAACATAGGAGCTGTGAAACGGGCAGACCGTCAAACATATGACACAAACATCAGCAAGTACACAGACACTTTGACTTGCCAGTTACCCAACTGAAACACATACTTTTTTTTGTTTTTAATCATTAATTAATTTGCATCTATCAAGAAAAAAAGCTAATCAATAAGCCAATCGTTCATATATTAAATCAACAAATCATCAGGAAATTACCATATTTTCCGGACTATAAGAAGCATCTAAAAACATTGACTTAGCCAGAAAAGTTTAAGTGCGCCTTATAACCTGGTGCGCCTTATATGCTATTCCTATATTGGTCCCGCCATAGTCTTGTAAATGTGTATGATTAGAAAATATAATAACATTTTTAAAAAATATGAATGTGAAAATAATCAAAATAACTTAATGTTTCCCAATGTACAAAATATCCCAAATGCCATGTGCATTTGTGCTATACATTTCCTCAAAACATCGCTTTTATATGTATTCAGTGCAGCCCTGACCATGTTTTAAGTTTATGCCTGGTTTGTGACGGCCAGACAAACTTTGAGCTACCTGGCTTGCTGGTGCATCCTGCCTGCCAGGCTGAATACAGGGACAAATTTATGTGCCCACTCAGGCATACACCCCGGACCTTCCTAGACTCTCCATCCAACAGGGTCTAACGAAATTCTATAGGAAACTGTATGGGAAATTATAGTTTGACTATAGTATGTATGTGTTTTTGTTTTTTTTTTTTATCCTCAAAAGTACCTTAACAAAGCCAGATCATATCCAGGTGCAAACAGTTTGTATTCTTGCAACAATTGTATCCTCTTGGGGCCCGCAAACTATTAATCAAGATGTCCTTCACAAGAAATCTGGTCACAAGCTTGCCTCCCTTTTTCTACTCCTTTTTGTGTTACAAAATGTCACGTTTCTTAATGCTCATTTATTATGCTCGCACGCCATTGAGTGACCAGCATTATTCGCTTCATTTAAACATAATCAGATTTGTTTCATGTATTCATGTGACCACTTTTAAGCCAATCTGATGTGTTTTTTTACGCCTGTGTTTTCAATAAATGAGCCAGTAGCCATTCGGTGGGTGTGATTCCTCTCTGAGCCAATCTTGGCAGCAGATCTAGGGGAAAACTCAGGTGGGATGCGCATCATATGGAAGGGCCATCAAAAACCTAATCTACGATTTAGAGTGTGTTCTTATCTTTACCTTAATACAATATCAAGTTTTAACAGAAACACTGGTACGTGTTACCATATTAAGTAGTGGCAGTGAGAGCACATAGTTTATCACTGACCTCCAGTGGTACAAATGGCATCAGAAAAGGCATTAGGGCTTATCACACCATTTGTGCACCAGTGCAACTTATAGTGCTGAAAATATGGTAATGCTGTTAAAACTATAAGAAGGGCAAACTGTACACTTTGACATGTATTCACAGTGGTTTTCTAGGTAAAAGTTAGAAATTCTGTGCACGCATTCACCGTCTCCATCCAGTATCGATCAAGATCGTGATGGCGCTGCAGTTTATTGAGGGTCATTAGCCAGCGCCCTCCCAGTTTGTTGCGGTCATCCTCCCACATTGGCTTGATGCCATCCTGGAAAGTAGGACATACATTTCATCACCAATGTCACAAGCATAGTAGTTAGGGGCTTGTTCATAAGAGATAATAAGGAAAGAAAATACCTTGAACAAGCAATAATCACAACCAAAGGCAAGCTTGCTGGGTTGCTGTATGTGGTTATACAACCTAAAAAAATGAAAGTAAAAGGCTAAGAAAGCAATAATTCCTAATTTGATCATAGCATTGCTTATTTTAAACATACAAGCACTCTACCCCCAAATAACACATCTTTAAAAGGCGTGACCCAGTGAGTGTCACATGTGTGGTGTCTTCCAGTTATGATCTGTTGAGCAAATCAGTTATCAATTTTGAAGTACCTGGGAGCACAAGGGATGTAAACATGTTGGTGTTGCTACTTTTTTTGGACAACCAAATATTTAGACCAGCTAACTTGCATATCACACTCGTATAACACTGAGGGTCGACCATTTGCAGGTGACAAGTGACAAAACTTCCTTAAAAACACAGTTGAATGCGTTACAGTTGGAACAGCGAAGCACGGAATTCCAGGGAGAACAGTGACTGAAATGGTGATTTGTGTGCAAAAGACAAGAATACTCACGCCCAAAAGTCCTCCACTGTGTCGAATTTGGAAATAAGAAGCAAGTTCTCTGTCCAGGTTTTGCTCTTGTCATTTTTGTAATACCACAAGGCCCATCTGGGAGAAAGGAAACAACAACAAAGAGTCACCTTTCACGGGGTTGTGGCAAATAACTTTTAAATGATTTCATGACGTGTCTAATGGGTGTGCAAACTTTCTTATAGTCTCACTATGAAAGCGGCATTTGTCATTTGTCAGTGTTGTTTCTAAGCCTCATGAGCAACAGACTGATAAACAGAAGACGACAATGCTGCTAGAAAGCTTATGAATGCCGGGGAAGAGTGAAAAGTGCAGCACAAGTGCAGCCTTTGTTTATGGCCACTGAGGTGATTCTTTCATTTGTTTGGATAGTGGGTGGGGCCAGCAAGGGGCCATGTGGGGCCACTGACTGAACTCTGTGACTCCCTTTGCCAACATTCATCCTGACCAGCCCCACACCAAGCCTGCGCCCAAGCTCTAAACACCAATGGGCAGTATGTCTGTTTACACTCTGCCTAAGTGCAATGTTCAAGAACAGAGGTCTCCAAACTTTTTTTAATTCTAGAGCTACTTTTTGTAACTAGTTAGCAAAAAGGACAGTTTGCTATGCATTATGAAAATGACATGTTATTAAAATTTCAATATAATGTTATTACACTGTTGTAATCACCAGAGGCTGGCAGAGCCTCAGTCAACCACTAAACATCATGCCGATTAGAAATCAAATATTCTAGAGGATCGCAATGACCTATAATATATTTTCAGAACCAGTCCTCATCCTGATCAGCCACCCACCAAGCCTGTGCCCAAGCTCTAAACACCAATGGGCATATGTCAGTTTGTTTACACTCTGCCTAAGTGCAATATTCGAGAACAGAGGTCTCAAACCTTTTTGGGAGACTAGAGCTTCTTTTTGTAACTAGTTAGAAAAAAGGACAGTTTGTTATGCATTTTGAAAATGACGTTATTACAATTTCAATATAATGTTATTACACTGTTGTAATCACCAGAGGCTGGAAGAGCAAGATGCTGGTTGGAAATCAAATATCCTAGAAGATGGCAATGACCTTTAATATATTTTCAGAACCAGTCTGCGAGCAACAAAAGTGGTCTTAGGGGACTACCCAGTTCCTGTGGGCATGATATTAGATACTTCTGCTTTAGAAGCTACTTTAACAGAACAAGAATTGTATCAAGCATGCAAAAAGTTCATTCCATCGCAAAGTTCACACACAGAACAACTTTGATCATGACTATTATTCATATATTTTTAGACGATTGAATTGTCCCATTATTTAAAGTTAGTCTGCAGTTTTGCCTTAACATTTCTTGTTGTGTTTCTAGAAAGTATTTTCACTGATCTTTCAAGATCCACAGAATACTGGATTTAAGTGATCTGCAGACACACAAACAGAAGGTTGTAAAAAGATAAACGTCAGTTCAATTTAAATGGTGAAATAATAATTATGAACTCCCAATTTAAATATACTTTGTAAATTTAGATTCAGCTGGACCCTCTCCCATGTATATGCACACACGCTGCTCCAAACTCTACAACCACCTGACAGGGAGACCCTGAGGTCCTTGAGAATTTTGGCTCAGGGAAAAGTGATGACCTCCCTACCTCAGAGAAGAGGCAGCAATTGATTCACAGAAGAACAGCAAGTCTTCAGGAATAGGGTGGTCCTTAATAGGGGTCGAAATTTTTTTTTTTTAAATATTGGGCTCTGACCCCCCGCATATGTTCTTATATCGATAAAAACACACTGTGTGCAATTTTGAACAATTTGGATAATATTTAGAGGTAGCTCAACGACTTTGAAATTTCCCAAAATGATAAAATTTTGGCAATTTTCGAGAAAAAACGGAAATCTTAACCCTATGTGTACGGCGTTTTAGAACATCCAATTTCAGTCCATTGCTTATAATTGTAACACAAGAAAAGTTACAAGTAACTTTGTACACTAGGTCTGATATAATGTGCGAAAAATCCTTATTTTTCATACCAAAATTTCAGAGGCCTTGAGCGACCTCTAAATATCCTTTGATTTTGATGAAACTTTGCCTAATTACGTTTTGTATATATTGGAACATATTCAAGGGGTCAGAGCATGAAATTTTAAAAGTCGAAAAATAAGGACCACCCTATTCAGGAATCAACAACATCCCATCAGAAGCCGTACGAAATGGTGGTGGGCAAACTATAGACATTTTTCAAAAATTGCAGAAATATCTGGCAAACAGGACAGTGGCCATATGCATGGACAAAATCACTAGTAATTATGCTACAAAAGAAAGGAAACCTTCAACTATGCTCCGCCTATAGAACCATCAGTCTCAACAGCTATACAAGTTATGGCCTGCATATTCACCAGAACTCGATCCTGTGGAGCATCTTTGGGACATGGGGAAACGACAACTTTGCATCATGGATGTGCAGCCGACAAATCTGCGGCAACTGTGTGATACCATCATGCCGAAATGAATCAAACTCTCTGAGGACCGCTTCCAGCACCTTGTTAAATGTATGCCTTGAGGAATTGAAGCCGTTTTGAAGGCAAAAGGGGATCCAACCCGTAACTAGCATGGTGTACCTAATAAAGTGGCTGGTGAGTATACATATGTGTGTGTGTGTACATTTTTTTATATTGAAGACAAAAACTAAGAATCCCCGCAATAAATTCTAAAATTGGGCGTTTGTCATAGTTAAAGTAAAATTGTTCAGAATCTTGAGTACACAGGGCATTTTCTACCCCCAACCGTTTGAAGGGAATAAAGTTGTAATATTAAAATTCAAACAAGCATTTAACACATTAACACTCGACCAAGTGTGCATCTCATAATCAGTCTTTGGAAAAAATATTTTATATAAACATTTTTATGGAAGTTTTTAAGACATACAATCACACCGTTTTACTTTCACCTGTTTTGCAATGGATGTTTGATGTAATGTTCCTGGTTTGCGACTTGGCTGTCGGGTTGGGGCTCTTCTGTATCAGGTGCCTGCAGAAAAGACAGGAGTTAAAGCGTATCAATGATTTTTATCTAATCCCTCCTTAATTCTCTCATGGTAGATTAGTAATATGTTTGGCTGAAACTCACCCAAATCAAAATGTATTTTCATTATTGGTTTTCTAAGAACCAGCAAGAACAAAGCAAAGTATAAAAATGGTGTTCAGTGGGACCAGACATGACTTGAAGATTGAACATTATAACTTTGTCAGTATTTTATGTTCTCCAATCTTGATGGATGGTTGCATTGTCAATTTGCACCAAGGACAATAATTGTACTGCATATTTTGACCTTAGAATCATTGCTAAACAGAGCAGTCTCTAAAAATTTCAGCAGGAAAGCCGAGACCTTCCTTCATCTTCAGCTCATCCGACGGGATCCCAAGGTGTTCTCAGGCCAGCCTGGAGATGTAATCTCTCCAGCATGTCCTGGGTCCCCGGGGCCGCCTGCCGGTGAGACATGTCTGTAACACCTCCTGAGGGAGGTATCCTGGAGGCATGCTTTCCAGATGCCCGAGGCACCACGTCTGGCTCTACATAGAGTCCTTCCTGGATGATCGAGCTTCTTAACCTATCTCCAAGGGAAAACCCAGCCACCCTTGTAACCAGAGTTGTGAGGTTCTACAAGTCAGGACCCACAGTTTGCGATCATAAGTGAAGGTAGGAATATAGATACAGGTAAATCGAGAGCTTTGCCCTGACAGACTGGAGCGATAGTTAGGGCTCTTGTGCACATTTTTCATATTTGTGAATATTTTTCACTTTAGCAATTACTGTCTTTTTTCTCTCTCCACCCCCTTTGTGACCACCCTTGACTGAAATGTTAAGTAAAGATCGCCAACGAGCTTCGAAGCACATGCACAAGCAACCAACACCGGTGTTTTGCCCAATTCCGACTCCCGTTCACCTGAACACACACTCCTTTTTTCCTATGCTTCTCAGTGCTGCTAGTCTGTATAATGAGATTATTAGGAAATATTGATTGGCATGATTGAAACAAAAAAGCGATGGCTGTCAAAATAATGAGTTTAACAAGACATATTCATGCGAACGTCACCGACACAGCAACACCATGTAGCTAACCGCTATACTATTCACAACCACGACTAGCACAGAGGTAGGCTTTTTGTAGTACACTATAGTAGCCATAGAAAAATGCATGTTTATTGGTTTCTATAGTACCCTTATCGTAATGCTTGTTTACTGTACATAGATGTTCACTGGTCGCTGTAACCAGATCACAATTAAGAATGAGACGCTATTCTAATTTGATATTCCCTGTGTAAACAAATGTTTGAAATTAATTCAAAATCTGACTTCCGTATCTGCAATTTCCAAAGTAAGGCACACTTGAAACTTATTGTGCTGTCTTGCTTTTTGGGGAAACCAATGTTTTGAAATTGTCAGATGGGGAATTGTGATTAAGTTACTTGAGGGATTACCATCAAATCTATTTGGGAAAATACATTACAGGTGATGGGGTGTAATTTACCAAAAATACAGATGCAGAACAGACGCTCCCCTACTTACAAACATTCGACTTACGAAAAACGGTAGAAATGAACATTTTATGGGGGATGTCAAAAAATATCCGGACATTGCTGTAAATTAGATATTGTATTGTGTGCCCCTTTTTCCGAATAAAGGACAGTACTGTCGTGCTTCTTTCCATCGCTACTGGCGTGTGGCGCTGTGAGAGCTCACCCAGCATCCGCCCCGAAGAAGAAATCTGCTTCCTCTTCCTGGTTTGTGTGTAAACATAGAGTACTGTATCTCCAGTGCGCTAAGAACTTTGACATTTTTATTGTTTAATATCTCGTGCATCCATTAAATATGGTTGGTGTAAAGACTAAAGCTTGATGCGGTTGAGAAAATGGTTCAATTGTTTTTTTTTCGGCCACTTTCCACCAAGTAGGAGGAAGTCACCTAACTCTTGAAGCTCATCTTCCAAAAGTAAGTTAATCTTAACTTTATTGAGCTTATTATTTTATTACATGATTATTTTTTTAGTACGAAACAATACAGGTTACTTATAAAAACCTTAAACATACGAAATATAGCACTGAAGCAACTTACGAACAAATTCAACTTACTATCGTCCGGAAGCGATCTCGTTTGGAAGTAGGGCAACGCCTGTATTCCAAATGTCCGGACAGCCGCTCGCTGCGTACACCTTTGTTTCACATCTATTTATCTAGATATTTTATGCAAGCATTTATTTATTTCTAATGAAACAATTTTATTGAATTATGTATGTGTGAGTGTATGTATATATATATATATATATATATATATATATATATATATAAAATATACTTATATATTTCAAATCATTTTATTTTGAAAGATCAAATTCATTTTCTAACCCATCTAGTTATTTATTTGTTTAAAAACAAATCATTTGAAAAAAGATAAAAAGTAGGAAATGCAAAAATCATTACAGGACAAAGACACTTTAATATGACATAAAGGCAAAAGACTTAACAGCATCACCAAAAAGGTGTTTTGCACCAATATTAAAGCCACAAGTGATGTGTAATGCCTTATTGTTCAATGTAATGCTCATTATTTAAAAAACAAAACAAAAAACAAAAACGTTTTTCTACAGTATCAATATTATTGATTAATGCTGCCGTCTGTCAGTGCTGTGGCCAGACTGAGGAGCGGGATGAAACTTAACACATAAAAAACAACTGCGACTTGATGATGAAGGTGCTGTATCCGAATTAGCTGGGGAGGCTTCTCCTGCTACTGGCAACCATAAAAAACAGCACTATTTGTTTCATGTGGGGGAGCTAAACCCTACCCCAAAAAGGCCGAGAAAGGATGGGCACCACCAAGCTGATCTTGCCCAAGACACACCGCATATTTCAGCCTTGTTGCTAAAGCAGGACATGCACAGACGCTTAACATTATGCTTACATACGCGTAGGGCTGCAACTAACGTTTATTTTCAGAATCAATAAATCATTTGGGTTTTTTTTTCCCGATTAATTTAAGGAATATGATTTCAAAAAGACATTTCTCCTTTCCACCTTTTTATTCAATTAAATTTAAAAAAATACAGGTGTTTGTCAGTTACCTTAAATAATAAACAAAAGATAAATACAAATACTGTAAATGATATGCACCTGCAAATACGCAAGATACTCTTCCTACCTCTTTATCCAAAGATCATATTATATTTGAACTTATCATACAACACAAAATATAAAGTGCCATAAATTTAGGTGTAGCAGGAAAAACATAAAGTGAGTAATCAAAACAGCACAGAAGATCACCAGCTGCTCTCTACCCAGTCTAGAGGACATTGCCGGCTTGCGATACCGCAGCAGAGCCATCAACATTATACAGGACTTTTCCCGACCTGTCCACCACCGCATTGACCTGCTGCCCTCTGGTAGGTGCTACAAGGCCCTTAAAACAAGGACAAACATGCTCAGGGACAATTTCTTCCCCAAGGGCCATCACCACCCTAAAATAGCACACTAAAACGAGAAAACATGTCCTGCAACATATTTTGGGGTTTATTTTTGCTGCTGCTTAATGTTATTGCAGAAAACATTAGATATAAGCTCTATTCTGTTTCATTGCAATATTATAACTCAGGCTAAGTGTTGTGCAATATTTCACAACGTTGATATCAATGACAAGAAAATAAAATTCAATCGTTTGCCATGTCATTTCGAGAGAAATTATAGTGCAACGTTATTGTCACTACGCTTTTCAACGTAACAAATATATTGATTAACATTCAAAGCCTCAAATGTGCGTGCATGGCGGGTAACTTAAGAGACTAAATTTGAACAAAAAGAGACACCGAAAACAAAGCTCTTACAGGAAAGCAGTGACTCATTGCCATAAACGTCATTAACATAGCGACATAAAAAAACAGACCTGGTAAATAAAGAACAAGATGTTCGCATAGGCATGACAGCTTACCTTGCTAAAATCTCAGCTATGATTGATGATGCATATTTGGTCCCTCTTTGCTATGTGCTGGGGCTAGCTTAACTCTATACAACACGTGTAAAATTGTATTTAAAATTCGAGACGACTTTCATGTCAACCCCATTTCATCTTCACTAAAACCGCAGACCGAATATCATTCGTGACACTTGAAGCATCGAAATTCGCTTAGTTTATGACGACGAGCCATTGAACTGAGTTCAAATGATGCGAGGTCCCTGTGGACTAGCGGACCAATTCAGCCAGGGCTTGGATGCTAAATGGTGCTAACAGATACCCACCCCAAAAGACGCCCCTAAATCCAATCAAAAGAAGTCTCTGGGATGTCACCTTAATGATGTGCTCCAGGCATGCAACATGTTCAAACGCAGAAAAGATGTAGCGGTTTTAGTTTTTGTTTCATTTTAGCAAGGCAAACCGGTGGATTTTGCTTCACTTACCGGCTCCGATGTCGCCATCTTGACAGCAAGAAAGATCTGCTTGTTAAGCCGCTGCGCCAGATCGTAGCCACTCAAGTACGGAAGCCGGTATGACCCAAACATAGGTGACTGTCAATAAAAATGTTGCACCTTACTACATAATGACTACGTTAGCTTTTACATATAAATCTGAAATTCGAACAGGTCTACCGGAATTTGTCAATTATTTTTCGTTGAAGCTTTAAGTACGATGAGCATTCCAAATGTCCCTGTGATGTATATATTATTAAAGGTGGAGTAGGTCGTTTGAGCTCTTTAAAAAGTTGAAAGTACTATACTATACAGTACTATCACTATGAAAGCCTTTTAGTGTGTAATATTTGACCACTAGAGGTCACTGTTGTCTAATGGGGACAAAAAACAGTGCCAAATGATCACTGTGCCGCAACCAGAAAGACATGGCGGTGATTATTCATTCATTCTTTCATTCATCATCTGCACCGCTTATTCTCAGTAGGGTCACGGGGGTGCTGGAACCCATCCCAGCTATCCTCGGACAGTGGGCAGGGGATAGGGGGAACTGGTTGCCAGCGAGTCGCAGGGCACATAGGGACAGACATTTCGCTCGCTCATTCACCTAGGGACAATTTGGACCGGCCAAATAACCTGACATGCATGTTTTTGGAATGTAGGAGGAAACCGGAGTGCCTGGAAGAAACCCACACAAGCACGGGGAGAACATGCAAACTCGACTCAGGAAGGTTCGATCTTATGACCTAAGAACTGTGTGGCGGTGATTACTCGGTATGAATTCCTCCATGTAAAAAAATTACACATTTTCCCATGTGTTATTTCTTATAAAAATTACTATCTGTATGGTTGTTCGTGTATTTATGCCTAGTATTAAAAAAATTTTTTTTACTGAATGAAAGTTTTTTTGTACCACTAGAGGGCACTAAATATTACACATCACTGTCCCTTTAAGTATGTCTTAACAATGCCCAACTGAGTTCAAAAAGTCTTTATTAAAATAAAAATAATCCACAGTGCCTATCTGCTTTTATCTTACTTTTAGCACTGCTGTTCCCAGACCGAAGCAGGGAATGGGGGTGGGCGGAGGGTGATTTCAAGCTCGTTCCCGGATTTTTTTCGTTAGCGTAGCCTGAAAATGGTAAAAGAGAAGGCCTGTTTCAAATACATTTAAAAAGCTCACACATAAACCCCCAAAGAGACGAAAAAAGATTATTAGTACTTCAAGAATGAGTGGACTGAGGCTGCCCTTATGGCTGTCAGCCAGGAGATGGTGGCAAAGAGCAGCAAAATTTAAAATAGCGGACACCGCCTTTAAGAAACTTGTCATAATAATTATTTTTCTTTCTTTTATTTACGTTATTTATTTACTTTCTTTTCTTCTCTGTATTTCTACCGGACATTCTATCCCCTTAAGACTTGGTGGATTCACGTTGTTGTTTAATGCCGATTTAGTTTGGAATGATGCAACATTCAATTGTTAAAAAAACTTTTAAAATGTACATTGTGTAACAATTAGTGCCTCCTTGTGGTAAAAAAAAACGTAACTAAACAAAACAAAAACAATCTTGATTTAAATAGTAAACAAAAATACACAAACTGTCATATTTCTAAAAATAAACAGGTCGAGAAATTTCTATTTATCTTACATAACGTGAGCCTCATTTAAGGGAGCTGACTTAGTTGTCTGCCTTTTTTCTTTTGCAGCCTCCCGAATCACTCAAAAAGGCGGAACAATTATAGGTGAAATGACACATTTTGGTCACTTTGAGTCTCCATAGTTTGAATTCTTTCTTGTGCTTTTTAACACTTCACTTCACCACAGAGCTACATCTAGGGGTAAAAGAAATACTCTCTTACCCTTTTAATCAACAGTAATACTTAAATTGCCCAGTGAGTACGTTTTTATTTCACATCTATTTATTTAGGCTTTCACGTATTTATGTACTTTTATTTGAACCATTTTATTGAATTATTTATTCATGTATTTTTAATGGATCAATTTTATAAAATCATTTATGTAACTTATTTCGAATCATTTAATTTATTTTTGAAGAAACCATGTCATATATCATCCATCCAGTTATTAATTCATTTAAATACATAAATAATTGTCACACGCCGTCTATGTCGTGGTCTGAAGAGTGGGATGACTCTTTACATTGAAAAACAATGGCAACGAGATTATGAAGGTGCTGTATCTGAGTCGTAACCATGGAATTCAGCACTATCTATTTCACGTGGGGGAAAAAACTCCTACCCTAAAAAAACAGCCTGGAAAGGGATGGGTGCTGCCAGGCTGAACATGCCCAAAATACACCACAGGAAGTGGTGCCCCGATGACCCTGGTGGTTAAGGGATTCATGAACTGTGAATGTAAATAAGGTTTTATGCTCTTATCATTTCATTTTGCCCGAATCCTTTTTCAGTGTTTCAATCTAGAAATAAACCTTAGCATATTACTAATAAACTGCAAACCCTCCCGGTTGTATTGAATTAAACATCTCATCTCATCTCATCAGCTGCACCGCTTATCCTCAGTAGGGTTGCAGGGGTGCTGGAGCCCATCCCAGCAATCATCGGGCAGTGGGCAGGGGACACCCTGAACTGGTTGCCAGCCAATCGCAGGGCACACGGGGACAGACAACTCACTCGCTCAGTCACACCTAGGGACAATTTGGACCGGCCAATTCACCTGAAATGCATGTCTTTGGAATGTGGGAGAAACCGGAGGAAACCCACGCAAGCACGGGGAGAACATACAAACTCCGCACAGTAAGGCCGGGAGCTGGATTTGGACCCACGCAGGAGGTTCCCACGACCTCAGAACTGTGCCGCACACGCGCTAACCACTGCGCCGCCGTGCTGCCTGAATTAAACATGTCCTATTTATTTATTTATTTATTTATATATTTAGTTGTTTCTTCATTTGTTTATTTATTTTATTCTTTACTTTTGATGTAATTCTGAAGCATGTATTGTTCCATGATATTAAGTTTATCTTGTTTGACTGTGTCATGCCATTTTCATTTGTAATGATGTGGTATTCAATAAAAAATGCACAAAAGGAATACTGTTATTCCTGGCATACCTCCAACCACCAGAGGGCCCCACCTGGCTTTTTGAACTCTGCACAGGTGTGTCCAATTATCACACACTTGTGCCCACTTACCCTGAACCCTTTAATGCTACTTTTTGTTCAGTGAACTTTGTTGGTTCACTTTGAGTTTTTCTGTCATTCTCCTAATATCATGTTCACTTCCACCACCATGCTAATGATTTTGCCTCTGGTTTGTTGTGTGGATGATTTTGTCACTTTGTTACTTTATTCCTTGCAATTTCCATTTTTGTTCTTTGGTTTTTCTAATTTTTGTTTGGGCGTTTTGTTAGTTGTTTAGTGCCTACGTGTTTGCTTTGTCCTTTGGTCCTGATTTTCTTTTAGCAGATACTGTTCTCTTTTTAAGAACCTAGCCTGTGATTCCTGCCTCCCCCACATGGGTCCATCATCTACAACCAAAACTTGACAAATATATTAAAATAAATTATGATAATTAACTGGAAACACTGTCTGAGTATGGCTTACCGGCACAAATTTATTAAAGAAACAGTGCATTATTTAAACTTCTAGATGGCACAATATTGTACGGTGAACCCCAAAACAAGGGCTAAAAAGCACAAGGAAGAATACAAACTACAGCGACTCAAAGTGACCATACTGTACCATCCTTTTCTATGACTTTTACCCAGACTTCTGTGAGGTTTTTGGGTGTACCCGTAGCAGCAAGATGTGCGACATTTATGTCAGCTCCGTCTAGTTCAGGCTCGTGTTATGTAAGAGATTTATCGGCCTACTAGTATTAAAAAAAGTATATTAATATGATATTATATGTATTTTTGCTTAGGTAAGAAAATATTGTTTTTTATTTAATTAATTATTTTTTTCTTTTTCCACTAGCTGGCGCCACATAATACACACTGTGCCTTTGATGCATTCATGTCAAAGCACTATGTGTCATATTGATTAATTAAATTCTAGGGTTCTATATTACTGATATATTTAAAGATATGTTTTTCCCTATTTGTTAATTTTTTAGTTCTTTGCCAATTGTATAAGGAAGTCAACCTCACCCAAAACTAGCATAACAATACAGTAATTTCACATAAATTAGGACAATTTTTCTACGTTTAATTGTATTAATGTTATTCTCACCAATCCAACTGTAAAACCGTGTTATTTTGATATGCCAATTACTCACAATTTCAATGTAATAATCTCTGTAATCTATTTTTGTAGTATTTTTCTTCGCTGCATCAGTGATCATTTTAAATGTGAAAGTAAATCCCATTATCAGTTAAGTCACAAGACATCTAATTTAGCTAGTGACTCATCCTTACACAGGAAGATAACAAATTCTAAAATCCACAGCTGTCATGATTACCGATGTGAATCACCTGTGCTCGCTCATTTGGTGCCAACCGTTGCGGGTTCTGATTGGCTCCCTGTCCCTATTTAAACCCAGTCCTTTCAATCCCCTGTTGTCAGCCCGTCTGCAAACCTCTGTTTATACAAGGCAAGCCTCTTTCTGACCCTGACTCCCACTTGTCCCGTTTTGCTCCCGTTTGTCTCTGGCTCCGACCTGTTTTGATCCCGACCACGTCTGCTCTCCCGTCCCGGCTTACGACCAATTTTTGATCCCGATTACGTCTACTCTCCCGTCTTGGCTTACGACTCGTTTCCGACCCCGACCACGTTTTTGCTCTCCCGGTCCCAGCTATCGACCTGTTTGCCGTCCCTGACACGCCATCGCTCGCTACGGAAGATCCACTTCCGTTTTCGGATCACAATCCGAGTGCGACTTGCTTCCCGCGTCCAGCGAACACCGGATTGTGGTCGCAGCCCTTCCTCGTTCTTTCAATAAAACTTGTTGAAAACGTTATGCAATTGGGTCCTGTTTCCGTTCTGGTCATGATAACATCAGTAAATTAAATGTCAATGCAGTATCTTCATCAAGCAGCACATTTTGTAATAGGAATAAACACAGCCTTGATTTTGTTATAGAACAGTGTTTTATAAAATTGAATAAAAACAAAGCCTACATTATCTTGTACAGACACCCAAAAACAGAATATTATGATTGAGTTAAAAATATAAATATGAGTTTATTTCACAATCCTGAAAAAGAGATCAGATATTGATAAAAGAAATGCAAAATTTATGTCTAAAACGGATATAATCTTATTAAAGCAACATACAATAATTATATTGCAAAAAAAGCAAAAGAACCCAATGTCTACACAGTACAAAAACCAATACATTTAACGTATTTACACATTTCAATCAGTAAGAAAATCCCCCTTAAATGTTTTTCAATGCTGGTGATATTTTGTGGTTATTCTATTCTTAAACCTTATGTAATTTTGCACCGTGGACTGACACAAAAACTGTAGAGATTCCTGTAAATCATCTGATTCCAACATGCTTACATTCATTTCATTGCGCGTTT
Organism: Urocampus carinirostris; assembly: GCF_059441175.1. Lineage (NCBI taxonomy): Eukaryota > Metazoa > Chordata > Actinopteri > Syngnathiformes > Syngnathidae > Urocampus > Urocampus carinirostris. The sequence continues at coordinate 8,357,768 of NC_142361.1, forward strand.
GTTGTCCCGAAAACATTGGAATGGGACTACGGTTTGCACTTAATAAATACATCATGATAAAATAGGTGTCACAACAGCGTTATCTTTGTAGTGACGCCAATACATCGTTTTCACTTTAAAAAGAGCACCAGTATAAAACCAGGTTGAGTCAAGGAACTAACTAGTCCTATTAGCACCAAGAGGAAGTTACATCACCAGTCGTATGACATTTGTGCAGATTTTTCTTCCAAGAGTCCTTAAATAAACGATTGGAATTTCAAATTCAGATTAAAAACTGTAGACTTTCGGATGAAAATGAGACAAACTTTTCATAAATAATGGTGTCATGACAGGTGAGAATGTTTTCACCTCGATTTGCAGTCTTTTGGGGATGTAAATACAGTACAAACTGGAAATATGTTGGCATAACAGAGTTTTTTTTAAAAAAGATCATTAAAATGTACAGCAAGTACAAAATCCAAAATTTTATAATCCAGATTCCAAGAACATGATCATATAAATAAGTGCCGCTTTTTATAAGCACTCGGTCGTTGACATAAATATCAATTGCTTTGAATTTTAAGTGTTTGAAAAAACTCTAGAACAAAACAGTAATATAACAAAATCTTTACCCATTTAATTCGGTTAAAGATTTTGGGCCATTTTTAAGTAAGCAAGAATAAAACAACCAAAAAAGTGCCTTTTAGCAAGCTTCCAGAAAGCGAACCATATCTTTCACTGATAACAGCAACCGGGGGGAGCATGTGTAAAGCCATTATGCTACATGAGATCATCTGTAGTAAAATATAATGTATTCATGTTTATAGTGTGGGCAGTAAAACAGCACTTTTAACTAGAATTAAAAAGCAAAGTACCATGCATCGGGTTATCATTAGAACTCTTGCAGTAAACAGGCTTAGACCAATAATTAAATAAAAATGATCAGAAATAAATAATCATGGTTTTTGTTTTTCACGTGTATGTACGGTATTTCGTTTGGATAAAACCAGTTTAAAACATCTTATTTAAATGCTTGAAAGCAACATCTCCTTTCAAAACGTAATACCCCACTTTTGAGTATTTATTCAACATCCTAGAATGATTTTTTCCACCATACTAGTAAACTAATAGGACTTTTGCGACTCACTGATTTTTATTGGCATTTTCCTGAATAATTTGGGGGAAATGTGAACTCTGCATGCTACTAGTACGAAAACCATTTTTTCACATCATCACGCTATCATTACTCGCGATACCAAGTTTTCTCGCTTTATTTACTTCGAAGGCTCAAGTGATTGATGAATTGTTGAACAATGCTGTTTTGGCTGAACTCATTCCCATAATGCTACATTGGGGTGCCATGTCTTACAACGTTGTAATAGATAGGAAAAAATTAAAAAAAAAAGTATAAACGGATAAAGACGGTATAAGCAAAATGCTTATTTAAATGATTTAAAGCACCATTCAAAACGTAATACTCTCTTTAAAAAAATGGGAAGTAAAACCCAATTTTTGAGTATTTATTCAACATCCTAGTAAACTGATAGGACTTTTGTGACTGACTGATCATTTTTATTGGCATTTTCATGCATAATTTGGGGCAAATATGCACTCTGCATGCTACTAGTACGAAAAACATTTTTGAGATTTTATTTGATAACGAAATTGGGGTTGTCGTAGTACGTTAGAAAAGGCACTACGAGTCGACAAATAGTAATTCACAGTCATTTTCATTTACTGGTCTTTCATGTTCAATAGCCAAAGATCACATAAACCCATACACCAAATAAATGTTGATATCCGTTTTCCAATTTGAGCACTATGAGGTGAACTAACTCTGTTTTTCCACTCTGGTTAACAGCATACCATATTTGTTCTATATTTTTAATAGGACACAAGTATGAGGACCTTGAGCTGGATATCATTGATTGAATATTGTTGATTCAGTCTGACATTATTTTTTTTTTCTCAATGCCATTTTAAAGGCCTGGTTAATAGTACAGTTTTTGTCGTAACTACTAGGACAACGGTAGTTTTTGGTTGCACAGTACTAGTCTAGAAAAAACGCCATAGTTCACAACGGTAGGGGACCTATAGTTAAAATCGGTATCGGGCAAATACTGTATCAGTCTTATTTAAAGTTATTTGGGGGATATAGATATATCATGATGTTATATACCATTTTCTAGACATTTTTGGCAAATATTAAAGGGTTTTAAAAAAAGTGCTACTAAAGTTAAAATGAAGTGCTTTAGTAGTAGTAGTTTCTGCCTCATTTGTGAATGTAATTGTCCTACCAGTGAGGACAAAGTGCGTACTGGTATGTAAGAAGGATGTTGAATAAATGTCTTTCCTAATAGCGTGCCAAAAAATGTACAATAATGCCTCACTAGTAACATGCAGCTGTCCTACTAAATACCGAAGTTGTCCTGTAACGTCACCCTACTTCAAGATTAGATCAAGAATAGTGAATAAACAGTCTAGAACAGTGGTCGGCAACCCCCGGGGCTCGGAGCGGTACCGGGTCGTTGGGGATTGTGTACCGGGACATAGAGAAAGAAAAAAAATGGCCTCATTTTTTGCTTATACTGTATCTATTTGTGTATACAGAGGTTTTACATTCCTTAATATGACCTGTAACTAAGCGATGATTGTAGATGACAGTCACACGATTCTTACTCAGGGTGCGACGTTGTACAACCTTGTTGATGGAGCATTATGGGAAAGAGTTCAGCCAAAACAACGTTGTACAACGTGGTACCCTTAGTAAAATTAGTGTGTTGATAAAATAAAATCTAATGCCTTTTCCAATGTCATCTAGACCCGTAGTAGTCTATTGCAGGGATAATGTTGAAAGAGCCATGACGGTCCAAAAAAAGCTAAAATGTCTTGAGCGGCAAAAATTGAAAAGCCTTATATAAACCTGTTTTTAAAGTGAAACCAAATGGATTAAATACTTAAAATTTATAATACAAGGTTTTTAAAACATTTTAAAATGTGAGAAATGTTTGTGTTCTTTTAGTCTTCTTATAGAAAATCACAAAATGACAGAAAAATATATAAATAATCCTCCAATCTTTTTCCATTTTGAAACAGTCCGGAAAAAGCTCCAGGAAGCCAAAGGGCAGCAGCTCTACAGTCAAATGTGGCTTAGAGCCGCAGGTTGCTGACCCCCGCTTTCAGCTTATTGTTAAGTGGTCCGCGACATGTTCAATACCCTGGACTGGTTAAATAGCTGTCAATATTTTCGCGGCCTGACGCACTCATAAAATAGATGATACTAATGATAACAATAATAATAAGCCTAAACCCAATGTTGATACTAGATTACTAGGGATCTAGATGACGTTAAAAAGGCATAAAAAAAAATTCACATCATCACACTATAATTACTCACTATACCAAGTTGTCTCGCTTTATTTACTTCGAAGGCGCACGTGATTGATGAATTGTTGTACAATGCTGTTTTGGTTGAACTCATTCCCATAATGCTCTATTGGGGTGCCATGTCTTACAATGTTGTAATAGATCAGAAAAAATAAAAAAATATGTATAAAGGGATAAAGACGGTATAAGCAAAAAGGGAGGGCAACTTATTTTTCTTACTGTGCTGTCTGGTATCAAACGATACATGCCTGCCTGCAGCCCGGTGGTTGCCGACCACTGCTTTACAGGCTTTCTATGGAAGGGGATCAGAAGAGCATGACTCAAACCAGGTCGAAAATAACCGGAGAAGCAGTCTCAAGTTGACTGAGGTAAGGCAAGAATAAGCATAGTGTATATGAGTTATAACTACGTCCAGCTGTTGTAAGGACCTGTGACTTGTGTGAGTGCGTAAGGGGACGCGGTGATCACCCCGTCTCTCGGTAGCGTCCAGGTTTGCCTCGTAGGAACATCCTTGGACCCCAACACGGCCTCCCTGTTGGATCCTCCCCCCTCTTGCATCCCCTCTTTTCCGCTGTCTCTCTCACCCATCCTCATTCTAGCCTCTTCTTCTTCCTCCGCCTCCCTCTCTCGCTCCTTCTTGGCCATTTTTGCATCCCACATGGCCATCCCGTGGCCCGGCTCGTTGAGAGACTTGTGCTGGTAGAAGACGAGGGAGATGCGGGTAGGGTGGCGACGGTCGGGTTTGAGAATCGGCGTGGTGGCGTGCAACTCCCGCCGAGCACACTCAATCAGGATAGAACCGTGCGATGGAGCCACTGCCACACCGCCGATGTCATGGTCCAGGAAGTTGTGCTCGCTGTCTGACCACACCTCATCCTGTTTTGTGTCCTCCTCGAACCCGTGCAGTCCGTTCAGCCGGCTGAAGAGACCCTCGGACGCAGCCCGTGGGGATAAAGGTGGAGGGGCGCTCACGCTGGTTGAGGGTCTCTGCAGGGGAGAGTGCGCCTCGGGATAGCCACCAGGGTAACCGTTTGTGGTTTCGTTTGTGGTCTGATACAATGGGACCGAGCGGTTTGGTCCAAATAAGTGTCGCTGATGGTTGGGGGGCGTGATGTCCCTCTGTTGGTGGTGGTTGCTGGTGTTTTGACTGAAAGTGCCGGCCTGGTATCGGTCCACGCTCGTCGGGCGAGGCGATACCTTGTAAAGGGTGTGTTGCTCTGTTTGAAAGCAAAAAAAAAAGGTTTTCAAGGGTGTATAATAGAGGAAATATTGTTGACATCAAGCATGCTTCATGATTGCTGAAATTAGTTCAAAGAGCCATAACATTAAACCTCAGCCTATCAATTTGGACCTCCCACTGAGGCCTCAATGCTGGTTGGAAACCTTTTCTGTGCGATGGTTTAATGTCTGAAAATATTCTCGTGGCCCGAACAAAATTATATTAATGATAATAACATCATTTGTAATAATGAGCCTAAACCCACTGTGTCATTACTAGACCACAGGGGAGCTGGATTACATAGGAAAAGGCATTCGATTTTATCTCAGGATCACAATATTTTTACTCACGGTACCACTGTTGTGCAGTCTGTTTTATTTTGAAGGCTCACACCATTGGTCAATCCTTGTACAACGTTGTTTTAGCTGAACTCATTCCCATAATACTCGATTACAGTGCCACGTTGTACGGCTTTGTAAAATATACTGTAATGATACCTCAGACGACAACATGAAATGCCATTACAGACAATGTTGCACAATTTACCTTTCAAATTTAGTGTAATTTAAACAAAATTGTAAATAGACAAATGATCTTTTTTCAATTCTTTTTTAATACAAAAATGTTCAAATAAGAAAAATAAAACTTAAAAAAAGCAAAGTTATCTTCCGATAGAGCCCTGTTAGTATTCCGTTTTTTGCAGGGTACCATATCAAAGATCCTCGGTGAAGCTGTTTAAGTGGAAAAAAAATATTTTACTTATATCTAATTTAAAAAAGATTGAGAAAACCAAGATAAAAAGGTAAATATTATAAGGCTTTTTTTTGATCAATGGTTGTTTTTACTTGTGCTCACTTATGTACACTATCTTAAAGTACGTAGTTTTGTGTGCATTCTTGTAAACCCCCTATCTATGGTATATAATCCTATCGTCCTATATCATGGTTCATCTAGTTTACGCTACTGTATTTGCTGGCCTGTCAGGTAAAGACGAACATATATATATATATATATATATATATATATATATATATATATATATATATATATATATATATATATTTTTTTTTTTTTTTTTTTTTTTTTTTAATTTATTTATTATTTTTTTTTTTGCAATTTAGTAGGCTTGTAAAAACTATGTGTATGGGTTGGACTGCCTTCTCTCCAGCTTGCTCCGTCTGTGTCACACCTCCTGTCTCTCCTGGTTCTGTCCCTACTTCTTGTCACTTAATTCCTTTTGTCTTTCCTTCCCCATGCAGTCATTTTTCTACTGCTGCTGACTAATGCTGATCATCTCTTCACTGACTAGGACCTGCCACCCTGTCATCAGGTGTTGCCTGCAGACCAGGAGAAAAACAGTTTTGTCTACATTATTATTGTCGAAGAAACAACATGTTTGTATTCGAGTATAGCATGCAAACGCGTATAATGCGCACCACAAATTTTTTATTGAAAATTGGTATAAAATTTTGTTTTGACTTTTTCTCAGCTCATACTGAGCATTGTAAGTGAAAAACGATGATGCGAGGCGGCTGGGTGTTAGGGGGAGTGTGAACTTTGTGCAACGGTATACCCCAGCGGCAGTGTTGGGGTGTGTGATGTCATGTGCGCTACGATTCTCTGCATCATCATTATAACTACAGCTCATACACACATTGCGGGTTATTGTGACAGCGAGGAGCGGACCTCTGTCACGGCCTCAGTGTCGTTCAACCGTTTTTTTCCCCCCGCGTTCCTGCCCACAGCCAACCGTCAAGTGTCCTTGAGGGCCGCACGTCATGCATGATTTTGGAGGTTTCTCTTCTTCAACTCAGGCGATATAAATTATCAGCTTATTGGCAAGCTGGCAGAAGCTTGTTAACAATCCTGGTCTTTGGGAATCACCTGTATTAGAGCAGAGAAATCTCAAAATCATGTGTCCCTTAAGGAGCAGAGTATCCACCTTTGTTCTTTAGTAGGGTTACCCTGGCCCTGTCGTCTGGATATTCAAGGGCTCACTATTTAGGTGACACAGCCCTCGTTTGCGTTTTTTTTGGCGGAATAGTAAATATATGCTTGTCTTGTTAATTGCTATCAGACTTTCAAGTAGTCGCCACATTGAGTGGTTACATGATCCAAAAACATGTGAAGTAAACATCTTGGGGTAGAGCTGAAAGCCAAGCTCTGAAAACAGCTTCAGATGTGTGGAGGCACGGTACAGTTGGCTTTCTGCAGCCAAAGGCCAAATTCCCCATGTGGTTTGACACAGGCTTAAGTGTGTCACCTCAGCCCTTGTTTAACACACAACCAAACTTAAAACTACTTTTAAGTCAGAAAATTGTGCGCTTTATACTCGAATATATGCGGTATACAAAGCTGATGATCAACAGGTAGATTGGCGTATGGTTGACTTAAAATAAGCAAATACTTTGACCTACCACCTCTTGTGGGGGTTTCCCGTTTCGTTTTTGTGAGGGGGCTCAAGCCGAGTTTTTTCTCCAGCTTCTCAGCTTGAGCTCTTAAACGAGCCTCTTGTCTGACTTTGCGGGCTGATTTCACTGGCTCAGCTAGCAGACGTACCTAAAAAGTTACAGACGAAAGATAAAAAGGTTTTGAAAAGTCTTATTACAGTCTATAAATGGTGCCATGGTCATATTAATTCAGTGTCTGCTTACCTCTCTCGGGAAGGATGACAGAACTTGCAGGGCACCCGTTTGAATCTTGGCCCACTGCCCTTCAACACGCCCAAACTCATCTGTGTTGTGGATCTTGTAAAGTGGAAGAACATGGAGCTGCTCGTCTTCCGGGATATTCCGAACCGCGCGGTTATCTTCTTTCGTTAAAGTGCAAACCTGAATGAAAACATTAATATAATTATTTTTGTATTTTTCGGGGTTAACGTAATACAGGTAACGACGTTATGTATGTTGGATACATAAAAATGTAATTCTATTCCATTACAGAATAAGAATAACATAACTGCAGGATTACAATTGTATTTGGATTTATATATATATATATATATATATATATATATATATATATATATATATATATATATATATATATATATATATATATATATATATATATATATATATATATATATATACACATAACGAATTGTGTTTATCATAATTTAATTCACTGACACAAGATAGAGATAGATGAGGCGCACACACGACGCGTATCATAGTATTCTGTATGGACGGCCAACTCATCCCCTACTGCATATTTGTCACAATGTGTTGCAAGTAAAAGCACTTTTCTTTTAGTCTCTATTAAATTCGTCCTTCAATGTTGCACTCATTTTGTTGAATTGGTGTGACTGGGGCTTCTCACGTGTGTGGGTATTAGCGCAGTCATGTTCTAATGATGCATTCGGGGATATTTTCTAAATTTGATTGATTGTCTTTGTTTTGTATTCTGAATTGTCTTTTCAAATCCACTTTTTGATCACAGAGTTTTTATGTAGAGGGAATGTTTCACTTTATGTTCATAATTTGTAAATATACATACACGGCACTGACATCAGACTAAGGGGGACACCAGTCAATCTAAGATGAATGGACAGCCTTGTAAATCTGAATACTGTCAAAAGGTTTGGCATCCCAATTTCAAACAAATAAAACAAGAACTTGGACACAAGACATCCCAGAGATGGAAATTTAGAAAGTGGACATTAATGTGCTCATAATGGGAACGTTTTATTTTTGATTAATAAACTAGATAGATAGATCGATACTTTATTCATCCCCGCAGGGAAAATTCACATTTCCAGCAGCATCCCTTCGCTGAGAACAATACAATAATAAAGCAAAAGGAATACAATATACAAATACCCAATGTGACGTGCTAATACCCACTGTAGCGTGGTGTATAGAGTATTTAAATAGTGCTACATAAAATACACACTGCAATAAAAGTACGGTAATATGCAATGTAGGGGGTGTGGTTTAATGTGGGCCTTTACTCCGCCGGGTGGAGTTAAAGAGCCTCATGGCATGAGGAAGAAAAGATCTCTTCAGTCTGTCCGTGGTACAAGACAGTGACAGCAGTCTGTCGCTGAAACTGCTCTTCTGTCTGGATATAATGCTGAGTAGTGGATGTGATGAATTGTCCATGATTGACTGCAGCTTTTTCAGTGCCCGTCTCTCAGCTACTGTTGTCAGGCTGTCGAGCTCTGTGCCCACAACAGAGCTCGCTTTCCTCGCCAGTTTATTGAGACGAGAGGCATCCTTCACTATACTGTGTGATTAAAATTTGAGCAATTTGTAGGACTACTAACAAATAACTGACCTTGGTTTCCTCTAATTCTTTTTCAGTGTTACATAGTTTATTTAGCTTAAACAACCTTTTTGTAATTTTACTTATAATATGTTTATTTTGTCTTTTATTAACATATTTGGTATTGGAGAAATCCAAAAGTAATCAAAAGTAATCAGATTATATTACTGCAATATTATGGTATTCAGATTATGTTATTGATTACATTTTTCAACAGGTCACTAGAAACTGTATCATATTGCATTTTTAAAGTAGTCCTCCCAACCATGATAGTAATGAAATTAAGGAATGAGCATTGGGAAAGTTGGAGCACAGTGGTGGTCATCTTTTTTCCACACCACAGTTTTGGTGTTTTCAAACAAATGTGTCCTATAAAGTTTGACGCTTGCTTACCACAGTGCTACCATTATTCATGTTGTGGTTGTCCTTGTGAGCATGCGCACAAAAGTCCACGCAAGCCGTGACCCCTGAAAAAGGACGACCGCCTCTCCAGCCTAGCCGGCAGGAGTCACCTTTGTCCTCTTGTTCCACCTGAAAAAGGTAAAAGCGGCATCATTTGACAGGGTAAAAACAATACAAAACATTTAAAACTTGATCCCAAGTCAATATTCTGATATTGCACGGGTCAGATAATTTTATGTATTTGTATTAATTTAACTTATTTTATAAAAGTAAAAGTTAAAATACAGTGATACCTCAATGCTTGAAAAACTGTATTTGATCAAATCGGTATTTGATCCAAAAATGTAATGTGCCAATTAGACCAGAAATTGGAAATAAATAATTAAAATGACTTTCTTCTAAATATGGTAACCATTTATGATGAATCAAATTATTTTGGTTGTAAAACCAGATTTTTTTATATTTTTGTTCTATTAAATTGTTTTTATGCAACCCTCATTTTACTGAAGTTGTAACTTATTGTGCCTTGTGCCTCTTGTATATGAAAAAAATATCTCATGAAGGAATACTTTGAGGGTGTCTTGTAATGACGTGCACCTTATAGTCCGGGGAATATGCAAGTTTCAGGTTTACAACAAAGACTCAGAACTCGAACAACCCCAAACATAGCCAAATGCGTGGCCAAGTGAGAGAATCGAGTAGCATCATTTCAGAGATCATCAGTTTAACAGTAGGTGTTGAGAATTGATTGTGATTTCGTGCATTTTTTTGCAAATAATAATGAGTCCCAAGAAAGTATGTGATGAGAGGAAGGTAAAAGGGAAAACAGTGAGAACAACTATCAAGTTAAAGAAATGATTGCGAAATACGTCAAAGCTGTACGAATGTATACTATCGAACCGCTTTTCAAAGGTACAGTAAAAGGTTTAAAAATGTTTTACATTTTTACCTTTGTTATGTTTAATCCATGATATCTATACATTTAAATAATCATTGTCTTTTAGGTACACATTTTATTCATATTTGGGGTATTTTTGATTTTTTAGCAACCAGTTCAGGGTGTACCCTGCCCCCCAGCGACCCTACTGAATATAGGCGGTGCAGATAATGGATGGCTGGATGATTGTTTAGGTACATGTTTGATAAGTTTATAGTTTAGCAGGCACTGAATACAAAAAGAGAAGACATCCATGAATTTTGAACTTGCAAGGAGAACAGGAGAGGACTGTACAAAAACCGCTCGCATTACCAAAATCCAAATCTGTTTCAAAACTCTACCCACAGACTTTTCTATTTGTTAAATCAACCAGGTTACAAAAAGCAGATCCATCATAAAGGGTGTGGATATCAAAGAACAGCAATTTTATTAGCAGATAGTGACAATGATGTAAACAAAGAATAATAGTACAAATAATTAACAACAGTGAGGTATAATAGTTAAAATAATAAACTGGCACCAAAAACGACCTCATTTGAAAGTGTACTATATTAAAGACAGAATAAACTTATCAATGTTTTATTATAATCATGGGTATTTTGGAATGTGTAAGAACGTAGGAAAATAAATACTGTTACTTCACGTGGGAAAAATTGTTTCTCAGCACTTATCCTGATCAGATTATGGTCAAGGACCAAGGTATCACTGTACATGGTAAAATAGGGAAAAAATCATACATTCAAAATTTGAATACCTGGCAATTTATATTTTTTGTACAATTCTTGTAACCGAAAAAAAAGATCAAACAAATCCTAAAACAAGAATAATAATTACAGCTAGAAAGAATACAATTGAAACTAAACAAAGTCTTCTGCTTTTAGAACATTTTTAATTGGATTATTTCTAACTGGACTTTTTGCATTGTGACGACCAATATAGAGTGAAAATGTGAAATTAATTTTTTGATGTTTTATACCTGGTTCTGGAAAGCTTCAGGAGCGAGGCACTTGTACAGTGGTGCAAGTTCAGTGGCAAGACTCTGGAGGTTTTTCTCTACCTTCTCCTCCTAAAATGTGTCGAATAAGATATTTACAGGCGTTAATCGCTATAAAAATAAATGACCAGCTCTGCAATGCATCATTTAAGGTATTCCCAAACAGAAATTATTTATTCAACTAAGCACAGAATGTGTAGTGTTCTTTCCCACAGTTATGCAAATATGTTGCAAAATATTCCACACGCCAGGGGACTAGAGAAATTTAGTCTCAAATTTAACTAATCTAGCTGGTTTCCTTAAGAGTTGTGATGTAATTGAAGGAACACAACACTTTCAAAATGGTGAAACCCATTCACCAACATGTAAGGCCAGCTCCGAACTAAACAGCAATTGGATACTGCTCATTTCTGCTTGGAGGTAGGCGATAGTGGCTTTTCATGAGTTTGTTTTTGGGGTCGTTGGCTGTTTTTATTAATAGTTGGCCAAATGACAAAGACGAGACAGGCTGTCTTGAAAAAGCATTATCTCGCAAAATAATTGGAATATACCAATCAAATATATAAAGACAATGCAACAAATATGTAGCATTTCCTCACATTTTGTATGTTTAAGAAATTGGCAATATTTTAGGTATTTTTAAGATGATACATTGAGTAACAAGTTTAACAAGCTTCACATCATCATTCGTGATGTGTAAAAAGTCCACGAGTTGCAGACTTGCCAGCAGTCCTTTACCTGCTCTCTTAAGTCACCCATTAGGCGGAATTTGCGCGGCACTTTGCTACGGGCAAACTTGCAGCCGTTGAAATACATGCTCCATGAACATCCGAAGGAGAAGGATGCACCACAGGTGTCCGGGTCCAAACCCTGGCAGGCGCAGGTTCGGCTGTGCGGTGAAAAACAAGGCATGAACAAGCAAAGATGAGGGTGCGGCTCACAGAAATTCCCTGTGTCCCAGGCTATCAGGATTCAAGCAACTGGAGGAAACACTGAACAGATGTGTGACAGTGCAGAGATATAAGAAACATAAATATAGAAAAGCGATCCTTCAATATGTACAAATAAATTCATAAATACCCACAAATATGTGCCATATGGATAAATTAAACACAAAGTTAAATCATGTAAAGTGAACCGTTGTTTATCGCAGCGGACACTTTCCAAAACCTGTGAGTTAGAAACCTTCATTTTTTTTTTACAATTTACATAAAATTAAATACTTTTGTCAGTGCCGAATGTTTTGATGACATTATTGGTTTTAGACAGACTTGAAATTGAGAGAGAATTTGCACATCTGAACATAAAATTGGTAAGCTGTTTTACGCATGTGTACATATCAAACTACAACGTTATTGAGGCAAAGATAGAGAAGAAGTAGAGGGACTGTTAAGCCAATCAGAATGCAGAACCCAATGCATGATGCAAATCAGTAAAATAGCAAAACTGAAAAGTAAACCATGTTATAGTGAGGATTTACTGTAACACATGAATATATGACATAAATGCAATTTATTCGTTTATCTATGCGATTTGTATATTATTTTGCCATTTTTAAAAAAAGTTTTTTTAGTTTGTCATATATTTATGCGTGTATTGTTTTCCTAAATGCATACCTCTAACTTACTTTAAGTACGGAGGATGACAGCATTCTGCAAGATCTGGCATACACGTAGCATGAGCACTTACTCTTCGTTGAGAGCGCAGCGTCGGCTGGTGGGCGAGCCGTATTTGAAGAGGGTATCTGTGAGCTCCTGGTAGAGGTGGTCGGCTACCGCCCGCGGGATTCCTTCCCAGGCCAGGATAAGAATGACCAGCACGGCCGTGTCACAGTGATGCCCCGGCCTCTGTCGCACTAAACACAGCAGCTTCTCCTGCTCACTTCCTCGCCGAACAACCTGTCCCAGCATTGTACAACAAAACTTCCATTATTTTTACAAAACAGGACATTATGATGTACTGCATACTACTATAATGTACTGTACACGTACTCCATTATTAAAAAGAATATATTCTATATAGCGTGTATTCTGGACTATAAGGCGCACTTGTGCATTGTAGCCCAGTGGGTCCTATAAATCACGGAATACGGAGGATAAGATTGGACATCGATAAGATAATTATAGGTGTTCGTTAATACATTAGGTTTTACGGTGTGTAGTCGTATTTGTGCAATAATTGATCAATTCATAAACAAAATTTCAAAACTTTGCATGCAACTGAATTTAAACAACGGGTGAGTGTCGACACTTCACCGCCATACCTTCAGTGGTACAATACGAAAAGGCATCAGATCTTACCTCATGATCACACTATTTTTACGGTGACAGACACACTGTTTTGTTAGTGGATCCTGGTAGGTTAAATAGTCTCTTCACTTCTTTATCAATGAATGATTGAGAATAAAGAAAACAAAGTATTTCAACAAAATACTAAAGAAACTCTTTAGTATGAATACATATTAAACTGCATCGCTATTAACGGACGGAAATAAAATGTATCATTATAGTATTATTAGCACAGGTGAAGTAGTTGATATACTGTTTAATCTATCAGAATGCAGAACAAAATGCACTATGCAAATAAGTGTTTCCGGCACAGAGAGTAAAAATAGTGACATAATAAGAAAAAATCTAATGCCTTTTCGTGTGTCACCTGTATCACTGGTGGTCTAGTGATATGTGTCGGTGCTCTCACAGCTGCAACCCGGATTAGAATTGTGTTGCATGCATACAATGTCTTGCGATTATGTACAGTAACATTTATTGACTGATCAATCATTTACATGAATTTATACCGTAAGTGTATTAAGAGTCCACCGGTAATACATAACTGTTAATATAGTCTCAATTTAATGTGCCTTATAGTACGGTGCGCCTCATGTATGAAAAATATATTACAGAATACTAGTATTTGGTGGTGCGCCTCAGAATCTGTTCTCTTGTAGTGCGGGAAATATGGTAAATATATATTTACATGTGGCTATCACTTACCCATTTAGCAATCGGACATCCTTGGGAGCTTTTTCCTTCCTTTCCAGTGTAGACAACAACTTCCAGCCGCACTGCATTTCCCTTTGCTCCATATCTGCAAAACAAGTGTTCACAAGAGACATTAACTGTCACAATCTCCCGGATCGGGAACACCTGTGTTCAGGATTTGGCGCCAACAGCCAGGACAGCTGATTGGCGCACCCTGTACATTTAAATCCCCAGCTTCCGGTAACACTTTTATCCGATTGTACTATGCGATCTGTTGCCATCTGCTTAGAAAGCCCGTACCTCCGACTCTTTGCCTGCCTCCTGTTTTTCTACCTGATCTCCGTTGCCGACCCGTTTCCGAATCTGCCTATGACCTGCCCTGCCCGCCTGACTCCTGATCTCTCTTCCGAACACAACGACGCCCTTCTTCTCCAGCCCCAACCAACAACACGACGACTACGCCTGTCCGCGACCATTCCCGCCAAGCCTTCACCCGCCTGTCAAGTCTCGACAATCCGTCAAACAACGGATCGAAGATTCACGTCTTGTCATTCCTTACTTCCAATAAAAACCAAGAAATGAGTGCAAGTGATCTCAGTTTTCCTTACATCCTGCCTGAAATTAATGATTTATTTTGTACATAAATGTGGCAAATTCAGGCCAATCAAGCGCAAATCTCACATAGCAAATAAGTGTATGCATTGTGTAAAATGTTTGTCTGTTAAAAAATAGCCATAAACATAAATAAACCTTATGTTGTGTTAGGAATTGGCATCACTAACCGGTTAGCAGGTCAATTTTGGCACGGGGTCTAACTCAGTCATGACCATCAACAAGCAAGGAGTATCACTAAATATAGTTAATAAAATATCCTAAAAACATTGTATGCATTCATAACCATATATTCCAATTGTTATTTAATATTATGACCCCTGAGACACATCAATGTTTACATTTTATAACCTTGAAATGGGTCATGTGTCATGATTACTGATACGAGGCACCTGTTCCCGCTCCTTTGGCGCCAACTGCCTCGGACGCTGATTGGCTCCCTGTCACTTTTTAAATCCCCATCTTTCTATCACCGGTTGTCAATCCGTCTGCAAACCTCAGCTTACGCTAGGCAAGTTTTTTGACCCTGACTCTCTCCTGTTCTGATTCCCGTCTGTTTCCCGGCTCCGACCCCTTTTCTGATCTCGACTATGAAATAGGTTTTAACAATGGAAGAAAGCAACAATGACACGTTTGGAGGTATTTTTGCTCCCCCGTCCTGGCTACTGATCTGCTTTTTTCCGCTCTCGACACCGCCATCGCTCGCCACGGAAATACCACTTCCACGTCTGAGCATCCTGCTCCCCGCAACCAGCGATCTACGGATCGTGTGTACTATCCTTTCCCTTCTTACCAATAAATTTAAAAGAAACGCATGCAAGTAGGTCCTGTCGCCGTTCTGGTCCTGACACAATGAAGACCCTAACACAACATGAGGGTTAAAAATATTTGCATGTGCTTAATTTTTTTGAATCTGATACAGTCCAAATGAGTGTCCTAAATGTTTTACTTTTCTGTACTCAACAAAAGCAAAATTTAGTGTACATATATTAATGTATTGTACTGCTTTAGAGAGAGAGACATTCACGTCGGTAATAGGCCAAAGGTAATAGAATAGAATAGAATAGAATATACCTTTATTGTCATTGTTGCAAAATGGGTTAACATATTGTGACAACGAAATTGGGCATGACACTCCAGTTTCACACATTCACAGTGAGGTAAAAAACCCAAGAAGATAAAGGAACAGAGAAGATAAGGTTATAAAACAAGGAGGACAAGGTTATAGTTATGATGTACACAAAATTTACCCAAGAAATGTCTGTATATAGGATGTTACATACAGTTTGGTATCGTAGGGTTTGTGCAATATGCATTTGGTGCAAAAATAGTCATCAAAGTGCAAAAAATGGTCAACATAAGCATTTGGTGCAAAAATAGTCATCATAGTGCAAAAAAGCACTCATGTTTGCTTCAAGCAGGTCCCTATCCATGAATCATGGTTTGCATGTTTATTTGACTTGTAAGAGCTACTAATATGAACAACTAAGATAATGCCATTTCATAGGAATGCTTGAGTAACCTGTTCTGGAATCGGCTGTCATTTTACTGTCAGGGCGGGATCCATCCTGGTATACTTGGTAGCTGGGTGCTGGCAGCTAATATAGAACATTATGTTTATTCTGCACCAAGAAACTGACTGTCCGCATGCCACACCCCCAGCCCAGGCAACCCCTCTCCATTAGAATCACCAGTGCCTTTCGTTGCAAGCAAAAACAATACCATTGAACCACTGAAAGGCTAAATGCAATTTATAATATTTTCTTTTATTCCTGTCTCGGCAAAACGTGCAACCTATTAAGCCGAAATGCACCAGACTGGATCAAACTACAATTAATCAGTTAGCTAGGATTTCTCTTTTCCATTTTGGGGCGTGAGCCATTCAGTAATACTTATCCAAACATTCTTGGTTATCTTAGTTTTCTCCTTTAGGTCTTTTTTACATGTTTATCCTGGAGTGCACACATTTATTCTTGCTGTAAAGTTGTTATAAAAGACAATACAGCAGTTGATATTTCTAATTCTTATTTTCATTCTATGGAACACTTCTTTAATGTTTACTGTAGAGAAGCCGCCAATATTGTCGGGCTGCAACATGCTGGTCATAAAATAAGGTGAACGTAAGTTGAGCAGGCCGTGAGTGTGATCTTACCTGTGCAAAGGCACTCTGCCGTATCTGTTTACCATAGAAATATCTTACTATAGTCATAGTAATTACTGGTGAAGTAAGTAGTGATCGATTGATTGATGGATTGGTTGGTTGATTGATTGAGTAATTGATTGATTAAGCCTGTACTCTCTCCAACATAATTTTCGGGGACATGTTGTCCAGAGCTTTATAATGAAATGAAATGAAATGATCTGCATTCATATAGCACTTTTCAAGTCAATGACTTCCCAAAGCGCTTTACAGTGTGCTTCACATTTCCCAATAGCGGCCTTATATTGCAGCCATGTAAGACGCTAACCTGCTTATTGGGGGTATTAGGGGTTCAGTGTCTTGCCCAAGGACACTTCGACATGTAACACGGACAAGCCGGGATTCGAACTGGGATCCCTTGATCCCAAGACGAGCACTCTACCTCCTGAGCTACTGCCGCTCAGGAGGTAGAAAATAAAGATACAAATAAATATAATTGGATTTTCTCGTGTATTCATTTTTGAAATATTACATGCTATCAGCCATTGACATTTGTCCTCAGAAGCAGGATTTTATCGATTATCAGAATCGTAGGAAGAAACAGTTATCGTTCATCCCTACTTGTAACCCTTTCTGAAAAGCACAAACACAAATATGCTAAAAATGAGTAAATTGCTGCTCTTTGTTGAGTTCTCAGTAATTCTTCTTTGTGTATCCATGACTCTACATTACTGCCCACAACACAAAGAGATTTGTTTCTTTTTTTTCCCTCTGTTAAAAAAAAAATACTACTACCAAAGCCTACTGAGACACAACTACCCTCTAGTCTTAAAACTGTTGTTATTTTAAACCAATAAAAAAAAAATCACGTGATTAGAGTGAAGACTATGGTCTAGTAATTAGATAAAACACTAAAAAAACAAAATCTGAGAAACGGATGATTTTAAAATTCTTTGGCTTTTTTTTTCTTGCCTGAAAGGAGAACAAAAAGGTAACTGTCTTGTTCTCTTGCCGAATTCCCGTTTCAAACCAACTCAGTGTAACCCAGCTTCAGTCTTGACAATTTATATTCAGGTGATTTCGGTGTTTGATGTAAGCGTTCCCCTGAAGGCAAACACAACTCGAAATGCTTGACACCCACAACACAAGGAGTGTTGCAGTTAAACACACTCCCTCACGTCAGTTACATTAGTTCTCCCGTCGCAACGTGTCTTGTGTGTGTGTGTGTCACTCATGTGTGCATGCAGTGTTAAGTTTGTGTGTCAAATGTCCATGCCGAGCTTGTTTTTTTTTTAACTGCAAGTTGGTTGGCGATGACCTTACTGCATTCCACCAAGCCTGTACCTGACACGTTAGTATGTACGGTGGGGAACGGACGCACACACAACCAGCTAAATGATAACATTCATCACAGGGAAATAGTAGAGGTTTAAATGCTGTAGTAGTTGTAGTCAGTGTTGAGAGTAACTCATTACAAAGGAACGCGTTCCTGAAACGCTATCATAACACGTTATTAATGAAATATTGTAACTCATCCGTTGTTATAACATGGTGTGTTATTACGCTACTTTTTAAAAGGAGACCAGGAATAACAATGTCTTCTGTTCTTTGATGGTTCCTCCAGCACTCATAAAGCTATAGCCAACCCTCAATCCGCCAGCAACACAATGCTAGGAACTATATTGAAGAGAGTTGGGCATTTTTAAACTGTATCTACCTACAAAATACAAATGAAAACAGTCATGGTGGCGTAGTCCCAAAAGTAAAACAACGCATAATTTCTCCCTACCATATATATTCACATCCAAGCCATATTTACATCTAGAAAATAAACTACTGATACGTGCATATCAGGGGTCCGTGTCTATGCGTATATTCGGTTGTGTATCATCAGTAGCCAACAGTATACAGTACATGCAGAGGGGGCGTGGCTAACACAGGAACAACAAAACAATGGGGCAAACAGAGCATTAGTAAATTAGCAATCATTACTAAAATTATTTGTTCAACACACCATGCCCGGACAAAAAAACAAAGCGTCTTGGACAATACTCAGAAATGGGGAAGAATATATTTAAGCGGAATTTGAAATTTTTGGAGTAGTATTTGAGACAGTTAAAAACAAAAGAATATTCATGTAATTGAGTAATATCCATCCATCCATCCTATTTCTGCGGGGGGAGCTGGAGCCCATCCGAGCTGCCTTCGGGCAGTGGGCAGGGTGACACCCTGAACTGGTTGCCAGCTAGTCGCAGGGCACTCAGGGACAGACAATTCGCTCGCTCATTCACACCTAGGGACAATTTGGATTGGCCAATTAACCTGACATGCATGTCTTTGGAATGTGGGAGGAAACCGGAGTACCCGGAGGAAACCCACGCAAGCACGGGAAGAACATGCAAACTTCACACAGGGGGTTCGAACCCACAAACTCAGAACTGTGCCGCACACGCGCTAACCAATGCGCCGCCGTGCTGCCCTAATTGAGTAGTATTACCCTGTAATACACACCTGGGCATGTTCTGCATGATTTTTGAGGTTTCTCTGATCCAATACAGGTGATTCCAATCACCAGTATCGTTAACGAGCACTTGCTAGCTTGCTAACGAGGTTATAATTTGTATCACCTGAGTTAAAGAAGAGCAAACTTCAAAATCTGGCAGGACGTATGGCCCTCCAGGACCGGAGTGCCAAGGTCTGCTGTAATATGTATTGCACTTGAACAGCAATACATTTTTTCTACACTTGAGGTGCAACAAACAATACAAAGTGAGTTGAATAAACTAAATTTAACTTGAATGGTCTGTTGAAGGGATGGGAATTCTGAAAGTTTTTAGAGATTTTAGAGATGGCTTTTTCACCTCCCAAACGGCTCTTCAGGCTGTTTCTGTTCTTTAATCCATATCCATCCATTATCTGCACCGCTTATCCTCACTAGGGTCGCGGTGGTGCTGGAGCCCATCCCAGCATTGGGTAGGGGGACACCCTGAAATGGTTGCCAGGCAGTCGCAGAGCACACAGAGACAGACCATTCACTCTCTCATTCACACCTAGGGACAATTTGGACCAGCCAATTAAGCCAATTGGAGTGTGGGAGGAAACAGGAGTGCCCGGAGGAAACCCACACAAGCACAGGGAGAACATGCAAACTCCACACAGGAAGGTTCAATTTCATGACCTCAGAACTGTACGGCACATGCGCTAACCACTGCGCTGCTATGCTGCCCTCTTTAATCCATATATTACCATTTATTAAGTGTCATTATGAATGACTTAAAAAAAAACTAACAAACTCAAAGTCAACAGCAAAGAATCCCTAAAAAAATGCATTTTGAACGATCACAAGAGGAACATCAGACTCTGGAAGGGAAACGGCTCTCGATTGGTGGGTTCCATTTCGTTCGTAAACGACGTGAGTCAGTTGCCACATTGACCAAATCGCCTCTTTTCAGCGCTTAGTAGAAACTGTATTTGTAATTGCTATCTAACTATATGGTATCAATATTTTAAATGGTGACATGATCCCAAAAAACTCGGAGGAGAGCGAAAAACTGCACCGCTAAAAACGGGGACACCCCGCCATTGGCATTCTGCAGCCAAAGTAACGCACCGCTTTTGCCCTCCAGTAATGATAATGGCCTTAAAACAGCGTTGTAACAATGTAAAAAGTAATTAGATAGATTACCTCATTACTGAAAATTAAAGCTGTTATGAAACAGCGTTTTTTTTATAATGGCGTTAGTCCCTACACTGGTTGCAGGTAATAGAACTTTTCTTTTAGTCTGCATCCTTTTCCTACTTCAGGGTAGCAAAATTTGCTGAATTGGCATGAGCCTGCAGTTTTGCAAGGCTGATTACATGTGTGCGTATTGGGCAGCGCAGTTAGCAAATGGGATTTTTTTGTATTTTGCAGTTAATTGTTATAGTTTCCACTTTACGATCACAGTGTTATGTTGTGAGAATGCTTTACTTTATGTTCATAATTGTTGTTAATATGGAAACCTGGATGTCTGGTGGATTTTACAGACAGCCAACTCAATTATCACTGAATGTTTGTCACACTGTGTTGCAGTTTAAAAAGAATTAAAAAGGCAAACATCTGCATTCCACTTGGCCTTTGTCCTGTGTCATTAAAACTAACAGCGTTGTAGTAGTGCAGTTGCTACGGTTAGATGTAACTTATCTTAAATGCAGGTGTAAGAGCGACGCAACGGTCAAAAGGCTAATATAAACGAGATCGCCTGTTGGATATTGTACTAATGTCCTGGATTATTAATGAAACTGGACTGTTTAACTCAATTTAGAGCTTTGTAGCAAGCTGGTAGAGGAGGTCAAAGAGGACAATAAACAACATAGACATTAAGATGGATACCAAAACTATGGATAAATGCTGTCACATCTTAAGGAGTCACTGTACCTATTTTCCATCAGTTCTCTCACTGCCGCAACACTCGGCCCTGCTCCAAGGTGAGTGTAGTAGGGACCTTCTTCCTTTTCAATGATGTGGTCTGCGAAGGGGATTAAAAGAAATCAATTATTAAACTCAAATGACACGAGAGCACACGATGAGGTTTCTTGCAAACCAATCAGGTAATGGAATGTTGACAACTCTCAAAGGGTGTTTGTGACACAATGAAATCAATTAAAAAACAATCAATTAGATATAAATACATGTCTTAATTAACTGGAATTGAACATTCATTGAAAAATTTTAATTATTCATTACACTCATTACATATACACACACACACACACACATACATACATACATATATACATACATATATATATATATATATATATATATATATATATATATATATATATATATATATATATATATATATATATATATATATATATATATATATATTTATAAGTGTATATCAGTTTTTTTAACCAGTAGGAAGGGTTAAATCATACACACTGTCCCTTTAAGCTTTAAAGAAACACACATGAAACTGGTACATAGAAAGAATTTTTAAACATTTTCGACAGAATTTATGACCTTAATAATTGACAAAATGCAATGGAATTCTTAACTATGTTACAAAATAATAATTGAATTTTATGGCATTGGTATTTAGGTTCAATTCTATTACATACCAGGAATTTTACATACATTTTTCACACCAATATCCAAATTTTGAGTTGTCATCGATGCTGATACCACATACCATTAATACATAAAATTCCATTCCCTCTGAATAAATTAAATACCAAAATAAACATCTTACTTAGTATTCCATTTGTTTAATGAAAATTCGCTATTCCTTTATTTACAGATTCATTCCTGTTAAGTTGATTGTTCAATGGTCACTAAAGGCAGCTGATACTTGTGTCAGCAATTGTATTGCAAGTATGGATTCCATTACCTAGTATAGGTTCTCGCTCACTCATATTTTTTTTTCACAATATATTGCATTGATTTAATGAACATTTTCTATACTTATTATCTATCTATCTATCTATCTATCTATCTATCTATCTATCTATCTATCTATCTATCTATCTATCTATCTATCTATCTATCTATCTATCTATCTATCTATCTATCTATCTATCTATCTATCTATCTATCTATCTATCTATCTATCTATCTATCTATCTATCTATCTATCTATCTATCTATCTATCTATCTATCTATCTATCTATCTATCTAGCTATCTAGTTCCAGACAGTATCTGTAATGGCCCCTCTACTGGAGTACTTTGAAATAAAGCCTGGTATTGGTCGTTTATGTAAAAACAAACCTGCATAGTATTATCCATACGCGTATTTTGGTCTTCATACAGAAGACGGATAGAGGAAAGATTCAAACTCAGAACTTCACTGTACTACTTTTGCTAAATAAGTGGGATATTTAGGACTCTGTTATTTATTTACAGTAAATCCCTTCACTTGAATAAAGCTTCAGTGGCAAATTAAATTGTTCAAGTAGAAGTGCACCAAGTTAAAGATTGATGCATTAACTAGATGTTCAAATCTATTAGCCTTAACTCACCCACACATTGACAGTAGGGTAGGTCGGACAGCTTTTTCGAGGGCGTGTTGAGCAGGTTTTTGGTTGGAGTGTCCAGAAATGCCATGGGCGACTCCAGGAAGCTGTTGACGCTGTGCTTTGACGGAGTCGACTCTGCTGAGTGTCCTGCATCAATATCCGCCGATGTAGACAAGATTGTGACAGGCCCTGACCTCTCCAATTTGCAGTAGCTCTGCTGGTTTGAAGGCGGGGCCTGCTGAGCACCAAAGAGTCCGCTGGCAGGACTGGGAAAGGCGGCATGTCCAATGTGATGTGCCCTGGGGTCAGCACCGAGCGGCAGACCTTCGTAGGGCTGCGCTACCTGAGTTAACGAACACCTTTCCTGCCTTAGTTCTGCGGCAGGACTATGGCCGTGGAGTGGATTGTGCAGACAAGACAATTGGCCCAGGCTCTGGTTGGTTTTCAAGTGGTAAGTCCGCACACTGTCCTGCGACAGTTGCCTTGCTTCCTTCTGGGCTTCAGCCAAATATCGTTTTAGATCAATTTGAGCCTGTGGAAGAAACAGATTCCTCCTATGGGGGGATCGGGAATTTTCAGGCACAGAGGTTTTCTTTCCTCTGCGTCGATAGGAGGCATTTCCATTTGCCGTGCCTTTTGAAAGTGGGGTCCTACGGTTGATCCCTTCTTGTGGTTCTTCCTTGGTCTTCTTTCTGGCCTTTGAAGGAGTTGATTTAGCTTTCTTTACTGGGGTCTTTTTATGATTAGGGGAAAGTTGGGAGTGGTAATTGTATCTAATCGCTGACACAGGGGTTCCCTTGACTTGATTGCCCCCGGATAGCTGGCTGTGACGGGACTGAATGATGAAGGCCAAGTCAGCTAATTGGGCGGCCACCTCCTCTTCGTCTCGGTTTCTAATCGTCTTCGGTTTCTCCTGGTCCCTCCAAAAGTTCCGGTCATGGTCCTTACCTAGGTTCACACTACTGGGATCTGAGCTTACATATTCTGACTTGATGATACGGGAAGCAAAGTTTTGATAAGTCCTCCTGCAGTGAGATCTATTACTATCTCCAGACAGGTTAGTTGGCCTAGGGTTCTGGCAACGCTGGATGACATTGCCCTGTCTTGCAGGCGGGCGAATCACTGATGCCTGGTGAGATGGTGAGCTAATAACTGAGACTTTGTTGTAGCAGATTGCTGCTGTGGATTCGGGTTCTTGCACAGCAACATGAGGTTCACACTTTCTTTCGGGTTTAATGAACACCGGAGTGCGGTGAGGTATAGCTGCCAGTTGAGTTAAGGCCTCAATAGCGATTGCCTGGTCAAAGCTAAGATTCCTCTTCTCTGCCAAAGACTGCACGCTTGGCAACAGCTCATTTGAAGGTGATTCGCCTTTGATCTGCTGGGGAGTCCTTATCAGACCACCGTGAGTGTAACAGAAGTCATTCCTCAAGTCGTCGGATTCTTTCTTGATTAAGTGCAAGTCACGCGATTCTGTTTTGATGCACCTAAGAGTGGTAGGACGTGAGTTGAGTTTCTCCTCTAGCCCTCTTCTCTCTGTGACAGAGAGACACACCACTGCTGCCAAAGTTGACAGAGGGTCTTCGCAGACATCGCCAAAATGCTTAGTGATCTCCTCTTCATCTTCCTCCAGTTTGATCCTCTTCAGCGGGCTGGACTTGTCAAATGCAGTAGACTTAAGTCCGTTCTGGGAGGAGATTCTGGAGATAATGCTCTGTTGTGTATTGGAGGCCATTGCAGTTGTGTGAGAATAATCAGGGTCAGCGTGAAACCCAGCGTTCACATTAGCACCGTTAAGTTTCTCCGGGTTTTTGGTAGATCCATTGCAGAAATTCACAGAAGATGGTTCATGGTTTTTAGGTGCAACACTATCTAACGGCAGCCCAAACTCTTGCTGAATAGGCAACAGCCGTCCACCGGGGTCAAGGTTATAGTAAAATGGGTCGGTGACAGGAGGAATTTTTGGATGTCGTATGTGGCCTTGCTCCTCCTCGACCTGCCTTTGGGTGACATCCTTCTGCACTGCCGCTTTTCCATTGAAGGACACACTTGCTGGAACCACCTGCAACAGTAGGACAAATGAGAAATTGATGAGTCGATGTGGTTTGCCGTTGTACGTGACTCAGCATTAGTCAGGAACACCTCCTAGTGTGTCGAGGGAGTTGTCTGTCACTGGGAACAAGATGGTCACGAGGCTATCAAAGAGAGTTTTTCCAGACCCAGACTCATAACTCTGATTAGAGTGAGGCAAGGTTCAGGATTGCATCACTACCCCAGAGTGAGTTTTGTGTGTCAATGAAAGATTGCGAGTGTGTGTTTGCATTGTGTTTTCAGATGCAATCAATGGGAAATAGAATGTGTCGTCTAATCCACAACATAATAATAATATAATAATAATAATTTCCTTGTATTGTCATTCTGTGTAACAATGTACACAGAACGAAATGTCGATTGCACCTGACCCGTTGTAGCGAGCCGATGCAGCCGCAGCCAACAGAGGGCGCCGCCGACCACTTTTTAAGTCTTAGGAATGACTCGGCCGGGGCGCGAACCACCGACCTCCCAGTCTCAAAGCGGGCGCCTTACCATCTAGGCTACTGAGCTAGCTGTAATGCTGTGATAGTGTGCTTCAGGAAAAGTATTTGGTAATCTACATTTTTATTTTTCCAGTGTGTCGCTTATTAAACTACATAAAAACGTTTGTGTGACATTTCCATCTCGTTTCATTATTAAAAAAGATTTTGTACTACATATAGCATATACGTGACAGTACTCTTGTTGCACATTACTTCAGTTCAGTCTGCAGTTACTTCACACCTGTAATTCTACTAAAATAATTCTCTCAAATCAAAACTGCAAAAACAAATACCCCATTTGGTATTGTTTTCTCATTGAATGTTTGTTTCTTATTAGAAAATATCACATTACATTATCTTTTTTTCTCTAAAAAAAATTGTTAAAAAAAAAAAAATATATATATATATATATAGATATATACATTACTTTGGTCATTTAAAGAAAATTTTCTATCAAGATAATAATTAATCCCTGAAAAAAGCAAAATGATCTACTACCTGTTAGATGACAGAAAAACAAAAAAAAAAATGAAAATGAACTAAAATTGCCAATTTTTCAAAGTATTTCGTGCAAAATGGTCAACAGTTTTGTTGATTTTAACTAGGTTTATCTACTCAACCATAGAATATATTTTTCTTCTTAAGGGAAAACTGTAGTTATCGCTGTACTGTGTAGTGCAACCAAAAATGAGTGCCTCAAAACACAAGAAGAAATAGAAAAGACTCAAAGTGACCAAACCGTTGCATTTTCAATTGTATTTGTTTTGCCCAGCCTTTTTGATGTTTTTGGGTACCCATTACAGCAAGATGGTGGCCAATCATCTTAGCTCCCTCGAGTGAACCTAATGTTATGTAAAATAAAAACAAATATTTTGACCTGTGAGTATTTTTGATAAAAATGTTTCTACGAAAGGTTGTGTATTTTTGCTTATCTTTCAAATGTTTTTTTTTTAATTTTTAATGAATGACGTTTTTTTTTACACTAGGAGGTTTTTAAGGTGGTTGATGTAAATTTTTTGTTGCACCTTATAATATATGAAAAATGTTGATGTGCCCAAGTAAACCTTTCCTTTTTCATCTTTTTAGAGGTTTGGACAGTATTTGAAAAAGTCGTTTGTTACTTTCACCTTTCTCATCCTGGAAAAAAGAAAACCAAAACCACACGCGTGATCTCCCTCTGAGCCCCCCTGACCCAGTACCACCCCCCACCCCTTCCTGCCTCCTTCCCTTCAGCATAATGGGCTTCATGGCCAGAACACCGTTGATAGAAGTAAGATAAAAGCATGTAAAGGCTCTTTCACCTCAGCTGGGCATTGTTAAAACATACCTAAAAGAGACAATATTTAACTTTAAAGTTTTTAAAAACACCTCAAACTAATATTAAAAATGTCACTTTAAATTAGTTTTTATTTCACATCAGAAACACAAAGAAGAGAATAGGAAAACATACAAAAGCACAACAGACAAATATTATTCTAATCAAAACATCTGCACAAATAAAGTGAGATACAAAGAAAGAAATTTAAACAAAACAAAACATGTATATCCATACTCCTCCACATACAGTATAAACACTCACTGCCTTAATGGAGAAAAGAAAAACTATTAATATTGTTTTGCTTCTCCATACTTACTCAATTTTCACTCACAACTCACAGACAGCATTGAGGAGCTCTTTATTTGTAAAATAATTGGATTTTGGAAGAAGTAACTCACGACTGACTTGTTGACAGAGAATAGCTTGGTGTCTACCGACGTTGCTCCTGTTTAATAAGAAAGACCAGCAACGTCTCACAAACTCTATCAGTGCCAAACAGACTCTGAAAGTATGAGCATCTGTTTCGACACAACCCAAACAGCCAACTGGCAACACACTCAATCATTGCTTTTCGGCCTTGAATGTCATCAATATTTTTCGGGCACATGAATAACTTTTTTGTTACACACCCAAATATGTTAGAATATTGAGGATATGAAATGCTTACAAAATCCCTCTATGGCAATTACACAATAGACCCTTTGATCAGTCCCGACAAGCAAATGCAGGCTTGCTATAATTAAATATCAAAAAGCTTCCAGTATTTGATTTCCACAGTTGTGTATTGTGGTAACACAAAATTACTTTGATTGTACAGAACATTTAAGGGTGGCATGGCGGCCGGGTCATCCAGGTTCAAGTCCAGCTACCTCAGCATCCCCTGGTGTATTTTGCATGTTCTCCCTGTGCCTGCGTGGGTTTCCTCCAGGCAGTCCGGTTTCCTTGCATGTCAGGTTAATTGGTCGGTTCAAATTGTCCCTAGTCGTGAATGAGCGAGTGAATGGTTGTCAGTATCTGTGTGCCCTGTGATTGGCTGGCAACCAGATCAGGGTGTCCCCCTGCCCACTGCCCGAAGATAGCTGAGGTTGGCTCCAGCACCCCCGCGACCCTACTGAGGAGAAGCGGTGCAGATAATGGATGGAGAACATTCAAGGGTATGCCAGTGCAATTAGTTGTTTGTGTACGGATACCCAATCAAGCGCACAGAGTATATAAGTTGAGAAGATATTAAGACACTGAGCACTTATCATTCAAGTTTTACGTCAACTGAAAAAAAAAGACCCCAGCAGTCTCACAACATTTAATACACAAGATAATTAAACACCAGAACTCTGGATTTGACTAGCATTGAACTCCTAGGGACACCCTGGACTGGAAAACAATTGGTCCAAGTTTATTGAGAGGAAGAGGTCAGTTGGGTGGGGGGATTTCTTTTCCCACATATAATCAAGGCTGGAAAAAAGTGGATACATTTTGGTTCTTTTTTTTTTTTTTTTTACAAACACATGAACTGGCATTGGCAACCCAAAATGTTAAAAGAGCCATATTGGACCCCCCACAAAAAAAGCCAAATGTTCGAAGGCGCAAAAAATAAAAGATTTATTTAAGGAAAGCAACCCAACGGCATATATAAACTGTATATATCTATATTTATTGGAAAATGTCCTCCGACAGAAACCATATAATTTTCCATTCTCAAATTTTGAAGAGGTGCCAGGGAGCCACAAGGTAGCGCCAAAGAGACACATGCGGCACCATAGCCGCTTGTTCCTGACCCCCCATGTCAGATAGATTTTTCTTTTTTCTTTTCTTTTTCAGCACAGCATTCAAATGAATTGATGAAAAGTTTCTGACAGGGAATGGGTTCCCTAATGGTTGCAGTAATTGTTTTCAAACTGTGAAATTAAGCGTAACATTTTGGCATGGATCCTGATACGCAAATCAGAATTTTAGTTATGGAACCTCTTAAACCACAACAAACGAGTCCTTTTCTCCATGTTTTTCTTGGCAACCTGTAATTGTTTTGAAATTTG
Source organism: Urocampus carinirostris (assembly GCF_059441175.1). Taxonomy (NCBI): domain Eukaryota; kingdom Metazoa; phylum Chordata; class Actinopteri; order Syngnathiformes; family Syngnathidae; genus Urocampus; species Urocampus carinirostris. The sequence continues at coordinate 8,386,614 of NC_142361.1, forward strand.
TCCCACTCGGCTATAACTTGGCAGTATTTCTGCAGCCACAATGTTTGAATGACTAAAAGATTGACTATCATTCATTCTCACATTGAAGTTTATGTTCTTTGTGCTGGGGAATACTAGTTGTCTAGTGTGCTGCAGGAAATTACTAATTCTTATCTCTGCAAAAAAAGCATGCTATTACTCAATATTGTTGCTGTCTTACAGTGATCAACCACGTAACTTTAAAATTCATCCATTATATATATATATATATATATATATATATATATACATACATACATACATACATATATATATATATATATATATATATATATATATATATATATATATATATATATATATATATATATATATATATATACTGGACTGTCTCAGAAAATTAGAATATTGTGATAAAGTTCTTTATTTTCTGTAATGCAATTAAAAAAACAAAAATGTCATACATTCTGGATTCATTACACATCAACTGAACTATTTCAAGCCTTTTATTATTTGAATATTGCTGATTTTGGCTTACAGCTGAAAAAAACTCAAAAATCCCATCTCAAAATATTAGAATACTTCCGCAGACCAAGTAAAAGAAATAATTTTATAACAGCAAAACTAAATCAAACATTTGAAAATGTCCATTGATGCACTCAGTACTTGGTTGGGAATCCTTTTGCACGGATTACTGCATCAATCCGGCGTGGCATGGAGGCAATCAGCCTGTGGCATTGCTGAGGTGTTATTGATGCCCAGGATGCTTCGATAGCGGCCTTCAGCTCATTTGCATTTGTAGGTCTGGTGTCTTTCATCTTCTTCTTAACTATACCCCACAAATTCTCGATGGGGTTCAGGTCAGGGGAATTAGCAGGCCAATCAAGGACAGTGATGCCATGGTCAGTGCACCAGTTACTGGTGGTTTTGGCACTGTGGGCAGGTGCCAGATCATGCTGGAAAATGAAATACTCATCTCCATAGAGCTTTTCAGCAGATGGAAGCATGTAGTGCTCTAAAATCTCTTGGTACACAGTTGCATTTACTCTGGACTTGATGAAACACAGTGGACCAACACCAGCAGCTTACATGGCTTCCCAAACCATTGCTGACTGTGGGAACTTCACACTGGATTTCAAGCAACTTGGATTTTGCTCTTCTCCAGCCTTTCTCCAGACTCTGGCGCCTTGACTTCCAAATGAAATGCAAAACTTGCTTTCGTCTGAAAAGAGGACTTTGGACCACTCTGCAACTGTCCAGTGCTTCTTCTCCATAGCCCAAGTCAGACGCTTCTTCCGTTGTCTTGAGTTCAGAAGTGGCTTGACCATGGGAATACGGCTATTGTAGCCCATTTCCCGGACACGTCTGTGAACTGTGGCTTTTGATACCTGGACTCCAGCTTCAGCCCACTGTCTTTGAAGCTCCCTCAAATTCTGGAAGCGGCTCTTCTTCACAATTTTGTTAAGGCTGCGGTCATCTCTCTTGGTTGTGCAGCGTTTCCGGCCACATTTTTCCCTTCCAACAGACTTTTTGTGGATATGCTTTGAAACTGCACTCTGTGAACAGCCTGCTCTTTGAGAAATTTCTTTTTGTGTCTTACCCTCCTGATGGAGGGTATCAATGATGGTCCTCTGGACAGCAGTCAGATCAGCAGTGATTTAGTTTACTGAACCAAGCTGAGTGTTTTTAAGGCTCAGGAAACCCTCACAAGGTGTTTCGAGTTAATTAGATGATTCAGGTGATTAGTTGAATAGCCTACTTGTATACTTTTTCATGATATTCTAATATTTTGAGATAGGATTTTTGAGTTTTCTTAAGCTGTAAGCCAAATTCAGTAATATTAAAATAATAAAAGGCTTGAAATAGTTCAGTTGATGTGTAATGAATCCAGAATGTATGACATTTTTGTTTTTTTAATTGCATTACAGAAAATAAAGAACTTTATCACAATATTCTAATTTTCTGAGACAGTCCAGTATATAAGGCGCAAAAAATAAAAGATTTATTTAAGGAAAGCAACCCAATTTCAAATATGTAATGGGCAATGTAATAGATTATTGAAAATTTTCAATGAATATTCAATTCCAGTTAATTTAGACATGTATTTTTATCTATATACGGATAAAACTAAGGTATGAATTAAATTAATTAAAATGCATTGATTAAATGTATAAAAATATACGAAAAGGTGACTCTTCACTTTAAGGTTCAGTTGTATAGTGTTAGTTCAAACCAGCAGAATCTGGATTCTGTCCTTGTCAATGGTTTAAATCAGCAACAGTCACATGCAAGGTTTCACTGAGGCTGTTTGGTGTCACTGATTTCGTCATTTTGAGGATTGTGCACTAGCATGTGCTTTACACTCAATAAAGATTAGGGCAGAGAAAAAAAATGAACATGCTGGAATACTTATTTTACATAATTTTTCCCGAGTTCTTAAAGGGACAGTGTGTAATATTTGACCACTAGATGCCACTCTATTATGTAAAGTAACCATAAACGAAAAGCGTGAGGAAGAATACAAACTACAGAGACTCAATGTGACCAAACCTCAACATTTTTATTCTTATATTTTACCAGCCCTTCAAAAAATTAGAAAGAAAAGAATATGAAAAAATGAAGGAATGCTTAAAGAAAGAGAAAAGTATAATAAATGGAAAGAAAAGAAAAATGAAAGACAAGAAAAGAAGAAAAAAGGAAAAATAACAAAGGAGATGGTAAGGCGCCCGCTTTGAGACTGGGAGGTTCGGGTTCGCGCCCCGGCCGAGTCATTCCTAAGGCTTAAAAAGTGGTCGGCGGCGCCCTCTCTTGGCTGCGGCTGCATCGGGTCAGGTGCAATCGACATTTCGTTCTGTGTACATTGTTACACAGAATGACAATACATGGAAATTATTATTATTATTATTATTAAAAGGGCAAAGAAATGCACAGGAAAAAAAACTGGTTTCGGGCTTTTCGGGTGACCCGTAGCAGCAAGATGGCTGACAATCGTTACAGATCCCTATAGGTGAGCCTCATTCTATGTCAAATAAATTCAAATTTCTGGACCTATGAGTATTAAAAATTCATGTTTATTTTATATTAATCTATTTTTTTTAATGAATAAGGTTATTTTTTTTCTAGGCGCTATGTATTACACAATGTCCTTTTAATGCTGCACACTCTTATGGTGCCATAAAAACATTTACTAAATAAAAAAATAATTTTGAAATTTCCTTAAATAAGAAAAATAGACCCCGCAACCCTACTGAGGATAAGCTGTGCAGCTAATGAGATGAGAAAAATAGATCATACAAACAGAACAATTAAAATCCATTCAATATCCTTGGTATCTGTTTAGTGCATGGAATAGCGTTGCACTGGTCCAATGCTTTATATTGACTTTGTATTGTTCTTTTTCTAGTAACTGAAAGACAATTTTGAACACCAGAAGGACAGCTTTTGGCACATTAGCGTGTCACTACATGTTGCTTGTCTGTTAACAATAAAGTACTTAACACCTATATGGGAAGAGTGGTACCAATGAAGCGCTAAATGATGATTAGTACACCTTAATTATAATGCCATTAGTGGCACTAAAAGGACTCATTTGTGAACCAGTGTTCAGTGCAGTGTTCTGCTTTATTGGCAACATATAGTTCTATTATTGATCTTTTCATCTATTTATTTATTTATTTATTCATTTATAAGCCCAAAAGATATGCCAAAGTTCGTGATGATAAGGCGGTTACTAGGAAAATGCATCCCCTTTGCGTCAGAGCTGATATCTAGTCATTTACTGCCTATAACTGCATGAGCTTAAAATATACCACATTTTTTCAGAATATTTCTCGTTTAAAGTTGTAGTAGTGGACCAAAGGTTATAAGGTCATTAGTCTTTCATTAAATGCAATGAATTCGCACCCTTAAAGGGACACTGTGTAACATTTAGATGTCGCTGTATTGTGTACTGCAACCAAAAGCGAGTACTCCAAAGCACAGAGAAGAAAACAAACTACGGAGACTCAAAGTGACTAAACAGCAACATTTTTCTTCTATTCTTTTGTCCTGCCTTTTACAAGGTGGTTGTTTTTTGGGGGTGAGCCTCAATTTATGTCAAAAAAATACAAATTTCTTGACCTACGAGTATTTAAAAAAAAAAACGTTTATATGATAGTTTATTGTTTTTTGCTTATTATTCAAATCATTGTGTTACTTTTTATGAATGTTTTTGTTTTACCACTAAGACAGACTAAATAAAACACTATGTCCCTTTCCATTGAACTACTGCAGTGATTTTCAACCACTGTGCCGCGACACACTAGTGTGCCGTGAGAAATTATCCAATTTCACTTTTTAAAATGTAAAATTTTATAAAAGTGTCTGTGCTGTAAAAAAATGGGGGTATTATAAATTATATTGAACATACTGTTCAGTGTATTTTATAACATTTTTGCCACAAACTTTTTTCCAATGTAAAAAACATGCCCTGGCTTAAAAAAGGTTGAAAAACACTGAACTACTGAATATTTACAATTCTTGATATGCTGCTAGAATTATTTTTGTTACTATAAAATGATTCATTGAAATCTGGCTTAGTACTGTTAGGCTAATTCTTGCCTTCTAGTGAGTTGTGTGTTACTGTAGTCACATGGTAGTGTACTAGTAAGAGCTAATGCTCAAAAGGCTTTTTCATATCCTTTGTACCACTTTGCTGTCCTTTAGAAAACCCCTCTGCCCGTCCAAGCATTTAAGACTTGACAAAACACTTAGAAGTTTGGACCAAAAGCTTTACACACGCTCAGGAACGAATCCTAGCAACAGCGATGCCACAGACACTTGAATTCTAACAAACCTCTCGCTCTCTGGGCGATGCATCTCCAGGGAGGTTTGGAGTGCTTCCCCGCATCTTTTTACAAACACATATGCATCACAGCGCAGCAGAGTTCCATTTTATGCTGCACTTAAAAAAGCTTGTCTCCCTTTCTCACGCTGAAAGTGGAAGTAGTTTGCGGTTTACTCGCGTGCTACTCTATGCAGGTGAGACTTATTCTTCATTCACTTTAGCATTTCCTGAGGAAATACCGTATTTGTGTGTAACGTTCACCTGTGTATAACATGCATTTCTGAATCTTAATTCTTTTATCTTCACTTATTCTCAGCTCAAAATGCGGTAGGATGCAATGAGAATCAGTGAGAACCCCTGAACCTAGTGGTGAGCCGTCAGGACCTGCAATACCTTCTATGCTGGCCTAACAAATATTTGAATCATGGGATGATGATTATATTTTGTCCAGTACTTATTAGATAATTCTAAATTGTCTGTCAGCTTCTGTTTATTGCTTCTCCCTGGTTTGTCCATATGTGTGCTTTCGTATCTAACCCCTTAAAGTTCCTGTAAAATTCACCTAAAATCCTAATCCAAGATGCCCCCAAAGTAAATTGAATGCTGTTTTTGAACCATTTGAAGAATATGGACGGTTTTGCTCTCTTTTGAAAGACAAGACTCTGAAATTTGTCTCAAACTGAAATAATCACTGTAAGTGCTACTAATATTGAGAATTCTGACTTAGAACACACAGAAATAGAGGGATTTTATTCTCGCCTGAATTTATTTTTTGCAATTAAACGCCTTTAGATGAGTGTTGCATGGGCATCTTAGCTGGTTAGTCAATAGCTTGAAGCCTTACCTAGTACCTCGTCAAATTTGATTACAATCTGAAAAACTAAACATTGTATTTTACACATTTTTGTAAGGGTAGGTCTAGGCTTTTCCAAAAGTGGCCATTTGGAGACGACCAGTTTTCAACACTATTGCAAATGTGTGTTATATTTTGGCAATTATTTTAGACATTGTGAAAGAGTTGTTTTAACTCTACTTCTGCATCTCTATCACTACACTATTGTGCAAACCTGCGTGCAAAAATGGTGCGTAGAAATGAATCACTAGTGGCATTATGTACACTTATTTCAGGGTCTAATTTGAATACAATAGGGACATCTTCACATTGATTTATTCAGAAGTTCATTGGCTAAACAATGTGTCAATCATCAGTCTTCGAGAAAGCTGTTGGTATGGCCAATCAAATCCGATGTTGGCTTCTGAGTGCCTGCAATTAAGCGTTAGGAAACATCGCCGGTTGCAGAAGCTATGATTGGCTTAGGGGCCATAATGCACCAAAGTTAAGATCCTAAACTCTATCCCCATTCAAATTACTGGCTGGTCAGGCCTAAAATGTCAATTATTACCTTCAGGTCCGGCCAAGCTTCACTCTCGCTGACTATTTCCTCTCAAATAATATAAAAAATCTTACCTCCAAAAGTTATTGAGCCAGTTTGTTCGCAAACAACAATTCACTAATTCATATTGGAATTGAAGGCCTCGGTGTAAAATTCACAGGCTGCCACTATCTAATTCTAACCAATGGACTATCAATGGTATAGATGCTGTACAAAGAGGCAGTAGATATTACCTTGTTATCACACTATTTTTAGTAACGGTACAAGAAATTAATGTTAATTTTGCTGTGCATTTCATTATGACAATTGCAACATGTTAAGCATTGTAAGTGACAAATTATTATTGTCATTGTAACATGTGAAATGCACAATGAAATTTGTAGTCTTTTTGGTATGTTACAAAAACAGAGTGATAATGACGCAACACCTAATGCCTTTTCATCAATTAGCTGTGTCACCGGTGGTTGAGTGGTTTGAATTTGATGCATGCACATCGCATCCTCGGTCTGGTTCCCGTTTCATCCAATGTTTTGCCATTGTGGTCAGCGATATATTTAAACTGATCATACTTTGCATAAATACAGTTAAACCTTGTGTACAAGGCGAAACATTGAATTATTTTTTAGGTGAGAAAAAAAAGAGTGATATACAGTTATCGCTCGCTGTATTGAGGTTTACTATGTGGTTTCAAACTTCGTGGATTTTTATCGTGCATTGTGTTCTAGAGCAAATAAGACACAGAAAATTCTATCACGGGTGCACGTTACTGAGGGAACAGCGTCTGTTTGGGTTGGGTTGGCGTGACAGTCTAAGTGCGCAACTGTGATAGGCTGGTGTATAGTGTCATTCAAAGAGCCGGTCGGGCGCAAAAGTCAATGGGTCCTTCCAAAACAAACTGCAAAGCACAGCATCAACTGGTATTGGAGCGGCTCATTACATTGAAAATAAATTCATCAATTAAATCGGACTCTGAGGAAAGTCAGAAGAGCTCAAATAAAAGCTGATCACAAGCAAGTGCTCCGTGGATTTTTATCGAGTCTGCGAAGAGACTTATGCGGCGTCAGGGGAGAAAGCAATGGCTGCAATTGCTAAGCTACATAACAATTCTCTTAAGCCACCCCTGCCAAGCCTGTATCTCGACAAACGCCAGATCTTTCACCCAATCAACAGATGATCTGGAGCTGCAACTCTAGGAAACTGCTACATTTGTGCGTCTTGTATTTTATTCATCACGGGGACCTGGCTCAATTCGAAGTTCCCTTATGCTAGCGTGCAGCTAGCCGGCCGCTCTTTTTATTTTGTTCTTTTTTACCTTGAAAGGAGAAGCCCTTCAATTTTGTTGTATTATTGTATAACGACAATAAAGACCATTCATTCAACAGCAATTTTGTGTTCTGTGTTTTTATTTGTGGATCTATAACTATTTTGTTACAGTCAAATACATTATATGTTACTGATATCTAATGAATAAAAAAGTGTTTCTACTTTGCGGGTTTTGACTCTTTGAAACGCAAAAAACAAGGGATCATGCACACGAATGAATACGGTAAGCCAAACAACATTGGGTGAAACTTGGTGGTGAGAAGAGAGGGAGAAACGAGACAATACATTCTGACAAATGAACAGTTAGGTTCGCAAAACCTACAGAGCTTCTGAGAAAAACAACAGGTGCTGGAAAACCTTTCTCAAAAAGGGGAAAGTCACTAAAAAGGACGAAGAATTTGCCCCAAGACAAAGAATTGGGGAGCGAGGTCCTTTGAACCCACCTGGAAACGACAAGGCAAACCCCCTCAAGGTCCTCAACGAAAATCAAAACCAGATTCCAAATAAAGCACTCCAATCAGCTAAATCCAAAGGATCAGCTCCACTACAGCTAGACTGCTGCAACTAAGTCACACACTCAGCTTTTTTCTTTTACCTTATCCGTCCATTGAGAAAGCCCCTCTGTTTTTGGCAGCATAACCCCCCTTCTTGAGGACCCCCTCTCTCACACACTAAAAGGTATTAGTGGCCATCTTGCTTTGCTTCAAAAGACAGGCTACTGTAGCCGAAAGCTCCCGGGTGACATGACTCAGGCGACTAGGTCAGTTGTAGCCAAACACTTGCACAGCTGAAGCTTACGCACAAGTAGAGGGACATGCACACATGCAGACAACCCCTCACACCCACTCTAACATATGACATGCCTTCCGCAAGGGGCAGGCAGTGGCTCATCATCCAATGGCGTCAGGACCTTAGTGGTTTGTAAATTATCTTCTATGCCTAGACTCTCCTAAACAAAGGATCCCCTATGTAGGCTTTTTACTTCGGCACTATGCGCAGGGATCGGAGGCAAGCTGTGGCGTGGACTGTGCACACACTCTGGATCTGGCTCAGAAAATAACAACTCCGAGAAGGATCAACCCCTGAGACGCCACCCGGTGCTAAGGAAAGAACTGGAGCTGCGTAGTGTTAAATGTGAGCTTTATATTTTTAGACGACAGCACCAGTGCAACTATACTGAGATTAGTGCCAGATTGAAACACAGACGGGGTAGTTGTCTTTTTGTGTTGTCTTTGGTGATTGTCACGGTACTGGAAAAAATACATCCGCTTGATATGATTCCTTAAGTATTAAAGGAAACATCAGTGACCTGAGGTTGACGCAGATAATATGGAAAGAGTAGTGTAGTATTTTTGTAAGAAAGCTTCCTGTTCAATATGGATGTATAAATTGAGGACTTGATTTGTGGGTGAAAACGTTGAAATAACATCAGTATGTTGTAAATATTGAAAAAAGTACTGTTAAACCTCCCGTTTTGTTCCTGTAATGTATTATGTGAATAATGTTGACAAAAGCATGGACTAAATTCTCTCGAAGGGGTTCGCAAATTTTTCCAGACGTCACCAGAGTCTTTATGTCGAGCCCATACGTTGTGGAAAAGAGGAGCTTGCCATTTTCCACTGTGCCGCTGCAAAAAAACCTGTGAGTTTTTTCTCTATCACTCTCGCTCCTGTCTCTCTCTTGACCTTACCTCATTCGGTCGCTCACTTCCGGGTTCAATCTTCCTCCTCACAACTGCTGTCACTTGTCTTGATTTCTTTCCTGTCACTACTCTCCCTTGTCACGGTTTAAACACTTGGGTCCTGGCTCTGTGCTAATCTGTTGCATTCCTTGTCACGTCCCAAGCACTCTTGTCTTAGGTTTTTGTTATTTTAGTGTACCGAACCCCTCGCCTGACTTTCCGGATCGCAAGTACTACCTGACGAACTCTTGGGCTATCACCTTCGCTAATTGGGTTTGCTGGAACATCGACACCTCACCTTGTCTTGGACTCGTGTACCAAACCCTGTTTGAAAAAAAGACTTTTGTTACTACACTCACTGTATTTCTGCACTGTGCTCCCGCAACATCCCAAGTAGGTCCTTGACACACACAAAAAAGAAAAAATATGTTCCAGTATTTTTGGCTCGTTATTGTTTTACAGACACCGCAACGGTCACACAGAACCTGAACCGTTGGTTTAAAACAGTGTGTTTTAATTACAATCAGAGTGGTTCACGCGGGCGGGCGCAGTTTCCGATCGGGCAGTGCAACTGTCACATAGAAGCAGGAGAGTGGAGAATGGTCAACTGCAGCCCACTACATCAAGTTACAAAGATGATAATGGTCACGTCTTTGATGAAAATCAGTGGCACACTTTTGGGAGTTTTTTCTATTTGTTGAGTATTTTTGAGGACACGGCTCAATGGCATTTTGCGTTAAAAGTTACCATAGAGAACACAGTATCTGGCAGTGAGTTGGCTCAGAGTTGCCCATGTCAGGTGATCTTGTTGCGATATACGAGTACACCCACAAATTTCCCATTATTATACAGTGCATCAATGCATGTTATTATTATTGTTGTTCAATAATAATAATGTTGTTCAATAATGTCATTTCTATTCATGTAATCATAGTCATTTTCAATGGTAGTAATTTTAATTCAAATTAAAAAAAAAAAAGTTTAGTGCCTTGGTCCGGGCCATAAAAATATTGTAATACATTAAAGCGGTAAGTGATACAGAAGAGGTTTGGTACTACAAGGCAAAAACCTTGTTTAATATACAATTACAAAACCATGTTACTGTTCAAGGACAAGCTTCTATTAGACCTGCCAAAACCTGGCGAAGTATGGGCAATTTTTGTCAAAAAAAAACCTTTCAAATGAAACTCAACAACAATGGTATTTGGGTGACCTGAACCACAAAGCAGAGAGGGAACACTTTATATCACTCTTTAAGTGTTTTATCTTCACTTTTAAAGACACAAATGGCAATGCAACGTTGTTTTTGTCTTCCTGTATCATAATATATTAATAACATCAACATATTGTTATTGTATTAATAATTAATATATTTTATTAGGAAAGAGGGCTTTCACTCTTAGTAATTGTGGAATGAAAATGGCATTATCCATCGCCAAAACCTCTGTCTTTGATAATTTGTTGTATTAGAGCAGGGGTTAGGAATGTATGGATTGCAAAAAAAATATGGCTCTTTTCATGAGTATATCTTGCTCAGAGACATAATAAATACAAAGTAATCTTCTTTGCATCTTTCCAATTTTGCCATATATGAAGCGAAAGCAACACAGCCACAGCATGGTTCAGTCCAGTAACTATAGGGCAAAGTCCTTACTACAAGGGTGGTGTTACACCAACTGACCCCGTTCAGGCTGTATAAACAATGTATGTTGAGACTCTTGATGATGAAAAGCCAAAGAATAAACTGGAAACTACTGGAAACGCCAGCCAAGCATCCAGAGCACTTTGATAGGGTGAGCGTTAGGGGTTGTCGGGTAACATAGATGTCACATAGCTGAAAGTAAATACATCTGTGTACTTCGTGTTTGCAGTAATTTTTTACATTTCTACAAAAGAACTCCGCCCGCATCTTGTTTTGAAACAATCATTTCCGACAAAAATGACAGTCAATATTAGCCTCAACAATCTTGAGTAACTACAGAAGGGACACACATTTTAAGTGGTATACAGTATTTGTTGATATGAGACACAAGCTCTGGCATTATCATTATTTCATAGACTTAATCAAATCATATAAGGTCACACAGTGAAGTAAAATGTGCTGAAGATTTAGCTTTTGTCTGGAGATAAGGTTTGACAGTTTTGTTGAATTTTGTCCTAAAATATACGATGTAGCGGTCCCCCCGACACAATAAAATAAATCAAATCTATATGTTTTGCTTTCATGGCTCTGAGCCAAAAAGGTTCCTGACCCTTGTATTAGGGAATCCATGGGAAATGTGCTTTCAACTGAATCCTTCATTATAAATAACTCAATTGGCCAGTTGGCTTTTTTGGAGTGAGTGTCAGTGTACTATGTCTAAAGGCGTTTTGCACAGCGCATTCCTCACTATCACATGACTGTGATACTGACCTTCATTCCCTCCAAAACAGTTTCCCCTGACTTCAGCCACGTGATTGGATATTGAACGCTTTTGTGTGCCCCTTTTATGATTGGTTTCACAGTTACTCAGGAAGGTGGCATTCTTTGCAATCACCGCATGAGGCCAAGAATCCTCAAAAGTGAGCAAATTGAAAGACATTCATGAGGTAAGAGACATCTGGGTCATACCAGGACAACATGAGTGGAGCACGAGCATGCTGCTATGTGTAACACTGCATAGTGAGGCCACCTCAGCTTTTCAAAGAGAAGGCAAACAATACACAACACATACAGAGGAAATGATTGCACTGTGTTAAGTTTGCTAGAGGAAAGCACCCTAGTTGGGAGTCTGTAAATGTATGGCCTTGCTAGTTTAGCTTAAAAAAGAGAAAACCCTGTTTGTTTAAGGTTTTCAAATAGTTTCACAGACCACTCACACCTCTGATTTTGACGTCTTAAAAATGTTATCAACCATTTCCTTAATTTACCATACAAGCAACAAGATACTTCCTGGGGGATTTCTAAACGGAAAGCATGACAAAACTGTTTCGGATTGCATTATCAGACATATTTAAAAAATAAATCACTTTTTTTACAGTTTCTTCAAACCATGAAATGTAATTCCAACCTAGTTGTGTTCTTTAGTGTGCATCTTGGTCCTAAAACATGTTAACCAATCTTGTGTTCGTTACAGATGAGCTGCAATGAACCGTGAACCTGGAAACTGTCACGGCTTGTCAAGCAGGTTTGACAACGGCACAAAAATTACTAACTCTACACTAAGACAAACAAGAAGTGGAGTAAGATAGATTCTTGCCTATCAAAGCAACAATGTGAATTGATATGTGCACTATAACTGAAAAAGTCAATTAGTTGCTTTCTAGTTTGTTACTAAAACGTCCTAAAATGCGGTGTGGAAGTTGGGTAATACTGAACTCATTTTTTGTGAAAAGCACTGTAATCAAATTTGGTCCCATGGTCACACTTGTAATCCAAGCAGTGTCTAAAATCAACTTTGTACAACATACGAGCGTCCAGTCATATCATGTTTGAATAGAATGTCAAGAATTACCTTTGTGACCAGATTGCTCCAATTCAATAGAAAGTATTATTCTTCTCCTGGTGTGCATAACCTCATAACCTTCGGCAATATAAATAAATATGTGGCTATACAGAGAGCTGGTCATGAATTCTCAAAAGCAGCAGGAGTTTTACAAATGTTTAACATAGGGGTAAAGAATATATAATAGTGATGATTGATACATTATCTTTCTGAATGATCTTGTACACCATTCATAATCAAACGCTGTGACAAGGATGACTGTTAGTTACACTAAAATGTGTTTTTCAGTGAGCCTTCTCCCATTTTCCTTAAATTATATATAAAAAAATGAAATTGGGCCAAATCGGGTTTTCCCCTCAAAAGAAGCGCTTATAACAACATTCCCCTGTTCTTGAATGTTGTTTTTATAATCCTCCAGAAAAAATAGGGTTTAAAATAGAAAACATTAAGAATTAATTTTAAAATCAATCAATCAAACGGTAATAATTTCATCCATAATCAGAGTGGGTTGCACTAAGAGAAAAGTGTACATTGTTTAGTCCCTCTTAGTGGTCCAAAAAAACTTCCCTCATTACATAAAATAGCAATATCGATATAAATAATAAACAAAAATAAATGAATTATCAAATAAATATGCATTTTTAATATTACTCGTAAGTGAAGACATTTGTTGTTATTTTACATAAGGTGAGGTTCACCTAGAGGCAGGTGACATTATTCCCTGCCGTTTTGCTACTATGGTACCCAAAAATCGAAAAACCTTAATAAAAGCAGGGAAAAAATATTAAAGTAAAATGTTCCTTTACATTTACTTTTGAGTATTTGTATTTTTTTTCTCCCTTCTGCTTTTTAGCACTCGTTTTCGGTTGCTTAACACAAGACAGCAACATTTAGTGATCAAAACATGCATACTCTCCCTTTAACATTTAACTGTCATATCAAGGTGGGGGCCTCAAAATATAGTCCTGGGGGCCACAGTTTGCTCAGGGGACGTGAGTTTGAGATTCGTGGTTCAGCTATTTTTCTATAAAAAAATAATAAAGCATAAATGTTATCATTTCATCTTCCAAAATGTTTATAGTAATAATTTAGCCCATTTATTTACGTCAATCAAAATAAAAACTGGCTTAAAGCTTCAAACTGAAAAATGTACACATTTCGAGTCAAAAATAAACCTTTCCCAAACCAACTTGCTATACATATCTAAATGGGTATGTTACTAGTTTGAAAGATTATTTTTTGTCATCGGTCTCTGGCTTCCGGTCTTTCCACGCCAGACCGGTTACCTAACGTGCATGACTCCCCATTTACAGTAAAATAAAGGCTTGTGTGAGAACGTCACGTGATTGGGTCCTGTATCTGTTCTGGTTCTGACAATTTTTAATAGTTTTCATTCACGCCAAAGACTCCAAATGTGTGCTTTCTTGTTTGCGTTGCGGTTGACACCACTTGCTGGCCAATGAAAAGCCCATTTACATTAGCTGAGGCATTAATAACAACTGTTGGCAACGATCGCGTTTGACTAGGCTTGACTCCAGTGGGATTCGGTTAGCAAGATGTTCAGGGACAGTTGGAGCTGCTCGGGTGTAATAGTGCATTTGAATGCAAATTATGATCAAACTACCTCCTCCGAATAAGATCCAAGCAGCAGGTTAAAGGGGAAAACATGTGGCAAGCGTAAAACTTGAAAATAAAGGGTGCCGTGCATTGCTGGTTACAGTTAAGACATACTTTGAGATGGAAACTCAGCCGTAGAGATGATCTTTGAAAGACTGAAGTTGCAGATTATTTCAGACTGTGCAAAAACGACCATTTGTGTCTGCGTTTTTTATCGATTGTACTACTGTTCCGAATCTAAAACCTTTTGAATAATAATGTCTTTAAATTAAACAGTTTTAGCGACTTGGGGGCAGTTGTACAACCATAAATACGTGGAGGTGGTTGACAGTTCCAGATTCTTAGTAAGCTGCAGTAATTCAATTCATTCTTTGTGGAAAATAAAGACTGTTTTCCAATAAATGTTGCAGTATTTTCAGTATTGATTAATTGGCTAACGACAAAAAACAAACAAATAAAAGTTGTTCAAGTCCAGTAATCAAAAATATGTTCATGTTTGGCATTAGATGTGTTTATTTTGACAGATGAGTAAATGCAGTTTTATACCTGAACCAGCTCACCACACTATACAAACTAAACATGACTCTACCGGCCAGAGATAGTATTTGGTTTGCATGAATTTAAAAAAATCACAACTTTTGATAGAAATGACCTAGAGCAGTGGTCACCAAACTACGGCCCGCGGAGCGTATCGGTCCTGCCAACAGATTTAATCCGGCCTGTAGACGATGTCAGCAAAGCATGTTTTAAATTTTTCTTGCACAGTACATTAAAAGATAGCTAGCTTGTAAGCATACTAACAGGCTGCTTAGCTTCCTAGAGTGATAAATAGAGATAGGTAGGTAGGTTGGTAAGTAGGTAGGTAGGTAGGTAGGTAGGTAGGTAGGTAGGTAGGTAGGTAGGTAGGTAGGTGGGGCGGACGGACGGACGGACGGACGGAGGGAGGGAGGGACGGCCGGATGGCCGGACAGACAGACAGACAGACAGACAGACAGACAGACAGACAGACAGACAGACAGACAGATAGATAGATACATAGATACATAGATAGATAGATGACTAAAAATGGAAATGAATGCAAATTATTCTTCCCCTTCCCCCTTGTGAAGGACGTGGAAAGGTGAGCATGAGTTCATTTTACGCAAACGCACGCATTGACCCACAGACACACATAAAACACACATGGGCAAACTATGTAGGCAAGTGAGTGCACCACACCCCCTAACGGCCCCCGCCCTAGGGCCTCACGGAAAAAGGCTTTAAGAGTTTCTGTTATGGTGGGTCAACACATGTGCACAAATGTAGTTAGCGCATAAACACATTGGGATAAAAGAGGATAACAAATGAAAATTACATTAAATTGTGAAAAAAAAATCTTGGTTGGATTTAAGCTAACACAGTAGTTATGTCACAACGTTATAATGGCCTCGCCTCGTGTATTTCATGATTTGATAAGGCTTGTGTCATATGCTTCAGTGATTTTTTAAGCTTTTTATTGAATAAAGAGCATTTGCATTTTAGCTTACGCTGCACCGAAGCAACCGCCACAACATCTTCAATTCCTTTTGAGCATACTCAGCAGTCCATCTGTAATGAGGCTTACTGGGCTCTGGCAGAGGAACTGAGAGACACTTTCCCATAAACAGATATTTCCTCTTCATCTGTTCTTTTCTTGAACAGCTAACCCAGAGAGGCGGCTGCAACTCACATCTGTCTATCGTACCGGGTTAATTTTTAGCTAATTGACTTGGACCGCTTCAAAAAGAAACCAGAAAGCCTGCTGTAATGAACCTTTTCTGAGGTAGGTGCAAAGCAGGCTGGCTTTATGGAAATATGGAGCCTCCCTGACACTTGAATACACCACCCTTTCTGGCCCACATTTTTAGGCAATGAATGCACACACGCATCCTTCTGCACACTAAGAAAGGTCCCACACACAGATGCCAGCAGAATCTGATGACATAAAGGGAAGGAAACCTTGATGAAGGAGTTTTATTGGTGACCAGGTTTATAATCATATTTATGGGTTGATCAAGTTCATTTTTTTCTTTTAGTTTGAAATTTAATTTGTTAATCCCCCTAAAACTTGTTTTTCTTTTTGTTTTTTACATAAATTGCTCTCCATTGTTAGAATAATAATATAATGCAGTGGTGAGCTGTAACGGCCTGCTACGCTTTCACTGTAGCCTTAAAATAAATAAAATCCGTTTAAATTCCCAAATTGTCTGTCAGATCCCTTTCATTGCTTCTCCCCTGGTTGTGCTACTTGGAGATGTTTGCTCTCATAGTTAAGCATTTGACAAATCACATTTCAGCTATTATTTGTTGCCAGGGTCAGAAATAGGCCCAGAGGGCTTCTCAGAGACTTGTGAAGCCCCTGTAGCATAACATCATCTTTTGGTTTAGCCAAACAGATTTTCGATTTGGTGGGGCAAGCGCCTGCTAGCTGGCCTTGGGAATTGTCACTGGTTTTACAAACTATGATTGTCTAAGGAGCAAAAAAGGAAGTACAACAATGAAAACATGAAGAAACTTTCGGCATTAGATTCTGTTGAGATAGAAAATAACTGGAGCTGCGTAGTGTTAAATGTGAAACGCACAGAATTTGTAGAACAGAGTAAATTAAATCTTGAGGAAAGAAAGGAGGATGGATGATGTGCACGAATAAAAATGATATTTGTAAGTAAAATGTGTTTTTATTCCTAAATAATATTGTAGTTTTATGAAGTTATCATTGATGCTTTTTAATTTTAGTCACCGCTGTAGCCGCAGTAAATTTTTTATAGACATTAAATAAGGAAATTGTGTGGTACATTTGCTTGTGTTGTAGGCACACGTTGTGATCCAAAGATGAAGATTTGTTGTCATTTTGCGTTATGTGTTGATTTTCACAATTGATAAATGGTGTCATTAGTAAACAGTTAATTGAGACATAAACAATTATGAAAGTACATGTCATACATTTTAGTAATTCACAAGAGTCTCTGTTGACTCACTTTTTTACTAAATCATTTTATTACCAATTGTCTGCACTTTTTATTCAGATTTAATCAAAATAAGACATTTGCCAATGTTTGCTTTTACTTAGAAAACATTCACTAAAAAAGTAACTGAATCAATTTGCGAACTTTAGTGAAAACACATTTTTCTCTTAATTGTTGTCAGTTGGTTTAGCACAGCAGCAATAGGAAACTAAAAAACATCGAAATGAAAGAAAAAGTTTTGAAATAGTTTCATAGTACATAAAGCAAAACTCGATCAGATTATTCAATAAAATAATCAATATTTGGATATAAATTGGAATTTTTGGGAGGGAATGGGTGTCCAAATATGTAGGCTATATCTAAACATACCAAACATTGTCCAGCAAGTCACTCTTTTGTAGACCATGCCACTTAAAGGGACAAATGACTAGCAGATAAGTCCTGGGGAACAATGCTCTGTTGCTGTATTAATACTAGACTCCCAAATTTCATCAGTTAAAAATATATAAGACAAAGTGTCGGTTTTAGAGAACTGCAGCGGCTTAAAATCAACATTGATCTCAAAGTGATATTTTTCCAATCGATACAGTGATGTGGGAGGCTTGGCCGTGAAATTAATGTTCTGTTAAAGTACAGCTCCATATGCTGTATTTTCTGTCCTGTAAATCACACAGGATTATAAGGTGAACCCCCAAAATACCCTTTGGTCATATGTTTTTCATTCATAAGGTGCACTAAATGATAAGGTCATGAACCAGAACAGGATCAGGACCCAAACGTGAGACATTACTCACACAAGCCTTCTATTTTAAGGGAAATGGGGAGTCTTGCACATTAGGCAGCAGTCTGGGGTGAAATTATAGGAAGCCAGAGGCCGACGAGATCGATACCAATTGCCCAAGTGGATATCGGACAGATGGGGTCGATACCGGACAGGACGGACAGACAGGATTGATAATGAAACAGGAAATCAAAAATAAACAAGACGGGAAAAAAACTGGAGAGAATAATAAACAGGACAAAAATAAACCGGAACAATACCGGACTGGAAATACCAACAGGAAAACAGGACCGAGTAAGACCCTACGTCTTGCGGGGTAGAGGTTCGTTGACCGACTGACAAAGAGAAAATGAGAGCACTGAGCTTAAAAAGACGTAAAGCCAATCTGTCAATGAGCCGCAGCTGGCGCCACACAGGTGGGGCCAATTGGGCGCCATGGCAACCGTGACAGATAAGGCGCATGGAATTAAAACTACAGTAAGGGCTTCAATTTTTTTTCCTTTAATGGTTGATCAGTTGAAAAATGTCCCTGACATAAATCGCAAATCATTGTATGCAATGGAAATTGAAACCAGGTCGCTGCGGTGGGAGTGTCGAAAAGGCATCAGATTTAATCTCATTATCACGCTATTTTTATAGTGCCAGAGACGAATGTTAGAGAATGGAGAAAATAGAAAGTCATCCTGAAATATAGATAAGCACACAAAAAAGCACAACAAGGGAAGCAACTCTTTGGTGTATCTGATGATGAACCAGACTTTGCGTTCATTTATAACTTTCAGAATGATTTTCTGTTTTCTCCATCCTCTTGGAATTATTTCTGTGATGCACATGCTAATGAAATAAGATCAAATGCCTTTTTTTAATAGAATAGAATAGAATATGCCTTTATTGTCATTGTTACAGCATGGGATATGCTGTGACAACGAAATTGGACGACTCCAGTTTCGGATTTACAGTGAGGTTAAGGAAACAAAGAGATAACTGTATGTTATCTGTATCACAAGTGGAATAGTGGTTAGGCTTCTATGGTCTCACCGCAGTAACTCGGTTTAGTCCTATTGCATACAACACTTTGAGGTTTTGGTCAGCGATGTTTTGAAATTGATCAATATTGCACAAATACACCTTGTGTAGTCACGCTCACAAATAAATACTGCATGAATTTCTCAAATTAGGGTGTAAGGCACATCTTCGAATTTCTGGCCAATTTTGATTTTTTAGGTGCACCTTATAGTCCAGAAAGTACGGTAATTTAAAATGAAAACACCCCTGAGTCTATTTGCACAGATTATAGTTTACCCTAATTACCTGGATGCGGGTTACTGAGTTCACCGGTGCGCATCTACCAGTTATCTCTGACTAAGCCTCATTATGACCCTGAGAATACTCCGTCGGGGTAGGCAGGCGGGTCAAAGGTGGGCGGTAGACAATGAGGTCGCCGTGGCAACCGTCTGTGCTGAAGACCTCCGAAGGCAGAGTGGGGGGAAGCCTGCCTGACAGGAGCGACTGCTCGGAACAAATCACTCTTGCTTTACGTTAAGGAGGGTCCCATTTTGAAAACAATAGAAAGGGGTGGGTAGCAGTACAAGCCCTGGACAAGACAGTTCTAATTATTGAAAAGGTGTTGGATATTTATTTATTTGATATCCTGCAAATTCATTTTACATGCTCATTGCACCTCAACCGAAGACAAAGACGTGCTGTTAGTTAGTAGAGCTAGTGAGCTACTAGTATGATATCATTGGTGCATGAGTGCAAAATAATGGCAAGAAGTACTGTATTTTCCAAACTATGAGGCTGATCATGCGCTTTATTAACGGACAAAATTGAAAAATTAGTCCAGTGTATTGTCATATTTGTGCAGTTATTGATCAGTTGATACTTATCGCTGAAGACAATTGCATGATAATGGGGTTTGAAGAATTTTTATTGACACTTTTAACAGCAATTAAACATATTAAAAATTTCATTAAAGAATTTTCTAACAATATGAGGTTTAAACAATTTTTATCGACATTTTTAACAGCAGTTAACCAATGTGTACAAGGCAATACTATTGTGCAGGGGCACAGCTCTGTCTTCTCAAGTGGGATTTCTTATGACACTTTACCACTAGCCAACCAGTGGTATGGGTGACACATGGTAAACCATCAGAGCTTATCTCATTATCACACAATTTTTTACTTACGGTACCAGATACAATTGTTAGAGAAATAAGAAAACAGAAAGAGATTAATAATCTGAATAAAATATTTTTCACTTATTCTTAGCTCAAACTAAGCATTGTAAGTGACAAAGTAGTTGAGTACATGCGGCCATGCCATGCGTTTATGTCTTTCAGGACAACCAAATTACTTCCCACAATGCCTTCCTCTTCATTCAGTTCAGGATCTTGTGAGCTTCACAAAGACTGTAAGAGTCTGCAATACTATTTAGTCGTCCACAACCTTTTCTGTACCGTAGACCGGTTTAATATCTGACAATCTACCGTAAATTCCGGACTATAAGCCGCTACTTTTTCCCCAAATGTTCAGCCCTGCGGCTTATTCAGTGAAGCGGTCAATTTATGTAATTTTTCTAACGGCCACCAGCGGCACTCGAGTACAAAAGGTAAGATTTAGACCGGTGGAATTGTGCGCCGAGGTAGACTGCATCTGCATCCTCTTAGTTTACATTCTAATTGTCCGTATGACAAAGGTTCGTTCAGATTATGAGGAAAATGCCCTTGATGGCGACAGTTATAAGGAGAAAGCTGAAGACGGTTTAACGTGAACTTCGCAATCGCGGTACAGCTTTTTTTGACAGCTGCGCTTTATGCGTTGCGAGTGTGTTATGAGTAGCGTAGTGGTACCTTTCACAGGCATGGTTTGGGATGAAAGTTACATTATTATTATTAAAGCTTTGAAAACTCGTCTTTCTTTGTAAATATGTGTAACCATGTATAATATGTATTTGCAACAGTATATTTTTGTAATGTATTTATTTTAGAGACTTATTGTGATATGTTTTCTACAAGAGAATATCAAAAAGAAGGGGCGGAGCAAACGCGGGCTGACGGGAAGTGGGGTAAAGCTGAGTTAAATCTCTTTGTTGTTGCAGCGGACAATAGTGGATATATATTTTTCCCACCCTTAACTTTGGAAATATACATTTTTTTCATTGGATTACTTTCAACAAGACCTGGACTTTAAAGATTTGCATTACATTCTAACTACCGGTATCATTTTCCGTTCATGTTGCCGATTGTGGTGGATGGATTGTGTACAATATCTGCAGTTATATTGTCAGACATAACGAAATTGTGAATATGCTTGATTGCTGTTATGATTGTCGAGAGGGGTTGTTCAAACCTTACATTGTTTGTTTGCTGTTGTGTCAATAAATTTGTTCAAACCAAAAAAAGTTACAATCGCGGCACCTAAAGTCAGGTTTGGGTTAAACTTGTGACTGAGTTATAGGTTTAAATGTTGGCGCATGCGGCTTATATACAGGTGCGGCTTGTGTAAGGACAAAACTAATTACGTCCGCAAAATGTGGTGCGTGTGGCTTATAATCAGGTGCGCTCTATAGTCCGTATTTTACGGTATATATAAAAAGAATATCACAAAAGACAAATTTTTGAGGGTGCAATTTATAATCTGGTGCGTCTTATGATGCGGAAAATATGGGAATTGAGAAAAATTTGAATTAGTAAGACTAAGAGGTCTTCTGGAAAAGACAACAAGCATACGAGGAATCATAACGTTATTGTGTAAAATCTGTTAAATGCGCTATACTTCTTGTCTGGAATTATGAATGAAAGCTAGTGTAGAGTGAATGAATGCTCGAAAAGCTTTATGGTCATTCATATAAGCATTTATTCAGGTCTATGAACAAATATGCATGTTGTCCTATTATTGGGATATTTCAGGGCTTTAATTGGACATTAAATACATTTTCTAATAGTTGCACACACATGAAGATATTTAATGACGTGTAATATTGCGAAAGCAAGCCAATTGCATTACAATTGCACATCCCCCAAAACGCCGCCCAGCTCCCATCTTTCACGGGGGGAAGTGCTAATGTTTTCATGATACACGTGTTATAACGGCTTAGATACTACTCCTCTGGTAAATGTGCCGCAGCAGCAAAAAAAAGAAAAAAAGAATTGGATGATGTACAAGAGATTAATGATTTGGCAGAAGGAACAAGGCTGTGCTAGTTAGAGGCTTAAACCGGTTACAGGAACCTTAATTGAAGTCCTTGGGGATGTTTCTGCCACAAATAGCGCCTAACAACATGCACGGTCTTGTAGACACAGGTTGGGAGCAGTGAAGAATACTTTGCTTGTTTTTCTACAAAAAATGTTTTTTGGTAATAAGAAACTCAAAAGAAAATAATTGGGATCTTGAAATATTATACTCTTCAAATGCTTATGTTTTAATATTGTATATTGGCAGAACTATTCAAAGAGGAAATTGGGAGAGGCCAGAGCACTTTTTGTTTTTACTCCACCTTTTTACAAAAGGATGACATTTTTATATTTTCCTCATTTTTGTGTATTTTGCGTCATTTGGAGCTCACCACACACAATAAAAGGTAGCAACTTCTTAAAGGTGGCAGACTGCTAGACACTTGCATTGCTGCGAATTAAAATTTTAATCAACATTGCGTAATGTCTTGAAATTAACTCAGAAAAAAATAAATCTAACATTAGCCATTAACTTAAACAGACACAAAATTCCACTTTGTTGTTATAAACAGGTGTAAGAGAGCTCCATATATTGCCAATAATATTATTCTTATCTGGTTGCTGTTTCCTTGAAATCTGCTTGGACCTACAATTGTGCTATGTTTTTATGGTTCATCTAGAACAAATTTGTTTAAATTAGCATGGAAGCGGATATGAGTCGCGTGTATTCAGTGACATGCAGTCAGGATAGCAGTTGAGGCTGTGCCTCAACTGCCACTGAAGAAATACAAAGATTAAAATGCATTAAATATTTATATCTATTCAGCATTAAAGGTATTTTTCATTTAACTGTACTTCTTTTTCAAAATCACTAAATTTTCACATTATACTATGAATATTATCAATACAATTTGTATGTAACATATTATTGTGCTGAGCGTCTGAAGATGCATTAAGGCACACAATTATTTTTCCTCATGGCAAAGGGTGATAGCGAGACCACGTATTCGGCGCATACTTCAGCCCCAAATGATAGAATTAGTTAAAGTATTAGCAAGCTGACAGCAAGTCAAGCCATTGAGTGTTTATTTTCTGTCATTGCATGGATTTGTTTTCATAATTGAGGATTGCCTATCCATTGATACTTTTACTCAAAAGAAGCAGCACATAGATTGAATTTATGAGTTAAGGAAAGACAATAAAATCAGTTTATACGTTGCTTTATTTAAGATGTAGGTACATTTATTTGTAAATCTGACTGTACTTCACCAGAAACAAACATCATCCCAAGTCATTGCATGTATTGTTTGAAGCACCTTAAAAACAGTTTTACCATTTGTTTTTTGATCCATGTGAAGCAAACAGTTCTTGCCGATTAATTTCTTTGTGTCACTCGTGTACTTAGAAAAAGTCAGCAAACACGAAAGTCAGTCGGTCAGTATTTTTTTTAAACAAAACAGGTTCAAATGTAGGGATGTTAAGGTTGTTTTTATCTGTTCAAAACCACCTACTCAAATTGTCATTTTGTCTATATTGTTGTTTTGAACCAAGCAACACAGTGTCATGGTTGCCATGGTGCCCAATTGGCCACGCCCCTGTGTGTCACGGTTGCCATGGTGCCCAATTGACCCCGCCCGTGAGGCGCCAGCTGCGGCTCGTTGAAAGATTGGCTTTCTGTCTACATTAAGTTCAGCACTCTCTTGCTTCCTTTGTCAGACCGTCAACGAACCTTTGCCGCGCAAGACGTGGGTTCTGACTTGGTCGTGTTTTCCTGTTGGATTTTTCCTGTCCGGTATTGTTTCCGTTTATTTTGTCCTGTTTAATTTCGGTTTCCAGTTTTGTTTCCGTCTATTTTTGTCCTGTTTATTATTTTCTCCAGTTTTCGTTCCCGTCTAGTTTCTCCTGTTTATTTTTGATGTCCTGATTCGTTGCCAATTATTTAATCGAAAGTGATTTAACATCGACCCCATCTGTCCGATATCAATTTGGGCAAATGGAATCAATCTCGTCGGTCTCTGGCTTCCTGTATTTCCATGCCAGACCAGCTGCCTAACGTGCATGAATCCCCATTTCCCGTAAAATAAAGGCTTGTGTGAGATCCTGTGCTGGTTCTTGACACACAGGATGTTTGATTAAAAACAATACAATTTGAAGAATTACATATTTGGATTTTTCACCCAAGGTTTTTGGGAGGTTTTAGGTCATAGCCATATTTATTTGTCCAACTCTAAATTGGCAAAAGGTGTTAATTTTTTTTCCGCTTATGTTGATTTTGTGAAACATTTCTAAGCAATACCAGAAACATCAAATAAAAAGTGGTAGAAACCATTTCTACAAAATGCTGAAATAGGTCAATTCAATGCATATTGTTCAAGTGTAGAAAGTAATCATTGAGCCAACATCTTTCCACTCATTACTTGTCCATCTATGTCACATCACCGACCACTCTACCAAAGACTAAAATGTATCCCTAAATGTTGCCTGTCCACTTCATGAAAGTTTTCTGATGTTTACATTCACCCTGCATGTTTCCACAATT
Source organism: Urocampus carinirostris (assembly GCF_059441175.1). Classification (NCBI taxonomy): domain Eukaryota; kingdom Metazoa; phylum Chordata; class Actinopteri; order Syngnathiformes; family Syngnathidae; genus Urocampus; species Urocampus carinirostris. The sequence goes on from NC_142361.1 coordinate 8,411,399, forward strand.
GTATTACTTCCTAAGGGAAAATGCCTGTGAAGAATTTTCTATTTACTTTGTCATTCCGCTGTGTCTTATCAGTCCACAGAGATTTGAGCTTGAATCCAACAGGCAACTTTTAGCTTTCTAAATTGGCAAACATTATTTCAATATAGGTCCAAAGCAGATGGTGGCTTTGTGGGGAATGTGGAGAATGATAATGACATTACTAAGTCTGCCATAAAAATGTAGACCACTATGGTAAGACTTGAACCACTTCAGTTACCGCTTGTCTTTATTTTGCTGATGAGTGAGGATTCCAGAGTGCATCATGGACTGAGCAATTGGAAATCATGGTAGACAAACTGTGCACTTAAACAACAATGCACACTTACTGTATGGTCATATTTTTTTTGCAGTTGAGGAAAATATATAACATAACTGTGGCACAAAACGTACACTTAAAAGTCCTTAGCTAAAGATTAAAGCCTGAATATCATAACTTTGTTACTGACATACTAATGACTCAATTAGTGTACTGCCCCGTGTAAAATCTGTTTCTCTGAAGCGGGGATTTTTCAGTATGAAAGGCAGCATTTACCATGTGCTGCTCATATGCACTAGTGTGAGTGCCCTGAGGGCCAGGGCCCAGCCTTCTCTTGCCTGCCCAACCTAAGCCGAAGCCATAAGGAAGCCATCAAGAAGGCCTGAGTAAAACCAGACCTTTTTTTTGTTGGTTTAACGGAAACCTTCAATATACTGTAACATTATTCGTGAAAACTGGAGAAAACATTTGTCAGCCAAATTGTTCTGAGTGTATTTTTAGCCCCTTCAATTACCTTTCAATTATTGTTAAAACAAAATACAGTGGTTTCATTGCTAAAAACAGGAACAGCAATTGGAAAGCCACAACACGAGCTGCTTCACTTGGCCTCTGCCCTTTTTCACCATCCTGTGGACGTTTGTCAGGAAGGGGTGTGTGAGCCTGATCAGCAAAACTTGTCAACAACTTCATATCGACGGACAGTATTGCTACATAATCACAAACACTACTATACTTGCCTTCAGCTTTACTTGGCCCCAATAAAGGACATAAATTTAAATAAATATCACAATCCCATGTTATGTTTACATTACACTGTAATATTATTTTGACTTAGAGGGGCCTGCATTTTCTGATCTTGTTTTTTATTTAAAAAAGCATGGTGTCACAACAGTTTGTGGAATCACACTATGCTGTTGTTGAAACTACTTGAGAAAGTGATTTAACTGTTTAAACTCTTTAAAAAGATAGTTGGTTAAAGTGTGAAGGACGGATACATGATTGTGCACCTTCTAGATGCATGTTTATGCTTCGAGCAAGAGCTTGAAAGAACTAAAACTATTTAGGAAATACTATCTAATAGCGTTTTGCTCATCAAGGTTTGAACAATGAGTACAAGAATTTATCGTTTAAATAATTGGCAACCATTTATTTTTATATATACATATATGTATGTATATATATATATATATATATATATATATATATATATATATATACTAATATTTATGATTAAATGTTTACTTACTTTTGGATTCAAAATTCTCTAAATCCTCAAGTTTTTCGCTCTTTAACATTAAAAATTGAACAAATTATCCTCTATAAAATATAATCATCTAATTGTAATTGTACTAATTATCAATGTATAGAATACAAATAAAACATCTTGCTGAGATTGGAACAAAACTTAATTTGCTAAAATTTGCGAAAGTATATATTTCTTTTACATCTATAGCATTGATGAGCTCACACAAACGTGAGTGTTATTTTTTCCAAAATATTAATCAACACAAAGTCTGAAAGTGAAAAGGTAATGGTGTAATAAACATGTTGGTTTTGGGGTCAAAGGTAAAGTGATAATTTTTGGTGTCAGTTTCTGCCGGAAACCACCAATTTTTATTTACTTACTTACTTGTATATTTATGAATAAGACTTTGATATTTTTGACATAGTATTTACCACATCAGTAAATAAATCAATGTATGTTTTCTACAGTATCCATTTCAAGTAATGTTCTGTTTTGTATTACAGAAACTGAAACAGGTGATTTGGGTTGTATGCATTTAACGTATGAATCAAACACTAAAGAAATATTTAATTCAAACGCTAGTTCAAGCAATGCCATGTTGAGCATTGGGGCAATGAGGCAAATTCTACCAGACATGCACAGGTCTGTGCTTGGTGTCTGTGTTCATATGTGTATAGAAAAAAACACTGAGCCTTAAAGCCACAAACCCCATAGTGACCCACATTCTGGTTCCTTCCTAAAAACATGTTGGCAAACACTTGCCTCAGTGTCGCCCCCATTGCTCACTTTTGGTGCACAAAAGTCTCCACTGAGTGCTTTTGCAGGTGTTATATAACAGCCTTTCCTAATCTGGCTATGCCTCTGATGAGGAGGCTCCGGCTCGGTCAATGCACTCACGCCCATGCATACGCACACACAGCCACATGGACCCTCGTGTTAAGTTTCTCCCTCCCCCCTACCAGTCGCATGCACGCCATTGTGCATTGCACATGGTGTGTGGAGTGGCCCTGGCAACACATACCAATGAATGAGGACATTTCTGTAGCAGCCAGCAAATGGGCGCGTGCCATAATAAAGTCTTGGCACAATGCCGGATGGCGCCTATGTAGTGAGAATGGGCCCAAAATAATTTAGAACATCACGCAGTTATGCAATAACAAACATCTGCTGTGTAAAATATGATGAACTCAAATCAGGGTCAACCCAACATAATAGATTTTGAGGTGTGTGCAAGGTCTTCAATGAATTGAACATGCAAGTTTTCAAGGCACAGGTCGGCCCCCATTCTGAACCTGGGAACTACTTCTTTGTTACTAAATAGTGACTTTGAAATGCATTTCCGGAAAAACAAGTGTTTTCATGTTATTACTATCAGTGTTAGGAGTAACGTGTTAAAGTAAAGCGCTTCTGTAACACGCTCCTGCAACACAATTACTTTTCTCTGTAATGAGGACTGTAATGCTTCATTAATGCAAGATTATAAACCAAACATTGTTACAACATGGTGCGTTACTCCTCAACTTATTAAAAACAGTTCAAGGATTTTAATGCCATCTAATTGGTACCTGTTGTGTGTCCCCAGTAGCAAATGGTAGGCAGCGTGTGGGGAGGGGCGTGGCGTATACAAGAACAACAAATAAACGGGAAATCAATGGGGCAAAAGTAAGCACAGAATTGCTTTATGGTCATTTTATTTGTGAAATATTTTTGCAATACACCATGCCGGGAAAAAAATAAAAGATCTTGGACAGTACTCAGCAATCGAGGAGGTAATCTTTAAGTGGTTTGAAGCCCACAGATATGGATTGTCTCCGGTAATTGTTGGTTTACAAGGTCTCAAGATTAAACAAGAAATATGAAGGATTCACTGCTTCCACAGGTTGGTGTACACATTTTCCTTGAACTATTTCATTATGTGGCTACTTTTAAGCAGTTTCAGGTGGTTAGCTTCAATGCAAGTATATACGGGAATTTGTAACTACATAGTAACGCACAACATTTAGGTTCGAATAATCCAGGAGTAACATAATTACTTTTAAAATGAAGTAACTAGCAATTACTAGTAGTAACTAATTACTTTTTTCAGTAATGCGCCTGACACTGATTTCTAAGTTGTTGCTATATTAAGCAGCTGTGGGAATAACGCAACGGCGTTATTTTTTTGTAACGGGGTAATTTAACTCATTACTTTTTCTGCCGTTACGCTTTTATTGTTACTGACGGTCAAAAGCGGTGCGTTACTTTGGCTGCAGAACGTCAACGGCGGCGTATCTCCGCACACCTGATGCTGTTTATAACGACGCGTTTTTTTCGCTCTCCTTTGAGTTTGTTACGTCACGTCTTTTGAGATCATGTCACCATTTAAAATAGCACCTACCATATCGTTTGATAGCGATTATGAATACAGTGTTTACGAATGCGTCAAAAGAAAAGGTGAACTGGTGATTGATGCTACCGACTCGTGCCGTTTGCGGAAGAAACAGCTTTATGAGCCATCTCTTGGAAGTGGGAGCTGACTACCCACCAATTGAGGGCCAGTTCCCTTCGAAACGCTATTTTTCTTTTGTGATTTGTCAAAAAGCATTTTTTTAGCAATTCTGTTCTGTTGACTTTGAATTTTGAGTATAAAATGGTTTCAATTGTTTTGTATTTGATCTTATTATTTGTAGAGTTAATTTAGGTTTCCTGTGGTTTCAGTGTTAATGTTTAAGTGCCAGTTTTGCTTTATTCCCACCCAATTTAAGTTATTCATAATAAATAATAACAGGTAATATATGGATTAAACCTGAAGAGCCATTTGGGAGGTGAAAGAGTTTGTTAAGTTAGTTTAGTAAGTTAAGCCGAACAAGCTGGTTCTATGAAAAGAGTCCCATCCCTCCAATGGCCCATTTGTGTTAGATTTAATTTCTTAAACTCACTTTATATTATTTATTGCTAATTTTTGTTTCATTTTATTGTTTACTAATTCTTTTTGTTGCATTTCAAGTGTATGATAAATCTGTTGCTGGTGAAATGCAATAAATATTACAAGGTTCTATAACAGAACTACCTGTCTGTTCTTCTGTATTCAACTGACTGGAATACTGCTCAAAAACTGTCAATTTTTTGTCATACAACTTATTTTTTAAAGTAATGGAAATAGTTAATTTTCCTGTAAATATAAATGTAAATGTTCTGCATTTATATAGAGCTTTTCAAGTCAATGAAGACCTCCCAAAGCGTTTTACAATTTTCTTCACATTTTCCTTTTTACACACACTAACTAACCTATAGCATTTTCCAAGTAACTAGTTATTTTTACTATAGAGTAACTAAGTTACTAACTCAGTTACTTTTCGGAATAAATAACTGGTAACCATAACTACTTGTTTTTTAAATAATGCGCCGAACACTGCAATTAAGGTTATTACTAGGTGTGTGTCTAAAATGTGGATATATCAACCGCAAAACAACGTCCTAAAAAAACTACTGGGTATTTACATAACTAATTGATTAATTAGAATTAATTACAAAAACATGCATTAAGTAGTGATCAGATATGAAAATACACTTGTCATTATAATGATTTTTTAATACCATTTTGACAACGGATACTACTAATATAATCACGGTTCACCAATCCCTTGGCCACCTGGGATGTCAGGGCACCATTTCCTGTGGTTGGTTCTTGGGCAAGTACTGCCAGTAGAGGTTTCAAATGCACTCCAACATACATAACAGGCGTGTTACTTCAATTCTGTGCGGAGTGCTTCTGGTCATGAAGACAAAGAAGGCATCATCCGGGCCTTCTCATTTTAGTCTCACATGCATTCACAAAGGATGTGCATTCTGGACGCCCCATCCCCCCACACAGATATTTCACAGGAAGGCAGGGCCACATCCAGGCAATGTCGTTGAAGCTCTAAAAACAATCTGTTTAAACTTAAAAGGCAACCTTGTGTGTTTTTGCATAATAAAATACTAAGCAACTGACCTGCGAGGTGGGGAGAGTGAGCTGTGTTGACGACCGCCTCCTTTTCAGTTCCACACACTTCCTTAGCTTGCAGATCTGATGGCCGGTGCTGCGGTTGAGGCAGCAGCTGCACCGGCCGCAGCTGACGGTCCTCAGGCACGGCTCGCACCTCCCGCACCTGCTGCGCTTACGCCTCTCCTTGCGTTGCTGATGTTTCCAAGAGGGTGGGCGCTGTCCTCCCTCGAAGACCGAGGACATCAATGAAAGGGCCGCTTCCCCGTAGCCCGATTCCGACTCCGTTTCCAGGGAGAATGAGGATCGCGTACTCTCAGAGCTGCAAGATAAAGTCCAGCTGCCGTCCAGGGAAGGGGTCGAAATCTTTGGTGGCAGTTCTAGATCAGGCGCAGGAACTATTACGACCTTATTCTCATCTGCTGAAGAGGTCTGTACTGGACTGTTGTGCTCTGTCTGTGGTGAGGGCTTTGTATTTTTGGCTTCTGGAGCAGGAGGAGCCGGGTTCTCCAGGCATTGAAATCGTTCCCAGAAGCCCCTCGCTTTTAAGGAGTCACTACGGATAATAACTGGGGTACTCCTTGCTACTGGTTTGGTTTGGTAAAAAATTGAGGTCTGCGGTATAGAAGAGGGTCTCGAGACTGGAAGTTCAGCACCTTGAACCATAGTTTGTTTGTCTGAACTGCTCTCCTTCTGAACCTCTGCTTGGGATGACTCTAAGGCATCAGGGCATTTGGTGGGATTTGAGGTAGCTTTGTTTGGGACTGTTAGCACCTTGTCAGGCGACTGTTCTGGCAGGGCCTCAACAGACAGATGTTTAGCTAAAGGTTGTGAGGGACCTGAAGTGCTAAGGATGGACTCATTTGGACTGTTTTCTTTTGGTCGTTCATCAACATCAGCCACCTCTTTGAGAACTTCTACCATCTTTGCTTTGACCTCATCTAAAACCTCCATTTTCTCTGCCATTAAGTCTGGATTTTTATCAAATGACACGACCATGTTGCCGGGCATCGTCTCTCCCAAGGTGGCATCAACATTATCAATAATATGACTGACTTTGTTTCCTGTAATAAACGGTGTTTGCCGTCCTTGCGAAATAGGAGAGGCAATATTTGAATCTACACGTTCGCAGGGGATGTTACAGAGGTCTGGTTGCAGGTCTTCACTTGCAGGGGCCTTAATAACCACTTTACCAATGATGCTGGTTTGGTTGTCAAGCGTCACACAATCCTCCAGAGTGTCATTGCAGGGTGGTGAGTCCGCTTTGAGAGGGCTGCCCTCAATAACACATTTGACGTGACCGGGGCCTTGGAAATTCGTCTTCAGAGAAACAGGCAGAAACTGCTGGGGATCTTCTATTTCGAGGTCAGCATCTGTAGTTGGGTTGTTGTTGCAGGTCTTTACCAGCTGGGATCTAGTATTACCTCCTACACTGGTCTTCTTTCCACCCCTGCATGATTCTGAATCAGCTGGCAGCTGCGCCCCCCGCGGGGACTTTCTCCGCCATAGGGTGTTGTCTAACTCGCCATGTTTGTCAAGCACGTTAGTCAGCCCTGGAGGCCTGCTGGATCCTGTTACAGTTATGGCAAGGTTACCACTACCGGGGGATGCAGTACCTTGACCAGCCGGCCTGTTATTTATCCCGCGTCCTCGGGGGCTCCGACCTGACCGGGCCTTTGGCCTGACACTCGACCTTGTGGGGGTAGGCGAGACTTTCTGAAGGCGCTCCGAGACTCGGCCCCTGCCTTTATTTGAGTTGCTGGTTTGCCTTTTGGTGCCAGCAACTTTTTGGACATTTTTTCTCTGAGCGGGCGTTTTTCTTTTAGCAGATTTTGTTGTGGCTGGCATGGCTGTGGGTGTTGAAGGGTGTTTTTTTTACAGCCAGCATGGGAGCCAGATTGTGTCTAAATTTATGTCTAAAATCCACTTTAATTAAAAGAATTTTGCCAGGGATGCTGGTGAGTCACGACCTAGAAATACAAAACGGACAGGTAAACCTCAACCAGTTTGAGTACATATTATTCAAAGATCCTTTTTATTGGGAACAGAAGTTGTGGAGTGATGTAATCCATCCATTATCTGTACCGCTTATCCTCAGTAGGGTCGCAGGGGTGCTGGAGCCTATCCCAGCCATCTTCGGGCAGTGGGCAAGGGACACCCTGAACCGGTTGCCAGCCAGTCGCAGAGCACACAGGGACAGACAATTCGCTCACTCATTCACCCTAGGGACATTTTTGACCGGCCAATTAACCTGACATGCATGTTTTTGGAATGTGGGAGGAAACCGGAGTGCCCAGAGGAAACCCACGCAAGCACAGGGAGAACATGTAAACTCCGCACAGGAAGGTTGGTAGCTGGATTTGAACCTTTGACCTCGGAACTGTGCCGCACATGCGCTAACCACTGCGCCGCCGTGCTGCCCGAGTGTTGTAATCCTCATGCTAAGTTGTAGTTCACTTGAGAGCAGGGGTCTCCAAAATGTTTCAAGCTGAGAGCTACTTTTTGTTACCAGTTTGTGCAAACGGCACCCAGTTTCATATTAATTTCCTAAATAGCAATTTAGGTTATTACTATGTGGTAAAAATGTTAATTACCATGATATTCCAGGGTTATTTATTGGTAGTATGGTTAAATAGACTCAGTCAACCACAAAAAAATAAATATTTACAAAAACACAATGACCCAGCACTAGTAAACTATTATTAGAACAGGTCCACGGACACCTTAGCTGTCGTAAGGGGGCATCCTGGTGCCCGCGGGCACCATGTTGGAGACTCCTGCTTTGTGGTAAATTACTTAATCATATTTTTACAAATGCATAACAAATTATTTTGTGTAACTTACTTATTGGGAATGTTCAGATTTGTATGCAAAAATCCTTAAATACCCAATAGATTATGTTGAAGTGCAATTTCCGTAGAAAATTTAGTGGAAAAAAAATGAAGGAAACACACAAGATTTGCTTTAAATTACATAAGTCAAAGTAAATGGCAGTGGGCCACAAGAATTTTTCGGCCCCTAAGATCTTCATTATTTTTCATACACCAGGAATAGTTGTGTTTGTTTTCTCTGTATGTCACTTCTCCGTGCACTTTTTTTAATGCAGTTGAGTGAATGATAGAAAATTGACACTCTTTTTATGAGAGATTTTGGCCCAATTTTCCTAAAATACAAACTAGAGGCTAATAATGGTGCCTGAATGGCTTCTTTCATTCAATGTTCATGATGGGGAATTATATATCAGGGACATTTATATAACATATCAGCCATTAGTTGTTACTAGGGTCAGAAATCTACCTGGAGGCCTTTACAGTTCTGCAGGCCCCAAAGCATAAAATAAGTGACAATAAAGCTATTTGTTGGCCAATTAGATTCCGAGGTAGCAAGCCAGCTCCTTGTAGCGGGCTGAGTAAACATCATCAGTTTCACAAACTATGATTGGCTAAGAGGCGGTAACGGAAGTATTAAAACAAAAGGGTGAAGAAAAAGATCGCCGCGTCCACTGCTGCTGTCAAACAGACATTTTCAGCCCTAAATGCAATAAAAAATTATGCGAGAAATTCCAAAGGACAGGCTCGACTTTTAGCATTAGCTTCGATTGTGATACAAAAGAACTTCTTGATGGAACTGAAATGCATATATACAACAGAGGGATTGAAATCTTCATAAGAAAAGAAAAGAGGCTATATTCCTAAATATGATTGCAATTTTATTTGGTTATTATTTTTGCTTTTTATATGTTTCACAGCTGTGGTTGCAGTAAATGTTTTATTGCCACAAAATACTTATTGAGAGCTATTCATCCAGAAGTGGCACTACTAAAGGCCTAGGTGTGAAATGCATGCCTCGACACTGGTACACCGTATAAAGGTTATTGTACTTGATATATATATATATATTTTTTCAAACATACTGGCACGTATATGGCCCCATAGCGGCTGGTTGGTTAGCATGCCGCCACACGATACGAAGGTTTGTAGTTCAACTTCAGCTGGCGCAGCTTCCCTGTGTGAGTTTGCATGTTCTCCCCGTGCCAGTGTGGGTTTCCTTTGGGCACTACGGTTTCTTCCCGCATTCCAAAAACATGCATGTTAGTTGGCCGGTCTAAATTGTCCCTAGGTGTGAATGAGCAAGTGGTTGTATCTCTCTGTGTTCCCTGCGACAGACTGGCAACCAGTTCTGGGTGTCCCCTGCCCACTGCGTGTGGATGCTTGGCACCCCACCGACCGTAGTGAGGATAAGCAGCAGAAAATGGATGGGTGGTACATATAATAAGCAACACGAAATTTACTGCAAGTGGGGAAAGAACTAAGAAAGAATATGATTGTTAAATTGGTAAATAAAATAAACTCGTTTTTCACACATTATCTTTGTTTGTATTCCTCATGGCCTGTCTTGATTTGAGTCAATAGGTGCCGTGATATGTTAATAAACAGAAATTTCAATCTTTAATAATGGAAGCAAATGTCAAGGTATGCAATTTGTTTATCTTTTTTTTTTTTTTTTTTAAGAATAAAATGCAAAACGCGCCGTTATCTTGTCTGGGGTGACAATTTATCCGAGCATGTGTTATGTCCCGGGACAACACAGAGTAAAAAAACATCGAGCCAAAAAGAGATCAGCATAATAAGTGTTCTCAGACACAACCACTCGCGCTTCCTCCTTGACGTGACAGGTTTAAAGGGCAAATACGTTGCCGAGTGGGGATCTAATACTTTGCTTATTACAACCTTACAAACGCTCCCCATTATTCTCTATTTATTTTCCTTATCTTTTCCTCCCTCATTTTTTGCACTTGACCGCGTTTGGGGTGCATATTCAGTTTGGTATGGGTGGGGGTGCCGGAGAAAAACACCACTTTTCAGACGGTTTTCTCGTTCGAGAAAGGTTTAGTTACAGAAAGAAAAAACATATTTGACATACCGGCGAGAGAGAGGGAGAAAGAGGGGCAGTTGCACCGTCTGAAGTGCTGCTAATAATACTCTCTGGAGCTCATGAGACCTTGTATGCGGTTGCCCTGGTCGTCAAATTTAGCCCGCCCCTGCTGAGGGCGAGTGGGTCGGCTGCTGGGCTCCCACGCCGAAGCGCTCATGACAGGCAGGCCGGAGGAGGTGAGGGGGGGCAGTGGTCACGTCGCTTCCCTCGGTCGGTCTCGTCCGAACGTCAAAACGTTCCGCCAGGGAAGCCCGCGACTCGCTCGTTCGCTCTTTCCTGCCAGACAACTACCTTCGTCGGGCTCCGCACAGCTCGTCGACTGCGGGATGGAGGGGAGGTTCAAAAACCAGACACGGAGGACAGCTGTCAGTGGGGCCTGGATTGGAATTGGAGACCCGTGTCAGGTGTCACTTCTCTTTCCCGCCACTCTTCTTCATGAGGTGGGCGAGTTAAAAATGAAAATCTTGCAGCAATATAAGAATTGAGTCTCAGATGTTTCATTTTTTATTATTAATATTTTTTTGCACTGTTGACAATTTTAAAAATGCAAAACTGTGCTCACTGCAATGCTTAAGATGTAAAAATCTGCAAAACTGCAATAAAGATAAAAAATGGAGACAGGTATTTTTTACATGTCAGCAAAATTTGCAAGAAATTCGTATTTTAAGGAATATTATCCATCCATCCATTATCTGCACCGCTTATCCTCAGTAGGGTCGCAGGGGTGCTAGAGCCCATCCCAGCCATCTTCGGGCAGTGGGCAGGAGTGTGCCAGCCAATCACAGGGCACACAGAGACACACAACTCACACACTCATTCACACCTAGAGACAATTTGGACCAGCCAATTAACCTGACATGAATATGTCTTGGATTGTGGGAGGAAACCAGAGTGCTTGGACGAAACCCATGCAGGCATGGGGAAAACATGTTAACTCCACATGGGGAAGCTGCAGTAGCTGGACTTGAACTTTGCACCTCCGCACCGTGGAGCTGCGCGCTAACCACCCATCCGCCATGCCGCCCAAGTAATATTAAATTCATATGAATTCCTTTCTATTTTAATAAAAACAATCCATCCATTCATTTTCATCCCCTTATCCTCTTCACTCGGGTCACAAGGGTGCTGGAGCCCATCCCAGCTATCTTCGCAGGGCAGGGGACACCCAGATGTGGTTGCCAGACTTTCTCAAAACACACGGAGACAGACAACCGTTCACACGCTTATTCATACCAAAGACATTCTGTCAACAATCAATTAACCTGCCATGCATGTTTTTCAGAAAGCGAGAGGAAAACAGAGTGCCCAGAGGGAGAACATGCAAACTCTGCATGGTAAGGCTGGAATTGAACCCTGTATCTTTGCACTGTTGGGCTGACACGCTCACCAATCGGTTGCCATGCCACCGGAAATATGCTTTACAAATAAATTTGGATTTGCTGGTAAACGGATGTGCGTTTGTGTCTGGTGAGGCATTACAAATAAATGATCCTACATCATGTTCATTGTTATATTGACAGACCAAGAAAGCAATTTGCAAACTATAGCGAAGATTTTTATTCGAATTATCTTACCTAAACTTATGAACAAAACCAGCTCGGTGGCCTTGGGGGTAGGCCGCCCGCCCCGAGACTGGGGGGTCACTGGTCCAAACTTCGGCCGAGTCGTACCTAAGACTTACAACATTGGTACTCATTGCCTCCCTGCTTGGCGCTCGGCATTAGGGGTTGGAATTGGGCGGTTTGGTCACCTAATGATTCCCAACACATCAGTTGGGTTGAGCGAGGGGGCTGGGAATCCCCGCTTTTGTATCAATCTCCCAGAAAGAGTCAGAAATATGAACGTGTTCCTGACTCTAGCCACCTCCCACCAGCGGGATATGGCTCCGGTATATAATATAATATTTACTGTATGTAGTAATATAAACTTATGAATGGGATGGTGCTCTTATACGCCTTTGGCTTTAGCCTGCCATCCCTTTATCTTTTCAGGTGATTTATTCATTTTAATGATGTGATGTTTTTTGCATCATGATTGAAAAGAAAAAGGAAACAAGGAAAAGATTATACACTGCTCCTTTTAAATAAAAGTATCAATTGATAGATAATCCCATGTTATGAAAAACGTCAAGGAAATGAGAAAAAAAATACTGGTTGGCTTGACTTGCTGTTTGCTTGCTAATACTATCATTTATTTTATTATTCGGGGCGGAGGTCTGCGCCAAATCAGGTCCTTGGTCTCACAATATCTCTCTGCCATGAGGCAAGAGAATTGTGTGCCTCACGCTGAATCTGCAGACTCTCAACAAAGATATGTTGCTTACTGCTGCTTGTGAATACAATTATTAATATAATAGGAATTATAGAGAATCACTGTATGGATTTACTTGCTGTTATCTTGCTAATACAAACACTACTACTGTTAGGGATGACATGGAAGCTAATTCAAAATCTTTGGTCTTACCGTCAACCTCTGACATAAGGCAAAAGAATACGTACCCCAATTTGCTTTTGCAGACATTAAGCACAGTAATACGTTTCATATTAATTTTACTAAGAAAATTCAAACTATAATTTAAAATTTCAGTTTTTTTGAAAAGGGGCATGACAAGATTCCGAAGTTATATGAGAAAGAACTTTAACCCTGGACAAATAATAACATTTAATATACTGTATTTGTTGTTTTATATTTCCACCTCTCATGACTTCAATTAAGTTACTGCTGAAAAAAAGATCTTTAGGATATGTTTTGAGATGAGAGGGGTTGATTTTTTTGTATTTCAGTAAATTACAATTGTTCTCATCAAAGCGACTAAAAATTCAACTTCAATTTGTGTGAGTGTGTTTTTAGTGTCTACTAATCGAAAGTTTGTTTGAGTTGAATAAAATGTTTTTTGATTCTTACAACTTGGCAAGGATGTTCTATAAAGTGGTTTTCATTTTTCCGGTTAAAATGGTTTTTGCATTTCGTTTCAAGCAGCATTGGTAGCTCAACTGATAAATTGTCCGCAATGCACTAGAAAACTCCTGGTTTTTATTGTATTTGTATTTTTATGTTTGAAACACTTTTTAATTTTTGTTTTTATTGTTACTTTACAAACAACATTGCTGCGAAAAAGTCAAACTAGAACACAAAGCTTACAATTTTCAAGGGAACAATTAGTGCTGCAGAAGGACATTGAAAATAATTAAAATAAATAAGGTCAAAAATAATGATAACTATTATGACACGTTAATCTCAACAAAAGGGGAAGATCCTTAAAAATATTATTTATTACTGTGTTATGTTAGGACTGTTTTTTTTCATTCCATTCATTATCTGCACAGCTTATCCTCGGTAGAGTCGCAGGGGTGCAGGAGCCCATGTCAGTAGTCTTTGGGCAGTAGGCAAGGGACACCTTGTCAGGTTGCCAGCCAGTTTCAGGGCACACAAAGACAGAAAACTCACTTGCTTATTCACACAGAGAGACAATTTGGACTGGCCAATTAACCTGACATGCATGTTTTAGAATGTGCGAGGAAACCGGGGTGCCTGGAAAAGGCTAGTAGCTGGATTCGAGTCTGTGACCTCAGAACCGTGATGCGAGCGCTCCAACCACCCCACCGTGCTGCCCTGGAACCTCTATTATATTATTGGGGGGGAGAATAAAAAAATTGTGTTGATATATTTGCTTTTTGTGTGGATAATATGTTTTGCTATACATAAAATGAGATGTCTCTGTTTTGTTCGTCGTTTTTTGTTTTGTATAAGTCTGAATGTATTATGATGTCTGGATATCTTGTTTTGTATAAATGGACATGACAAGAACTTATGGTCAGTGCTTTCAAAATATTTTTTCAAAATGAGCATTTGTTATCTACAATTTGAAAACATGATTTTAATAATTCTCTGAAAGTTTTGTAACGTTAACACAATTTCCATTAGGCGCTTAAAAATGACGTCACATTACGTCACTAGTTTGCGCTGATGAGGCAAGAACGAAGGGCGCTCACCTCGCTATGGCTCACCTTGGTCACTTACGTGAATTTGACAATTGTCTCTAGAAACTTATTATTAATAGGTTTTATGGGAAAATGGTGTGTTTTTGGTGACACTTAAATTTGACACGGTTTAACTTTTGTAAGCGAGCGTTGTGTCGAGGTGAAAGCGAAGACGACGCAAAAATAATTTTCTTAAGACTATCGACCTTCCACGTTGTCGAGACAACAGCCTGTCCACAATGTCGTGTTGTAAGTACATTGCACTGCCTTCTTGTGTGTATAACAAATATTGGAACAACGTTTTAGAAATACCCTGGTTCACAGGCAAATGACTCCCCAAAATGCACGTGTGATAAATTAACATGTCAATTATGCTTGGCAGCCGTGTGTACGCTGGATTTGTGAGCTTCCAGGATGACATCGGAGGCTGCTGCCACTGTCTCCACACCTCCAGATTTAAGCAGCCCTCCAGCCAAACAAGACTACAAATGGCTCCGGTCCTTTGTAGCTGGAGGTAGGATCTCAAACTTTTGTTTTAAAGGGACAGTGTGGAATATTTGACGACCTGATTTCGCTGGATTACGACTGTAAACGAGTGCAAAAAGGCACAAGGAAAAATACAAAGTACGGGCACTCAAAGTGACCAACTGCACCAAGTTTTTCTCATTTTTGCCCATCCTTTGACGAAGAATGAAAAAGGCATAAATAGAAGAAACGATTAATAAAGAAGAAGAAAATAAAGAATAAGAAAAACAAAACAGAAAGGGCAAATAGAAAGGACAAGGGGTAAGGGGGTGTACATAAAATGGAACAAGAGAGGAAGAGGGAAAATGCAAGGAAATATCAGAAAAAGATAAAGAAGATGACGACAAAGACGGCAAAATTGATTACTATCATGTCAGCTCCCTCTAAGTGGGCCTCCTGTTATGTAAAATAAATACAATATTCTTGAACTACGGGTTTGAAAAAAATAAATGTTTATATGATCATGTATTTTGGCTTATTATTCAAATTTAATATTGTTCATTTTTTAATGAAGGGTTTTTTCTAATACATCGCACTAAGTAATACACAGTAGCCTAGATGGTAAGGCGCCCGCTTTGAGACTGGGAGGTCGGTGGTTCGCGCCCCGGCCGAGTCATTCCTAAGACTTAAAAAGTGGTCGGCGGCGCCCTATGTTGGCTGCGGCTGCATCGGCTCGCTACAACGGGTCAGGTGCAATCGACATTTCGTTCTGTGTACATTGTTACACAGAATGACAATACAAGGAAATTATTATTATTATTATTACATTGTCTCATTAGAAAAAAGTATGTTTTCCCTTCAATGTTTTCCTCTTTTAAAGAGGTGTATGCTGATTGTAGCCCTACTCAGCAGCCCAAATGAGAAAGGTTGTCGTATAATTAGGATAGTTGGCTGCCCTGTCTTCATATTTCTTCATGTTGGTCAATCCCTGGCCTAAAGGGCTGTATTAGAGTGAGTGGACCCCCAACTACTTGAATTCAAGCCAAAGGCCATTATTGTCTTATTTCCAAAATGTATTTTCCTTTGAAAACTTTGTTAATGCCGTGCTGCTTTTTTTCCCTCTCAGGCGTCGCAGGATGCTGTGCCAAGACAACAATTGCTCCTCTAGACAGAGTAAAGATCCTGCTTCAGGCTCAGAATCCTCACTACAAACACCTTGGTAGAATGTCTCTACAGTATAAGTTCATTCGATTTTTATCATCACTGGAATCAAAACTCAACTATGCATCGGTCTGTGCAGGCGTTTTCTCAACTCTAAAAGCTGTGCCAAAAAAAGAGGGCTACCGTGGTTTGTATAAAGGGAATGGGGCGATGATGGTGAGGATATTTCCCTATGGTGCAATCCAGTTCATGGCCTTTGACAATTATAAAAAGGTACAGTGGTTCTTTTTCAGTGTCATTACTTTGAGTTTTAATGACATTTGGTGACACCACATGCATGTGCATTTTCTCACCAGATGCTTAGTAAACAACTTGGGATCTCTGGGCATATTCACCGCCTCATGGCTGGATCCATGGCAGGTGAGGGGAAAAAAACATTTTTAAACAAGCTGTAAACTATGCTGTCTCTGCATAACCAGTTAAATTATCAGCTTGAATTCAACAGTAGAATTGCTAATAAGCTCCATCTTGTTTTTCTACTTGAATGTACCCTGAGCATGTTTCTACTGTTTACTCTATTACAGTCTTTCTCAACCTTTTAAGACCCAAAGCACACTTTCAATTGAAAATCTTGAGGCAGACTGTATATAATATGTACTTAAAAGAAGAGAAATTATTTTGCAGTAGCAGTTCTACCAAATACTATAAATTTTCCTTAGTTTATAGCAAATCAGATATTGGCATTTTCTGTCCAAACTACAACATCTGGTCGGAAAACCCCCTACAAATAAGCAGTGCTCGTTTTTGTATTGACAATGTTGTTAGAACCTAAATGTGATAATTTTAGTCCATCTAAATGGCGTGACTTGTTCTTAAACACTGCTCTAAACAGTTTTCTTTGGTTATTTATGGTGCATTAGTTCCATCTGCTGGACTTGTGTAGTAACAGCACCTTTGCAGAGTGGTTTGTTAGTGTCTCGGAACCACTTAATGCAGCCAGTAAACGCTACTCTAAACAGATTTTAAATTTCTTTTTATTCTGAAATAGGATTTTGTTGGCATATCCAAAGTAGAATACAATTTTTTACAATGTTACCTGAACTTTTTTTTTTTCAAACAAGAAAATAATTTTCAAAATCTAATTTGAAAATTTTTGTGGCATATCAGAAATGGCCTAATTGCACACTAGTGTGTGCCACAGAATACAGTTGAGAAATATGAGAGGCCGTTTGAGTAAATCAAACATGCAGCTTTAACATATAACATCATACTCTCACACATGCACAATTATACTCCCATACAGGTCGCAGTTATACCCATGCACAAACATGACTATACTCTTAAACAAACTGCTATTCTCTTTCACACATAGTATTATACTCTCATACACTACTATACTCTTATAAACCATCTAATATGCTTTCACACACATACTAATTTTACTCTCATACACTCACTAATAAACCCTCCCCCCACAATCACCGCTATAGACTCTCAAACGCTATTATACTCTCACATTGACTTCTGATCTTTCTCACACACCGTTAAAACTACTATTAATATAGGGGGTCTTCACACCTAATGTAATGATCACCTCACCCCTCAGTGTTTTATATTAGGTACTTTCGGATAACCAAGGCGATGCACACAGATCTTTGCATTTGTTGTACAGTTTAACTTCAAACTGGAGTTGCTACCAGTATAGTAGTATCTGTGAGGATTTAGTAGTATGTGTGAGAATATAGTAGTATGTGTGAGAATATAGTAGTATGTGTGAGAATATAGTAGTATGTGTGAGAATATAGTAGTATGTGTGAGAATATAGTAGTATGTGTGAGAATATAGTAGTATGTGTGAGAATATAGTAGTATGTGTGAGAATATAGTAGTATGTGTGAGAATATAGTAGTATGTGTGAGAATATAGTAGTATGTGTGAGAATATAGTAGTATGTGTGAGAATATAGATGTACGTGTATGACAGGATAGTAGTGTTTTTATGAGAGCATAGTAGTGTTTTTATGAGAGCATAGTAGTGTGTGTAAATGTAGTACATTACATGTGAATGAGTGTGGTACTGTGCGCGTAAGAGTATAATGGTTCGTGTGAGAGTATAGTAATGTGTGTATGATAGTATAGTAGTATGTGTGTATGAGAGTATAGTAGTGTGAATGAGTACTGTATAGTATTTTAAAAAAATAAAATGGTGTGTGTGCAGTGGTATGACTGTCTGTATGAGAGTATAGTTGTGCATTTGTGAGATGACGTTATATGTGAGAGCAAGTATGATTTACTTCTCAAACAGCCTCGCTTAAAGAAATACTGCTGTACAAACATAAACAAATGCCTTACCGGTGTGATGTCAGGTATGACTGCAGTCATATGCACCTATCCATTGGACATGGTTCGAGCCAGACTGGCCTTCCAAGTAACCGGGGATCATC
Organism: Urocampus carinirostris; assembly: GCF_059441175.1. NCBI lineage: Eukaryota > Metazoa > Chordata > Actinopteri > Syngnathiformes > Syngnathidae > Urocampus > Urocampus carinirostris. The sequence continues at coordinate 8,429,887 of NC_142361.1, forward strand.
GCTACACTGGAATCGCCAATGCCTTCCATATGATCTATTTAAATGTGAGTTGCTGGAGTACAATTATGTGTGAGATGCAATGTTTTTTTCACCCTTTATTAAAATGTCTGTTTTGTGTATTTGGGCACAGGAAGGGGGATTCTGGGGTTTCTACCGGGGTCTCACCCCAACTCTTATTGGAATGGCCCCTTATGCAGGTAAGGTCAATGTATTTATTTGAATATGACAAAAAAAAAAGATTTACAGAAATGCTTTCAATATTGAGAAATTGTGTGAATTCTAAAAGTGCAAGCTTTCAAAAAGTATGAAAGTTTAGTACCGAACGAGCTGAAAGTGTTAACATTGGTATTGTTTCAATTGTTTCAAATAAGCGTGTGTAGAAGGAAAATTATTTAAAGGTGAAAATCATCCAAACAATTTCCGTTGTAAAATACCATTCCATCTGCCTACTCTAAGATGGGCAAAATAAAGCCCGTGGGCCACATTTTTAATTCGGCCTGCAGAATGAAACTTGTAAAAATATCGTGACAATATCAGTAAATAAAGTACCAACGATAAATGTCTTTTGTGTGGTGGCATTGTCCCCATGGTTTATGTGTCCACTACAAAAATATTACTACAAAATACTTTAAAAAAGGCATAATTTTGATTTTATTCTGAAAGGGGAAAAAACACAAATACTAGAAAAATACTGCTACAGAAATAATACAACATAAACGCCACAACAGAAATACTAAAGAAAAACAACCTAATATCTACAGAACTATAATAGAAGTACTACAAAAATACTACTGAGGTAATACTATCATACAGAAATACTCATATACTATTGCTAAATACAATAAGAAATACAACAAAGAAATAAAAAATACAACTAGCGTGATACTAATATGCAGAAATACTGCAAAAGAAATATAAAAATACTACTACATAAATGCAACAAAACACATCTACGGTAATACTACAGAAATACTACTACAGTAATACTATAATACAGAAATACTGCAACAGAAATACTACAAAATACCTACTACAGAAATACTGCAAATACATTAGACAAATACAGTAATACTACAAAACTAAATACCAAATTTAGTGCTTAAAATAGAAACTTAATTTAGTCCTGCTTTAATTGTGAGCATTTCAAAACCAAATTGCTGTGACAAGCAGTGTTCCTTCTAAGCTGCGCGCGTGCGCAATTGCGCACTGCTCGCACATTCTCAGCGCACAAAAATGAGGGCTCAAAATTATTAATAAGTCAAAGTTACAGTGCATAAAGGTAAAAATACACGGGTTCCCCTGACATTGTGTCCTAAATGCGGTATTTTGAAGTTGAGTCGAAGTAGAACGAAGTTAAGTTATTAGAGTTTGTCGAGAACCGGCTTCTTCGGCTCAACTCACTAAAAAGAACCAGCTCTTTCGGGCCCTAAACAGCTCTTCAGGTTGTTTTTGCTTCTTTAATCCTAACATTACCAAATATTATGTGAAATTATGCACAAAATGACTTAAAGGAAGGGGGAATAGAAAAAAAATACCAAAATGAAAAAGTAGTGAAAAACTGAGAAAAAAAAGGAAAAATTTAGAAAAAAGCCAGGAAAAAAAAGAAAAAGAAATTTAGGAAAAAAAGTAAATAGAGAACAAAAAGAAAAAGTAACAGCTCGGAAAAAATAAACACAATGAGATTTTTTTTTAAAGGAATTTTTAATAAGTAGAAAAAAAACACGGAAAAAAGAAGAAAAAGTTTGTGTTGCATCCAAATAATTTCCAATTAATTTTGATTAAGTACAGTTCTGTATTTTACAACCGACTTAATAAGCCCCCCAAAATGTTAATATTATGCGACAAAATATATCGGTAAATTAAAAGAAATGGATATCTTGTGAAAGAATTGTAAGAACAAACGACGTTTGTAGGCCGTACAACCTTTGCAATAGTACATGAGTCAATTCATTCAAAAGGGAAAAATAATTTTGCATTGCTGGAAACTCAGCAAAATGTAATGTGATGTCAAGTTTTGGACATGTTTGATAAGGACTTAGTTGCCACACTTGGGATTGCTGTTGCTCACTGTTGTTTCAAGCGTTGCTCACCGACTTTGTGTGAACGCTCAGACCTGTGGAAAATTAGAGGGGAACATTGGTGACAAGTAATGTAACATGTCGACATCTGCATGTATATTTATTTATAAATGATAAAAACCAGGGCTCCAAAGCCTGCTCCATGGCCAAATTTTTGAACTCAATGGGGCCAGCCTTTATTCATTTGTCTACTTTTGTCAGGTTTTTCTTTCTTCACCTTTGGGACCCTGAAAAGCCTCGGCTTGAAACATTTTCCAGAGAAATTGGGACGGCCGTCTTCTGACAACCCCGATGTCCTGGTTCTAAAAACCAAAGTTAACCTGCTGTGTGGAGGCGTTGCAGGTGCAATCGCTCAGACGATCTCGTAAGGAGGTGCAGTCGACGTCCGCTTGATATGGTTTCCCAGCCTCTTAATAGTTCTTTGTTTTTTTTTTTCCCAACAGCTATCCATTAGATGTGGCACGACGACGAATGCAGCTAGGATCCGTACTTCCAGACGCACACAAGTGTGTGTAAGTACCATTAATTGTGTTTAAAAAGTCACATTTATTTGTATTGCCCTTAATCACAAAAAATGTGTCAAAGGATTGCACAGGATTACAATTACAATTACTGATCTTAAAGCAACATGCGGGCAAGGAAAAATTCAAAACCTGAGCGTGAGAAAAAAAGAAACCTTGAGAAGGGGCCTCACAAGTGGTAATCCACCTTTGAGAATGACCAGGTTGGAATAGATTTAGCATTGGGTAACAGTACAGAAACATAGTAAACGTCAATAAAAGAGAATAGGTAACATGTTGAAATTTTTCCGGAAAGTGCATGACAGCAAAGACGTCTCAAGCCTGTAAAATAGTCCAAAAAGTCTATAACAGCAATTTTGAACATATCATTTCAGGTTGAAGTTCACAGCTCAAGGGCAGCATTAAACATGTTTTTTTTCCTCTAAAATAATGATAAAAAAGGATTATGACTCGAATGATGATAAGAATCAAAGTAAATCTACTGTTTGATAATGTGCAACATTTTAATGTCAGTGTAGCATTGCACCAAAACAAAGTTAATAATTTATTTTCCTAAGCCAGGGGTGTCCAAACTTTTCAGATAGAGGGCCAGATTTGGTAAGAGTTGGTCAGAGTGTGTAAGGCCCTGACCTTCTTTGAACAGCTTTTAATAAATTCCTCTATTTTTTTTTGTACATATTTGTTATACTGCGGTCAACATTACTAGGGGGCAAATATTTTTTTATGATAGAGCCTATGAGCCATTAAAAATGTAATCACGGGCCGTAACTGGCCCCCGGGCTGGACTTTAGACATGCTTGTCCTAATTGCTATTGCACGAGGGTAGTGGGAGTGCTGAATCCCATCCCAGCCAAGCTTTCTTTTGAGCACATGGAGAACATACAAACTTCATATTGGGAGGTAGCTGGAATTGAACCCGGGACCTCTGAACCGTGAGGCGGATGTTCAATACACCGGTTGCTATCGTAACATTTAACCCAAACCACTATATTGTGAATGAAATATTCCCATACACCAGATCTAAAAGCTTATAAAAGTCTGTATGGTTACCAGTTCTTGGTAGCTGGTTGGGTTACTGATTCGTGTTGGGGGAACCTCCACTTAACATTCCTTGTTACTGTTGTGGGTTCAGTTTCAAACAAAAATGGCCAAAACAAAGTAATTTTCTTTGTGCGGCGCAGTACCAAATGACCCACAGCCCGTTACCAGTCTGTGGCCCAGTGGTTGCTGACCACTGATTTATGTGACATTCCATCGAATGTTTGCGTATCATTTAATCTCTTGCTCTTCTCCAAAAGGTCCCTCAGCAAGACTCTGTCGTACGTCTACAAGGAGTATGGTGTCAGGAACGGCCTGTACCGAGGCCTCTCCCTCAATTACATCCGCTGCGTGCCCTCTCAGGCGGTGGCCTTCACCACCTACGAATTCATGAAGCAACTTCTGCACCTCAACTAGAGGCCAAGCAACATGTCCTATTTGTACGGATGCAATCTGGGTATGTCTTAATTCCTCAAACCTGAATGCTGCAAAACTGCTGTATTCGATGCAGAATGGGGGAAGGAGAGCAGATATAACTGCCTTTTTTGTCTACATGATTGTACTACTGTGGTGCCCTGACTTGTACACTCCAGGCATTTTGATTTATGTATTAAGAAAAAAAAACGGCTTGCTGGCTTTGGGGGTAGGGCGCTCGCCACTAAACTATGAGATAGCTTGCTTGAGCCTGGCCCGAGTCATACCTAAGACTTACAACATTAGTGGTTGAAATTGGGGGGTTTGGCCACCTAATTACTCCCAACGACGTGTTGCGACACATCGGTTGCGTTGAACGAGGTGGTTTGGAATCCCATCCTCTGTATCGATCTTCAAGAAAGAGTCAAGAATGTGAGTTTGTTCTTGACTCTAGCCACCTCACACTAGGATATGGTACCGTATATACAGTGGAACCTAGGTTCTCGACCATAATCCGTTCCAGAACCCTGTTCGAAAACCGATTTGGTCGATTACCGAAAATCGTTTTTCCCATTAAAAGTAATTTAAAATCGTTTTAATCCGTTCCAACACCCTGAATGTTTATCATGAACGTAAACATGAAGCTAACCCAGGCTAATCGTACGTTCGCGTTAGCGTAATCTTCCTTACAAAAGATTACGCTAACATGAACATGTGAAAATAAAAAAAGGATTATGTGTGAATGAGCGAATGAGTTGTCTGTCCCTGTGTGCCCTGCGATTGGCTGGCAACCAGTTCAGGGTGTCCCCTGCCCACTGCCCGAAGATGACTGGGATGGGCTCCAGCCCCCCCGCGACCCTAATGAGGATAAGCGGTACGGCTAATGAGATGAGATGAGATTATGAATAGGATTTCTTACCTTTGTGGTGGACGGTGGGGAGAGAAAAATCATCAAAAGTTTTTCAACCTCTTCCAAAACATGCGGCAGTTGCTTGCTTATAGCGCTAACTTCCTTAGCCGCATCACTCGATTTCACAGCCTCCTTATTCTTTACAATCGTACTGATAGTAGATTTAGCCATGCTGTATTTACTAGCAAGATCGGAAATTCGTACACCTCTTTCATATTTAGCTATTATGTCTTTCTTAAAGGCAATAGTTGGACGAACAACTTGTTTTTTTTTTTCACCTGTCCTGCTTGCACCTACCTTCTTCGGAGGCATAATTAGAGGCTAAAACACCCGTACGCCGCTCAGCATCGCACCCTAGCGTACCGGCGTTCGAACTCCGATTTTTTTTGACCGAATAGCGAAGCAAGAATTTCTCGAAATTTTTGGTCGAATACCAATTTGTCCGAACTGAGAGGCGTTCGAAAACCGAGGTTCCACTGTACATATATACATGGATACACAATGACCGTATTCGACTTTGACAGCATACAAAAAAAGCATGTTTCTCCACCCTGAATTATTGTTTAATCGTCTCGACCACCAGGAGGTGTTAAAACATAATGCTCACTGATCATTTGTTTATTGCTGGCTTAGGTTCCAGAATGAACCAGTTATTGGTGAAACCTGAGAAGTAAAATTAATAAACGGTTTTTAAAAATATTATTATACAATTAATAATCTACAATGTATTCCAATCAAAGAACAAAACTTTTTAAAGGCCTAGGCACATTTGCCTCACAAATAATAGTAACTCAGCTCAAAACTTTGCTGTTGGATACAATGGGGAATCGAGCCTGCGACGCTGCGGAGCCCTAACCACTGGACCACCACTGATACACATGAACAAGGCATACAAAAAGGCATTAGATTTCATCTCCTCATCACACTATATTTAGTCATAGTACCAGAGACCAATGTTAATCCAGTTGTGCATTTCAAATGTTGCAATGACAATTATATTCTTCTGTTCTATGCATGTGACAAACATTGAATTCGTGCGGCCACGAACAAAATTGTATAGTGACAAAGTAAATGATGAACACAATCCTAACAAAGTTTACACTGTATATATTTAATGTCCGTAAGACTTATCTTCAGGTACACCAAAGAGTAGTTTCCCTTGTCGTGCTTTTTTGTTTTTGTTTCTTACAGTATTATTTTCTGGGTTATTTTTGCCAACATTTATCTCTGCTACCGTGACTAAAAATAGCATGCTGATGAATTAAAACCCAATGCTTTTTTGTCTGTCATGTATATCTCTGGTGGTTCAGGATCTGTTGCTCTCCTCGCCGTTACCCAGGTTCAATTCCCATTGCATTCCAGATTTTTTTGATTTGTTGTTATTTTCCAGTTGATCGATCATTGCACAAATACGGTAACACCTCGCGTATAACGCGCAGCCAAACTGAGTGACGGTAAACCACTTCTATCATTTTGGATTAATGATCTATGCATTCTAGCATTGGGAACCTCATTTTTTTTGCCTATGACGCAGGACTAAAATGTTCAAGCAATACCTTAAAAGACTCTTGAGTCGGGGTACCACTGTCGCTATCAAATCTTACATGTAGACAACAGGGAGCTGGAAACAAGCAAAGGATCAATACTATTTACCATTCAAGTAACATGAAATCCATACATTTCTTTGTATTTTTTTGTCTTTGATACAAGGTTGAATAATGTTTGCATTATTTGGAATTCAGGGCTTTAGAAATATGTATGTGGTGTGAGTGGCCTGTTTGTTTTGGCTTGTATGCAGTCTTATATTTTTTATTTTTTTGGCACTGACTAGCCTGTGAAATATTTTATTTTTAATTGCCTTTTCCCAAACTTCGACTTGATCATTATCTTAAATTGTCACTCACCCAAAAATGTGTGTGCTCATCTTATAACCTAATCAATTTCAGTTCTGAGATTTTTCATATTACATTGTACTGTATTTAAAGTATTCATACATGCAATGTTTTTTTTCCGCAATATCTATATTTTGAATCTGTGAGAATGTGAATCTGATATTTCCAGATTAGCTTAATGTCTGAAATGAGGGGAAAATTGCACTTTGTTTACCTTTTTCTGCTGTTTATTTATTCAGCTACATGCAGCCACTACGTGGCAACTGCTTACCGATATGTGGTTTACAGTTAGAGATCCAACAATGTATGTAAATAAAGGTCATACATGTCAATCTTGATGATTTTATCATGTTTTATATACATTTTCCTAACATATTTCAGTGCGAAAGTATTTAGAAATGTATCCAATAATCATTTATGATAATATTTGATTGCCTACCTGAAGTAAAATTGATTTAATTAAAGGAATTTTCTTTGGAATGATCGATCAATTTTTAGGGCTGACTTTAGCATTGAGAGGAGGCCGATAATGAATATTTAGAGCCGATATTCATTCGCTGCAAAACCTAAAAATTGGCTAAATAAATTTTGAATAATGCAAAAAGAATATTTGTTATAAATTCAGGTAAAACCTAAGTAGCTCTCTTTTACAGTAAATAAATTATAATTTCAAAAAAACATGACTAATCTTTCACTTAAACCGAAAACTAAGTGTAGGAAAAAAATAAGGCTTAGCAGCAACTCGTATTCAGGTACATAAAAGCTTAAATGGCTCCTTGATTTAAAAACAAACAAAAATTTAAATACAACCAACATGACTTAATGCAGGGGTGTCAAACTCATTTTAACTCGGGGGCCACACGATAAAACAAACATTCTGTCGGGGCTGCAGTAGTAGATTACAGAGAAAGAAAAAGAAATAAAGATAAAGAAAGAAATAAGAGAAAGAGGGAGGGAAAAGGAGAGAGGGCAGGACAAAAAAAGAGAGCGAGGGAAAAAGAAAAGAGATAAAAAGAGAAGTCGTGAGAGAGGGGGGAAGAAAGGGAGATGAAGAAAGAAATCCAAAGAGAAATAGAAAGACAGGAGAGAAAAGAAAGGGCAAAGGGTAGGAAGAGAAAAGAGAGAAAAGGAAAAAAGGAAGTTAGAGCAAAAAAAGTTAAAAAGACACAGAGAGAGAAAGAGACAAAGAGCAACAAAGGAAGAGAAAAAGAGAGACACAGAGACAGAGTGGGAGAAAAGGGGTGGAAAAGAGAGAGAGAGAAATAAATTCATGTACAGTGTCTTTGTGAGAGGCACCTGGCTCTGGCAACATCAAGTGGACATATTTCAACCTGCAGCTCGATTTTCTCTTGCGCTTCTCTGAGTGTTGTCTCGCGGGCCGGATTCAATCCCTTAGCGGGCCTGATCTGGCCCGCGGGCCGCCTGTTTGACACCTGTGACTTAATGCATCGAAATTTCAACGGCACTTGCGAATTGAAAAGTATGGGCACTTCTGTTTTAGAGCCAGATTGACAAACTAATGTTATAATAACAGCTAATCATTTAGCTTTCTGCTTTTTAAGCTCTCAATCACACACTTGATTGATGAACTTATGTTATGATAAAAGCTAATTTCAGTTTCCAGTGAAAGTGCTTCTCTAACAAGTTAACGACAATTTTTGCATTATCTCTTAATCACAAACACGCTTTTCTACCACTGACTTTTTAAAATCTCAATATTATCAGCGGCATTGATTCACAAGCATGATGGGGACAAGTTAATCGACTTGCCACTCTGTTATTTTTCCTGCTTAAGTAAATGGTCTGCACTTATATAGCGCTTTTCAAGTCAATGAAGACCTCCCAAAGCGCTTTACAATGTGCTTCCTCTCTTACCCATTCACATACACACTCACACACAAATAGCGGCCATGCAGCCATGCAAGCGCCGAGCTGCTTTTTGGGCACATTAGGGATTCAGTGTCTTGCCCAAGGACACTTAAGTGGCTCCGCTCTGGTCACTTATTCAATCAGACGGCAGGGGGTGGCTAGTGTTCAAGAAAGAGGGAAAGGAGAGTACTGCATCTGAATTTACATAACCCAGTCCTAAAAACATTTACCGGTAATTGGCCCGTTGAATATATAAAAATAGAAATAAATGGAAAAATAAAAACGCTGGAGAAAAAGCAACAAAAAATAGGGGGTAAAAGCATTAAAAAAAAAAGGAAAAAGGGAGAAAAAAGATGGAAAAATAATAAAGAAAAGTAAAAAGCTAGGAAAAAACAAATTAAATAAAATGAAAAAGAAAAAAGAGAAGAAAAAGCAAGCAGGGAAAATAAAGAAGAAAAAGCAAGAAAAATTTAAAGCTCGGAAAAAAACAACCCAAAAAAGAAGGAAAAATGACAGGTTTTGTGGTTTCCTTTGTTCAGTATATTACTCATAATGTAATATTCGGCACAAAAAAAACTTTTGGGGGGAAAAACTATCATTTACTAAATCATAATAACATTTGATTTTTCACTCTACCATTAACGTTTAACTTATTTAAATGTTTTTATATTAAGGAACTTTAAATTGGAATCCCTGCATAACAAATGTCTTTGGACCTTTTACATGTTAGGCGAATGTGCTTTAGGCACTAAAATGTTTCTTTTTTTTTAACTAGATTGCAAACGCAACACAAAAACATGTTTATTTTATTATAACCACATCAGAACAAAAACCAAGAGTCCAATCAAAAAAGCAAAAATGTAACTATAATACTAATTCAGTACTGGATAGCATTGCCGAGTTCTAAAATACCTTCCATTACACAATATTCTAAAAATAAAGTTAGTGTTATATGTCGAAGTGTCCTTGGGCAAGACGCTGAAACCCTAATGCCCCCAATAAGCAGGTCGGCGCCTTGCATGGCAGCTATTGGTGTGTGAGTGTGTGTGTGAATGGGTAAGTGTGAAGCACATTGTAAAGCGCTTTGGCAGGTCTTCATTGACTTGAAAAGCGCTATATAAATGGAGACCATTTACCATGTAATCCTGTTGATGATATCTGTGTATTAATTGTTACTACAACATCCATTGCAGCCTGGTCGTCCTGGAAGAAGGATTACTCGTGCGGTTCTTTCTCAAGGTTTCTTCATATTCCTCATGTTGAGGTTTTCCTTTCCCTCATGTAGGTCTGGGATCAGGGGATGGTGTAATATTAGTTTGTGGTTTGCAATAATCTGGTCTGTTTAACCCTTTGATTTAGGGCTATACAAATCAACTTGACTTGACTTTTCATTGCAACAACAAATAACAATATAAAAGAATAAACTACATTTTTAAAAACGCTAAATGTTTAACACATCCCTGCAAAACACTGGAAACTGTGCTGTGCAAAAAATTAAGGGGTAATAATAGTGTTGCTCACCAACAATTAACAAAAAAAAAATCAAGGTAGTGTTTCCCAGTGGTAAATTGTAATGGGAAGAATTTCAGGCAACTGCCATGTTTACCTAACACCTTTATGGGGAGAGATTTGTCTCAAAAACAACTTTATTTGCGGCTTAAGCTCTAAAAATCTTGTGTCTTGATGAATGCTCATGCAAGATGAAAAACCGCATATGTAAATTGCAGTTATTTTTGCGACTCAGCAAATGGATGATTCACACCGGACTTTTTAATGGTACTAAAAAAATTGGAAAATTAGCTTTAAAAGGCCTTAAAAATCTGCTTGAATTTGTCCTTGAAAAAGATGTACGAACCCTGTTATTACCGTAGTAGTAAGTACTGTACTTTGATATTTGCATGATGCATACTATCAGGCATTGTCCATTGTCAGGTACAAATTTGAATTACAAATGCGATGCCTCATACCAGGCTCCAATTAAACACACCCATTTTCCTGTTTTGGTTTTGGAAAAGGAAACGCCAGGTTCGATGAAGCTGGGAGCGCCTCTGTTGTTCCCGTAGCATACCGCCCACTCGGCAGTAGTTACACATTCTTGTGGCGTTTGTGTAAGAGAAGTGAGGACATCCCAAAAAGTGAGAAGTGTACTAACGCAAGGCTGAAGTGAATGGCAGTTGAATTGGTTTTCATCTCGGAGAGCGTTTTATTGTCTTTGTCCCTCAATGCCGTCATACACCGTGACCATCGCTACTGGGAGCCAGTGGTTTGCGGGCACCGATGACTACATCTACGTCACGTTGGTGGGCTCCGACAGTTGCAGTGAGAGGACGCTGCTGGACAAGCCGTTCTACAATGATTTTGAGAGGGGGGCGGTGAGTGAGTCTGAAAGAAAGACACGATTATAGTCAATAGCTTGAAAATGCACTGCACGGTTACATAACCTAGCTGAGATTGGCATTGAATAAGTATAATTGTTTACATTTATGCAGCGGTTGGCCATCAGGGCCTGCAAGGCCTTCTTTGCTGGCTTATAAAATATCTGAATCATGTGATGTTAATTACATTTTTTCTATGAACGGTCTATCAGCATCATTTCATTGCTTTACCCCTGGTTGTGCTGTTTTCAGATGGGTGCTTTCAAATTCAAGTATTTAACCAATCAATTTCACTCGTTATTTGTTGCCAGATTCAGAGATCTATCTGGAGGCCTTCACAATCAGTTATGCAGGCCCCGTGGAATAAAAAAGGGTCGATAAAGCTTCAGTTTTCGCCAATCAAATTTCGAGTTGGCAACGCCAAGGCCTACAGAAACGTCAGCAATTTCACAAACAATGATTGGCTGGGGGGCAGTAATGCACCAAAGTGATTGCGTCAACTATGGCTAAACTTAAGGACGAGCTGCAGAAGCTAGTGTATTGTTGTATTGATTTAACCATTTTATTGTCAACGCACAATGGCTGAAGGAGGAAAATAAATTGAATTATTCGGATATTTACTGTCAAATTACTTTTCTCGACTGGAAATCATTAAGAAAAATGGGACAACTCTGAGGCCCCATAAATTAACGTGAGTTGCAGGACTGAGCCCAGAGCAAACCGGAAATTTCATATTTTAGTTGTGAGGACATGGATGCAGGAGAGGTGATTTGGGTCTCTGGGTCCTACAGTGCGGATTGTGCAAGAAGGGGGGGGGGGGGGGGGGGGTGCTCCACTGGTCATGCGACATGTAAAGCCCGTCCTTTGTAACGAAAGTTCAACAAGTCCGTACAAAAAATTTACATCTTTTATATTTCTCTGTCTGCAGCTGTTACATTGACTGACAATTTTGCATCATTGACTGATTTTATTCAAGAGTTTAAGGTTTGTCTGGCTGGGGTTTAAGATCTTACCTCTGCTGAAGGCCTAGGTGTGAAATGCATGGCCCACCGGCGTTCAAATACCGCATTTAGCCACAGTAATTTTATCTTCTCAATTACTTTTTGCGGCTTGGTCAACATGAGTTCTTCGTGTCTATTCACTTATACTTTCACAATGGCACATTCTTTTTTCCGACTTCTTTTTAAAGCCCCAATTTGTAAGATTTGACCATTAGATTACACTGTGTTGTTTGGTCGAGCGAGGGCCGGGGATACATGGCAGAGCGTGGTGGCAAGATGCAAAGAGAACATGGCGCTGATCTAGGAGGGGTTTCCATGGTGAAAAAGGAATACGATTTTTTTTCAACCTCCGATTTGAACACAAAACAAAAACATAGGTATGATAGTTCATGTAATTTTGCCTAGTTCCCAAATATTTTTTTAATAGATTAAGGATTTTTTTTCTCCACAATGTCCGTTTAACTTGAGTCAACATTCCAATCCTCTCTTCATCCGAGTGGCCAAGACAGAACGGATACAATGTCAATGATTAACTTTTAAAGAAAGCTGTTCCTATGTCCTGAAATCCTCTTTCTTCCTTACTTTCTATATCTGGTCTTTCCTGGCAGATTAAAACGTCTTTTTAAAACTGTTATATTTGTCCTCTGGACCACATATCCCAGGTTTCGGTTCCTCCTGATCAGTTTTTGTGGCTGTGTCTCTTGGTTTAAAACTTCACTTTAGGATACAGGTATGACAAAGGATCTTAGCCAACCAATAAAATACTGTCACAGTTGTGTACTATCAAGAACAATTGATCGAAGTTTGGGACTTTATTTCTTACTGATCCGCACTTTTTATTAAAAAAAAAAAAGAAAATGTCCTCTAACTACTTTATCATTAGTTTGTTGCAATTGTTATCAAAATGTTAAATTGGTAGTTTAGGGATTAAAACATACAGTGGCTTGCGAAACTATTTGGCCCCCTTGAACACATTTCAGACTTCAAAACATCAAGATATAAAACTGTCATTTCTTGTAAAGCATCAACAATAAGTGGTACACCATCGTTAAGTTGAACACACTTTATTGCACATTTCAAACTTTTTTAATAAATAAAAAAAGAAAAAGTGGGTGTGCAAAATTCTTCAGCGTCTTTACTTTCAGTGCAGCAAACTGTCCAGAAGTTCAGTGAATGATTCAATGTTAATCTAAATGACTAACGATGTTAAATGGAATCCTCCTGTGTGTAATGAAGTCTCAGAGGTCTGTTTAAAGGGCAGAGAGCATCATGAAGAACGAGGAACACACCAGGCAGGTCCGAGATACTGTTTTGGAGAAGTTTAAAGCTGGATTTGGATACTAAAAGATTTCCCAAGCTTTAATCACCCCAAGGAGCACTGTGCATGCAATAATATTGAAATGGAAGGAGTATCAGACCACTGCAAATCTAACAAGATCGGGCCGTCCCACTAAACTTTCAGCTCATACAAGGAGAGAACTGATCAGAGATGCAGCCAAGAGTCCCATGATCACTCTGGATGAACTGCAGAGGTCTGCAGCTGAGGTGGGAAATCTGTCCATAGGACAACAATCAGTCGTATACTGCACAAATCTGGCTTTTATGGAAGAGTGGCAAGAAAAAAAAAATCTTAAAGATATCCAAAAAAAGTGTCATTTAGAGTGTGCCACAAGCCACCTGGGAGACACACCAAACATGTGAAAGAATGTCCTCTGGTCAGATGAGACCAAAATTGAACTTTTTGGCAATAATGCAAGATGTTATGTTTGGCATGAAAGCAGCACAGCTTATCACCCTCAACACACCATCCCCACAGTCATACATGCTAGTGGCAGCATCATAGTTTGGACCTGCTTTTCTTCAGCAGGGACAGGGAAGATGGATGGAGCCAAATACAGGACCATTCTGGAAGAAAACCTGATGGAGTCTGCAAAAGACCTGAGACTGGGGCGGAGATGTGTCCAACAAGACAATGATCTAAAACTTAAAGCAAAAGCTACAATGGAATGGTTCACCCAAAAACATATCAAGGTGGTAGAATGGCCAAGTCAAAGTCAAGACCTCAATCCAATTGAGAATGTGTGGAAATAACTGAAAACTGCTCAAACGCTTTCCATCCAACCTCACTGAGCTCGAGCTGTTTTGCAAGGAGGAATGGGCCAACATATCAGATTCTCGATGTGCAAAAATAAAATGCACATACCCCAAGTGAAAAGGTGGCGCTACAAAGTATTAACTCAATGGGGCTGAATAATTTTGCACACCCACTTTATTGTTTTTTATTTATTAAAAAAGTTTAAAATATCCAACAAATTGTGTTCCACTTCATGATTGTGTCCCACTTATTGTTGATGCTTCACAAGAAATTAGTTTTACATCTTTGTATGAAGTCTAAAATGTGGCAAAGGTCACAAAGTTCAAGGGGGCCAAATAGTTTTGCAAGTCACTGTATTTGGAGGGTGGAGGAGGAGGCTATATACTAATGATATCTGGTATTGATGTTGACTCCTCGAGTTGAGTACCGATATACACTGGAGATCAAAATTAGATAACAACTGTATTAAAGAGTAATTTGAAATAATACCATCTTCACCATTCCGCAGTTAAATTACAGTTTTTGTGTCCATATCATGGTATTACAATGTTTTCCACAAAATGATTAAATGCATTTCAGAAAAAAATATTTTTTAGATGACACACTGATCAAAATGAAAGAACAACAACCTGCTGTGAATTACTTCAACATGTCTCCTGCCACAGGATAGTACTAGTCTCTCACGTCGCCCCGGTGTGATTTTGGTCCATTCTTCTTCCAGCCTCCTCCACAGTTGGGTGATTGTACTGGGTATCTTAACCATAACTTTTTATATTTCCAGAAAGTCGTTATTGGGTTGAGATCAGGACTCTGGGCAAGCCATGCCATTAGTTTCAATGTTTTAAACCTTCCATGAAATTCTTTACTCGTTTTCCTTTGTGACATGGCGTATTGTCATGTCTGAACACTGCAGGACTGCAGGTGCCTTTAATGAAAGTTCTGATACACATTCGAATCTACTCGGCCGTGTAGCTGTACCAGAAGCCCAACTCTTTCTGTAGAAAACATGCCTCAAACCATGACACTTCCGCCTCCTCATTTTACTGACTTTTTTTTTTTTACACACTTTGGGATTTTTTTCCAATGTGTCGCCAAACACAAATTGAAATAATAGAGTTGGGATAATTATCGGTTTGAGACTACAGTGATTGAAATAAAGCATTTTATTTCATCTATGTATTCCGTTAAAAGAATTGGCAGATTAAACAAATATGTTTCATACAGCCATTGAAGCCTAGTCATACTAAAGGGGATTACCTCATGTGATACCGCTTCTCAAAGTTTAAATTTCCTCATGCTGAGGTTCCTGAGTTTTTCCTTTCACTCATGTGTGTTTCAGGTCAGGGGGTGTTATAGTGGTTTGTGCAGCCCTTTGAGACTTTTTGTGATGAAGGGCTCTACAAATGAATGCGGCTTGACTGAACATCTTAATTCTTTTGACTTATACCTAAACTCTTACATTTCTTTAATAACGCATTGTGTCTTTATAAAGATAAACTGATCGTTAGTTGACCCTCAGGTGGATTCTTACCTGGTGAGAGTGGACGAGGACCTGGGTGAACTTGTGTTAGTGAAGCTGGAAAAGAGGAAGTACTGGGTGCAGGACGACTGGTACTGCAGTTATGTCTCAGTCAAGACGCCAGGCGGGGACAACGTTGAGTTCCCGTGCTACCGCTGGCTGGTGGATGACAAGGAGGTTGTCCTGCGGGACGGGCGAGGTAGAGACACCAAACGCCGGGTTAAGATTTCCTATTACAGTATCGTCATATAATCATCTCTGTGGTCTGGCAGCTCATCTGCCTCAGGATGATAAAACCAGCCTGGTCAAGCAACACAGAAAAGCCGAACTGGAAATGAGACGAAAGACTTACAGGTGTGCCTCATCAGACTGTGAAATCATTTTTTGAGCTCTCTGTTCAATAAAATCGTAAACTTTGTAGGTGGGCAGAATGGCAGCCTGGGTTTCCTATGAGCATTGATGCAAACAGGCACCAGGACTTGCCCAGGGACATCCAGTTTGACAGCGAGAAGGGAGTGGACTTTGTTCTGAACTACAGCAAAGCGTTAGTGTTGACTTGATTTGCCTTTTTGTAAATGTAAAACACACCCAGGTGTGATATCATGGACAGCACACAGCATATTAAGGAGGAAAATCTCTTTCCAGAATCGAGAACCTGTTCGTAAACCACTTCATGCACATGTTCCAGACGTCCTGGAGCGACTTTGCTGATTTTGAGAAGATCTTTTTGAGGATTAAAAACACAATCTCAGGTCCGCCTCAATTTTGCTATTATTTACCGTATTTTACAAACCTTAATGCGTATCTAAAAACCCCAAATTGGCCAGAAATTTAAAGGCGCGCCTGTTAAGCTGATGCACCTCATTTACCACAGGTGGATGAAAATTGGAAATGCATACAGTATAGGTGTACGATACTACATGAGGTTTCACAATACACCACCGCATCAAACGATAAACATTGCTGTCCAAAATCGTAAATTATTGAGCGCGACGAAAGATGATCAGAGTCGTGGCGATAGCGCTGACTCCTTACCATCAGACCACCAGTGATACAGATGTCTTATGAAAATGCATTAGAGTTTATCCCATGAACACACTATTTTGTTCTCAGTGCCAGGACTGAATGTTTGAGAATGGAAAAAACAGAAAATCATCCTGATTCACATTCAGATTCAGATCTACTTTATTGTCATTCTAGTACACGTGTATACAGAACGAAATGTCGATACATCTGACCCGCACAGTTTCCTTGAATGTACAGATATAAGTAAAAGTTGTATTGTATTATGGCTACGTATAGTATTTTACCATAGTGCCGATAGTGCAAGAGGAGTAGCTAACCGGATGTGCAAAATGGGCAGTCAGGTTAACAAGTCAGGTAAACAGTAACATTAACACTGTAACAATAACGCTGTAAGTACAATAGTGCAGAGATCAAATGTGCAAGGAGTGGCAAGCTATAAAGAACTGCCAGTAGTGCAAAAAGTCAGATTAGCAGCCTTTTAGATTTAGGTTAACTATATGTTAGATTGACCATTTAACAGTCTAATGGCCAGGGGGACTAGACTACTGCGGAACCTGGTGGTCCTGCACCGCACACTGCAGTACCTCTTCCCAGAGGCTAGCAGAGTGAACAGTCCATGATGGGGGTGAGAGGGGTCCCCGATAATGTTCTTAGCATGGGATAGGCAGCGCTTCTGGCCAATGTCCTGAATGGAGGGAAGTGTAGTCCCGGTTATTTTCTCTGCTGTCCTCGTTACCCTCCTCACACTACCCCAGTCGGTAGCGCTGCAGCCTCCACACCACACAGAGATACAGCTGGTCAGGATACTCTCTATGGTGCCCCTGTAGAATGTGATGAGGGAGGGTGGGGGCAGGTGGGCTCTCCTCATCCTCCGTAGGAAGTACAGGCGCTGCTGTGCCCTCTTAACCAGTGATGCAGTGTTCACGGACAAGGTGAGTTTGTTTGTAATGTGCACCCCTAGGAACTTGATACTGCTGACAACCTCCACAGCCTTGTTGTTGATGCAAAGTGGGGCATGGTTGGGCTGGTTTTTCCTAAAGTCGACAATGATCTCTTTAGTTTTGTCAACATTCAGGACCAGGCTGTTGTCCCTGCACCAGCCCACCAAATGCTCCACCTCCTCTCTGTAGGCCAGGTCGTTGTCGTCCCTGATGAGGCCCACCACTGTTGTGTCGTCAGCATACTTCACGATGTGGTTTGTGGCGGACCTAGGGACGCAGTCGTGTGTCATCAAGGTGAACAGCAAGGGGCTCAGGACACAGCCTTGGGGGGAGCCCGTGCTGAGGTAGATGACATCTGAGATGTTCTGACCTATCCGCACTGATTGGGGTCTGTCACTGAGGAAGTCCAGCAGCCAGTTCCGCAGGGGGGTGTTGAAACCCAGGAGTCTCATTTTGTCTACCAGATGTTGTGGGATGATGGTGTTGAATGCTGAACTGAAGTCCAGGAACAGCATCCGCACATGGGTGTCCTTCTCCTCTAGGTGTGTCAGGCTCAGGTGAAGCGCAGAGGAGATGGCATCCCTGGTGGAGCGGTTTGTCCGGTAGGCAAACTGAAAGGGGTCGAATGAGGAGGGGAGACTGGAGGTGATGTGCTCTTTAACCAGTCTCTCAAAGCACTTCATTATGATAGGAGTCAGTGCAACGGGCCGGTAATCGTTGAATGATAAGATCTGGGGTTTCTTTGGCACAGGGATGATGTTGGCAATTTTGAAGCATGATGGTACTATGGCTTGGTCTAGCGAGGTGTTGAAAATGTCTGTTAGTACACAAGCCAGCTGATCGGCGCACTCCCTAAGTATCCGCCCCGGAATGTTGTCCGGGCCTGGAGCCTTCCTTGTGTTGACCCCTCTCAGGGTCTTTCTCACGTCAGTTGAGTCCAGGTGGAGTGCTCTTTCGTCCTGATTTGGAACCGCTTTCGCTGCAGGGGTGCCGTTTTGTGCCTCGAACCTTCCAAAGAATTTGTTGAGGTCATTCAGAAAGTCCATGCTAGTGTCCTGCACTGGGGCGGTGGTTGGCTTGTATTTGGTGGCTGCGGCTGCATCTGCTCCCGACAATTTCTCACATTCTGGTCAAAAACCCCAATCTTCGACTCAGTTTATGAGGGCGAACAAAGACAACTCTAACTGCAGATTAATATACGATCGCAGTTTTTTGCTGGATATGCGAACATCCAGCAATCCAGCGCAAATTTCGACGATCACTCTGGAGTGTTTACTTAGCCTCGGAGTGCTACGTCAACAGAACACAGCGGCCTACAAAGCAGCGAGTAAAAGTGGCAAGCGGAAGCGCAAAGCAAAGTTCAATTCATCAGCAGATACACCAAAGAGGTGTTCCTCATTGTGCTTTTTTGCATTTGTTTATATCTCTCAGGACAACATTTTGTTTGCTGCATTCTCTAAGTTTTGTTTTACGGCACATGAGTAATGAGTATCATAATCTATGTTACGTAATGTCAGACAGTCTTAATTGCATACTTGTCAAACTGTACAATTTTGCCGCACAAAGTGCGTTTTTTATGCATTTCAAGACGAGTACGACGTACAAGGAAATCTGTACGGAAAAACGCAAATTTGTCAATGATGGGTACCATCCGGTATACACCGACTATCACGAAACGGCAAATCAATCAAGTCAAAGGAGTTCGCCGCGTAAGCCTCTATCTCGGTATGGTTTTTATCGTTGCAAACGAAGTGAGCGGTTTGATGTTACTGTGCGCATGCGTCTGCCGCCTGGGTATTTCCCATCATGCATCATTCAGAAACACGGGAAAATCTAACAGTTTGTATGGGCATGAAGCCGTGGAAGCTGACAGGTATGTAATTGCAATGTAAAAAGAGTCGAAAAAAGTGGATACAATCAAACCAGAGCAGGGGGCAATTAATATAAAACAATGTGCGACTCACTAACTGACAAGGAAGAGTGAGACCGGGAGTCCTGATCAAAGGAATCCTGGGAGAGTTACTTGAGAGGATTGTCTTTGGGAGAATACCTTGAGAGGTATGTCTTAAATAGAATACCTTGAGTAGATTGTCTTGGGCTGTAGAGCTTGTGGTGAATGTCTCGAGGAGAGTGCAACGTGGAGTGGAAGACCAGATTATTTATAGCAAAGGGTGGCTAATGTTGATTGGGAACACCTGGACTGGGGAGTGGAGAGAGAGTGGGAAATACTGTGAAATGGGCCAATGCTGCCAGGGAAAGGGACGGATTGCAAGTGCCTAATCATGACACACTAGTGGTCTAATGGTAAAGTTTCAGTGCTCTCACAGCCGTTCGACTTCCGTTTCAAACAATGTCTTGCGATTTTGGTCACTGACATTTATGGACTGCACTAATATACACTGTATGTCACTCTTACTGTACTTTAAATTTCACGTGCCTTAAAGTCTATTGCAGCTTATACATGAAAAATACATGACAAAAGACATGTGCCTCATAGTGCGGAATACACAGTAGCCTTACTTTACACACACTCTTCAGAGTACGTGATGCAACACTGGAAAGAGGATTTCATGTTCGGCTACCAGTTCTTGAACGGCTGCAATCCTGTCGTCATCCAAAAGCTCAACAGACTTCCTGTAAAGTTTCCAGTCACCAACGAGATGGTTGCCGTCAGCCTGGAGAGACAGTTGACTCTGGAAGAGGAAGTGAAGGTAAAATAATGATCACCGCAGCGTAGATGAATTAGGCTGCCGGTTCTATATCTGACTGACTGATCATTTCAAATGCACTTCCAGGCAGGTAACATCTACATGGTAGACTATGAAATTTTGGATGGCATCCAACCAAACTGTACAGATCCGTGTACTATTCAGTACTTGGCAGCTCCCATCTGCCTTCTGTATAAGAACACACACAACAAAATCCTGCCCATAGCCATTCAGGTACGTTAGTTTCCCTTATTACAGATGAGTTATTCAATTTTGGATCTTAGTGTTTGTACTCTCGTGAGCATTGTTTTTTCTTTCTGAAATAACTTTAGTTTTCCTTCCTTACTTTGTCAAAATAGGACAGTAAAGTTTGTCATTGCTTCCCCATCTGTGTGTATTTGACCAAGACACACAAAGCCAGATCGCGGATCGGAGTCTGCCAGTTCCCATCCACTAGACCCCTAGGGATACAAACGACACATGAAAGGTGATAGGTCATTATCACACTAATTTTAGTCACGTAACTATATATGTTAGAGTAGTCAAGTGAAATAATGTTTATTTGTACAGCCCTTAATCACAAAGAGTCTCGAAGGGCTGCACAGACCACTGAAACCAGGCATTGTAGGTGAAAATGCATTTACATTTTTCAGGATGAACAAATTACTTCCCACAATGCCGTTCTCTTTATTCAGTTCAGAATGACCAGGTTACCTCCCGCAATTCCCCTATCTTCATTTAGTTTAGAATCTTTTGCACTTTGTTTAGACTTAACAAGCTGGGTGTACCACAGACCGGTTCAATGTCTGACAATGTTTTGGCGGCCCGGCCCAATTATCATCAACAATTTGGCACTGCGACTAAAAATAGTGTGGTGATGATAAAGACCTAAAGCCTTTTCATGTGTTGTCTGCATCCCTAGGGGACTTGTGGATGAAATCTGAAGCACTCCAATCTGTAATCTGTGTTTGTTTCAAAGTTATGCTATTGTGTAAAATTATGATCAAAAATATATGATGACTGCTCAAATGCACAAATGAGGCACTTATTGTTTTTTGTGCAACCCAAACCCTTATAGTCCAGTGCGCCTTATTTATAAAAAAGATAGGGCGGGGGGGGGGGGGGGGGGGGGGGGGGCGGAAAATATGGTATTTCTTTTTGCGCTTTTTTGGGTGTGTTGATGAACCTTTCCTGTTTATTTTTTTCGTTTTCTTGGCTCTTTTTTGTTTTTGTTCGTGTTTCAGGTTGGTTTGGTACCTTACCTTGCTCCTCTGACTGCACGTCACCCATCTTCTTTTTGCCCGTCTCCCAGTTAGGTCAAAACCCAAGCGAAGACAACCCAATCTTCCTGCCCACAGACAGTCTACACGACTGGCTCCTGGCTAAGATTTGGGTACGCTCGGCCGACTTCCAACACCACCAGACGGTCACGCACTTGCTCAGGACGCACCTGATCTCGGAGATGTTTGCTGTCGCCATGTTCCGGCATCTCCCCGCCGTCCACCCCGTCTTTAAGGTCAGAGCCCGTCCAATAATCCGTCGGTCCACTGCAACGCGACTGACTTGCCCTCCTCCTCAGTTGCTAATCCCGCACGTGCGTTTCACCATCGCAATTAACACCAAGGCCAGAGAGCAGCTCATCTGTGAGTGTGGAATCTTCGACAAGGTGAGGGTCACAAAAGTGACTTGCAATGAGGTTTTTGTTTGGTGAGGCACAGTCGGTTAGATGAGACTTGAGCTGACCCCCTAATTTGCCGTTACCTGTACTTTCTTGACACGTTCCTATCCATAAGCACTCTATCACAAATTATCCAATCGGAAACAGTTAATACCATTATGTCATACATTAGGACATTTGTAAGGCTGAGTCAGCCTCCCCGTCGGTAGGTGGCCAAGACAGTATCAGAGTAGGGGTGACGTTCGTGTCTGGTAAGGCAATCAGATTTACAAATAAATGGACATCTTCATCATTTAATTGGCAGAGAAAGTAACCAATATATGAACGGCAGTGTTCATTTTACCTCTGAAAAGTGATGAGTCCAGGGGACTCGCATGCGCAAAAATCTATGGGTCCCAACAAAGATCTATGGGTCCCCAAAATTTAGTGTTATCGAGGTTGAAATTGTAAATCGGTGACAAATATATAATAAAAATCTATATATTCATTCAGTTTTAATCATCAAATTATTAATTCATTTCCTGCATCAAATTATTGTTGGTAATATACCGATTAAAGGGATAACCACAAACCTGTCTTTTTTTCATTTTCTCCTTTTATATTTCCTTTTTTTCTTAACTTCTTTATACAACATAATTCGTAATATAATGCATCAAAGCAAGTGAGCCGTTTGAGAGCCGGCTCTCTTGAATGAGTTGAGCCGAAAAAGCCGGTTCTCTAAAAATACTTTTCACCACACAACTCGAGATCGATCGGCGTGCAGACGAAAACTCGAACCGCGGGACCAAAACAACATCTGCCGGATCTGACTGACGTAAAGTTTGGAGTGCGGTAAATCTTTTAAAAAAAAATGTAATCGGGTAATAATGACAATTTTGTGTCAAAAAAGTTGCGTCCCGGGGACGCACGTTGATTCGAGACTATGCGTCCCCAACAAAAATGATGCGTGTAGGACGCAGGGACGCGGGCAAACGAGAACACTGGAACTGTACTATATAAATGAACGTTTTACTGTCTTACCTTAACGTATAAATAATCTTCCTGTTAGATTAGGCCTTCAAGATGTCAGATAGAAGACTTGCATGACTGTGCTTGCTTGGCGCTTTCCTATCTCAAAGCACTCTTGCACACATTTTTCAGTATGAACCCTACCGTTGGGTCATACACTACCGAGCCTGAGTCGCTCCCACTCTACCACTAGGAGGCGTTAAACAACACACAATGTCTCTTAAATATTTTAATGACTGAATGACAAAATTTGGCAATTTTGAAGCAGGAAATCCCCAAATTCAGAAAAATACTGAATATATTTGGCCACAGAATAATTGTATTGCTTATTTCCACGGTGACAGGTGAGGCACAGCCTGTTGTTTGCCAAAAAGAACTAAACTTGATTTTCTCTAATAAAACGTCATAGTTCATTTAAATGGTGCATATGTGTTAATTTGAATATTTAATGTCAATTATTATTTATTTTTTCTAGTGCACTACATTGAAGTCATTTAATAAACCGTGAACGACTACTGTATTTTGTGTTATTGTCGGTATTTTAAATGACACACTTGAGTAATAGTGGTAAGCGCCGGACTGAGCGACTTGCTTACGTAATCGTGTTGTGTCATATCCGAAAAAGAAGAATGATAACATCTACGCAGGTCATATTTTGTTGTATTTTGTAAACTCAATTTAAGTATTTTCTGAGTGGATCTTCAAACATTAAAACTGTAGGTAAGCAAGAGAAAATAACATTTAAAACAGGGCAATAAATTGCAGGTGGCATGCAACCAAACTGTTCAAATGCGTGTACTCTGCAGTATTTGGCAGCTGCCATCTGCCTTCTGTCTAACGACACACACAACAAAATCCTGCCCATAGCTCTACTGGTACGGTAGTTTCTCCTACTACTGATGAATTGTTAAATATTTGATATTAGTGTTTGTACACTCGTGAGCATTCGTTTTTTTTTTTTTTCTTACTATGTCAAAATAGGACAGTAAAGACAGTTAATGCTTCCCCATCTGTGTGTGTTTGACCATGACACATAAAGCCAGATTGCGGATCGGAGTGTCCCAGGTCCAATCTACTATACCTCTACAAACAACAAATGGAAAGGCATTAGGTCTTATCTCATTATCACATCGATTTTAGTCACAGAACTATTTATGTTAGAGTAGAAGAGAACGTTCTTTGACTTTTTCTCAGCTGAAACTAAAAATTGTAAGTGACAAAGTTTTGATTACGAGGGGCCATATATTTGTCAGGATTTGTCTTTGTTCAGTTCAGAATGACCATGTTACTTCCCACAATGCCCTCATCTTCATTCAGTTCAGAATCTTGTGCACTTCGTATGGACTTAAAAAGCTGGGTGTACCACAGACCTGTTCAATGCCTGACAATATTCTCGCAGCCTGGCCCAATTATCATCAACAATTTGGCACTGTGACTAAAATAGTTTGACGATGATACACACCTAATGCCTTCTCATGTGTTGTCTGCATCCCTATGGGTCTAGTGGTTAAAATCTGGAGCACTCCATGCAAGGATCTGGGTTTGATTCCCGTCACATTTAAAGCTATGGAATTGTGATCAAACAATGCGCAAATGCAGAATTTTAGTTTTTATGTGTGTGCAACCCAAGCAATTAAATACTTTATTATTTTCCTACCCATCCATCATTTATCTGCGTCGCTTAACCTTAGTGGGGTCGTGGGGGTGCTGGAGCCCATCCCAGCTATCTTCGGGCAGTGGGCAGGGGATGCTGGTTGCCAGCCAGTTGCAGGGCACACAGAAACAGACAACTCACTCACTCAGTCACACCTAGGGACAATTTGAACCGGCCATGCATGTCAGGCATGTATTTTGTATTTTTGCTGTCTATTTAGTATATTATTAGTACTCAATACTCCAACTCAATACAACATTTTATTTATATCTGTACATTCAAGGAAACTGTGCGGGTCAGATGTATCGACATTTCGTTCTGTAGACACGTGTACTAGAATGACAATAAAGTAGATCTGAATCTGGAATCTGAATCTAAAAAGAAGAACCTTGAGCTTAGAGATAAGATCTTGGTCTCGGACCTGAACCCAGCCCGGGTTCGAACATAAAATGTAAAATGTCAAGTGGAGCCAGGCCGGGCTTCTCCCTTGTCGCTTTTTTTTCCTTTGGTGAATATCTGCACAGCTTGCCCTTATTTCACCTCAAATAATTATTTGGATGACTACTTTTTACTTCTACTTGAGAGACATTATTCTGAAGTTACTGTATCTTTACTCAAGTTACACACTCCGGCGCTGCAATTCAGGGCCACCCGTAACTAGTCACCGTAGTGAGTTAGGGGACTGAGCTCAGAGTAAATCCGGAGCTGCACTTCGGCGCTGCATTTCGGCACCGCGCGTACTTCAGCCGAAGTGCAGCTTCGGATTTGCTTCCGGCCTGGTGTTCTGGCGTAACGTCCTACCGTGTGGAGATGTCCTACCAATGCCTAGTGCTCATGCGCTCAAGGCTGATTGCTACGGAGAGTACTTCAAGTTTTAGTTTTTATTTATTCTTTTTTGACTCTTCCACTGCTTCGAGATAATGTTTTCCGACGTAGCTTTTAAGCCTGGCGTGTTTTTCTGTGGTAGCTTTTTACCATAGGGTTTTTTGACTAGGGTAATCACGCAATGTATGTATGCATGGCAACCCTGGTTATATGCCATGAGTAAAAGTTCTGTTTGCAATAATTCTGAGTTATAATGTTGCTAGTTTTACTTGATAAGAAAGAAAACAAAATTCACTGTCAGATTAGCCTACGGTAGGACGTCTCCTCAAGGTAGGACGTTTTGGCAGAACACTAGTCCCTCAAAATAAGTTAATAGGTCGGGTTTGGGCTTTTCTACCCGCGGGCCGGTCGCGTCGAGCTAGATTTTGTAGGCCCGATCTTACCTCCACTTGAGCTGTTTGATATTGTAAACGCTTACGTGATGTTTCTCATCCGTTTGCTGAAAAAAAAAAGACATCAAAGCCTGGTTTCTGTGTTTCCCACCGTTGTCAAGGCGAATGCCACGGGTGGAGGTGGTCACATGCAGCTGGTCTCAAAGGCTACCAAATCTCTGACCTACAAGTCCCTCTGCTTCCCTAACATGATCCAATCTCGAGGAGTGGACAGCAAACAGGAGCTGCCCACCTACTTCTACAGGGACGACGGCTACAAAGTGTGGGAGGCTACCAAAAGGTGATGAGATTGCTGGGTTTCCCATAGAATTTTGTGAGACCCTAATGGATGGACAGTCTAAGACAGTGGTCTCAAACTTGATGATAGCTTGAGGACTCTCGCTTAAATATAAAAGTTTAACTTCAGTGCAGCCCTTACGAGTTCGATATGGATGCTAGCTCCATGCTAATTGGTTAGGCAAGGCTCAAAATTGGTAACAATTCAATCGCAATTTCAGCCAAGAATTAGAGCGCCCGGGAGATTAAAATAAGAACTTTAGCTCGCAAAGTGCGAGTTTCAGGTGAAATGTGTTTAAACGTGACATTTGAAAGTCAGTGTACTTGGCTGGCCACTCCTCTTTAAAGAATGAGACAGCCAAAAGACAAACAAAGATAAAGACAGAGAGACAGAAAGAGAGGGAGAATCAAAAGAGAGTGAGAGAAAACTGACAGAAAGAGAGGAAGAAACAGAGCGAGAGAGAGAAAAAGAAATACAGGAAGAGAGACGGCAAGAAAGGGAGATGGGTATGGACACGGAAAAAGAGAGACAGAGAGAAAGAGAGGCAGACACAGATAAAAAGACAGCAAAAGAGAGATGGAGACACATATAGAGAGGGAGACACACACACAGGGAGAGATTAATTCGATTCTTTTTTACTCATTACAGTTTTTTTGTTGACAATTTTATAGCCCCAGTGTGTCATATTTGACCACTAGAGGCACTGTGAGCGAGGGCCAGTGCTACAGAGCACAACGTGGCGGCTGGATGCCAGAAAACTTAGCAGTGATCTAAATTTGGATTCCACGGTGTAAAAGAAGATTTAAAAAAATAAATAAATAAACTTTGCTATGACAGTTCAAGTATTTTTGCCAAATTTTCAAATCAATGCTTTTTTTGACTGAATGAAAGTTTTTTTTGTATTACTGAGAGGCACTAAATATTAAACACTGTCCCTTTATTACAGTCTTTTTTTATCTTTAGATCTTTTTTGAAGAAAATAGATACGTTTGATAATAGTGGAATGTTTGATTTGAGGTGGGCCCACGTTGCCTATAACCTAATCTAAATACCCTATTTATAAAAGGCAATGACTCTGCATACAAGCCCGCCCACAAATCATCGTTAACAAAACAGGAGTTTAATGCAAAAAAAATTCTGCTCGTCATCTAAATACATTCACTGCCTTTCCGAATTTTAATCATCCCTCTGGTTGTGAATGAAAACATTGGAAATAGAGTAGAGTTTATACTATTTCTACTTTAATGGACTCTTGTTTTGTAGCTTTGTTTCAGACGTGGTGACCTTTTACTACAGCAGCAACGAGAGCGTGCAGGGAGACGAGGAAATCCAAGCCTTTGTTAAAGATGTGTGCACTTTTGGCATGCAGGATTTCGATTCCTGTGGTGGGTAAAAGAGGAATCTAATCCCATTCAACAAGCTCAGACGTTAACAAAAATTTCGGGCATTCGATTGAAGCGTCAAAGTACATTTTGGCAAGCTACAATAGTTTTTTTTTGCCCCTTAGATTTCCCCAAGGCGCTGAAATCTCGTGAGGAGCTCATCGAGTACTTGACTGTCATCATCTTCACTGCGTCGGCACAACATGCGGCCGTCAATTTTGGACAGGTTCGTTCACAAATTTTGTTTTTTTGCGCACAATTTTTAGTCTACGTTTTAACCCTGTACCACACAGATATAGATACAATGATTGTAAATAAGGAATTGTATCTGGCCCGCAAGACATCGCTGGGCGAAGCAAAGGAGAAAAACGAGCTGCAGTTTGAAATAGCCCAAGCCAGATGCCTCCCTCCCCCTTTTCTGTTCTCTCTATCCCTCTTTTTTCTCTCTTTCTCCCTCCTTTTCTCTCTCTTTCTTTCTAATCTTTTAGACTGGCCCCCGTTGAGAGTTTCCTTTACCCTGTGGCCTCCAAGCTGAGATGAGTTTCGCACCACTGATTTGAATGGTGCTGTAGTAAGCATTTTACATTACGATTCTCTCTCTGTCTCTCTCTGTCAACTAATTTTCTCTTTCACCTTTACTCTTTATTTCCCACGAAGTCTGTCTCAAACACTGTCTCCCTGTCTCCATTGCTGCCTCTCTCTTACTTTCTTTTTGTCTCCATCAATCTCTCTTTATCTCTCTCTTTCTTTCATTCTTTTTTTTTGCCTCGTGGCACCAGTATGTTGCCATGTTGTTTTCGGTCTTCCTCTCGTCCTGCCCCTTTGGACAGTGCCCTGCAAATTAGTTTGGCGAGTCCTGATGATCTCGTGATGTGGTTGATGGTGATGTTTGTGGGGATTGTTGGTCACCACTTTTGTTTTTTTCTGTGCTGATTTTCATCCCATGCTGGCTTGATGCTTTGTCCAGGCGATTGATCAGGTCTCTAAATTCCTGTTTGTCTCCTGCCAATCAGGCAATATCATCAGCAAAACAGAGGTTAGTAATGTTGTGTCCCCCAATACTGACTAGACCATTATGTTGCTACAGAGCTTTGGACATGATCCTCTCCAGGAAGATGTTGAATAAAGTTGGAGAGAGAATGCAGCTTTGGCTCACACCGTCCAAGCTTCAATGGTACCATTGATCAGTACAGCACTGTTGGCATTGGCATAAAGTTGTTCAATGGTCTGAACTAGTTTTTGGCCCATATTGTACTTCCGCATGGTGGCCCATAATTCTGTTTGCAATACTCTGTCAAACGTGTTCTTGAAATCAACAAAAACATGATAGAGTCAAGTCAAGTCATGTTTATTTGTACAGCCCTTAGGTTTCTCTGTTGATGTTGAAACTTTTTACATGGGATGCACAGATTCAATATCCTTTCTGTGGTGCTCCTTCCCTCACTGAAACCTAGCTGTCATTTGGCTAGGGCGGTTTCAGCCCGTGGTTACAGTCTGTTCAGTAGGACCTTTAGCATAACTATACTTGCATGGCAGATGAGACTGATAGTTCTGTAGTTAAAGCATAGTTGAAGGTTTCCTGGATATGTGCGCGTGCTTGCTTTCTTGAAACATTGTAGAATTATTATGTACTCAACCTGACTGAGGTGCATTCCATCCTGGTGGTGCTATCTCCATAATCTGGAGTTCTTGTGGTTGCCAAGAATGTTTGCCAAAAAAGTGGTTGTAGCTAGCTAGTTCAAGAAGCAGTTTTCCTCCATCATTGGTTTGCAGGTTAGAGCTTGTTCCACATGTTTTCTTCCAGTCTCTATGAGCATTAACACCAATATATATATTTTCAGTTTTATACTAAAATCTGATAAATCTAGTCAAAGGGAACAAAGTGTTCTTGCAGTTCTTCAAAACAACAAACTCTAAACCTGTTTTACCGACTGACTGCTTAAAGTATGACTGGTGTTCCTGGATCCCGAACGCCCCATCTACTATGCGAAAGCCTCCTCCCAAGCAGAAGGGCTTGGCTGACGTCACCCTGATTATCGACAGCCTGCCAGACCGAGGACGTTCCAGCTGGCATCTGGGGGCTGTCTGGGCCCTCAGCCAATATCAGGAAAACGAGGTGGGTTTTTCCACTTGAAATCATGTACTCTACCGTTCAAAAGCTTGGTGTCGCTAAGAAATGTCCTTATTTTTCAAGAAAAAGCACTATTCTTTCAATGTCGATAACGTGAAACTAATCAGAAAGAAAATCCATACATTGTAAAACTGCTGGTTAGAATAGCTATAAAACAATCATTTCTTTAAGCTATTTAGGTATCCGGAGCATAACATTTGTGTGTGTGAATATATTTTCAGAATGGTCAAAAAAAAACAACGTAATTTATATTCTTGTTCTAAGGCTTTTCAATGCGTGAAATTGCCAAGAAACTGAAGATCTTCTAGGATGGTGTGTACTACTCCCTTTAGAGAAAGCACAAACAGGTTAACCAGAGTAGAACGAGAAGTAGGAGGCACAACTAAGAAAGAGTACATTAGAGTCTCCGTTTGAGAGATAGATGCCTTACAACTAGCAGCTTGGTTAAATAGTACCTGCAAAACACCAGTGTCAACATCTACAGTGAAGAGGCCACTACTGCGTTGTTGGCCTTCAAGGCAGAGTAGCAAAGAAAAAGCCATATCTGACACTAGCCAACAAAAAAGAAAGAGACTAATATGGGCAAAAGAACAAAGACATTGGATAACTCATCTGATAAATAACAGTGTGACTCTTTCATGAAGAACACATGTCTGGGTGACCCTAAACCTTTGAACGGTATGTAGATTTGGCTGTGAACGTTACTGTGAACGTTACTCGGTACTTTCCTCTCTATTCCTGTAGCTCTACTTGGGAATGTACCCTGACGAGCACTTTATCGAGAAGCCGGTGAAGGCGGCTATGGAGAAATTTAGGACGAGCCTGGCGGGCATCAGCAGTGAAATTAAAACCAGGAACGAGGGAAAGAAACTGCCCTATTACAACATGTCCCCCGACAAAATTCCTAACAGTGTCGCCGTTTGACAAATTTGCTTGTTATGTAAGAATGTCTGCTTAGTCTCAGATATGCAAGCAATAAAAAATAAATGGTATTTATGTAGCATTGTTTTAATTAACTTTAGTATAGCAGACAATACGCAAAGTGAGCTAGGCAAGCCTTCCCTGTACTGATTCACTCAAAAAACTATTTCGAAGTAGAATGGGAAGGCATTGATCCTCATTAGGAAAGGACAGGTAGAAAATAGGATAGAGCAGGGGTCAAAACAAAACAGGGTTTCATCCACATGTGGATGGGAAGTCAACGATAGACTCGCAAGGTTTTGGCAAAAATTGGAGCTACGGACCGCATAGTGTCAAAAAAATTTGGCCAGGGGCTCAGAGGCCTATACAATTTTTCTTATTATATATACATGCCAACAGCTACATGTTATATTTCTTTTACTATTTGCCTTAAAATCAATTAGGTTCATTAAAATAGCTTTCGAAACACAATAAAAGAAAAACTAATATATTAAGTCCATAATATTTTAAGCTCAAAAATGTGATTTTAGTTTTGTTGTGGTATGTTTGAAGCATTTCTGTAGTAGTATAGTTGTATTTCTGCACTAGTATTTTCATAATAGTATTATTATTATATTATTATAGTACTATTGTTGTAGTATTTTGAGGGTTTATAGGAATTAAAGTATAGTAATAGGTTTTTAGTAATTTGAGTATTCTTGTAATATTATAGTAGTATTTTTGGAGTGTTTCCGTAGTAGTATTTCTGTACGAGTGGACACACAAAAGGGACGATTGGGCCAAAACGCCCCCGCCAAAAACATTACAAAATAGTTTTTATTAGATGTACTTTTAGTTTTATTTATATATATATATATATATATATATATATATATATATATATACAGTGGCTTGCAAAACTATTTGCCCCCCTTGAAGTTTGTGACCTTTTGCCACATTTCAGACTTCAAACATCAGGATATAAAACTCTTGTGAAGCATCAACAATAAGTGGGACACAATCATGAAGTGTAACACACTTGATTGGATATTTTAAACGTTTTTGAACAAAAAAAAAAACGAAAAAGCGGGTGTGCAAAATTATTCAGCCCCTTTACTTTCAGTGCAGCAAACTCTGTCCAGAAGTTCAGTGAGGATCTCTGAATGATTCAATGTTAATCTAAATGACTAACGATGATAAATGGAATCCTCCTGTGTGTAATCAAGTCTCTGTATAAATGCACCTGCACTGTGATAGTCTCAGAGATCTGTATAAAGCGCAGAGAGCATCATGAAGAACGAGGAACACACCAGGCAGGGCCGAGATACTGTTTTGAAGAAGTTTAAAGCTGGATTTGGATACTAAAAGATTTCCCAAGCTTTAATCACCCCAAGGAGCACTGTGCAAGCAATAATATTGAAATAGAAGGAGTATCAGACAACTGCAAATCTACCAAGATAGGGCCGTCCCACTAAACTTGCAGCTCATACGAGGAGAGAACTGATCAGAGATGCAGCCAAGAGTCCCATGATCACTCTGGATGAACTGCAGAGGGAGAATCTGTCCATAGGACAACACAAATCTGGCCTTTATGGAAGAGTGGCAAGATGGAAGCCATTTCTAAAGATATCCATAAAAAGTGTCGTTTAAAGTATGCCACAAGCAACCTGGGAGACGCCCAAAACATTTGGAAGAAGGCGCTCTGGTCAGATGAGACCAAAGTCGAACTTTTTGGCAACAATCCAAGACGTTATGTTTGGCGTAAAAGCAGCACACCTCATCACCCTCAACACACCATCCCCAAAGTCAAACATGGTGGTGGCAGCATCATGGTTTGGGCGTGCTTTTCCTTAGCAGGGACAGGGAATATTGTTAAAATGGATGGGAAGATTGATAGAGCCAAATACAGGACCATTCTGGAAGAAAAATGTAAATCTGTAAATCTTGAAAGGCGGGATTGGATAGAACAGGGCAAGATTATATGGCTGGATACAATGAGACGGGGGAGGATTTTCTAATGTGAATGGAAAATCAAGAGTGGGATCGGACACAACGCTTTTAAATCCAATGAATATGTGACAGGATAAAATTGCACTGCATTTTGTGAGAAAGGATTGTAATAAGTAGCATCAATTACAGGATGTGCCCGAACAAGATGGGGCTTGCCAGACAGAACTGAAATGAACTAGACAGGACTGCATTTTATCTAAAGTTATTCTCAAATTCTTAAATGTTCAATATGTGGGGAAATAGTGCATGGTTTTAAATAAGAAAAAATCTACAATATATATATTTCATCTGTATATTACAATAAGACAGCGTGTCTTGTTTTTGTCATCCTGATCTGTGATGTCAGAGGAACACAAGAACCCTGGCAAGCCGTTGGCCATACTTTTATATGTGTTAATTAGTCGAAGAGGCTATGAGTGTTTTGTTGGTATTTGTGGTTAACGCCTCGCGTTGTGTCGCAGGTGGATGCAGTAATGTTACAAACAAAGGGTGAGCAACCAAAAAGGAGCTAACTGCCAAAAATAACACAGAGAGCAGCCAATGGGGGGTGAACCGGGACTGATCAACAAAAGGCGGCAGAAAATGTAAAACTGGACAACAAAAACATGCTTTGAGCAGCCAGGCTAACTGGGAACCAACAATAGAAAACTATAACTGCTATGGCGGCAAATCTGAAGCCTGCTGGGAACCAAACCAAGGTACATGGCAAAAACTAATGCCAGGCTAGCCAGCCAAACAACACACCAACTGACCGGGAGCAAACAAATCAGGGAAGTCCTCAGTAGCGCCGATGCTAACGGGGAGATGGCCGGACAAAATTATACCTTCTGTGACACATGTCACAAAAACTATAATAAAAAGCCACAATTGCCTACCTTAAAGGTGGCTAAGGCTATAAAGAAACCCAGGCTGTAACAGCGGCAGGTAAACCTACCCCATACAGCTTTTGGAGGTCGAGGCACGCAACCCCGACATAACAGTCACAAGGCCCCCAGCGAAAGGATAAGCAAAGTTCCAATTTCTCCAAGCAAAAATAAGCAGTATGCAATCGCTGTTCACTACAATCGCTACTTGTTTCGGAGCTGTCTCACATTTTGCGTTAACGGGATTAGCCGTTTTAAAGTGCTGTGTTCTATCAATGATGTTACACAAGCCAGATGGGTCCAGTTTGAAACTAAATTTCTCAAGTCCCCCGGCATGTGGAATATTTTGCAACATGTTTGCATAATTGTGGGGGGGAACAATACACGTTCTTTGCCTAAATGAAAGAGAAATGTTATATATATATATATATATATATATATATATATATATATATATATATATATTTATATATATATATTTATATATTTATTTATTATATATATATATTATAGCTTGAAACTTGCAGGGTGCAAGGAATAACCTAATTTGTAAATACGATGACAAAATGTGACTTGAGAGATGTACTAAACGAGACGGGACACGATTTTATGGGAAAAACCTGACTGGCTAGGATAGAATAGGACTTGATAGTAAATTGTCCAGCCACTGAAAAATAGCATTAAAGACAGGACAGAGAAGTATCAACTTTGTGAAAAAGTGGGTTTCATCTGTAAGGACAGGACTCTTGTCTTTTTTGGACATCTATTTTTCCTTAAAGAAGACACAGAAAGTAGTTCTTGCAAGCTTTACACACTTATGCCCCACCCCGTGTTTATGTAACCAATAAAGGATCAAATGGGGAGGGAACTTTAAATTCCACACAATTCCCTTGTCAGCTCATTCCACATGTAGGAGCTTTCTTAAATCCAGAGCTTTTTCATCTGACATGGCAGCAATGGCGTACACTTACGTGGTAAGCGTGGCCACAGGGACTCAAGGCAGGTCTGGAACCAATAACTCAGTCTCCTTGACCCTGGTGGGCACTAAGGGGTGCAGTCCGATGACCAGGCTGGACAGACGTCAGCACAACGACTTTGAGAGGGGCTCGGTAAGCGACATTCTGTTGTTTTGTGACCAAACCTCAAGGCAGTCTCATTGAAACATCTGATGCTAACAATATAACAAAGAAAGTCTCATGTTGCATTTGAAAGTTTTGCCTGAGGGGGTATGCAAAGACACTCATGCTACTCGTCTCCACACAAACAAAAAAGTTATATGTAGATTAAGGAAAAAAATCTCAACTGATTTTCTTTTTAATTTTAGTTACACTGTGCCAATTTTGGAGTCTGACATTAGTTGTTCTAGATCTCCTTCCTAAAGTTAAGGGGGAGGTTTTTCCTACAAAAGATCAATTTCACTGTTTGAAATATCTAATAAGTGTTTTATTCACATGTTTATTAAAAATACCTATACTAAAGCAGAAAGCATAAAAAAGTAGGAAATGACCAACTTTATTAAGTTTTTCCTAAAACAGTGTGTACTGAAAATCTAGCCTTGTGTTGTGGGCTTGTTTTTGCAAACTTTAGGGTAAGCTCTTACATTTAATGCAATTGTCATCATCTAAAACAAAGAGAAAGTCATACTAATCTTCATGATTATTGTATCCCCTTATTGTATCTGTACAAGATATGGATCAATTTGTCATGATTTGGGGTGGACCAATACATGGGTTTTAGGTTAAAATTTTTGTAGACACTCAGAATAAAGAGAAAATACATAGATGGATTCTCAACTTGCAAGGAAAACAGTGGAGTCAACTGACCAGCGTCTGACCTGAAGTATGTCAACGCCTCCATCGACCAGCCGGCAGAGATGGGAAGTTGCATCCTTGCTGTTGTGGACTTTTTGGGCTATTTTACAGCCTTGAGGCGTCGTTGCTGTCGTGCACTTTCCGGACAAATTTCAACATGTTACTTAGTGTTCTCTTTCATTGATTTTACTATGTTTGTGTACTGTTACCCAATGCATGTTGGTTTAAGATCAGGCAATGGTGTAATTGTAATGCTGTGCAGTCCTTTGAGACATTTTTGTGATTAAGGGCTATACAAATAAATAAACTTGGAGTAAGCCCAAACCTCAAATAAGAAAATTCAACATGTTCCAAAAACACTTCTCCGAGCCCTTTTTTTTTTTTTTTGATTCTCCTAGGTTACAAAATCACATTTGCCTTAAAGGGTGTGGAAATAAAAACACCATCTTGGTTTGTCAATAGTGCACAATAAGCAAAACCACAAACAACAGTGAGGTATTGTTGTCAGATCTCCCTTGCCTGTGTCCAATATTAAAAACAGAATCAACTTATCAGCGGGTACACTGGAAACAGGGCAGACATACTCAAAAAAGAATCGTTGCTTGATAACAAGACTCAGGTAAAAGTAACCAACAATCTTTATAAAAATAAACCAAACGTGACGTGACCGTGTCAAAGACAATGAATGACCCGACAACCTTTTCTGTCAGACTCCGTCAATATAAAGAGATAGAACAGGGGTCAAGAACCTAATGGCTCTTTTTATGAGTACATATGGCTTGGAGAAACCGATTGTCCACGCAAATTTCATCTACAGGTTTCCAATTCTGATGAGCGTGGAGTCCAGTGTTGCGTGCACATTCCTGACGTAGACCTTGTAGCATGAACGGTTCAGTCCACTATATATAGAACATACTCCCGACTGCAGTTTACAATCAAGTTGTCACTCCAACAGACCCCATTTTGGCTGTACGTTGCTAAAGAATCCTTTAAATGGAAGCTCTTTAAACAATTTAGGTTCACTGTTAAGACAATTGATGATGGAAACCCACAGAACAACTTAACAAACAGAAACGCCAAGCACACAATTTGAGCGGTAGGGGTGTCAGATCTACGCAAGCAGCCCACTTATTTCTGCCCAGCGCTGTATGCACAAAAGGTAAATACATTAGTATCCTCATTTGCAGTATTTTGCGACATTTTCACAAAAGAACTGTGCTTGTTATGATACAAATATTTGTATATAAAAAATATATGAAGGTCAAAATTACCCTTAATGATCCAAAACACAGGTGTCAAACAGGTGGCCCGCGGGCCAGATCAGGCCCGCTAGGGGATTGAATCCGGCCCGCGAGACAACACTCAGAGAAGTGCAAGAGAAAAACAAACTGCAGGTTGAAATATGTCAACTTGATGTTGCCAAAGCCAGGTGCCTCTCACAAAGACACTGTACTTGTATCTCTCTCTCTCTCTCTCTCTCTCTCTCTCTCTCTCTCTCTCTAACCCCTTTTCTCCCACTCTCTCTTTCACTCTCTGCCTCTTTTTCTCTTCCTTTTCTCTCTTTTCTCTTTCTCTCTTCATACCCTTCGCACTTTCTTTTCTCTTTTCTCTCCTTCTTTCTATTTTTTTTTATTTTTCTTCCTCTCCTATTCTTTTCCCCCTCTCTCACGACTTTTAATCTTTTGCTTCTCATGCTCTCGCCCTCTCTTTCTTTCTTTGTCCCGCCCTCTCTCCTTTTCTCTCCCTCATTCTCTTATTTCTTTATCTCTTTTTCTTTCTCTTTAATCTACAAGTCCGGCCCCCGACAGAATGTTTGTTCTATCGTGTGGCCCCTGAGTTAAAATGAGTTTGACACACCTGATCTAAAGTAATTGCGGGAAGGAGAATAGTTTAAAGTGGTATATTTGTTGATATGGGACACAGGCTCTGGCAGTATTATTATTTCTTAAATGTTATCAAAACATCTAACGTCACACAGTGAAATAAAATGCCCTGAAAAATTTGATTTTGTCCAAAGAGCAGGTTTGGGGGCTTTGCTGAAATTTGTCTTAAAATACGGTATGGCTCTCTCATTTAAAAAAAAACAAAAAAACAAAAAAAAAACATATATATATATATATATATATATATATATATATATATATATATATATTATAGCTTTTACGGCTCTTTTGATCAAGAAGGTTCCTGACCACAGCTATAATTATAATAGTGAGATGGTGGGTGCTCTCTAACCAGTAACCACAAGTTGGCACCCTCTAGTGGAGAAAGGACGCAGCAGCTCCTGACAAACCCCCTCCAGGAGCCAATAATAATAATAATAATAATAATAATTTCCTTTGTATTGTCATTCTTTGTAACAATGTACA
The DNA here is from genome assembly GCF_059441175.1 of Urocampus carinirostris. NCBI lineage: Eukaryota > Metazoa > Chordata > Actinopteri > Syngnathiformes > Syngnathidae > Urocampus > Urocampus carinirostris. The sequence goes on from NC_142361.1 coordinate 8,467,634, forward strand.
CAGAACGAAATGTCGATACACCTGACCCGTTGTAGCGGGTCGATGCAGCCGCAGCGCCAGTAGCCCTCAAAGCGCACTCAAGCAAGAGGGCGAAAAGGGAGCACTAAATCTTTAGCGTACAGTCCTTCGTTGCTGGAGCAGGACATAGGAGTGGCCAAGGGTCTTTCATTGTTGAAATCTGGGAAAGTTGCAGGCAAGGTTCTCCCGCTGCCTAAACTGGGAACCAAATCACCTGTGGGTCCCTCGCTTCTGGGAACAGAAGTGGCTCAGGGTCTTCCGCTACCAAAACCAGAAACAGAGGAGGCAGAGAGTTCCCCCGTGCCGAAACTGGGGACTAAAGTGGCCAAAGGTTCCCTGCAAACAAAACAGAGGACAGGCGTTGCACTAAGCCACTGAGCAGGGCCCTGGCGGAGGCATGGATCCAAAACAGGGGTCTGGAGGTTTCCTGCTGGCTCCTTTGACGTCCGGGTTAATAAACAAAACCCGGGTACAAAGTAACAGTGTCAAAATTCACTAACAAAGTGTCTGAAAAACAAACAAACCAAATCTGACGTGACAAAAATAGTGACTCGACAATCTTTACAATGTGAAAGAGCCAATATAAAGAGCTGGAATAATCAGGTGCAGGTGGGGAGACTTTAGGCGCAGATAGCTACTCTCCAACCATTCCGCCCAGTTGGTTCCCTTCTCAGAGTTAAATGATGTGCCAGATCCTGACACTATTTTTACATTTTGAACAAGCTGGTTTAAAAGGACATACAGACGTTGGGAAGTGATATATGAGCAATAGGAGCTTCTCCAATTCCTGCTAACAATCACATTCAAAAACCCATTTTAGCTTAGCTGACTGGCTGTAAACAACAAATTAATTAGGTCCATTTTCATTTAAGTTTTACTCACTGACGGTCATCACTTATGACACGCGTGTTGGCAGGTGGGCTCCTACCCGGTGGTCGTGCAAGACAACCTGGGCGAAATCGTGCTGGTGAAGCTACAGAAAACAAAACTCTTGGCAGAGGATGACTGGTACTGCAGGTATGTCTCAGTGAGGACTCCAGACGGTGACGACGTGGAGTTCCCGTGCTACTGCTGGCTGATAAACAAAAAGGAAGTGGTTCTGCGGGACGGTCGAGGTAGGGTCGCAAACCGCAGGGTTGGGCGGACGCATCTCATGCAAGCACATAGAGAAACGGTCCGTGTTATTGTTTTAGCTCGCTTGCCTCAGGATGATAAGATGAGCTTGTTCGAAGAGCACAGGAAAACCGAACTGGAAATGAGGAAAAAAGACTACAGGTATGTATCGTCAGACTGTGAAGTCGGTCACGTAGCACAGTGGTTCACTGATGGGGTCTTCTTTTTCTACGGGTAAAACAGATTTTTTTAATATCCTTTTTAATTATCCAACCCAAAGAGCTATATATCACAAATGATATATCACCAAAAGATGTTCAGAAATAGTCACCTAACACTTGCATTACTTTATATGTACCGGTATGTATATACAGTAATCCCTCGGTTATCGCGGTTAATGGGGACCGAGACCACCCGCGAAAACCGAAAATCCGCGAAGTAGCGGCGCCCCTTCAAAAATGCTTAACAAAACGTAAACAGGTATACAGTATACCCCCCCGCCATTAAACATAAGTGATCGCTGGCATGATGGCAAGGAGTTATTGGGTGACTCATCTAGAACTCTTCACACTGGAACTGAATGTACCAAAACATGATCCACAAGTGTAGCCATGTCTTACAAAATCAATTTACACGGAACAGGACTGCGGCGAAACCACTACGAACCACTCAGTATTAACCGCTCTCAACCACATGCAGTCATCGCAGTTTATTTCGCTTGTTAACACTACCAGTCACATATTGAAAATAAAAACAGTGAAAATGTGATATTTGATAAGTGTTTGTGAAGCGTTTTGGGAAACAACAGTTAAAAAAATGGTCTGTGTTCATTTTAATGAAAGTGAAAGAGCTACCTTCTGACAATAACAACATACTTTAGCTAGCAGCATCGAACGGCTTTTACAACAAATACACGAAACCACACACAATTAGCCGTGTTTAGGTAGTACAAACAAACGCTCGCTTTTGGTATAATAAAGTCAAACTTGAGATGAAATGCGACAGAAGAGAATATACTTACGTCGCGTCGCCGAGTTCCTACATGATAAACTGAGCGCCACATAAGAAGGGGGTGAGGTGGGAGGAGTTGAAGGAGGTGGGGGGTGAGCGAAGCGGTAACTCACCATGACTAAGCATTGTGTCAGGGCCTCCCCCGCCCCTTCACAATAAGAGTGTCCACACCGTGTCCTCAGTTGACATGAGCTTGCGCTCAATGGCGTCAATTCAATGAATGCTTTTATTGAGAAGGTATGTATATTTTTTAGACCCGCGCAGCTCTGAACCCGCAAAAGTGGAACCGCGAACTAGCGAGGTTCCACTAATATATATATATATATATATATATATATATATATATATATATACAGTATGTGTGTGTGTGTTTTTTTACTTCAGATGGATGGAATGGCAGCAGGGTTTTCCTATGAGCATCGATGCAAAAAAACACAAAGATTTGCCCCGGGACATCCGGTTTGACAAGGAAAAGGAAGTGGACTTCTTATTGAATTACAGTAAAGCGTATGTATTCACATTGGTAGACTTCAAGTTCTTTCCAATACAGCTGGGGGATGCGGCTGATCCCAGCTGACTTTGCTAGCACATTGAAGTGACAATTTAATTTCAAATTCTAGGATCCGGAACCTGTTCCTGAACCACTTAATGCACATGTTACAGTCCTGGGATGACATTGACCATTTCAAAAAGATCTTTGTGAAGATCAAGAACAACAACTCCGGTCTGCCTTGGATGAGTGATTTTTGTTGATGATCTTACGCTTTATTTGATTGAAAGAAATGTCACTTTACTTACACTACAGAATATGTGATGCAGCACTGGAAAGAAGATTTTATGTTCGGATACCAATTCTTAAACGGCTGTAATCCTGTCCTAATTCACAAAATTAATAGACTGCCGGACAAGTTCCCTGTCACCAATGAGATGGTTGCTGTCTGCCTGGAGAGAGGGTTGACTCTAGAAGAGGAAGTCAAGGTAGACTTTTGGTGGTTATCGTTATCACAACATTATTGAAGCTATTTGAATAAGAAGGAAGTTGTCAAGGTGTTCCCCAAGGTTCTTAGTCGTCAGGGCACCACTTAGGATGCGACTCTGAGCAGAGTTTTGGGCTTGGCAAAGTTAGCACCTGTTCATTCCTTGATGTTTTCGACACATATCTTTTTTTTGTGCACTGGAGAATGAACTTGGGCAATCCTGATAATCTTGTGACATGACCATACCACAGCAGTTTTTCCCTCAGCACAGTTGACAACAATTTTTTGTAGGGTCACATGGCCTTTGTAGCTAATGCCTTGAAGCCCTCTTTCACGTTTATTAATCCTATATTGGTAACATTTACTCGCAGTTATTTCTGATCAGTTTTTGGACTGACACATTCAATGCTCCAATCAATGCTCCAGGCTGGTAATATCTACTTGGTGGACTATGAAATGTTGGACGGGGTCAAAGCAAACGACACAGACCCAAGAACCCCGCAATACATGACAACTCCCATCTGTCTCTTGTACAAGAACACAAAAAATGAGATCCTGCCCATTGCCATACAGGTACGGTATGGTATAGATGCGCACGTCTCCTGGTTCTGTTACTACGTTTTTCTGTCCATGCCTCGCAGTTGGCTCAGACTCCAGGCGAGGACAACCCAATTTTCCTGCCCACGGACAGCGAACATGACTGGCTCCTGGCTAAGATGTGGGTGCGCTCATCTGACTTCCAGCACCACCAGACGGTGACCCACTTGCTCAGGACGCACCTGATCTCAGAGATGTTCGCTATTGCCATGTTCCGGCAGCTTCCCTCGGTCCACCCAGTTTTTAAGGTGTAAAGTCTTACTCCTCATTTTGAATGAAAGACCTAAAACTAAAACTGATGTGCTCTTTCACAGCTACTTATTCCTCACATGCGCTTCACAATTGCCATTAACACCAAGGCAAGAGAGCAGCTCATCTGTGAACATGGTCTCTTTGATAAAGTGAGTTTGACGTTGGTACAAAGCCAACCTTAAACCAAACATGATTTTAAAGACCAGTTCAGGTAGGTGCTTTCAGACTCAACATGACTTGTTAAACAGACTCAAAAAGATTGATGACTTTGTCGGATCTAACTAGAATACTTTGAAGGTTGAAACAATTTTTGTTGTCAGGGGAACTTGACAGTTACTTTTTGCGCCTAATTCTGTATACTTAAACCGTAATTGTCATACAAAGTAAAAACAGCTTTTGAGGACAAATCATTCTAGGACTAGATGTTTACTGGAAAAATGAACATTTCAGGACTAGTCAACTTTTGGTACCCTGGGACAAATAGTAACCAGTGAACTGTGGAACCAGGGCCAAGAACCAAGGCTGAATATTTCGGATCCAGGTTCAAGTTCTTAAAGGATATCGAAAGATGTCCCATACGTGGGCCTATTATTTAGAGTTTTTGTTCTTTCCTTTGTGTCAAGGCAAATGCTACAGGCGGAGGTGGCCACGTACAACTCATCCAGAAGACAATGAAAACCCTGACCTTCAGGTCCCTTAGTTTCCCTGACATGATCCAAGCCCGTGGAGTGGACAGCAAGCAGGAGCTTCCAAATTACTTCTACAGGGATGACGGCTACAAGGTGTGGGAGGCCACCAAGAGGTGAAGACCCTTTCAAGGAGCTAAAGTGGCTATTAGGGTTCTCCATATTTTATCTGAATCTTTGTTCTGTAGCTTTGTCTCGGACGTGATCGGAGTTTACTATTGCAACGATGAGATGGTGCAGGGAGACAAAGAGATCCAAGCCTTTGTCCAAGATGTGCGCGACAACGGAATGAAAAATTTCAATAATTGCGGTGGGAATCATTATCAAATTCAAGGGCTACTTAACTTCCGCCTGCTGTAACCTTATCCTTTTGTGCAGGGTTCCCCGGGTCACTGGAATCCTGTCAGGAACTGATCGAATACTTGACCCTTATCTTGTTCACGGCTTCAGCTCAACATGCAGCTGTCAACTTTGGTCAAGTAGGCACAGTACAACTACACATTTTCACATAAAAAAAAAAGATTAGGATAATGTAAATATTGTTGGGTCTGATTGAAACGGATCCATTCAAATTTTGCTGATAACCGATTGGACAATATTTTCAAAGTATATAATAAAGTGAAGTTTTAGGGGGTTCCTATTGTGAACTAAATCACCAAAGTGTAAGAGGCAAGCACCATACAGATATAAATTTAAGACTTCAGCTTGGAAAAAAAAAAAAAACATTTTAGGACCTCATCATATTTGCCCTGAATTTCCTAATCATGTTTTGACAGTTGTACTTGGAACTTGAGAGCAGGGGTTTTCACAGTTATACATTACATGGCACTGGAGATCTTGTCCCTCTTCACAGTTAATGGTTCCCATAACTGCATGGGTCGTTGTTGCACCACTTTCTGTTGTGTGTCTTGGGCAAGTTCAGCCTGGTGGCGCCCATCCTTCTCCGGGCCTTATTTTGGGTAGGGATTTGCGCCCTCTCATGAAACAGACTAGACTTACAGTACTGGTTTCAGTGGTTACCAGTAGCAGGAGAAGACTCCTACTCTCAGATACAGCACCGTCATCATCTTGTGGCCGTTGTTCATTCTGCTCTTTAGAGTTCAGCTATTTACTTTCTCTTAAATTGCCTCTTGATCCATAAGTTAGTTCTAATTTATTTGTAATCAAAGACGAAATATCACAAATATTCACTGAGATGGTGTTGAAAGTTTACTTTCAGTCAAAGTGTTAAATTGACCCCATTATTACCTTAGTACCTTATAATAAACTGTTAAATTAGCACTTAAGAAGTAAACTTTTAAGCTATCTCAGTGAACTTATATCCCTCATTTACAGTATGCTGAATTAACACCGATTAATTTACCGTGGATTAGTTCTAAAATAACGCAAAGATCACTAAAAACATCCTTTTTTTGCTAAATACAATTAATTTTTACATTGAAATAGTGCTACTGACAGTACGAACAGTATATTTAGTAAATTGAAACCATAAAACAAATTATAACACAGAAAATGATATCCAAACATGATAATGAATATCAAATCGGGTATTGCCTTTCATTTTGTTAATTACATAATTATTATTTACACAGTAATTTTCAACCCTTTTTTTCTTAATAATGCAAATATCACACTGAAAATTAAAACTCTTACAGAGTAAACTTAAAATAACTGGAGTTTATTTAAAAGTAAACTTTTAACATTACTTCAGTAAACATTTGGTCCATATCTACAGTTACCACTGATAATGTTACCGTATATAAACCTCATGTGGAAAAAACTCATTTACCAACATAAAGTTTTATTAAGTTCAACATGCATCGTATGCATATTATTTTTTTTAAACATATTAATACTACTCTTTTAAGAGGAAAAAACGTGGCTTCCTAGAAAAATGTCTGTGCGCGCCACTGCTTGTGGGACAATAGAGAGCTGTCACATTTTATACAGAATATTTGGTCAGCCGCGCAAAACATGTGTAAACTCTGTGCTAACTTCCAAAGTACGACTGGTATTCCTGGATTCCGAACGCGCCGTCCACCATGCGCCAGCCCCCGCCCCGTGGGAAGGGTTTGGCAGACATGGGCCTCATCATGGACACCCTCCCTGACAGAGGACGCTCCAGCTGGCACCTAGGGGCCGTCTGGGCCCTTAGCCAGTACCAGGAAAACGAGGTACCAATTTAGCATATCAACCCTCCCAACCTGAGAAAATCCAACCTCCCCTGTCATTCCAGATCTACTTGGGAACATACCCAGATGAGCACTTTGTGGAGAAACCGGTAAAAGCTTCAATTGAGAAATTCAGGAAGAACCTGACAGAGATCTGCAGCAGCATCAAAGAGAGGAACCAGGGTCGGGAAATGCCCTATTATAACATGTGTCCGGATAGGATCCCCAACAGTGTCGCTGTGTAACACACTCCGCGCCACTGACGACTTTATATCAAATTTCCAGCAACATTTTTTGTACAGCACTTTGCCGAAATGCAACTCAGAGTACTGCGTAAAACAGTCAATGTAAAATCAGAAAATTCTTTGACCTGTAACATCAAATACACAAACACAAAATGGGAAGAACATTTTAAAATAAATAAAAACACGTTGGCAGGGCACAGACTCACCATTTGAGGAAAAGGAACCGAGGGATATTCATCAACGGTGTTCATAGAACCTCAATTATGATTCACAGTTCGTTGAGGTGTATATTAATAGCGATGTCCAGAAGCAGGCGTTTCAGTTATATTTATCCGTAACAAAAAACTATTATTGTTTTATCTTACCCAAACAGCTCTGATAAATGTTAAAATCAGATAGGGACTGGAAAAAAATCTAAAGACTCTTTAAGCTCAGTTGGGCATAGTTAACACACTTAATAGATAATATGTTCAACTCTTCAGGGACACCAAACGACGCACCCTACCTTTAAAGCCTTAACTCCTTCTTTCCTAAAATCTGAAAAAGATGTTAAAAAAAAAAAAATCTTTCGATAGCTCAATACTTTTTAAACTTAAATGTCGTGTCTACAACAACAATTTAGCATGCCTATTTTTTTAATTTACAGTAATGAGAGTTTATGACAAATATTAATTTGGAGATCTGCAGGAGTTCAACACAGAGTGGGTTTTCTACAAATCATATGTAATATTAGGAACTGGTGCACCACCTTCTCTCAGAAGGCGTCGACCGGGTTTGGAACCGGGTACAGGTGTGTCCAACACCACACACCAGTCCCTAATTATCCTGACCCTTAATAAGGACATTTCGGACCACATACATGGTCGGGTTATTCTTACCCGTCAACCTCCACGGCTCCATACCCGTACAAACTGTTGTATTTTCCCGTACAAAATGTATTTTCCCGTATGCCAGGTGGCATACGCATGCGCACATTGGCATCAAACCGCTCGCTTCGTTTGCAACGGAAAAAAAACGATACCGAGATAGAGGCTACCGCAGCGAACTCGTTTGACTTGCAGTTTCGTGATAGTCGTGTATACTGGATGGTACCCATAATTGACAAATTTGCGTTTTTCCGTATAGATATCCTTGTACGTCGTACTCATCGGCAAAACCGTACAGGTTGACAGGTATGGGTTATTTGTGTTTACACTGGCACACCAGTTTAGTTTTGGTTTTTGGTTTCTTGTTTGGACATTTTGTTTGTAGTTCTGTGCCAACTCGTTACTTTGTCCTTGTATTTTCCATTTCCAGTTTCGGTCTTTGCTTCTTGTAAGAACACTGTCTGTTTTGATTTAGTTTGGAGATGTTATTAATTTTGCAACCCCCCAGTTTGTTACTTTGTTCCTGGGTCTGGTTTTAAATGCCATCCTTATTTTGAGCAGCTCCTGCTTCCCCCGCATTTAGGTCTGCCCCCCCTAAATTTAAAATGTATGCTCCTTTTAAAACCATTTCGTACAATATGTATTCAACAATTCTTCATATGGAAGTGAAACAAACATGGTGAATAATCTTTTAATTGTAATGTTTCACATGATAAATAATACACTTTTAAAAAGCATCTCAACTTTTATTTGGTCGTTATAAATTCTACACATTTCTTCCAAACATGGGAAAAAAAACATCCAGTTTTAATTTAAAAACAAAGGGACTTTTTTTCTACACTATTATTCCAAAGTGAAGTTCACAGACAAAATTGTGGAATGATATCGATGGGAAACAGTCGGCATATCTGTTCAAGTCCGGTCAGTAGTAAACAAACGATGCAAATTTCATTTTTTTCAAACTCATCCGGCCGATCGCTCGCCCAGACATGACGAGTCAAATAATGAGTGAAAAGACAATTCTCATCCCGATGTACTGTGCGTCACTCAACAGGACAATTAAAAGGAGCATTGACAATGAAAGCTTAATGCGAAGAGCCAGCTCCCATTTGGACAAACAAACATTCTACAGCCTGGCATCCATCTTGAAGGGACAGTGTGTTTTATTTAGTGCCTCTTACTGGTTTAAAAAACAATATATATTGATTGAAATAGGCAAAAATACAGGAACTATTCCTCAAACATGGACTTTTTTTAATGCTTGTCAGTGGATACATTTAAATTTCTCTGACAAAACATGAGCCTCACATAAGGACAGCTGACATGATAGTCCACCATCTTGCTGCAACAGGTGTCAAGATCTAGCACACCAGAATGTGCCAATGGACAATAGGACAGGAAAATCCCCACAACTGCTTCCAACACCTGACTCTCATTAAGGACCCAGGGTAAAATGACTGCACCGACAGCTTCTGGTGTTGGATCGTTTTCTCTCCAAGTGGACATCCTACCTGTTGCTGTTGCCCAACTCCTGGTTGCCTATCTCTAATTAACCAAGGACTTCTTGTTTCTTGCCGGCCGTGAGTTTCATTCGGACTGTGAATTTTATTTCGAAAATCCTCTTCCTTTCCCCCGTGTGCGACCGCCTCTTGTTCCCTGTTGCTCCCAATAAACTTTTGGTCTCTGTCAGTGTGTCCCTGTTTGGGTCCAACCGGCAAACTGTAACATCTGGTACCCAAAAACCTCAAACCAATGGTGCGTTTTGGTCATTGAGGCTCCGTTGTGTGTATTCCTCCTTGGGCTTTTAAGCACTTGTTTTTTGGTTGAACAAATTTAGACACACAGGCAACATTTCGTGGCCAAACAATACACACTGTCCCTTTTAAGCATGACATTAAATAATCAATGTACAGATACAGCATGTAAAAACGCCCCTTAATAATCAATTAAAAAAACCAGCGAGGGTGGGAGCAGAGGGCTTGACGTGGTACCGACTAAGAGACAGTTTTTAAAAATATAAATACAACGCACAAATGTCCTTTTAAACCCCAATGGACAAGGAACACAGTAAGTTACTCTTGAAGAGATCAAAAACATAAAAAGGTAATTGCACTTTAATCCCTCGCGGATTTTTAGATCCTTTCATTGCACTGAGCCGCCGAAGGAGAAGAAAACAAAATGAAAATCCTTCTGTTTGTTACACAAACAAATCCTGCAAGATGCGCGGACACAAAAAGAAATTAAAATGTCATTTTTGTTTATTGCTGCTGAGCAGACGTTATTACCGAGTCGCGCCGTTGCGCTTTCCAGGCAGTGGCGAGTAGCGAAAAGATTCTTGAAAGAGATCCTGCTTGTTTGTGGAATGCTTATGAAGGTCAACAATTACACAAAAAAAGAAAAACTTGCCTTGAAAAACCAACTCTAGCTTTTCTGCACAGTGAACCTCCTTCAACGTGAAGGCACGACAGTGAGACTGGTGCCAACACAATTCACTCAGCTTGAAAGGGCGACTTTGTCAACTGAAATATAGGGGGAGATGTTTTGAGATTTGTCTTTAAGTCTGTGAGATATCAACTTGGTGCTAAACCAATTAAAAATTGATATTGTGCCAACAATTTACAATTACAATCCATCCGAGTTTACATCGGGCAGTGGGCATAGAACAGTTTGGAACCTCTCATCTAAGGTTTGGTTTCTCTACTTGTTCTCCTTGCAAGTTCAAAATCCATTGATGTCTTCTCTCCTTATTTTGAGTGTCTACTAATCTTTAAACTAATCAGCCACGTAGGCACGGGGAGAACATAGAAGCTCCGCACAAAGAGTTAAGCAGGGATGGACTGTGAGGGGCTGCAATGCCTTCTTAGCTGGCTTTAAAAATATCTACTATATATGTTGTCCATCAATATTTATTAAACAATTCTAAATTGTCTGTCAGCTTCCTTTCATTGCTTTTACCCGGTTGCGCTGCTTCCAGATGTGTGCTTTTATATTCAAGCATTTAAACAATCACATTTCAGACAATAGCTGTTGTTTGGGTCAGATATCTATCCGGGGACTTTCAAAAAAATGTTAAAGGCCCTGAGGCAAGATATGAGTCTTGGAGAAAACTGCTGGTTTAGGCAATTAGATTTTGGTCTAGTGACATTCAGGCCTTCTTGCAGGCGTAGGAAACGTCATTAAGGGGTGGTAATGCACTAAAGCGATAGTGCCAACAGGGAATACACTGTGTCGATTCAATAGCGAAAGGTCAGACAACTCTGAAGCAAGCAAGCTTTTTGCAAGGGGGTAAATGTTTTGTCTGCCACTTTAAGCCTAGAGATCTTAAGCCCGAGCCACAGCCCAACTTAATCGAAATTACGGACCGGTCAGGACTAAAATGTTAATCCTTAGGCCGAGTTGCTCTCTCACTGACTTTTTCATTATCCACTTGTCATTTTTCCGTTTAAATAGTCTTGTTTAACTCAAATTTGTTACAATCCAATGGAATTAGCCACACTTACCCCAAAACAATTGTTTTTGCTGAGGATGAGACGGTGGTGATTTGCTCCAGAAAAGCATCTTAGGGACATAGAAAAACGGCAAAGCGTTTACGCTATTTTGTTTCCTGAGACTGCTTTCCCAGCTGGAGGGAGGGACTTGTGAAGTTGTCCAATCACACGATAGAAACATTGACATGAAAGCAGCCATTGGACAGGACGCTCACATCGAGTGGACTTTCTTCGCTTTCCGTCACAAGACTTTGAGATTCAAATGTATAAACGGTAAGTTCAGAGACATACAAAAGATCTAAAAACGTTTTTTTTTATGCTTTTACAAAGAAAAGTGTACATTCACTTTAGAAAGTTAGGAAGAAAAAAGGGACCTTGCATCCTTGGTGGAATACCTTGAGATCCTTTAAGTCTTCAGTAGCTTTTTTTTGTCCTCTCACACAGGACAAAAATCAAATCAAATAAAAAGTGCTTGACGTGGACTGGTCCCTCCACAAAATCACGGCTTTGCGGCACGTTTGGTCTCACTGCGGGTCTCAGTAGCTCCAAACATAACTGAGTGTTTGTATGTGTGCTATTGTTATTCTATGAGAGGCTGTTTGAGGAGTAATTCATACTTGCCCTTACATCAAATATCATACTCCCACACATGAACAACTATACTCTCATACAGACTCAGTCATATCCATGAACAAACACTTTTCTTACACACACACACACACACACACACACACAACTATACTCTCTCACGCACACGACTATGTACTCTCACACATTACTATTCTTTCTCACACACAATTGCTATTACTGTGTGGGTTTTTAACACCTAGTGTAATGATTGATCACCTTATCTCTCAGTGTCGTTCTGCCTTGGGTACTTTTGGTAACCATGATAATGCATACTGATCTGTGTTTATATATGTTGTAAAGTTGGACTGGAATTACTCGCAGTATAGTAGTATGTGTGAGAGAGTATTGGAATATAATATTGTGAATGTGCCTTATTGCTGTTGAGATTGTCATGATTGTTTTCTGTTTTTAGTGTCAATAAATTTGTTCAAACCAAAAAATGTGAGTATAGTAATATGTGTGTGAATATGAGTGTGTGTGAGAGAGTATAATAGTACTGTGTAACAGCATAGTTATGTGTGTATGAGAGTATAGTACTGTGTGTATGAGACTATAGTATAGTATAGTGGTATGTATATGAGAGTATAGTGGTATGTGTGAGAGTATAGTAGTGTGTTTGAGAGTATAAAGTGAATCACAGTATAGTAGTACGTGTGAGAGAGTAGTGTGTGAGTATAGTAACGTGTGTGACATAATAGGACTGTGTGTGTGAGAGAGTGTAATAGTATGTGTGTAACAGCATAGTTATGTGTGTATGAGAGTATAGTGGAATGTGTGAGAGTATAGTGGTATGTGTGAGAGTATAGTAGTATGTTTGAGAGTATAGTATGCGTGAGAGAGTATAGTGGTGTGTGTTCAAGAGAGTATATAGTAGTGTTTGTGCATGGGTATGACTGTCTGTATGAGAGTATAGTAGTGCATATGTGAGAGTATGATTTACTTCTTAAATGGCCTCATATTATTCTATGTTGGCACGGTACCCGACATGATATTGTGTGGAAATCATTTTTAAAAACATCTCTCCTTTTAACGCATGAGAGGCCGGGTAAGTGAGTGATGGTTTGGAATTTTTATGAGGAAAAACTCTTCGATGGTGTGTTCTTGTTTTCTATGCTACTGCGGCAACAGACTTCAAATTTGTATTTGGCAAATTACTTTTGGAATGGAGGTATAGTGTTTTTGTTTCTCTCGCTTATGTCGAGTCAAAATTAACAATGATGCTCACGGAATATTGCTCTTTGTGTGTATGTCTGTGTGTTCATATATATATATATATATATATATATATATATATATATATATATACACATATATCAGGGGTGAGCAAACTTATTGAGTCATGGGCATTTTCTTAAAAAATGGGCCAAATGGCCAAGAGGAAAAAAGTTATTAAAGTCTATTTTATTTTTGTATCTACAGGTACAGTCTTGATCTAATACTGGCAATACTTGAGGAAAAAGGATAATGTAGGTCCATCCAGTTTTTTCTCATATCGTCACAGCCATTTAAAAAATACCTCTCTTTTTGGGCATTTTGTACAAATCCGATTTAGGCAACCAAGACTAAAAATAAGAGATGAGCCTTTTTAGAATAGCAGCAACAAAAGTCCCCCACAGCTACACCCCCACCCCGTCCCCTATAAATACACAATTTATTTAATGCTAGGACCTTAGCTTGGCCGGTTTGCGGCTAGTATTCAGCACTGCCTTAGCTTGGCCTTTTGTGTACTTTCTATGAAGTCACTATCTTTGATTTTTGCATTTCGGAGATGGAATATGAGCTTGCTCTGTCCACTCCACGCATCGGCCCGGTATTGCAGTACCTCCGGGAACGGTGCATTCGCAATGATCGCAGCAAGGCTTTAGGGCTAGGACCTTAGCTTGGCCTTTTGGCTGAGAGTAAGTGTCCCGGCTCCTAGGCTTTGTAGCGTATTATGAACTGACTGATAACGGATAATGGATAATGAATAACGAAGATAGATCAATAACCCTTAAAAACCCCAAAACCCCTTATTCTAATTGGGTTTGAAACTCCCAGAATTAAAGCAAAGTGAGAAAAATAAACTTAAAATGCATTACGGCTAGATCAGATTTTTTTTATACTATGATTAAATAACATAAGTACCTTAAAAAAACAATACATTATAAAAAATAGCAAGTCAAGAAAAATGTAGAACGCTAACTAGAGTGGCACCAAAATCAACACATTTTTATGAGTAGTATTTGTCTTGAAACATTCTAAACATATTTCTTTTAACATTTGGCAGGCCGAATTTGTAAACCTGATGGGATGCATGTGGCCCTCTGGCCAAAGTTTGCCCATTACTGATCGAGCAGCGGAATATTGCAGGAAAAAAAACATTTTCAGAAATGTATAGTACTAGTGTAGTACATGCGCCTGAAAAATCTTCTCGAAATTCACTCTTAAAATACAGAGGTAAAAATATGCAGAAAAATATACATTGGATCTAAAATGGGCCGATCTACAACTCGGATCAATTTGATCGGTACAGTATTTTAAAACTGCTTTAGATGAGAATTAATTATTCACTGCCAGTCTCGCTAAAATTAATCGTTGACTTCTCGAACCATCGAAGCCTAACTAAAATGGATCTTTGTTGTCTATCACCGTCAATGGCCGCTTTGCTCGAAATTATCTTCGAGATCTACAAGTATAACCGTTGATGGCAGCCTAGCCAGAATTCATGTTTGACGTTTAAGTGAAAATGTGCTTTAGTGGACAAATAATCATTAATTCTTTCACTGCCAGTCTCTCTAAAAAAATCTTTGCCTTTTATAACCTATATTTTATGTTGACAATATCTGTGTATTATTTGTTACTGCAACATCCATTGCAGCCTGGTCATCCTGGAAGGGGGATTACCTCATGTGCAGTCCCTTCTCAAGGTGTCTTCATTTTCCTCATGTTACGCTTTTTGAGTTTTTCCTTGCCCTCATGTAGGTTTAAGATCAGGGGATGGTGTAATAATCAGGGATCAGAATGGAGATTTTCATTTTCAGCTGAAATAGCCAGGGTCCAGGAATAAAGCAGGGCGAAACAATGCGGCCAATTTTTCTAACGGCCGCCAGGGTGCGCCAGAGCAATAAAGGAAAGAGTGAGACAGTCGGATTTTGAATTTGTTTGCTACGCAAGAGAAAAAGTGAAAAAGTCGGAATGCCTTTGGGGTTCAAAAACAGCGGAAATCCGCGGATCCGCGGAAAATTCTGATCCCTGAATAATAGACTGTGGTTAGCAATAATCTGTGGTCTGTGCAGCCCTTTGAGACTTTTTGTGAATAAGGGCTATACAAATAAACATGACTTGACTATAACTGTCAATGGCAGCCTACCTGAAATAGATCTTTGACGCCCATAGCAATCAAAGGCAGCTTTCCTAGAATCTTTCTTTGAGGTCTGCAGGTATCGCCTTCAACAGGAGCCTAACTAGAATGCATCTTTGATGTTTATAGATATCAAAGGCAGCCTAGCTAGAATAAATCTTTGACATTTGAAGCGGTCCATGGCAGCTTAGTTAAAATGGATATTTGACACCCATTGGCAGCGTTGCTAGAATTAATCTTTTAGGTTTATCGTTGTCTATGGTAGACTGGCTAGAAAAGAACTCATTAACGTCCATGATTCTATGGCAGCCTAGCTAAAATCGTCTGTCTATGGCAGGAAATTAGTTAAGTAATTAAAATTTTACCAAATTGTGACCCATCATTTTAGCTTTCTTTTTTAGCAAAAGGTTTAAGATTGGTTCAAAAACATAACACGAAAAGTATTACAAATATTTAATGTTGAAAAGCTGAAATTCTGAGGATTGGGAAAATGGTTCTGATTTGAAAGGGATAGTGTATATTATTTTCATACGTTTTAACATTTTCGTTTGTGGATAGTCTTATAAAGCCACACGGGCTGCATGTAGCAAACCCTTGCAGTTTGCACACCCCAGGTATATACACATTCTTGTTTTGTACATTAGTGTGACCAAGCAACTATTTGTTAAAAATGGGGACATATTTTAATTATACCTTAAAAATAATGCCGCAATATCAGTTTCAGATTTACAGTATATTTGATTTCTACCTTGTGTGTGGACGTCTTGCCGAAAATGTCGGCCTCATCCGCCGTCAAGCCGCCTGTGCATTTAAATATCTCAAAAGGCAACACCGGGGTTATGCCGCCTACCCGGGCAGACCAATCGTAGACGAACCGTAGAGCGCCCCGTCGTGTGCGTCACACGTGGAGAACCTCCATGCTGTAGTCCTCGGTCTCGGTATAGTGCGAGGAATTTGTATCGGAGTGGGCGGGGCCCAACGCGTCTTTGTGTTCCACGCTAGCGGGCTCCAGGAGCGGCGGCTTCTCCAAAGCCAGTTTTTTACACGAGTCGGGCCGGTTCTGCACATAGATGACGCGGTTGTAGGCCTTGAGTCTCCTCCAAAGGTGCACGTAGACTTTGCACTGCACGTACATGAAGACCAGGCCGCCCGTGAAGCCGATGGCCACCACCACCAGTTTGGTCCAAAAGGGCCATTCCATGATGCCTGGGCAGAGGGGGGTGCACAAGAACAGCGTCACAGTGTCCTTTACAGACTCTCATTCTAATGTTTGCTGCCTGAGCTTTTTTTTTTTGGAAACAGCGATTTAAAAAACAAACAAAAAAACAGATGAAAGGATGGTAATGGAAACATCAGAATAAAAAATTTATATATTTTTGAAGATTTTTAAGTCGATCATTTATTGTGTTTTTGGAAAATACAAAATGCTTACAATTTCTTGGTTTCTCTTCTCGTTAAGTTTAAACTTCAGTAGACACTCAAAATAAGGAGAGAGCACATCAATAGATTTTGAACTTGCAAAACCAGGGAGAAAAGCCTTTCCAGTTCTGACCCACCTGTCCCCTTCGCTCCCTCTTTCATTCTCACTAAATTACTCTCTCTCTCTCTCTCTCTCTCTCTCTCTCTCTCTCTCTCTCTCTCTCTCTCTCTCTCTCTCTCTCTCTCTCTCTCTCTCTCTCTCTCTCTCTCTCTCTCTCTCTCTCTCTCTCTCTCTCTCTCTCTCTCTCTCTCTCTCTCTCTCTCTCTCTCCTCTCCATTTTGTCACACACACACACACACACACACACACACACACACACACACACACACACACACACACACACACACACACACACACACACACACACACACACACACACACACACACACACACACACACACACACACACACCATTATTTTGGCTGTTATTATTGTAACTTTTATACACTGTTTACATCATTTTCACTACCAAGCCAATCATGTTACTATTCTTTGATTCCACACCCCTTAGGGCTGATTTGCTTTTTGTAACCTAGGAGATCGAATACAAATAAAGGGCTCAGGGGAGGACCTTTAAGACAGGTTGGAATTTCTAACGAGGTTCAGCTTCTTTCCCTGTTCTCCCTGCAAGTTCAAAATCTATTGATGTCCATCCATTATCTGCACCGCTTATCCACAGTAGGGTCGCGGGGGTGCTGGAGCCCATCTCAGCTGTCTTTGGGCAGTGGGCAGTGGGCAGGGGACACCCTGAACTGGTTGCCAGACAGTCGCAGGGCACACGGAGACAGACAATTTGCTCGCTAATTCACGCCTAGGGACAATTTGAACCGTCCAATTAACCTGACATGCATGTTTTTGGAATGTGGGAGGAAACCGGAGTGCCCAGAGGAAACCCCTGCAAGCATGGGGAGAACATGCAAACTCCACACAGGAGGTTGATCTCAGAACTGTGCCGCACACGCTAACGACCGCGCCGCCGTGCTGCCCTCTATTGATGTCTTCTCTCCTTATTTTGAATGTATACTAAACTTTAAACTAATCCATGGTAGAAAACTAATAACTGCAGAGCTGCCAGATATTGAAAATGGAAACAGATAATTTTCAGTTGTGAAAAATAGTTTGCTAATGGAAATTAGGATTTTTAGTTTAAAAGTGCTTCTTCAACAATGTTACCGCTTAAAAGAACTGCAATATTGATTGAAACCTTTAGATTCCACTTTTTTTATGAAATGGACATTGTGGAATACTTTGTGCCTCCTAGTGAAAAACAAACGTTATTAATTTGTCTTATTAGCAAAAATACATAAACGATCATAGAAGACCATTTTTAATACTCGTAGGTTGAGAAATTTGTATTTATAACTGTCCAACATGTTGCTGCTTTGGATACACCAAACAAAAAAAAATGTGAAAGGCTGGCCAAACAACTGCTAAGAAAAATGGTGTGGTTTGAGTCTACGTAGTTTGTATTTTTCCTTGTTTTAAGTAGCACTTGTTTTCGGTAGCACTACACGATATGGCGACATCTGGTGGTCGAATATTACACCATGTTCCTTTAAAGATACACTGAAAGGGTATTGGACTAGCCTTTGGATTTAAACCAATAGTATTATCTATAGGTGTAAAATAATATTGCTTGATTGTATTTCATTTTTTTCAATTTTTGTAGTTTTTATTAAAAATACCAATTTTCGTAATTTGCTTTACTGGTCATCATACTGAAATAGAAAAAAACAGAATTATGAAAACATTATTAAGCAAACTTAGACTATGTCATCCAACACCCTAAACCAAGTGCATTAAGAGTGTTCTTTGAAAATAATTAATGCTAAATGTTGACTATTGTCTTGTCCATTGATCATTAAAAGTGGGGTGCGTAGTTAGAGGTGTCCTTAAAAAGTTTAAAAAAAATAATAATTTCTCTACGTGTGGATGCCAACGATTACATGCTAATAGATAGCAGCTAACGACTTTCTCAAAGTTTCTTCATTTTCCTCATGTTGAGGTTTTGAGTTTTTCCTTGCTCTCATGTAGGTTTTAGATCAGGGCAGGGTGTAGTCTGTAGTTTGCAACAGTCTGTGGTATGTGCAGCCCTTTGAGACTCCTTGTGATTAAGGATTATACAAATAAACATGACTTGACTTTAGTGTAATAAAGGACGGAAGATTCATAGTATTTGGTAGCTCAGTAACTGTAAATGTCAAATAATACATAAACACAGATATTTGATAAAATATCCTAAAAACATAAATATAAATGAAGTAGTTAACGACTGCATATAAAACAATCAAACTAATAAAGCAAATTTATCAATAATCAAAAAGGGAAAAATGCATGCTGTACTTCTATGTATTAGAGCGACTAGTTTACAATTTTTTAAAAACCATTAAATGGATAGAGACTTAACAGGATTTAAATAAAACTTCGTCTGATATCAATCATTACATCGACATTTGAAAATAAAGACTTCTACCTACAAAACAAGCAAACCATTTATTAACCGGAATGAACCGTTAGAGGGCGCTGGTGTACTGCATTTTGAAAATTGCTATTTGAAAACTGTTTCTTTACAGTCAGAACATTATTTTTAATAAATGATTCCTTCTGAATAAAGTCATGAAAACAAACACGGGCAAGGGAAACAGCAATTACAGACGAGAGTAAAAACAAATCAAAACAAAAAAAACATTAAAAACTCCAAATCTTTACCTGGAATACTTCGGGCTGCAGGGACAAAGAGAATGTATGTATTAAGAAAAAAAATGAGGCATTACTTGAAAATACAAAAATTCAAGCTAACAAAAAAGCACAAAGTCTTAAGCATACACTATTGCAAGTCAACAATCACTTTGTGTTCAAATGTGTGCCCCCACGCTTTGTGTCTACTGGACATTAAAGGCAACAATCAAGGGGGATTTATGTGTAACGAAGCCGCTGGAGCAATTATGAATACTAATCATGCATCTTTATATGCTAATGTGAAACCTCCCATTGATATACCTGTCAAGCTCCTCTTATTAATAATTAATATCCCTCTTATTAAGCAATGATAAAACCTTACAAACATATCGTGGCACCTATTTACTCACAGCAAGACAGACTGTGCAGAATAAAAAAAAGCGATAATCTGTTTAAATTACAAGTAAAAAACACAAACACTTCTTTCAGCATGTTTTTTATACTTCTTTTCCCACTTGCATAAAATGTAATGTTGCTCAATACATAGGAAAGGTCGACTGATTTTTGAGTGGACTGATTCTCTGCATCGATATTTGGGAACTTGACGGATATCAGTATCGGCCTATTTATTCATTCGACGGGCCGATTAATTAGTCTCACTAAGGCAGCCAAGCTCTCTTTCCGTCGCTCCCACTCATTTTAAAAAGTCTGTTGTAGAAAAGTGTGAGTATGATTAAGAGCTCGTGTAAAAAGAGCAGTTAATTTGTTAAGGGAAGCACGTTCAGGTGGAGAGTGATATATTAGCTTTTATCCTGACAGTAGTTTGTCAACCAAGTGTGTTTGTTTGTGATTGAGAGCAGAAAAAGCACACATAAGTCTTAGGTATGATTTGGCCGAGGCTTGAACTGGTGACCCCCCAGTCCCGGGGTGGGCACCCGACCCTAAGGGCACCGAGCCGGTGCTTTCCCTCAAACTTTATAGTAGATTTCATTATTATTCAGTATTTCTTGTAATTTTTCTTTTAATATTTTTTTCAAATAATACTTTTCATTTTTCACAGCTCTCCTGATAGTTTTCAGTGCTTTTTCATACTTTTCATTACTTATTATACTTTCCCCTCCATACTTTTCCGTATACATTGTCAATTTTTTTTCAATTTTCAATACTTTTTCATTTAGTTTTTCTTTTACTGAGGTTGTTTTTTTCTACCATGTGGCCCCTAAGCATGATTACGTTTGACACTCGTGTTATACGGTTTTATTTATTCATTTATGATGCAAAAGTTGATCACGACAAATGACTTTGCTTGCTTTTTTAACTAATGCGACTACACTCCACATAAAGCACATTTAAACTCACAGTGATTAAAAAAAAGCTATTAAAACAACAGACCTTGTTTGATTTCGTCGGCCGTCCTGTCGATGAGCACGTACAGCGACCACACAACGCAAGTGATGGCGATGACGTGGAACGTAACTGAGCACAAGATCTTCCGGCGCTCGCTCGCCGTCATCTGAAGCTTTTCCCACTGCAGAGATTCAGTCAAAAATTAAACTCCCGACACACGCTCAGCTGCTGGAATCTTTAAGACTTAGTCATCACAGAAGATAAAGAATATGCACCTTAGAGTATCTTGATGTGGTCACATACTGTGCATGTTGGGTTTGAAGTGTAACAACACTGCCGGTGCTAATCATTACCCTATCTGCCTGTAGCGTTTCTCATACATTAAGCATTAAGCAGTGATGACCTGTCATCATAAAGATATGAAATTAGAAGTTTATCAAATTGTTATATTAATTAAACCTCAAAGTTCTTTTTTATTTACCTTTACAATTTTTGGATTTTCTATTTCAAAATTGCTGAATTTTCACTTTACCTTATGAATATTATTAATACAATTAGTACGTAAGGAATTACTGTGCTGAGCGCCTCTGCAGATGCAGAATAAAGCATGGACTTCTCTTGCCTCATGGCAGAGGGCGATAGTGAGACCAAGGATTCTGATTTGGTGCACACCTCAGTCCCAAACAATGGAATTGGTGATGGAATTACCAGGCTAACAGCAAGTCAACACATTTAGATTTTTTTCACATTGCATAGATTTCTTTTCATAATCATTAATTATTCTATTCTTCCTTTTTTTTCTCATAAAGAGCAGCGTATAAACTTAAATTATAAGTTAGAGTAAGACAATAAACCGTTTTTTTAAAATGCTGCAGTTTATACATTGTGTCTTGCTCTGCCAATCAAAGGATGAATAAGGTTTATTATTTAGTAAATCTAACTGTGCCTCACCAGACACAAACTTCCCTGGTATTAATCAGAGGCGACATAGTTGTTTTTCCACAATGTCTAATTCTGTTTGGAAAATAATCAGTGGCCAATACAGCAAGTCATACAACATGAATTATGAGCTATTTTTTTGTATGCCGGCACTTATTACTTCCGAGTAGGCTGTTGATTGCTCTAAAACAGTTCAAGCGTGCTGTTCACTTCCTACACTTGTCTATGTGGCTTGACTTGACATTCCCTGTGAGCTGCTCGAAGCCTCAACAATGGTCAGACATATCGTAACACATGATTAATAAGAAAAGAAATCGTCATCAGTTCATATACTCCCATGTTAGTGAATTCACATATTTATCAGCCGCGAGCAAAGTGACCCTCACCGTGGAGATTATGTTTTAGTTTGGGATCTAAACATGTATATTTGTCTGTGTGTCTGACCGCCCAAGGGGAACTTTTGGTTTAGTTGACTCAGCATTTTTCCCCATTACCATCTCCTAGCCCAGAACATTGAATATCAACACCATCTTCTACAGGCAGTCCTGACTGGTTACCCCAGATGTGAAAACTGCCAAAGAAAGCCAAGTTGGCATTTTTTGGTTTATCTGTTTCAACAACTTTCCCAGGAATACATTCTACTGTCCCAGGCAAGTTTGGCCAGGATCACAATCTTTCACAATCAGGTAGGTCACTCTAGATATAAAAATGCACAAAAAACTGACCCAGCACTTTTGGTATTGCTGACTCAGCAGGAAAGACATTTCCCTCTTCTACAACAGATCAATATTACATTTCAACACAATGTCTTGCAAGAAGTATTTTGACCGATATGTGTAAAATGCCCCAAAAATTTGAATCAGCACTTTTGGTTTTACTGACTCAGAAGCTTTCCCAGAAAGACATTCTACTCTCTCTGGCCGGAACAAGTTTGGCCAGGTTTACAATATTTTACAAGCAATCAAGTAGGTCACTCCAGAGGTGATTGACCCACCAAAAAGAGAAGGCCACCCGCAAAAATAGTTTTACGTTTCAACGATGCTCTAATGCTTATAAACACCAGACCAAGATGCAAAGTGATAACGCAAACCACTGTAAAGCTCACTTGTCATTAGGAAGTAGAAAATAAATATTAGACTTGCGTCATTTACTGATTTACATGTACAGGGAGTGCAGAATTATTAGGCAAGTTGTATTTTTGAGGATTAATTTTATTATTGAACAACTACCATGTTCTTAATGAACCCAAAAGTCTCATTAATATCAAAGCTGAATATTTTGGAAGTTGGAGTGGGGCTTTTTTAGTTTTAGCTATTTTAGGAGGATATCTGTGTGTGCAGGTGACTATTACTGTGCATAATTATTAGGCAACTTAACAAAAAACAAATGTATACCCATTTTTTTATTTATTTTCATCAGGGAAACCAATATAACAGCTCAACATTCACAAATATACATTTCTGACATTCAAAAACAAAACAAAAACAAATCAGTGACCAATATAGCCACCTTTCTTTGCAAGGACACTCAAAAGCCTGCCATCCATGGATTCTGTCAGTGCTTTGATCTGTTCACGATCAACATTGCGTGCAGCAGCAACCACAGCCTCCCAGACACTGTTCAGAGAGGTGTACTGTTTTCCCTCCTTGTAAATCTCACATTTGATGAGGGACCACAGGTTCTCTATGGGGTTCAGATCAGGTGAACAAGGAGGCCATGTCATTAGTTTTTCTTCTTTTAGACCCTTTCTTGCCAGCCACGCTGTGGAGTACTTGGATGCGTGTGATGGAGCGTTGTCCTGCATGAAAATCATGTTTTTCTTGAAGGATGCGGACTTCTTCCTGTACCACTGCTTGAAGAAGGTGTCTTCCAGAAACTGGCAGTAGGACTGGGAGTTGAGCTTGAGTCCATCCTCAAACCGAAAAGGCCCCACAAGCTCATCTTTGATGATACCGGCCCATACCAGTACCCCACCTCCACCTTGCTGGCGTCTGAGGCGGACTGGAGCTCTCTGCCCTTTACCGATCCAGCCACGGGCCCATCCATCTGGCCCATCAAGACTCACTCTCATTTCATCTGTCCATAAAACCTTAGAAAAATCCGTCTTGAGATTTTTCTTGGCCCAGTCTTGACGTTTCAGCTTGTGTGTCTTGTTCAGTGGTGGTCGTTTTTCAGCCTTTCTTACCTTGGCCATGTCTCTGAGTATTGCACACCTTGTGCTTTTGGGCACTCCAGTGATGTTGCAGCTCTGAAATATGGCAAAACTGGTGGCAAGTGGCATCTTGGCAGTTGTGCGCTTGACTTTTCTCAGTTCACGGGCAGTTATTTTGCGCCTTGGTTTTTCTACACGCTTCT
This sequence comes from Urocampus carinirostris, assembly GCF_059441175.1. NCBI lineage: Eukaryota > Metazoa > Chordata > Actinopteri > Syngnathiformes > Syngnathidae > Urocampus > Urocampus carinirostris. Next base: position 8,491,828 of record NC_142361.1, read on the forward strand.
TGCGACCCTGTTGACTATTTTGAATGTAACGCTTGATTGTTCGATGATCACGCTTCAGAAGCTTGGCAATTTTAAGAGTGATGCATCCCTCTGCAAGATATCTCACTATTTTTGACTTTTCAGAGCCTGTCAAGTCCCTCTTCTGACCCATTTTGCCAAAGGAAAGGAAGTTGCCTAATAATTATGCACACCTGATATAGGGTGTTGATGTCATTAGACCACACCCCTTCTCATTACAGAGATGCACATCACCTGATATGCTTAATTGGTAGTAGGCTTTCGAGCCTATACAGCTTGGAGTAAGACAACATGCATAAAGAGGATGATGTGGTCAAAATACTCATTTGCCTAATAATTCTGCACTCCCTGTATATGAACTTTGTTTCACCTTTACGAAATACCAAATTCACAAGTTGGAAAACGCTAAGTAGCAGCTGCAGGTTACCAGTCCCAGTCACAAGCTGAAAGCTGCTTTACCAGAACTGCAAGATATGTTTATTAAAAAATTAAAACGAAACAATTACTGTTGACTCTTTTGAGAGTGTTTACCCCCCTGGCTGGTGCGATTTTAATTTTTTTAAGCCATCTGTGCGACTTTGGTCTCATTTGCAAAACACACAGACGTTGACAGTCGCCAATCCATTGATCACATTATCGTTTGGGAAACTCGTCCAAACAAGAAAAAAAATAAAAAAAAATCAAGTAGCTATAACTACATTTAAAATAAAGTTTGTCTTGGTGCCATAAAATGATGGTGTTAGAGCTGCAACAATTAGTCAACTGTGTTTACAGAAACGGATGATAGAAATAGTCCTAAAAGGAAATCCATTGTCGACTATTGGCGCCAGATGAGTTTTTCCAAGTGTGAAGGACTATACATGATTATATCTGCTGAGAGTCACTGAGAATACCGTCTTATTCTCGAGCGAAAACCTACACTAACAACAACATCAAGTACAAGAACCAAACTAAATTTTGGGAACATTTTAGCCTGAATACAGAAAAAAAAAAAATTGCTGCAAAGTTTGCAAAGCAGACCTTGCGAATCAAGGACAGCTGAGCGTAACAGAGTCTGGCTCACCTCAGTAAGATTCAAGCAAATACCGTCATAATAATCGGATTATTTGACTAATCATTTCAATAGTCAGTGCCTAGTCTACTTTTTTAATAGTCATTAGTCGCAGCCATACTTAGTGTCTGGAGCGACTCCTTATGACGCTGAATGTATTAGGACTTGATACTGATACCTTGCGCAGGGGTTTGAGTTTGGTCTCCATGATGAACTCATACTTGCAGAGCTCACAGCAGCGTGTGTCCGAGCTCTTGATCCACTGTTGCAAGCACGACTGGTGCACGAAGCGCAGGCTGCCCGTACAGTGGCAAGGTGTGATTAGCGGGCTCTCCTCGTCGCCCTCGCAATGACAGATCCTGAAGCGATGTCACAAAAAATATATTTTAAGGCCCAACACCAGACGTGAGTGACATACAATATGGGGGTGGATTTAAAATCTTGTCCTCTGCAGGATATTCTTCACTAGGAAATTTATTACCGTAGTTTCCACACTACTAAGCGCACCCATCCATCCATCCATCCATCCATTATCTGCACCGCTTATCCTCATTAGGGTCGCGGGGGTGCTGGAGCCCATCCAAGCTAACTTCAGGCAGTGGGCAGGGGACACCCTGAACTGGTTGCCAGCCAGTCGCAGGGCACACAGGGAACCCAAATTAGCCCAAAATTTGAAAGCAGGCCTTTTAACCCAGTTTACCTCAAACATCGCAGAATACTGTGAATAAGAATGGAAATGCATACAATATTTAAAGGTGCGCATTGCTACACAACGTTTTAGGTTATACTCCCGTGTATGAGCAATCAATCGACAATCACCGCTGACCCATTGTATGCCCCGGGATTTGAACCCGGGTGCTGACCACTATACTATCAGTGGTTCAGATGACAAAAAGCCATTAGAGATTATGATATTATCACACTATTGTTACCCACAATGCAGGAAACACTGATTTGCATAGTGCATTTTTCTCATTTTTCTGCATTGTGATAGGTTGAACAGTTTTCCACTTCTTAACCTGTGTGTCTAACGTTGTAAAAGACAAAAAACAAAAACAGTCTTTTTACAAAATACTTTACAAGGTCTTTTGTACGTAATATTGAGAGGTTATTGATGCATAGGTGAAGAAGTGAGGGACTGTTTCAGAACACAGAACAAAGTGCACTATGCAAATCCTTGTTTTTGGTATCTTTAGTAAAAAAAAGTTTCATAATGAAATAAGCTCTAATGCTTTCATTGTATGTCATCCATACCACTAGTGGCCCTTTTGCAAACAATGTTTTGTGGTTTTGACTTATCGACTGATCAATCATACTTTTATCTACTGTAAGTGTATAAAGAGCCCAACTTTTATACACGAATTAACACGGTACCTCCTACTGTAGTCTGAATTTTATGCGCCCTATATGCCAGTATGCCTCATAAGAGACATCATAAGTCTGGTGTGCCTTATAGCTTGGAAAATACAGTAGTAACTGATTTTTATGGTTGTTCATTTCTGGGTAAATGTGTTATGAGCCTATGAAAACCATTGCCTGAAAACAATAATTTAACAGTTTTTGGTGCTTTACGAATTTCCAATCGTTAAATTATCGTAAGAAGCTTCCAAATAACTAAAGTGAACCGGTGCATTCTTTAAAGGCAGGTAATATTCGACCACTAGATGTCACTGTATTTTGTATTGCAACTGAAACAAGCACTACAAAGCTGATACCGGTAATACAAATTACAAAGACTCAAAAAGACCAAACCGCACCACCACTCTCATTTTTTTGCCAAGCTTTTATCAAGGTTTTTGGGTGTACCTACAGCAGCAAGACGGCAGACAACAATGTCAGCTTACTCTAGGTGAGCCTCATATAATAAATAATACAACATTTTCAACATACAAGTATTTGTATCTTTTGTACATGCATTTTTTTTGCTCATTATTCAAATCATTGTTTTTCTTAAATTAATCAAGTTGTTTTTATCACTATGGAAACGCTAACTAATACACAAAGTCCCTTTTTTCCCCATCAAAAGTAATGAACAAACAACAAATGGAATTAATGGATACCTCTTTTTGAAGTGAAAGTATATGAATAATTTGTTTTCCTCAAGCCAAGAATTTTAACCCTATGTGCCCCACAAATCCTAAAATGTGCCCAACCTTGTGCTAGATTATACACCTAAGCGAAGCATTTACTAGGCTCCATCTTTTTAAGAGCTGCTGAAAAAAATGGAGAATACAAACACGAGAAAGAAGAATTCTTGCTGCAAGCTCATGTTTGCAGCCATCTGACGGGAAACTGTCATGACGTCGTTTGTTTGGGTTGTTTGTATGTGCTCAAACGTGTGCTCAGAGACCACAAAGCCAATTTGATACCTATAATCCATTGCACGAGGTCCTCGGCTCCCTCGGCCTCTCTTGTATTTGTTTACCAAGAAAACAGGTGACGTCAACGTGGAAGCCGGCGCTGCACGGGCACGTGAGTGAGGTGCCATTTTCATTTATCTGCTCGACCTCGGCCAGGTAAAAACAGTAAAGACGCCTCGAAGGGGATCTGCTCACGTGGCATGGAGATGCTACATTAGGGACGCCTGCAGACTAAAGCCCGTCGCACACCTGCTGCATACCACGTGGGGAATCTGGCGTTGACACCTTTGGCTGTAGAACCCCCCCAACACTTGAAGCGGTACTGCAACTTGTTTACCTCACGTGTTTTCCAAATGGCAACTATTACAGAGCCAGATAGCAAAGACAAAGACAAGCTCATATTTACTACTTGCACTGAAAGAAAACACAAATGAGGTCTGCATTGCGTAAAATGGGAGCCCTATATTTCTAGAGGACAGCGTCATACTGTGGAGAATAGTGCCAGATTGCAACATAAACCAGAAAAGTTGTTTTTGTGTGTTTGCCGCAGTAATAGACTAAATTGCATTTGTTTGTTCCTCAAAGATGAAAGGAAACCGCAGCAACATGAATATTACCCAAATCATACTGAAAGCATACTGAAAGAGAACTATTGCTTTTTGATTGATAAATTCAACTACTGTTCAATTTGGATGTATAAATTGGGAACTTGATTTGTACGTAAAAGTGTTCACATATGGTGAGTCTGTAGAACATGTTGAATAATGTACTGTCAAACCTCCCGTTTTTCTCCTTTTATTATATGAATCTCATCTCATCTCATTATCCGTACCGCTTATCCTCATTAGGGTCGCGGGGGGGGGGGCTGGAGCCCATCCCAGCCATCTCCAGGCAGTGGGCAGGGGACACCCTCAACTGGTTGCCAGCCAATCGCAGGGCACACAGGGACAGACAACTCATTCGCTCATTCACACTAAGGGACAATTTGGACCGGCCAATTCACCTGAAATGCATGTTTTTGGAACGTGGGAGGAAACCGGAGTGCCCGGAGGAAACCCACGCAAGCACGGGGAGAACATACAAACTCCGCACAGGAAGTCTGGAGCTGGATTTGAACCCACGACAGGTTCCCATGACATGAACTGTGCCGCACAAGCGCTAACCACTGCGCCGCCGTGAATCATGTTGGCAAAATCACAAACTATTTTCTTCTCTAGAAGGGCGTCTAGATCGTCTCCAGACACCATCGCAATGTTTTGTATTTAGAGTTTATGTAATGTCGCCGTTTTCCTCAGTGGCACCACGAAAAATAAAATGACGCAGCACAGTAAAGTCGCTGTGTTTAAAATGTAGCAAAACAATAGTAGCTTTTAGTTTAGATTTCATAGCAATTCTATAAAAAACAAACCATCGTTTTGAATAATAGGCAAAAACACATAAATTGAGAAATTTGTTTACACAACTTTAAGATCTGACATTGTTCACCACGTTGTTGTAATGAGTATACACAAAAACCGAAAGCCTACCAAAAGTCTCGGCGAAACAAATTAAAAGAAAAATGGTACAGTTTGGTCACTTTGAGTTTCTGTAGTTTGTGTTCTTCATTGGACTTTGTAGCCCTTCTTTTTAGTTGTACGACACTATTCAGCAACATATAGGGGTCAAATGTTACACAGTGTTCCTTTAAAAATGTTTTTGTTACCGGATCCTTGATCTACATGTAGTATCTAAAAATTTGGGAAACATTTTGAACATTATATTATTATTGCACTCCGATTATGATAGCTAAGTACTGCTGAAATCGCCAATGCCACCAGGCTGACATGATAGAAACACAAAAACGGAAATGAAATGGGACTGAAGAAAGGGGGTCCTCGGTTTATGACAAGGTTCGGTTCTACGCGAGTGGGAATTTCCTTTTCTTAAAATACATTAAAGGAATGATTAAAACCCGACACCCATCAGCATTTTCAATTCTAGTAACAGCTATTGACATTGAATATCAATTTTAGTTTGATGTCCCATTGAAACATCAAATCTCCATTCTAATTTAGGTAGGCCGCGGTGAATTAGTTATTCAATTGATAGCACTAGTAGTCAAATGAAAAAAAAAAACCTACATTTTTATACTTACCTTTCACTGACACCTTTGCCAAATTGGGTATGGGTTTGATGTATATTCTATCAAACATTTTATTTGAAACAGTGATAGGGCTTTAACACGAGGAACAGCGATTTGTGGGATTATAGTTCGTGGCCCCTTTCCTTTTAAGGTCTTTTTTTGAGGGGTTGTTATTTTTCCAGTTGGTTCTTGTATATTTTTAGATTTTTAAATAATAAGTACTTTTCTACTACTTTCTTAGGACTTTCCAGCATATTTTCATTCTTTCAGAACATTTTCATAATTTGTAGATCTTTTTCTGTACTTTTTCACACTTCACGAGGTTTTGTATTTTTTGATTAGACTTTTAAGTACCATTTCATACTCTTCAGTGCATTATTAAAATTTTAAAATAATTTTTTTGTGGTCATTTTACGCGGGTTTTTTTTTGGGGGGGGGGGGATCATTTAGCTCATATCGTGGGTCGTTTCGGACGTTTTTGGAGTCGTTTGCAAGCAGGCAAGAGAAGCCATGTTCAGAACAGTTCATGTTTACTGTTCCATTCATGTTTACTAAGTTACAAGTTAAACAACTGTTAATACAGGCAACTAAACTGATTAATAATAATTGATTTTATCCAGTCAGCAAATTTATGTGGTTTCTTTAGTCATTTATACCTCTTGTATTATTATAATTTATTTATATATATTGGTTCACAATATGTCTTTTAGGCCTAAGTCACAAAAATTCTAAAAGGACCGCACAACCTACAATGTTTTTATCAGAGCTTTTCATGTGAAAAACCTGATGCGGCCCAGCCGCACCAGGACTCTCTCAAGCAGCCTTCAGGTAAATTTGAGACCCCTGAAAACAATGTTTTTTGTAAACCCTGATTTGGATGATTTATTTTCACCTTACCATAAACCACATAGGACCCCCATAAAGGACATGCTGGGTACATATGAATGAGGACAAATGAGTATGAGTGTGTGTGTGCTGGTCTACCACTCCACTAGCTTAACTGCCTGCGCTGTCGTCTCTACCAAGTTACAGGTGGAGGACAGGCGTGGTGGAAACGGTCTCGTCAGTCACCCACCTGCAGCAGTCACCCGACAGGGAGAAGGGCGACATCGGTTCGGTTTTCTCCGACATGGGGGACGGGCATCGGTCCAGGTCGCTGTCCTCGTCCATGTAGCATAGCGGCGCCAAATGAACTCCTTTCGCCGTCTCCTCGGTCGCAAACTCCAACTCGCTGCCCTCCATGATGGCGCTGGAGGACTTGGGAAGGCTGGACGAGGTCGAAGACCGGGAGAAGGGTAGGAGGAGTCGGAGGAAGTTTACGCTGACATGGTCGGGACAAGGAGGGTTTGGCGGAGGAGGCGGAGGAGTGATGGAAGGGGGCAGCATGTACTTGTAGTTGTTGGTGAAAGAAGGAACCAGGTGGGGATGCATCGAGATGACTTGACCGGGGTCGGGACCATCCCCGGCTGCGGCTTCCGCCGGGGTGCGCCGGGGTTGGCTGGCATCCCCCCCGGCTTTGGATTCCAACTCGCCCTCGGAGCAGGTGCGGTCGATAAAGTGCAGTCCGCGATAGAGGCCGTCCACGCGTTGGCCCACGTCGTTAAGCGATGCGGAGAAACGTAATGGGGATTGCCGGCAGGGGGGGCGGGCACTTCTAATAAGCGAAAGCCAGTCCCGCTGCTTGGATTCGCCGGAATCAGTGCAGACGGTAGTCACGGTGACACTCCCGCCTCGGTTTTCCGAGCATTTCCCGTTAGGAGCCAAGAGAACCACGGCGGTCCGCTTCTGACGCTCCTCATCTGCACTTCTAGTGTGTACGCGTGTTTAATGTAAATGTGGTGTGTCACACAGTGGAGGTGAAGGACAGTGGGAAAAAAGGGGTTGGGAAAGCCATGGAAAGAAAAAGAGACAAATGAAGGGAACCGACTGACATAATCGTGAGACACTGAATGACCAAATTAATGGAAAACAAAATGTTTAATTTGATTGCCGGCTTCCTTGTCATGCAAGTAAGCTGTCACGATTTTCCGATGAACTCAAAATGCATTTGAACCTTCTGGGCAACCTTAGTTAGACTTCCAAACCTTTAATTCCAAACAAGTCTGATCCCTCATCAGATACACCAAAGAGTTGTTCACCTTGTAGTGCTTTTTGTGTTAAGTTATATCTTTCAGGGAACTTTCTGTTTTCTTCATTTTCCAAAATTGAGTGAAAAAGCATGATGACATAAAATTGAATGCCTTTTCCCATGTCATGTATAACCCTAGTGGTCTAACAATTGCACAGTGTACTTAGGCTTATAATTATTGTGATTATTAGTAAAGTTATCAGGTGGCCAGGCCGCGGGAATATTGTCAGACATCGAACCGCTCCATGGTACAGAATAAGAATATTTGTTTTTCGACGGATAATTTAGCCCGTTTTAAAGGGGCTGTCCGTAATTTGAAACTCTGTTACTCTCTGCCACCATCTACTGGCTTTAACCCACGATCGCAGCCTAAGGCTGTTCATTTATCAAGTACGTGCATATTTTAGATATCCTATCTAAACTCTTCTTTTTTTATTTTCATGCTACACTAACTAAAAACTAAAGCTGAACATGGAATCACTCGCATCGCAATCACATTTTAGTATTACCATCATTATCATAATTTCATTCTTCGGCTTGTCTTTATGTTGGCTTAAATAGGCAGCTATTGTGACAAATCTCAATATAAAGTCTTCTCAATCAGTACATGTTTCAATTGATTTTTTTTTGGTTTAGCTGTTTGATTTAACCCCCCTAAGCTCTACAAACTTGTATTCCAAAGTTTTAAGTAGGTCCAATTTGGTTGACACATAAAAGTTCCAGCGCATTTGAGCTTCCGATCTTGAAATTCCAACAAAATATTGGAAATGTCATGTAATGAGCTGAGTACCTGCAGATGTCTTGGCTGGATGGAGAAACTGACGTTCTAGAGAAGCTGCACGGCGCGTTGACTGAAGTCGGACTGCCGGCCTGAAAGCAACAACGGGGGCACGTTAATGTGGAGTCAGCAAAGCGTGTACATGAGCAGAAAATATAATTATTCAGTTACTTTCATCTGCTACTGTGTACAAATACATGGCGGAAGGATTCATGAATCATGTGGTAAATACCACCTTTCATCTCATTGAAAAATGATCTTACATTGCCTTTGTGATAGATGATGACTAACGTGTCCACCAATCAAAAGGTAACACGCAAGAGCTCAATTTAAGACGACTTATGAAGTTGGAATGAGGTTACTATTGACAATACTTGGGTTTGATTGTACATGTTTATCTTCACGGTTTAAGATGTGTTCTTGTCTTGAATTGAATTAGATAGTATGCGACAAGATTAGACATGGCAGTGGAAGGTAAACAAAAAGGTAAGACTTTTGAGATAAATAGGAAAAAACCTTTTACAACGTCATGCTTACAGATTTTCTTTAAAATCTGGCAAAGAAAAAGAGTAGGGCGGTATTGAGATCAGCAAATAATCTTATGGGCTGTGTTGATTACTATGTATGTTTTCTTTCTGTCCACGACCATGCTCCGAGCACAGTATACGGTGATGCTGTATGCCAGTGTTGGGACTAACGCGTTCCTGGAAGGCAAATACTTTTCTCGATGATGAGTACTGCATCGCGTTATTAATAAAACTAGTAACTCTACTGTAGTTACTACATGGTGTGTTACAGCGTTATTTTAGCCAATTACTTAATGCCTTTCATCAATAACTATATCATCTGTAAATACTACTGCATTACTCACCTTGTCAAATACAACCCTGGATCCACCATCCGCGCAGTATTTAGGGTGGGGATATTTGCCCACAAAGTACAAATAAATACAGTCATGGTGATGCAGTTTCAAGCTTAGAGTTCAAGGAGGCAGAGTTTCTCCTAATGGTGATATTCCCCTTACCGTATATTTGCATCTAAGTCCAATTTAGAACTATAAAATAAAATACTGCAATTCGGGGGTCAGCATATACAGGGATCAGAATGGATATTTTCATTTTCAGCTGAAATAGCCAGGGTCCAGGGGCCGCAGGCCCCGGCCAGGTCCAGGGCAGAGCCCGGTGGGGGGCTCAGGGGGGCAAACCCACCCGAAGCCAACGGCATTTATCTTATTTGCTATGTGAAAATTGCACTAGAATGAATTAAATCCAACAAAACAGAAACCATGTATTTTTTTCAGTTTTAAGATGTTTAAAACAATTGGGGGATTACAATGTTACAACCATCACCATTGTTGTTGTGTTTTGATGATGAAGATGGACCTTGTATTTAGCTACTAATCAACAATATATATGAAAATATATACATTAATAACCATTCATCATTAATTTGAAAATAGAATGCACAAACTGAACATGCTTAAAGAAAATACATGTCAGTCTGTGACAGTCTTCTCCAGCCATGACCACTTAAATTTATTCTTGATTCCTTTATCAATCTCGGAGACAAAAGCCTCGTCTTCTTTTCTTAGTATTTTCATATTTACTTTTTCAAACACTCATTTCACCGTTTGAAAAGACCGGAAGGAGCGCCATGTTTGAGAAAGCCAATGCTCTGAACAAAAGCTCCGCTGATTGGTTATCAGCGAACCTATCGACCAATGGTAGGAGTCGATCTATTTGTTGTGTGTTATAGATCTAATGCGCTGCGCTTCTTTTTGCCGATTTTTCTCGCGATCTCTAACTGCTAACTTGGGGTGATGAAACAGTCACGTATCATACCTCACCCCCCCAAAATATTTTCTCATCGAATTTAGACGATTTACGGGAATGACCTTTGGGGTTCAAAAACAGCGGAAATCCGCGGATCCGCGGAAAATTCTGATCCCTACATATACAGTATGTAAATAATTGGTTGTGTGTCACCATTAGTGAATGGTAAGAAGTGCTTGTGGAGCGTGGCCTTTTACATGACCAATGGGACAAACATGATTGCAGAATTTACGGTAAAATTGTCCTGATTTTTTCTTAATTAATTTTTGCAAAACAAATATGCCTGAAGAAAGAAAATGTTTGTCCTCTACTCCTGACCTCAGGCAAAAAGTGATGAAGGTAGCTGAAGAAACAAGACACAAAGAAGCAGCAGGAAAGTTTTGCTTAGGATACATCATTTGAAATTGCCAAACAAGCAAACAATCTTATCTTTTCTTTCTTATGTATTGCTGAGGTATCAGATTCAAGATTTTCTATCAGCATATGAAAAAAGGCAATATACATCAATCAGTCATTTTTTTTTCTCCGGCCCGGCCTCTTAGAAAAATTTCTTCCACTCAAAAAGTTTTCCCAACCCTGCTCGATGGGTTCATATTATACTGTCTGTGCTCTTCTTTTACGTCCCTCATTTATTTTTCTCCTTGTCAATTAATTTTGGTCAATCGGCAAAGTGTGGCCTATGGTTAGCTTGTGCATTCCTAAGCGGATACCTTTAGGGGGGTGGCTAATGTAAAATTCAAAAGTAAAGCTGATAACATCAGCGGTAAGCTAATTATCTATTGATTCAATCTCCAACAGCAGCGACATTCTCTAGCCGGCGGCCCCAACACCCAACGAGGGATGGCTGTGATGTCAAACGAGCTGCCCTTCAGCCTGCGCATCAATGACATATCTTCGCCTTTACCCACTCTAAAAGAGAACGCCAAAAGATCTCATTTTATCCCAGGATTTGTCTGGAACTCCACGTTCTGTGTTAATTAGCTCCGTAAGAAAAATTACACACGTCACATGTAGGAAGCATAAGACACTGACGTGGGAAAATTTGCTGTCAAATATGGGGCACACCCAGAATGAAATGAAATGAAATGATCTGCATTTATATAGCGGTTTTCAAGTCAATGACTTCCCAAAGCGCTTTACATTGTGCTTCACATTTCCCAATAGCGGCCGTGATCTGTGCAGCCATGTAAGGCGCTAACTGCTTATTGGGGGTAAGTGGGGGTTCAATGTCTTACCCAAGGACACTTCGACATGTAACACGGACAAGCTGGGATTCGAACTGGGATCCCTTAATCCTAAAACGATCGCTCTACCTCCTGAGCTACTGCCGCCCCCAGAAACATCAAGGTTGACAAAACTCTGGAAAGCTCTCTCCACTAATGACAGTTTGGCACCTTTCTATTCGTTGATTTTGTTATGTTGGCCCAGTTCTTATTCGGTCTTCCTTTTCTTCTGCCCCCTTCAACTGTGCCCCAGGGGAATCATTTTGCCCAGTTCCGATGATCTTGTGACGTGACCATACAACTGCAGTTTTTGTCTGTGCACAGTTGAAAACAGTTGCGCTTTTAGTTGGTGTTGCACACTTTTTCATTTGTCCCATGGGATTTTGTAGCATCGTATTTTTAAGGCCTGGATTTTCCTTTCTAGCTCTTCTGTGCGAGTCCATGACTGGCAAGCATAGAGAAAGATGGAAGTAACCAGCGCTGGCATGAGTATATTTTTTTTGTTTCACTGCAATGCTTTTGTCTTTCCAAAAAGGTTTTAGTCTAGCAAGAGCAACTGTGGTTTGAGCTATTCCAACCATGATTTTTGTTTCTGAACTCCCTTCCAATATGAAAGTTCCGAGGTATTTACTGACAGGTTCAAGGTCTTGGTTGATGATGAGGTTTGTGGTAATACCTTGGGGGTGGTTGGTTATTGTTTCGTTCTGTGGTGATTTCCACCAAAAATGGGTTTTTACCTTGTCCAGGTGATTGACCGGATCTCTGAGATCCTTGAGATCCTGTTCTTCTCCTGCCAGTTTGTCAATATCATAGGAAAAACAGGGGTTAGTGATGGTACTGCTGACCGCCATATACCATACGGATCCCTTAGGGACCTGGGTCGTTGGGGCACCACTATGGTGTGTCTAGGGGAAAGAACAACCTGATGGCACCCATTACTCTCCAGGATTTTTTTTTTCTGGAATGGTTTTCTCACTCACAGGAAAGAGATAGTACTGGTTTTCATGTTTACCAGTAGCAGGAGACGCCTCCTGATATTTGTTTATTTTCGGTCCATAAGACAAAAGTTGACATATCGTGGACGTCTGGGGCCTGCGGATTAAGATCAGTCATGCACGCAGTTGTTATGCAACAGCAGCTATATTTAACGGGCGCGGGCGGACTTGACGCGTCCCTCGAGACCAATACCTGGCCAGCTGCATGACACGAGTGGCCCGTTCGCGTCAGGTGCAAGCATTTTTATCACGTTCTTTGAAATTTTTGGCAATAAGGTTAAAGTCCTTCTTTATTATATAGGCTTTGTCCAACTTTTCATGGCCAAATTCAATTACTTTTTAAAGACTTTAAAATTCTAAATCTCCAATAACATTAAAGGAAAAAATCGTGTGAATCGTGTATTTTACAGAGCCACAAATATTTCTGCACTTTAAATATGCAATTTTTATTCTTGCGTTTGCATTCATCAAGACATATGATTTGTATATCTTGAGGAAATTCAGTGTCTGAAATAACGTCTCCCCAAAAGCCCTGGGCATCTTTTACGTCGGGCGTACAACTTACAAAACGTCTCCGCCAGGGTGGCCAACAACTTTTTCAAAAAAAAAAAAAAAAAGATTTTTTTTTAAAATAAAATGTTTGCTTTATTCCGATTTCTAAATCTTTGTTCGGTTTGGAAATTTCGGATTTTCAGTTCGTTTGACAATTTGCATACTCGGCAGCCGATCAGAAGCCTGTATCGTGCATCGAATAACTTCGTGCTTCCGGACTTTCCCGAGCGTTATAAGGTCGAGCATTTGGATATCATTTTCCAAAGTAGACGCACAGAGAAAACAGGAAAAATGGATAAGTGGTTAGGAATCAAGGCACACCTCAGCCCCAGAAGAAATATTCAAAAGAAGCTAACAAAGCTACAAAACGTGCATTAAAAGCATAGTGGAAAGAGGAGTTCACGTGGCTTGTAGCAGACGACGCAACGCAAACATTGCATGAATGAAGATGAGTAAATACAGGCACATACTGATGGCAGATGGAAAACAGCGGTGTCATATACATGCAATGAATGTTAAAAGTAGATTTATAATACACTTAATTTTAAAGTGTTGTTCTGTTATATGATTATCAATCCTTTGGACTTTGCAACAATGGGTTTTTTTTGCGATTAGTCGTCTTATTGTGTTTCAAGTTGTGAAAAATGGGGCAGGCAACTTTATGGCTGGGCAGGCAACTTTATGGCTGGGCAGCAAACTTTTCAGAGTTGTCTGCCCTAGTGTCCGGTAACTTTTCTATGAGTTTCAGACCCTGGTAAATTGTCGATATATTTGTGTTCGAGAAAAATCTCTCCCCATATAGAGTTGGGTAGAAATGACAATTAGATGTAGCTTATGTTTTTAGTTCTTCTCATTATACTATTTTATTTTTTTGTATGGCCTATAATATATGTCCTCAATTGATATGTAATAATTTCACCAATAAACCTTTCATTATTTCACAGTGCCTTGTTTAGGGCCCGGTCACACAGCCGTTTGCGTCTGTATTGCGGGTAAAATTTTGCGATTCTTTTTTTTGCCCGTGGTTGCCCGCGATGGAAAATGCGAAAAATTGGCCAACCCGCTGTTCATCGGTGGTATGCCCGCAAAACAGACGCCGGCGACTGTTCCGCTTCCTCCTCGCGTCATTTCCGCGTCATTTCCGCATGTGGACCACAGGTATAAAAGCTGCCCAGCCGGTGTTGGGCCGAGAAATGCATCCCTGCCGAGATTTGCACCCCCTGGCTACTACAACCACTTTGACCTGGTTTTATATCACTTTTCAGGAATGTAATAGCGGACATATAACCAAAACCACTTTGTCTTGCATTTATTGGGAATGTAATACAACGTAAACCGTTCCGTCTTTGTATTTGTTGTGAATGTAATCGAATGGTAATGCACACCGTATATAAATCACTTTTGAGCAGGTAACATGTTTATTTTGCCCTTTTCTATTCAAATCGCCCGTATTGAAACTGTTATGCACTCTACCATAAAGCTTATTTCAACATAATACGCTTTATGGTAGAGTGCATAACAGTTCTCAAAAGTGATTTATATACGGTGTGCATTACCGTTCGATTACATTCACAACAAATACAAAGACAGAATGGTTTAAATTGTATACATTCCCAACAAATGCAAGTCGAAGTGGTTTTGGTTATATCTTCGCCATCACATTCTCGAAAAATGATATAAAAGTGAGATAAAACGAAGTAAAAGTGGTTATAGTAGCGAGGGAATGCAAATCCCGGCAGGGATGCATTTCTCGGCACAACACCGGGCTGTAGAAATCATAACCGCTCAAGACAAAGTCCCGTGAAGATCAAGATTTCAAGCTATGGCACCGAAGAAGCCAATATGTTATTATTGTAATAGTTTTTCATTTTTATTTTATTATCTTGTTATGAAATGAAAAGAAATGTCAAGAAATAAAAATGGATTAAGACGAGGTCACTACGGTGACGGCGATCCATGTTCACCCCTTCACGTCTCGAGCACAACTGACGTGTGCTCGGCAAATCGCGCTGTATATACGCGGAGAAAGGCGTTTGACCGTCACACGCGTTACACACGCTAATTCACGTGATAACACCGCGATACAGGCGCAGAACAAACGTGCTATGACCGTGCTCCACCCACGATTACCCGCTAAAATTTCGCGTCCAACCCGCGTGTAACCACGCCCTGGCCGCGGCCGTAGCACGTCGTTCCGTGTCTGTACCGCGTCATTACCTCGTGTGTACCACGAGTGCCGCCCGCGGTTACACGTGGTCTAAAGTTTTGAGCAGCGCAAAACTTTTTCGACCGCGTGTAAAGCACTGCTGTATCTCGTCTGTATGGCGATCTCAAAGCGTCCAACAGCGTCTGCTTCACAGGTAGAAATTTCTGGCCGTGAATCAGCCTCGATACAGACGCAAACGGCTGTGTGACCGGGCCCTTAGGTGTAGCATGTAACAAACAGCAAAAATCATAGCTAAGCTAGTTATCCAAATAACTTTTCATATGACTTGGAGACAACCGACTCCCATTGTGAAGGGATAAATCTCTGTTTTTTTGCATTATTTTCAGCATGTTGTACGTGGATTTGTTAAATTTGTTAGCCATTGTGTGTATTACACATGTTCTAGTCATTGTTTATTAAAATTGTATTCTTCTAGCATCTTGCACCTCTTGGGGACGACCCATAGGGGACAATGATGCTTCATATGACAACAGCAAATAAAAAAATTAATGCCATCTGCCGCTAATTAAGAGGAGAGAAGAAATGCAATGGCAAAGTGAAGCCACTAGAGCAGGCATGTTGGCGACATTTTTAACAAGACTTATTTTTTTTATTTTTAATGCATGGTCAGACTGCCGAGAAACATGGGAACGATTTTAAGGATTTACAAGCACTTTTCTAACCTTAAAAACACCACATTAAAATTCAAGCCTTTTCAAGGATTGCAAACACCCGTACGAACCCTGATTATAAGATATGGGGCGCCAAGCTGATCCTGATGGTGCCAATCTTCCCAGGTGGCACACACAGGCTTAAGAATTCACATGTTGTTGCTTCTTTAATGAACATCACCCAATTAATTAATGAGCATTATGCAACATGTCTCCCAAGCATAATTAGCATTCACAGGAAGGAGGGAGTGCGGGGGATGCAGGCAGATGCCACCTGCTTGACATCGCTCGGATTAGCAAACAAAAATAAAATGTGACTTTGAAAAAAAAGATCGCTAAAAGCATGGAGACGCTTTAATGAGATGACTTGAGGGGCACGTGATTTTTAAATGGCGGTTTGATATGATTGGCATACGTGCCACTCAGGTGTCTTAAATCAGAATCTTGCAAAATCAACTTGACAAAAAGTGGCAATCGTGAGCGACCGGGTAACATGCATCCCACGATGCTAATGAAAAAAAGAAATAAAGAAAAAGAAAATGCACATTTCAGACCTGCCAACTTTAGCATTTTTCTTTTATTTTGTACGTTTTTTTACCATTTCAAATTGTGTACGCCACATAACAATTTTTGTACGGGAAAAATAGAAACAAATAAAAATAACTAAAATTTTCGTTGGACCTATCTCTTCTTGCTCATTTCAGCTCTTATCCGGTTCAACTCGGTCACTAGTAGCGGAGGACTTTGTGACAAAAGTACATACTGATTACAGAAAGACAATGGGAACTGATACTCTGACACCTTTGCAAATTTAACTAAAATGTGACAGCTTCTGTTACAGAGCAAAAACATCTGGAGATCTTGTAAAGTCCATGAAATCCATCACTGTTACGTATAATAGGCAACATTAAATTTACTGCAAGACGGCAAATAACTAAGAAAAATGCTAAAAGAATTGCATAAAATAAATCTTTGTTTTTATTCTACAGGGGGTTCCAAAAGTCTTAGGTACATTCTGACATTGATATCTTGAAATTTATTAAGGATTATATAAAACACATCTGGCAAATCAGAAAGTTTGTAATCTCAACAGCTACTTCTCATCCTCGTCTCTTGGAACGGGGGCACATAGACCAATCTTTTCACAAATGCCCACAAAAAGAAATCACATGGTGTGAGATCTGGAGATATTGGTGGCCAGGACATGATATCGTGATCATTCTGCCCAGACCGTTCAATCTATCTGTCTGCAATGTTCAGAAACAGTCCAACCCTGAGGCTCCAGTGTTATGGCGGCCGATCCTATTAAAAAATTAAGTAACCAGACTCTTTCTCACTCAATGAATCCACTAACCAGTTTTCCAGCATGTCAAGACATATCCTTGACTGTTGCTTTTTCAATGAAGAATGGTCCATATACAGCTTTCCTCGACATAGCACAAAACATGGTCACCATTGAGGAATTTTGCCGATGCTTAAGAAGTCCATGTAGGTTCCCAGTAACTAATATTATGAGCGTTATGCTTTTAAAATTTGCCATGTGCATGGAAAGCCACATCATCGCTAAAAACAAGCCGGTTGTCAAATCCGTCATACTCCTTCTGGTGCACTGCAATGCAAAAGTCACAACCACCTATATTATCGGTGTCTTTCAACTCTTATTCTAACTGTAGGATTAAGGTCTCATGTGCAGTTGTCTTTTACATGGCAAACAGTTGTTGAAGGACACTGAGGTTCCCTACTGGTTCTTCTGATCGATTTACGAGGGCTCCACTAGAAAGCAGTTCAGGCACATCTTCTCAAGTTGAGGGGCGTCCTGTTCTTTTAGCTAGACACAAGCAACCATCCGTTTTAAATTTATTATGCCATATCACTATAGATTGCCTCTATGGTGGCTCATTTCCCAATTTTCTGCAAAATGCAAGTTGAACAACAGTCCATGATTCACTTTTTGCAAATTCAAGCACACAAAACACCTTTTCTGGTGGAGTGAATGCCATTCATGGCCTAACAAAAAACTTCATGTAATTAGGTTTTAAACCGGCACACCTTTTTAACTTAGTTAAGGAGATACTTCAAATGTACCCAAGACTTTTGGAACACCCTGTGGAAAGGCCATACATTCATTGGTCCTGTGATCAGCAAAACTTTAACTTCAACTGGGTTACCAAGGAAAATTTACTTAAAATACTTAACACATCAATGATGTGTTTGATAAAACAAACATTTCCCTGGCTCGACTCGATGTCTTACATCATCAGTAGAACTGATGAGCTGAAAAGTGACCCAGCCGTCTACACAAAATTTAAAAAAAAAAAATAGTTTTAAATTTGGAGCGCCGGCACCAGATGTTTGGCTCAACACCAGCCTACTGAGCGACGGCTCGCCTGCTTTGGCTTTATGACCGGTTTAATACTTTAATTCCAGTCCTCCTTGCTCATCCCCAAAAAAGCACGCACGAGTGCCTGCGCCTGGCGCTGTTCTCAATGCAGATAAGCTTTGTGACCTGGCAGAGGCGAGAAGAGGAGGTCTCCGACTGCCACGCTCTGATAACAATTATGCACTGCCCGTTTATGGCCTTTCATGTTATCATTAGCAATAAGTGAGCGGATTTTCATCAGAGGGAAAGGATGAAGAGTGAAGAAACACAATATGACAATATGAAAACAGCAGTCTCTGAGTGGCATATCCCCTAAAATAAGTAATTAAACACACTCATTACTAAAAGATAAGAGTTGTATGGCGGGCTAATCCTACCTTATGGAAACAAGATGTATAAAACCTCAAAAATATGCCTTATAAATAAACGAGCACTTAAATAAATCACATAAAACCAAAATATATGTCAGAAATGCAAATGATTCCTTAATTTATGCATTTTGTTATTTACTCATTTCGGTATTTATTTTGTCATGTATTTTGTCGTGTATTGTTGTATGTATTTTATTTTTACAAAAAACAGCAAGTTTTCATTTATCTTTTTTTCCAGTATGCATGAAAAAATGTATTTGGTCATGTATTTAGTCGGGTATTTTCTCTTAAATTTTGTCATGTATTTTGTCGTGTATATTATTATGTATTTTGTCGAGCATTTTGTTGTGGTTTTTTCGATCATTTATTTTGGCATTTATGTATTTAGGTATTGATTTCGGTATTTATTTTGTTGGGTATTTTGTCATGCATTTTGTCATTTGCTTTATTATTGATGTATTTATGTATTTATTTTGTCACGTATTTTATCATGTATTCTGCCATGTTTTTTGGTCTTGTATTGACATTTATTTTGGAATGTAATTTGTCTTTTGTCACAACAAAAGTTCAATCAAATGATTTAAATGGTTTAAACTGACTCAGCTTTTCACCAATTGGTTGATCGACGAGTGCACCCATCAACCAGAGCTCTTTCAGTCATTGATCGAACAATAGGCGAAAAACTCAGACAGCAGGGCCGTCTCCTCATTTGAATAACATTTTGTCATGAAAAAATACACAACAAAATTCCTTAACAAAATAAATACTGAATCATATAATCGACAAAAAGCATAAATAAATGAGTACATCAATTGTAAATTATATAATTAGGTATCATGTGATTTTTAAAAATGTTTTTATCTATTTACAGTGCATCCGGAAAGTATTCACAGCGCTTCACTTTTTCCACATTTTGTTATGTTACAGCCTCATTCCAAATTGTATTAATTTAATCTCTTATCCCAAAATTCTACACAAATACTCCATTATGACAATGTGAAAAAAAAATTTTTTTTTTACTTTTTTTGAATTTATTAAAAATAGAAAACTAAGAAATCACATTTACATAAGTATTCACAGCCTTTGCCTAATACTTTGTTGATCCACCTTTGGCTGCAAATACAGCCTCAAGTCTTTTTGAATATGATCCCACAAGTTTAGCACACCTATCTTTAGGCAGTTTTGCCCATTCTTCTTTGCAATAAGTCTCAAGCTCAATCAGGTTGGATGGGAGACGTTTGTGCACAGCCATTTTCAGATCTCTCCGGAGATGAATGCAGCAATATATAGAGATATCCTGGATGAAAACCTGCTCCAGAGCGCTATTGACCTCAGGCTGGGGCGAAGGTTCATTTTTCAGCAGGACAACGACCCAAAGCACACAGCCAAGATCTCAAAAGATTGGCTTCAGAACCACTCCGTGAATGTCCTGGAGTGGCCCAGCCAGAGTCTAGACTTGAATCCGATCGAACATCTCCGGAGAGATCTGAAAATGGCTGTGCACAAACGTCTCCCATCCAACCTGATTGAACTTGAGACTTATTGCAAAGAAGAAAGGGCAAAACTGCCTAAAGATAGGTGTGCTAAACTTGTGGGATCATATTCAAAAAGACTTGAGGCTGTGTTTGCAGCCAAAGGTGGATCAACAAAGTATTAGGCAAAGGCTGTGAATACTTATGTAAATGTGATTTCTTAGTTTTCTATTTTTAATAAATTCAAAAAAAGTAAAAAAAATATTTTTTTTCACATTGTCATAATGGAGTATTTTGTGTAGAATTTTGGGACAAGAGATTAAATTGATACAATTTGGAAGGAGGCTGTAACATAACAAAATGTGGAAAAAGTGAAGCGCTGTGAATACTTTCCGGATGCACTGTATATGGCATATATTTTCTGAATTTTTAAAATTCTTCAATTAATGCATACATATGGCAGGAACGGTCGGTCCTCATTGGTGCCATTACTCTCGTAATAGCAAAACATCCACTCTATTCCCAGCATGCAATTTATCACCCAAGTTGTGATGAGAAACCACAAACAAAATCATATTGCCTTCATTGTTGACAGATCATTTTATTAGCAAATTGTACAATTTATTGGTAAATTTGTGCATGAGCTACCTTTAACCAAGTAATTATAGTAACATTATATTCAATAATTGAATTGGCAATTTTTTTAACATCCTTGGGATTAGCTGAACTTTGAATACATTTACCCCCTTTAATTAACTAAGTGCGAATTATTTGAAAATTGGGCTATTGTCATTGTGTTTTCAAAAGGAATACAGTCTGCAGCATTCAGTCGCCAAGATCTGCAATTTCTAAACTTAATCTGTCTTTGAATACTGTGTTGCTGTATAAACAGTCTTGACCTGTCTTATGTGATTTTCTTGGACTGAAAGAAAATCTTTTCATGAGACTTGGGGGTTTGAGGTGCCATAGAGGAATGTGCTTCGATAGAGGAGTCAATTATGAAAATTGCATGTGGATTGAGGCCACTTTAGATTACCTTGTCAGCTGTTAGTGCAGAAAGACGCTACAAGCAGCGAGTACTGCTTTAGAGCGCCTCATTGTCATGGCAGTGAAAAAAACAACAATAGCCATCATCTAGTTTTGATCGGAAGTACTCATTTACTATATTTGAAAGGCAGAACCCATTGTACCACTGGAGCTCATTTACACATCCTGTCTGTTACCTTTTGGCAACTTGCTAGTGGAAACAGTGAGTGCCATTTTCTCATAGAGAAAGAAAAAGATGATTGACAGAAACCTGCCAGCTAATGATCAATAACTAAATTAAAATATAAGACATTCTTATATTTTGCGCCCCATGCAATTTCATTTGAGGAAATTATATTGATGCTGCAAATTTGTATGTAAAAAGTGTGAGTGTGCATCAATGTTTGTCAGTTAAAATGATAATACATCACACGAGTCACTGAAAAATAATTATTTGGGTGTAGGACTAATGGGCTCAGAGACAGTTTCTTTCCCAAGGCCATCACCAACCTAACCAAGCGCGCAAAACTTTGAAAAATACTTATCTTGCCAGTGGCATTGAAAAACGATTAGTCACATCTTATTAATCGACTTATTTGGGATTTTTTGTTGCTGGCGAATTTTATTGCACAATTCTTTATTGCGGGCAGCACGGTAGCGCATGGTTAGCGCGTATGCGGCATAGTTCTGAGGTCATGGACTCAAACCTTCCTGTGTGGAGTTTGCATGTTCTAGCCTAGACAAAATAAATATGGAGTATGTCGGCTAAGTGTTCGTTTTCAAACTCTTAAGATTGCACAAGGCAAGACATATAGGGGGTTCACTGCTCCCACTTGTTGGTGTACACACTTTCTTCTAATTATTTTATTATGTGGCTAAACATTTAAAGGGGTTTCGCTTTTATGCGAGTATATACAGTAAATTTGTGACTAGTGGTTACTTTCAGAGTAATACCTTTTAGTGTCAGTAATCTGGAGTGGTAACTGAATTATTATTTTAGATGAAGTAACTAGCAATTGTAACTAATTGCTGTTTTTCAGTAACATGACCAACACTGGCAGCACGGCGGCGCAGTGGTTAGCGCGTGTGCGGCACAGTTCTGAGGTCATGAGATCAAATCTCCTGTGTGGAGTTTGCATGTTCTCACCATGCTTGCGTGGGTTTCCTGCGGGCACTCCGGTTTCCTCCCACATTCCAAAAACATGCACGCCAGGTTAATTGGCAGGTCGAAATTGTCCCTAAGTGTGAATGAGCGAGTGAGTTGTCTGTCTCTGTGTGCCCTGTGACTAGCTGGCAACCAGTTCAGGGTGTCCCCTGCCTACTGCCCGAAGATAGCTGGGAATAGGCTCCAGCACCCCTGCGACCCTACTGAGGATAAGCAATGCAGATAATGGATGGATTCTTTATTGCGCTATTATTACAACATAGGCCATTCTCCAAGTTTCTAAAATATTTATGCTTGGTTATCCATTGTTTTGAGTCTTTATTAAGAATCAATATCGAATGAATTGATGGTCGTAAAGTAAAAAAAATAATAATTAAAAAAATGTCTCAAAATATATTAGTCTGCGACTGGCTGGCAACCAGTTCAGGGTGTCCCCTGCCCACTGCCCAAAGATAGCTGGGATGGGCTCCAGCACCCCCGTGACCCTACTGAGGTTAAGCGGTGCAGATAATGGATGGATGGATATTATATTTGTCTTTCATTACATTATTGCACATTAATATGAATATTGCATATTGCAGGGGTGGCGAACAAGTTTGACACAAAGAACCAAAATTTTTAACCGTAAGAGTCAAAGAGCCACACCACGCACTGACCTGCCATGACAGAGAAACACATACAAACATACACACAATTAAAAACATTATTTCCCATAACACAGTTCTCTCCTTAAAATACAACAAGTATTGTTCTTGTATTGATTTCAAGGAAAGTGTCCACCCTCAATACACAAAAAAAAAAAAAAACTAAACATGAAACAAGGCAAAGAGCCACAGTATATAGAAAATATGATGAGGCAAAGAGTCGCATTCTTATTGGCCAGGAGCCGCATGCGGCTCTAGAGCCACGTGTTCGCCACCCCTGGCATATTAAATAGTTGCACCTAATGGGTAATTACTTCATAAGTCATATTGCGCAGAAGTATGGGAAAAAGGTAGTTAATACAACATTTACCCAATAGTTAAGTTACAGAAAAAAATCTATTCCAACAATGAATAAGGTTGGCTTTAAAGAATCAGGTCGTGGACATGAAAAACATAAGATTGATACTGATTAGTGTAGTTAACAATAGCGTTTATTTTTTTAAGTTAAGAGTAAAAATATATATAATTTATCATATTTAAAAGTGCACTTTATAATCGGGTAAGCCTTGAAGACAAAAAAATCCACTTAATGGAATTGGAAATGCCTAATTACTTTGTGTGTTGGGCAGGCGGGCGTTACTGTCTAAGTGTGTGATTGTGATAGGCTGGTGTATGCTGTCAGTCAACCATCCATTTGGGTGCACAAGTCAAAGTCTCAACCAACCAAAAACAAACTGCCAAGGAAGACGACAGATGGTATTTTAGTGTCACGTTATTTTGTAAAGAAATTCATTAAATCGGACTCAGAGGAAGTTCGGAAGAGCGCAAAGAAATACCGATCACTATCGGGTCCGGGAAGAGACTGAAGCGGCGTCGGGAGAGAAAGCGATAGCGGGGCTTGCAGGTCAGACCAACTTCTACGACCACATAATAAGCCACCCCTGCAGAGCCTATATTTCAGCAACGTCAGATCCATTACCCATAAAACGAATTACCTAAATTTACAAATCGTGGGAATCCACTACATTTGTGACTCTTGTACTTTAATCATCACGGAGACCTTGGTTAATTTTTGAGGATCCCCGATGCTTGCGTGCAGATAGCCAGTGGCTCTCCACATTGCTTTCTTACATTGAAGGGAGAACCCCTCCAATTTGGTTGTACTATTGTATAATGACAATAAAGACCATTCATTCACCTGCAATTCTGTGTTATGTGTTTTTATTTGTAGATCTATAGTTTTTATTTTGTTACAGTCGTGTATAGCATTTATTACTGATATTTAACAAACAAGGTTCGTATACCTTTTTCATGGCCAAATTTAAGCACTTTCAAGGCCAATTTTTTAATTTTTCCAGTACCTTCAAAGGAAGAAATCCAGCACCAATCAAAAGAATGTTTTTTGTTGTTGTTGACTCTGCTAACTGAAATAAAGTCGTAATATTGCTGCTAGCACATACTTTGTGCTATTTTGAGCTGTTCCTCTCTATGATATATGAACTTTTTGTGTCAATTAGCTGCTATAAGCAGCCTCAACAAAAAGACGGCTCTTCTCAGTGAGTTGAGCCAAAAAAGACTTTTTTCTAAATAGAGCTATCCTTTTTGTCGCCCCCAGCCGGGGGCGTTGATGCCATAATCACAAACCACCAGAGAAGGTGTTTCGGCGTCATTTTCACACAACTTTTAAAAAAAATGTCTTCATTTATTGCCTGGTCTATAGTCAGACTGCCAAGAAACCTGGTAATGGCAACAATTTTAAGCATTTTCTAGCACTTCACCCAAAATGTAAGCAATTTCCTGACCTTGAAAAAACAAAATTAAAATTCAAGCATTTTCAAGGATTTCAAGCACCTGTACAAACTAAATAAATAAATGTTTCTACTGTACGGCTTTTGATTATTGCGGGACTTTTCAGTAACACAACCCCTGCGAGAAACAAGGGATTACTGTATTTGGTAGCGCTGTTTTCTGTAACCTAAGAACCCCTTTGAGAGTCCTTTATGACTGACAAACTTCCCTAAAATGACTCACGTTGTACCGGTCCGCCGCCATTAAAGTAAGTGCGGCCGTTAAAAGCAATCACGTGGGCCGCAACCAACGAAGCGCTAAAAAAAATAAACTGAGCGACTCGTGGATGACTTGTCGGCGGCAGGAGCGCTAAGTGACCCTGACATGTCTCTGCGCAAGTAAAAGGTTGATCCTCTTAGGAGGCTCAGGAGGATTGCGAAGGAGGAGCAGGAATAGAGACAGGGGTTTGTTTAGAGGGGTAAAGCATGAGGTGGAATCAAAAAGAAAGCTGATTTTTACTTTACTGTGTCCCGGATATGAGAAAGGCCAACTTGTTAATCATGCAATACTGATGAATTTCAATGGTTTATAAAAGACCTTTTTTTTTCAATTAGGCACAGAACGTGTAGTGTTCCTCCCCATAATCATGAAGAGATGTTGCAAAATATTCCACGCGCCATGAATCTCAAGAAATTCATTAATTTTCAAAGTAGACCAGATGACACCGAGAAGCAAAACAAATGGTGCAAAACAGACAGCAATGGTAGTAATCGGCGAATGCGGAGCACTCATCTACGCTTGGAGTAAATGGTACTTTGCCTACTGTGTCGCTGGGGGAATCCTGAATGTTTTGTCCGAGGTCTGTGCTTTGACCATCAAAGGGTAAGATTACCTGCTGTTGTGTACAGCATGCGGTCCTTTTTTGCGTACGCCTCTTTTGTGACTTTTCCTTTCGTGTTTTGCGCCGCTTGCCTTGCAATTAATATAATATTGTCCAGATAGCTCCCTGTCAGCGTGCAGGCTCCCAAAGGCTTCCAGCTTTGTTTGGTCAAGGTTTGCCGCATAAGGAGTTGGCTAGCTGGCTAAATTGCCGTGCTCATTGTTTCCTTTCCTGGCTGGGTTCGTGTTTGTTGCGTAATCATTTTGTTGTTGGCTCGCGGCTATTCTGGCTGTTTATTACATGTTTTCGGTCAGCCAGCCTCCCATTTTTCCGCAGATCAGTCCCAGTGAGCCATTTTTAGCAGCCGGCTAGCCTGCCCTGTCCCGGCTGGTTTAGCCTGTTAGCTCTTTATGCTTTATTTTCCCAGTTCGCTCCATCTTGGCTGCCTGGCATTTGTTGTACACCCACCTGCCACACAACACCTAGGTATTCTCCACAAAAAAATACCAAAACTTTGCCTAAAACACTCAAAACCTTTTTGACTTGTTAACATAGAAACCAATATGGTGACTGGCATGCTAGGGTGCTTCTTCATGACATAAGAGCTCAAGAAGTCAAATACGAAACGGACCGTCTTAAAAAAAAAATTGAATTTACCAATGACTCATATATAGATATTTTCCAAAAAAGTACTATTTTCTCAGATTTTGCACGTTTTAGAATTTGGGTATCCCTTTAAGTAAAGTTACTGGACTAACACGTTACAAAGGAATACATTACTGAAACACAGTTGCTTTTTTTTGCAAACAAGTGCTGTAATGAGTTGTCCACTGTAATTACTGAATGATGCATTCCTGCATAATTCCTCTACTTATTGATTGCAGCTCATGAATTACAGTGTACTCTGATTGCTAAATACTTCTACATCACTCTCGAGGTGACATACAGCCCTCTGTTTACGGTCGCCAATCTCTGAAGAGTGTGCACGTACGTTTACATTTACCTTCAAACTACATTTGAAAACCGTTTAGGTTGTGCTGTCTCAAGCACAGAGTATGACACTAAATTTGTCTTCATGGAGATATTCTCTCTATCATTATACTAGCAACTAAGCTGATTTTACAGCTCAAAAAAAGAATACTGAAAGCAGAGGGTCATCTTATATGTGCATATTTGGTTGTGTGACACCATAAGCGAATGGTAGGCAGTGCGTTGGGGGGATCGCGGGGCTTACACAGGGACAACAAACCAATGGGAAATATAGGGGGAAAACGTGAGCAGAGAATTTTGGTCTTTTTACTTGTAAAATTATTTTGCTATGCACCATGCCTACATAAAAAAAAGCTCTAAAAAATAAATATGGACTGTGTCGGCTAAATGTTTTTAAACTCTTAAGGTTGCACATGGCAAGAAAAATAAGGGGTTCACTGCTCCCACTGGTTGGTGTACAAGCTTTCTTGTAATTATTTTATTATGCGGCTATTTTAAGCATTTAAAGGAGTTTCGCTTTTATGCGAGTATATACAGTAATTTGTGACTATAGGTTACTTTCAGAGTAACACCTTTTAGTGTCAGTAATCTGGAGTGGTAACTGAATTATTATTTTAGATGAAGTAACTAGCAATTGTAAGTAATTGCTATTTTTCAGTAACATGACGAACACTGGTCAACTGTATTCCAGCGGAGCTGAAATGTTAATGCAGCGCCTGTTGCTCTGGTTTCACTCAAAGCCTGTGAAGGCCTCACGTTCTTAGAATGGCCCTCACCTTTGATATATTGCTGGATCTGCTTGCCGAATGACCCAGAGGTTTTTCATTCTGCAAAAGAAAAAGAAAAAATTGAGTGAATACCATAAGTCTGTACATTGCTGTCATTAACCTGTAATGGTGAAAATAAAGCAAGTGCTACATAAATTATTTGAAAATTTAGAGCAATCAACAAGCGATTAGCACATCAGCTAATCTTGGGTTGGACTTTGCGTTTAAATGGTTGAAATCGCCAGCAAAGGTGCACTTTGCACTGTGTGTGCAAGCTAGAACTGACCACTGATATTGTTAGATAAAACCTTCTGGTGGCATTTTTAATCTGGAAAATAGAGATGGGTGGTTTTAGCACAAGCTGATGTTATGCAGTGAGCAAAATGGTCCAGAACTATGCAGTGTAATCAAGTTCAGCAAAACTTACAGGTGTTTCTATTCCTCTGTTGTGTACTAAATTCTCTATTGAAATACTTTCAATTGTGCTGTATTACAGATACATGTATATTATATATTCATATGAATGTCTCTGTGCGCCACTGTAATAGGCTGGTGTATGCTGTCAACCAAATAGCCGAACGGGCCCAATATGTCCACCAACAACTGTGGAGCGCTGTGACAGCTAGAGGCTTCTTACATTGAAACTAAATTAATCACTTCATTAATTAAATCAGACTCAAGGGAAAGTCAGAAGGCGAAAAGAAATGCTGATCACCACCGGATACTCCGCAGCTTGTTATCGAATCCAGGAAAAGATAGAGGTGGCGTCGAGAGAGGTACGAAAGAAAGGCCAACGGTCCGGCCTACTGCTTCTGCTACAAACAAGCCGACCTTGCAAAGCCTGTATCACACCAACGCAAGATTCATTACTCAAAAAAATGGATGACCTAGAGCTAAAACTTGAGGGAAACCGCTACATTCGTAACTCTTGTATTTAAATCATCAAGGAGACCAGGCTCAACCAAAGGATCCTTTGTTAGCGTGCCGCTCTCTACATCGCTTTCTTACACTAAAGGGAGAAGCCCTCTAATTTTGTTGGACTACTGTATATTGACAATAACGACCATTCATTTATTTGTTCATCCATCCATCCATTAATTTCAACTGCAATTCTGTGTTTTTATTTGGAGATCTATAGTCGTCATTTCTCAACAACCGAATATATTATATGTCACTAATATCTAATGAATTAAAAAATGTCTCTACCTTGCAGGTTTTGACTATCACGGGACTTTTTTGAAGCGAAACCCCTGTGACGGACGAGGGACTGTTGTATATGTTTATTTAGGTACCTTAATGAGTTTTTTTTACTCATAAATATTCATAAATACAAATACTTGGATACATGAGTTATTTCCATTTTTCTACAAACAATTAAATTTAACTTTTTATAATGGGAATAAAAACAGGTTATGTTCATTTTCGTTTATTATCATATGTACCAATATCCCAAACTAATTTAGTTTGTTTTGTCTTCAGTTTACTAGGCCTACATTTTTTTGTAAAATGTCACAAAATACTGCCAACAAGGATACTGACGTATTTACTTTTGGTGCAGATGGCGAGCAGTGCGTTGTGTGCATATGTGAACCCACCCCCAGCCATCCAACCAAATTGCTCTGTATGCTTGGCTGGCGTTTCTGAGTGTTTACAGTTTTTCTGGGAGTCTTTATCATTAAGCCTCTCACCAGTAAACCTAATTTGTTTGATGAGCTTTTATAAAAAAGATTCCTTAGCGACACATAAAACGGGAAATCACCTATATTGGAACAGAGGAACATCAAAAACGAGGCAGAACATGCGGCTCTCAAGGACTGGAGAGGCCCAGGTCTGCATAAGACCTTATCACATTCTCACAATATTTTACTCATGGTGCAAGGAACACATATTTACATTGTGCATTCTGGTAGGTTGAACAGTCTCCCCACTTTTCCACCAATGAATGTTAGAGAAGTCAAACTATGCAAATCAGTGTTGTGGCACCATGTGTAAAAATAGTGTAATGATGAGATAAGGTCCAATTATTTTTCATATGTGAACCGTTCCACTGAAGTTCAGTAATAACGTGGCAGCGTTCTCACCGAAATTTACTCAGGTTCAGTTCGCATTGATTTGCATGCAATGTTTGGCGAATTGGGATAGCGTCACATATTAATGCATTGCAAATATTTGTATCTGTACCAGTGTCTAAAATAACGTCTGCCCGGACGCCCGGGGCATGCAACTTTTCCGTCGGGCATACAACTTACAAAACGTCTCCGCCCGGGTGGCCGACAACTTTTTCAAGAAAAAAAACGAAAGATTTTTTTTTAAATCAAACGTTTATTTTATTCTAATTTCGACATCTTCGTTCAGTTTGGAAATTTCAGAAATTCGGTTCGTTTGGCAATTTGCATACTCTGCAGCCAAAGAGAAGCCTGCATCGATTAACTTCGTGCTTCCGGACTTTCCCGACGTTATAAGGTCGTGCCTTGTCATATCATTTTCCAAAGTTGATGCAAATAGAACACAGGAAAAATGGATAAGTGCTTCGGAATCGATACAAAACCTTAGCCCCAGAAGAAATATTCAAAAGAAGCTAACAAAATTTATGACGCTAAGAAACGTAAATGTACATCAAAAGCATCGAGGAAAAAGGCATTGTATCAGACGACGCAACGCAAACATTGCATGAATGAAGATGAGTAAATACAGGTACATACTGATGGCAGATGGAAAACAGCAGTGTCATATACATGCAATGAATGTTATAAGTAGATTTATAATAAACTTCATTTTAAAGTGTTGTTCTGTTATATATTCTGATTATCATTCCTTAATACTTTGCAACAATCTTTTTTATGCGATTAGTTGTCTTATTGTGTTTCAAGTTATGAAAAATGGGGCAGGAAACTTTATGGCTGGGCAGGCAACTTTTCAGAGTTGTCTGCCCTGGGGTCCGGTAACTTTTTGACATGTGTTTCAGACACTGCCTGTACACACGGTAGCTCTGACTGGAGTCTCAATTGTATGCGGCTTATTGCCTGGTGCGCCTTATGTATAGAAAAAATGGGGAGCGCCTTATAATGTGGAAAATGTGATCAAGTTGTGTTTTGGAGGCGATAACAATTCTTGATCCACCAAATGCGGCAGGGAAGTGCTGATCAGTGGGTAGCCTTGGCATTAAGGATCTTCATGTCACTGCCTGATGACAAGTCAATTGCGGTAACATAATGAAAACAGATTTCACACTGGCCCTGGGAGGGCTCAGCATACAAAGTTTCTTTAAAGACAAATGATTAAATTCCAATTTTGGAACAATTAGCGAAGAATTGTTTTCACTATTGGTCCTGTCACTAAGATTTAAACACGAGTAGGTCTTAGAGGAAACCAAAAATGTAAATTCTTTTCACCATTGTTTATACAAACTGGAAACTCACAAAATAGCTCAAAAACACTAACTGAAGCCCATGTATCACATAACTGTTCGGAACACCCGAAGTGAAGCTTTATAAATCTACTGGGATATCTCTGACTGTCTTTGAGTCTTTAACTCAAAGACAGTCAGTCTTTGAGCCTGTTGTTTTGACAGGACTTTCTGTCCAAAGACAGTTTCCTCAAAGATGAACAGTAAAGAACAGAAAAAATAAATCACTGATATCCTTAAACCTGAGCTTTTGCACCAAGTCCTAAGAGAGACGTTCGTAGAATTTCCCATTACCTTCTAAGACCTGGCATCCAAAAGCATGGAAACAAATGCACATTAGACAGTCTTGGAAGGTTAAACAAGTGACCTTTTGTAAACAACAGCAGAGATCAAGACACAATACAATTAGTCACAAGGAGAAATCTTGTGTCGCCTAAAGCTGAATAAAAACTAAAAATGCGAAGCCGGGTATTTTTGGACCGTGCATCAGATTAACGGAAGTGTGGGATGTGAGCGGACAAAGCCCCCAAGGTTGTCCCAAAGATACATAAACTAAACTAAAATGAAAAAAATTACAAGGAATATATGTGTGAAAGAAGACATTGGTAATGTGCTTATCCAATTGGACTTGACAGTGGATGCTACCATTTTAATACAGTGGGACCTTCGCTACTTCGCGGTTCGACGTTCGCGGATTCAGAGCTTTTTTTTTTTTGAAGGGGCGTCTCTACTTTGCAGATTTTCACTTTTTCCGGGAATCCCCCTCGGCCGACGGCCCTAGCACGGCGCGCCGTTCTCGTTTCTCGGCGCGCGGTTTTGGTGCGGCTTCCGCTTTTTTTTTCTTTTTCTTTTTTCTTTTTGAAGGGGCGTTGCTACGTCGCAGATTTTCACTTTTTGCGGGTGGTTTGGGTCCCCATTAACGGCGATAACCGAGGTCTTACTGTTTATTCAACAAACGAGAGAAAAGACCACTGACATGGTAATTGCTAGTCATTAGTTAGCATGGATAGTTGCAAATATAGAAGCAAAACGTTTCAACAGGGAACAAACAAAACAGATCTCACGCAGCATCAGAGACGGAGAGAGACGGAGAGACAGAGACACGGTGAGACAGAGACACGTTGAGACAGAGACGGAGATCGAGAGAGAGAGAGAGAGAGAGAGAGAGAGACAGCGAGAGAGAGATCTACTTTATTTGTCGTTCTTGTACACATGTATACAGAACAACATCTCGATACATCAGTCATCTTTGGGACATAAGATTCTTGGTCTGTTTAGTTGTTGTGTTTAGTCCCAAAAAAGTTATCGTCAAGTTTACCTCGTACAATGTTGTCCAAATTATTTACCAAGTCCTCATCTCATCTCCCATCTCATTAGCTACACCGCTTATCCTCAGTAGGGTCGCGGGGGTGCTGGAGCCCATCCCAGCAATCATCGGGCAGTTATTTACCAAGTTGTCTCGGTTTAAAGTCTAGAAATAGACTTTCACTTCTCATCCAAATTAAAGTGTCTTTTTGGATGGAATCCTATGCGTCTTTTTAAGATATTTTCAACTAGTTTTGGCAGATTTGTAACCATTAGGATAATTGGCTATTATTTAAGGAAAGAAAGAATCAGGGCCAAAATTGCTTAAGAGCAGTGTTTCTCAAATGATGGGTTGGGACCCAAAAGTGAGTTGCATCTCTTATATAGTAGATGGCGACAATGCCCTGGTTGGTCTCTTCTTCCTGTTCAGTCAATCGTCGCACTCCTAAATGTGTTTAAAAGGGAAAATATCTAATTTTGTTGTCATTTTGTTTGTTTTATTTCCTTTTTTTGCCCAATCGAATGGATCCTAAAAAAGTTAATGACAAGGGGAAGGAAAAGTGGAAACCAGGGAGAACAAGAATCGAGTAAAAGAAGGAAATTATTGGGAAATACCAAAATGGTATATGAATGTCTGTCATTGAAGCGCTGCTTGATGGTACAGTAAATGGTTCAACTTTTTATATTTTTAGCTTTTTTACCAGAATATTAATTGTAAAGGACCACATTAGTCCTTGTATGTGTTTGTTTTGTTTGGGTTAAACTATTTAAATTAGACTTGTTATTATGTCTTAAGAAAAATAAAATTTTAAATGATCAAATAATGCTTCTATTTTATTTGTGGTAAAATAGTTGCTTTGTGAAGTCGTGAGTGAAATAGTGTGTATGGACTTGGATGGGTATGGGTGTTGAATGATTTTTGTCGTTAGGTGACGCCGTAGCTTTAGAAGAGGGAGACAGGTAAAGGTAAACCCACTCATGCTGGTAATTAGGACCTGCTTTGTTTGAGCCAGAGCCACAAATGCCTCTTCTCCAGGCTCCAGCTTAAACTTTTACTTAATTTGCACAAAAGGGGGCTTTGACACCTGTTTAAACTGAAGAAAACATCATGAACATTTAAGCATCCTTGGTGAGCGCAGTGAGGTATGTTTGTTTGGTTATTTTGTCTATTTGAAATATTGCATTTTTTTAACATTGTGAGTTTGTATTATCATGTATGTAATACTTTGATGAATGAACACTTGTTTTGACATTGATGCAAAATTATGTTTGTACTGTGAAGACCGTATGGTGACTTGTTTTTATGTTTGCATACCCTGGCACATAGTGTTCATGGTGCTAACGTGAACCTGATTCTGCTGAACCTAAAATAAAGAACACCTTAAGCATCTGTTTAGACTCTCTTTGGGGATCCAAAAGCTACTGCATTAATGTTTTTTTTTTATCTCCATAATTGAATAATTACGGTTGTTAGGGCCCGGTCACACAGCCTTTCACGGGCGTATCGAGGCTGAATCACGGCCAGATATTTCTGCCTGTGAAGCAGACGCTGTTGGACGCTTTGAGATCGCCATACAGACGAGATACAGCAGTGCTTTACACGCGGTCGGAAATTCACACGCGGTTGGCCGCGCGAAAAAGTTTTGCGCTGCTCAAAACTTTAGACCACGTGTAACCGTGGGCGGCACGCGTGGTACACACGAGGTAATGACGCGGTACAGACACGGACCGACGTGCTACGGCCGCGGCCAGGGAGTGGTTACACGCGGGTAGGACGCGAAATTTTAGCGGGTAATTGTGGGTGGAGCACGGTCATAGCACGTTTGTTCTGCGCCTGTATCGCGGTGTTATCACGTGAATTAGCGTGTGTAACGCGTGTGACGGTCAAACGTCTTTCTCCACGTATATACAGCGCGATTTGACAAACACATGCCAGTTGTGCTCGAGACGTCAAGGGGTGAACATGGATCGCCGTCACCGTAGTGACCTCGTCTTAATCCATTTTTATTTCTTGACATTTCTTTTCATTTCATAACAAGATAATAAAATAAAAATGAAAAACTTTTACAATAATAACATATTGGCTTCTTCGGTGCCATAGCTTGAAATCTCGATCTTCACGGGACTGTGTCTTGAGCGGTTATGATTTCTACAGCCCGGCTCGGCAGCTTTTATACCCGTGGTCCACACGCGGAAATGACACGGAAATGACGCGATGAGGAAGCGGAACAGTCGCTGGCGTCTGTTTTGCGGGCATACCACCGATGAACAGCGGGTTGGCCAATTTTGCGCATTTTCCATCGCGGGCAACCAAGGGCCAAAAAAAAAAAAAACGCAAAATTTTACCCGCGATACAGACGCAAACAGCTGTGTGACCAGGCCCTTAGGTACATATATTATTACTATTTTTGGTGCGTATTTATTTTGGAATGTTGCCATTTTAAAGCAGTTTTAGGCGGTCGGCTTATATGCTTATTTTTCTGAAAATAGCAAACCAGTACTGGATCATTGTGATTTCCAGGAAAATAATTTATTTCGTGGTTTACCGAGTCTATTTAACCCTACTTCTAATAATTAACCTTGTGATTTTTAATTTAGAAATGTTTGTTATACCTCTCAACTTGCTCTCACCTTGAAAAGGGTTGGAAACCACAGCTTTACCATCTCTGCTCAAGCAATTTCATTCAATACATATGAGAAGTGGAACTTTTTCTAGATTTGGGTCACGGCTTGAAATTAGGGTGCAATGATGGGTCCTCAAATCGGAACAGTTGAAAACAACTGCTTTAAGACAGATTTATTAACGTGTCAGTACAGGGCAATAACATAAAAGTCATGCCATTATCAAAAGTGTTTCTATTGAACCATTAATTTATAGTACTGCCGTTCCCAATCTGTGTATTGATTTGCTGAATCAAGCCCACCAAATAAACCCCAACACTACAAAACACAAATAAAAAAGATGCTTATAAGAGATTGGAAACAAGAAAGATTCGGTAGAAAATTCAATTGGGGGCCTCAATTGCAGAGCGAAGCCTCCCTCTTCCCGTCATTTTGATTTTTCCGCAAATTCATTAACTTAATAAGCCGCGTTCAAGAGAAGTGCAGTTGTCAGGAACGAATGTTCTGCGTCTGCTTCTAGTCAATCAAACGCAAATCATTTGGAGATGCGTGTCGTCTTGTAATAGGCTATGTCCGGCTCAGCTGCAACCCGTAATGAGACGAAGTGCTATAGAAAGCGGCAGACTGAACTGCACTGCTTGTAGTTGTACGACCATTGATGACAAAATCTGACTTGGGAAGGCAAGGCGATAAAAAACATATTTGAGTAAGCCAACCTGTCATAGTTTAATGAATAAACCGATAGCGAAGTCATCTACAACAGTGTTTTTCAACTAGTGTGCCGGGAGACCTTGTCTAGTGTGCTGCAAGAAATTTCCAGACATTATCTCTCCATAAAAAAGCATGCCATTGTTCAGTACATTTCCTTTTATTCCAGTGGTCAGCCAAAAACCTTTGACATTTATCTATCCGGCAGCAGTTTCCTATTCTTTTACCCTTTATATATTAATTATTAGGTAGACAGGGAAATGTTATTAATAACTTATTTTGTTTGATGAAGCTGTTCAAGATTGTACTCCAATAGAAATAGTACAATTAATCAGTGTAAAAATCTTGCTTTTAATTCTACTCATTTGGATTGATTATTTCCCATTTAAAAAAAAAAAACAGAAAAAGTTAATGTAGTAAAATAAAGTCATTTTACTGGCAGATCTTTTTGCTCATTAAGTATTATTTTTGTATTATTATTTTTTAGAAAAAGAAAATAAATCCGTAGTAAAACCTATAAAACTGATAAATATAGTAAAATCCCAAATTACTGTAAAAACCAAAATAAATAACCTGTATTACCACCAGATCCATGGTGACCACAAACAATGATAAAATGTTACACTGTAAATTTAGGCGACATGATCATGTAAACTTCAAAATTAGAAAAAATTGAACTAACGTCAACATTTTCGACAAAGAGTGTCCCGCAAGATTTTTTTCGACTAAAAAAGTGTGCCTCGGCTAAAAAAAAGGTTGAGAAACACTGATCTACACCAAATTTGATCTGATGAAACACCAAATTTGATTGGGGATTATCAAATAGGGAACAGAGGAAGACATTAAAGTAAACATCTTATCGACTTGTTCCTCTCTCATTTGATGTCGCATAAACAAATAATAAATGTCCCAGACACACAGTCTAGAATACATGCCGTTTCCTGTCCCTCAGCCATTTGTCATTAAATTTTCTTGGAATGAAAAAGAAAGAGAATCGAACGCCTTGCTGACATAGAAAAACCTTCAGGCATCGAAAACAGACACACAACGGACACTTGGACATTGGACGGCCAAGCGCACCTAAAATAGTCTCGGGGGAGAGTCAAGCAGTAAGATTAATTTACTCAGTTTACAGACAAGATTTCAGTTGTCAACCATTGTACTCATTTGAACTCTGCCTCTTTGCCATACTTTGCAACGTTTTGGTCTTTTTCCCCACCGTCAAATCAGGTATGTGTAATCGCATATTGTACATTTTACTGAATAGATCATTCCATTGAAGCAGACCGGCAGAAAGTCATTCCACAATGTTGTTTTCATTTGTATGTTACGACTTATTCGGTCTGTTCAGTCTTCCCAGATTCTTTATCACATTACTTGCAATGAATCATATTTAAAGATAGATGTTTGAATGAGCGAGTGAATTGTCTGTCTCTGTGTGCCCTGCGACTGGCTGGCAAGCAGTTCAGGGTGTCCTCTGCCCACTGCCCGAAGATAGCTGGGATGGGCTCCAGCACCCCCTCAACCCAATGAGGAAAAGTGGCGCAGATAATGGATGGACGGATGAAATTAGTGTTATCAAAGTTAAAGCTTTTACTAAAGCAAACTCTTAGTTGTGTTACAGCCTTAGCGCACCATTGGCAAAGTACTGATAAAATTCAGAAGGTTGTAAAGATAGTAATTTAAGTAAACTGAGAATATTGAATAAAGATTAGACAACAATATTGTTGACATTGGTAAAAAATGTGGACAGAAAAAACACAAGGAAAATAGTCAAATAACTTGACTTGATCATGTTTATTTGTATGGACCTTAAACAAAGGGAGTCTCAAAAGGGCTGCACAGACCACAGATTATTGCAAACTACAGACTATTATGACACCATCCACTGATCTAAAACCTACACGAGGGCGAGGATACACTCAAAAACCTCCACATGAGGAAAATGAAGAAACATCGCACATGAGGTAGTCCCCTATCCAGGATGACCAGGCTGCAATGGATGTTGCATTAAGAACCAATACAAATAAAATATAAAAGAAATAAAGTATAATATAAAATAAAAAGGATGGCCAGGTTGCAATCAATACAGCCCAGAAAATAGGAAGCTGCTGTCTGCCCTGTGTGGGTGACATAGCTGCCTTGCAATACTGCAGCAGAGCCATTAACATTATAAAGGATTCTTCTCAGCCCGGCCACCCCCTATTGTTGCCCTCTGGTAGGCGCCACAGGTCCCTTAAAACAGACTAACAGGCTCAGAGACAGTTTTTTCCCTAGGGCCATCACACCCCTAAACAAGCACGCAAAACTGAAAAATATATCTTGCCAGTTGGGAATTTTAGTTCCTGATAAATGTCATTGCACTACTTTTCATTGTACTATTATGACAACTTAAATCAGTCTCTAAGCACTACCTAGAATATATTTTGGACTTTTTTATCCTGACATTGTTTTACTTTTGTCTTAAGCCTCAATTCCATGTTTATTCTGGAGTGCCATCCCTAATTTTGTTCAAACAATGTTTCAATATGTTATAAATGAGAATAAAGACCAATTCAAGTGAATATAACAAACACCAAATTATGATAGAGGAAAAACAAATGTGTATTACAAAAAGGCCAGAGTATCCTAGCCATTATGTGACAATATTTAAAAAAGCAAATCTGCTAAAAAAAAAAAAAAAAAAAAAAAAAAAAAAAAAAAAAAGTAAAGCTGTATTTAATCTGTGCAGTTCTTGGTGCAGGTCTTTAAATTAGGAATATTTTAGGTATTGAGGATTTTAACACTGACAAAAATTATCCCAAATATTTTTCAAGATCTCGCCTTAGCCACACAGTTTTCAAGTCAACAGACCATTATACTTTGTCATTCCTGAATCAAGCGAAAATGCCAAAATGATGTCAAATCCCATTTATTTGGCAATGCTGATATTATAAAGAGTAACACAAGTCCCCCACTTATGATATTTTTTCTTAAGTTCTTTGAAGAACAATGAGATTTATTTTTTTTTGGTTCTTTTACATGTTTGTAATATTGATTGGATATATAATGACTGATCAAATTGTGAGTTTCGTACCTTGATATCACCTTGCGCTTTTTGATTTGTATTTACTATTTGAAGTAACTTTCCAAGAAGCAAATATCCAAGCAAAAGATCTCATTGTAAATATAGTGCGAAATAACATATTCAATCCAAATTTCTTCTTCCAGAAAGCTAAGCTGACCAAACACAATGGCAGATCATTAAAAGCCATGTTTTCCACCCTAAAAATTGAAGTCACAGTTTTTAAGGAAGTCAGAAACCCTGTCATGGGCACCTCATCTCGTCCATCTTGATTTCAATAACTAAACTCCCTCAAGCCCAGAGTACATGAGGAAAAATTATAATTACATTGAGACATAGACGGAATTCAGCCCCGAATCTTTGCTTCAAGGCTAACAAGAGACTGTGACGATATCTAACATGACAGCGCTCTTGGCCTCCAACGATAACAATTAAAATAAAAAAGGGAAAATTCAGGCACTTTTTTATTGGCCGCAATTGGAAGTCAAAACCTTGCTTTAGCATATCCTGTTACTTATGGCAAGAAGTCAAGTCAAAGATAATGATTTTTGCACCATATTTGTTTTTTAGCTGTGTTATGAGCTTATGGAACTTATGCTAGCTTGGTGATGTACTCATTCAATGCAAGACAATTCTCTCAATGTCAGCCAATGTTTGGCATTTTGACTCATTTTGGAAGGCCAACATACAATTAGGTTTTGTAGCTATACAAGCATAGGACAAAAGAGCTTAAACCATTATCTTTAATTAGCCTTTTTCAATGTTTAATAAACGATAGTTGAACACTGCTAAGTTTCGAGAAAAAAACGTGCTTTCAAAAAAATTTGAAGGATGCATGAATTTTGAACTTGCAAGGAAAACAGGAGAGGACTGTACAAGAAACCCATCACAATGCCAAATTCCAAATCTGTTCTACAAGCCCAGGATAGTTGTGATTTTCTAGGAAACTATTTTTCCAATTGACAGGAGAAATGATTGACATGATCAATTCTTCCATAGCTCTTTCAATGAGCCTATAAATTGGTGGTCTATTGGTTAGGACCCGGCTCGGAAGAACAAATGCTAGGTTTTTAAAAATTAGTAGACACACAAAATAATAAGAAATCAACAGATTTTGAACTAACAGGGAGAAGGGGAGAGGACAATACCAAACCCCCAAGTAACAAAATACCAAGCTGTTCTTAAAGCTCTCCCCTGATCCTTTCATCTTATTTTAATCTCCTATGTTACAAAAAGCGGGTGTGAAAATCAAAGTACTATTATAGTATTATTGGCCGATAGTAACAATGATGTTGTTAACAGTGCATAATAGTCCAAATAATGAACTAGTATTCTATGCAATGTCTACCTTTCCAATATTAAAAACAGAAAAAATGTATCAAATTGTGAAAGACTATTAAGCATTGCTGTTACTGTTATTACTGATCCTACAAACACTAAAGATCAATAAAAGTCAGTTGTTCTAAAGCTAAAATTACCCATCTCAAATAAGCCATATGTTGCAAAATCACCTAGCAAAATGAACTCTTACTCATAACACTAAGTGCTATGTAAAAAGATAAGCTCTCTAATTTGCATTAATATCGTCATTAAAATACAGCATTGTGGCTTTGTAGTACGCATTTACCAAGTCTGAGTCAAAGGCAGACCTGGTTTTGGAAATGACACATTAGAAAATAGACAATTCTGATAATGGATGAGCCACTGTGACACAATGTCCAATTACAAATATAGCACACAGCTCTGGTTTACATAACAGCTAATAACGGTTTGAGAATGAATAATAATGACACTAAACATAATGGGTATTGAGAAAATATACGAAATTATAGGTTTTCTGTTGAAGAATAGCCCACAATGGTCAGTTAAAGAACGCAAATATGAAAAATGGGGGAGGCCTGCTTGTGTTCTGTGGCCGGCTGCTTGCAACATGTTGAGCACAGCACGTTCGGACTCTCCTGCGATTTTTAGAAGCCGATGTACTCGTAGCCGATGGTACAAAATAGCATGTTATCAGGTCTCACTGTGCGATAAAGGAGTTTTTGCAATAGTGGTCTTAAAATATTAGACGATAGAATTAATTTATAAGCACCATATTTTGTGAAAGACAGTTTGATTAGCTAAAAGAAATACCGAAGGGTAGTTTTGGAGGGGTTACAATCACTTTTATTGATATTATCAGTGCAATTGAGTGTTTTTCTTTTATGGTTACATTGAGGGTTTAAATGCTCTTTCATGGCCAAATTCAAGCACTTTTTAAGGATTTTCAAAAGGTAATTTTCCAATCTCTCCAGTACCATAAAAAATTACGTCTGGGAAAGACTACCTCAATTTTTTACATGCATCATAATGAATTACATAATTGATTTATAACCCTTGCACAAACACCCATTTTTTCATGGCATAGAGCCCCGTTTAGGTGTAACATGTAGCGATCGGGAAGCAAAAAAAACTCAAGCTAGTCATCTCCATGAATTATCTTTCATTTGCCTGGAGAGAGCTGACTCTACCATTGTGAGGAGTTGGATCTCTGTTTTGCATACTTTGCAGCACGCTGTGCGTGGATTTGTTTCATGTTGAGCCATTGTTTTTATTTGCCATCTTCTAGCCAACGTTCATGAAACCAGCATCCCCCCGGCATCTTGGTCTGATGCACCTTTCTCAAGGGGCAATGACGCTTCACATGACAACCAACTACAGTAATAACAAAAATGCAATGGTGACAAAAAGTCATCAGAGCAGGCGTGTCAGCGTCATTTTCAAGCAGACTTAAGTTTTATTTTTCTTCATTTATTGTGTGGTCTAATGCAGTGTTTTTCAACCTTTTTTGAGCCAGGGCACTTTTTTTTATATTGGAAAAATTTTGCGGCACACCACTAACCAAAAATGTTATAAAGTGATACTGAACAGTGTGAGCAGCACGGCAGCGCAGTTAGTGCGTGTGCTGCACAGTTCTGAGGTCATGAGATCGAACCTCCTGTGTGGAGTTTGCATGTTCTCTCTGTGCTTGTGTGGGTTTCCTCCGGGCACTCCGGTTTCCTCTCACATTCCTAAAACATGCATGTCAGGCAAATTGGCCGGTCCAAATTGTCCCTAGGTGTGAATGAGCGAGCAAATTGTCTGTCCCTGTGTGCCCCGTGACTGGCTGGCAACCAGTTCAGGGTGTCCCCTGCCCACTGCCCGAGGATGGCTGGGATGGGCTCCGCAACCCTACTGAGGATAAGCGGTGCAGATAATGGATGAATGGATGGACTGAACAGTATGTTTAATTGCAAAATAATTAATAATACCCCCCTTTTTTTACAGCACAGACACTTGACAATGACATAATATTTGCAGAAAATTATTCATAAATGTTTTAGAAAATTTACAATTTTAAAAAGTGACATTGGAAAATTTCACACACACTAGTGTGCCGCGGCGCAGTGGTTGAAAATCACTGGTCTAATGAGTCGGACTGCCAAGAAATATGGCAAAAATGTCAAGCATTTAAAAGTATTTCACACAATTTAAGCATGTTTCAAACCTTGAAAACAAATTCAATTGGAAGTATTTTCAAGGATTTCAAGCACCCGAATGAACTCTGTACATTACCAAAAATAAAGCATTTAAGGGTATGACAAATTAGTTCTCAAGAAAATATTTGAACATGACCACAGCCAAGAACCGGTAACATGCTAACTTTGTCTCCCTTCTGAGATGCTGGACTCACATCATGATTAAATTTGAACTTGTTAATGGCAAAACAGACTTTTTTTGATGTTACAAAAATAAATGACAATTCCTTTTTAGGCAGACAAAATAATACATAAAAGTAACAAAATAACCAATGTTTTTTCTAATCTTTATTGAGTCACATTTTTTTTTCACAAAGACACATTTTGACAAAAGTAAAAAAAAAAAATCAAAATAGGGGAATATTACACAAAACTGGATTAAAGAAATCCCGGCTAAATGAAAAAGCGCAGCTTGGAACGGTGGAGCTATGTCAAGCCAGCTGTTGATATTTAGGATAAATGTGCGTTCATGGCATCCTCAAATTTAACACCTAGAATCGAGCTCAGATCGCAATACGTGAAACTATAAGAAAGTGTTTGCCGCTGCTCATCAGAAAGTATCAAGACATCAAGGAAGCCCAACTTCTTAGTGTTTCTTCCTTTTTCTGGCAAATGAGTGTGTGTAGGCTGCCCTACATGGCAAGGAGCAGTGTGGTGACAGCCTCAAGATATGGACGAATCATAACAGGCTGGGAACTATTCAACAGAGCTTATTGCTCTCAAGAGAAATATTAAGTCCCATCGTGTGGACAGAGGGATGACGTTTCGTGCACGCCCAGGGACACGCAGTAGCCCGAGGAAACGCTCACTGTCTTTTACAGCTGCTTTACACCTCCTGATGGAATTTTATGAAGATTTGAAAGAAATTATGAAGAAAAAAGAGGTTACAAAAGTACTTAAGGAAAGGTAGATAGAATTGCAGACTACAGACGCTCCCCGACTTACGACCATATTTGACTTACGTAAAACGGTAAATACGAACATTTTTTCCGGGATGTCGAAAAATGTTTGAACATTGCTGTGTGTTAGATTTTGTATTGTGTGCACCTTTTACCAAATACAGGACATTACTGTAGTGCTTCTTTCCGCCGCTACCGGCTTGTGGCGCTTTGAGAGGTCACCCAGCATCCACCCGGAAGTGAAAAAAAATCACCTCACACTCTACACCAACACCATCTCCAGTGCGCCAAGAACTTTGACATTTTTGTTGTTTAATATCTCGTGCATCCATTCAATATGGTTGGTGTAAAGAAGAGGCGAGCTGTTTCTTTTGAAATGAAAGTGGAATAAGAAAGCTTGATGCAGTTGAGAAAATGGTCGGAACACTTTTCTTCGGCCACATTCTACCACGGAGGAGGAAGTCGCCTAACCCCTAACGCTCAACTACCAAAAGTAAGTTAAACTCAACTTTATTGATCTTTATAGAGCATATTATTTTATGAAATTTTCATTTTTCAGAACAAAACAACACAGGTTACTTACACAAGCCTTAAACATACTTATATAAACCTTAAACATACAAAAAAATAGCACTAAAGCAACATACGAACAAATTCAACTGACGAACAATCGTTCGGAACCTATCTCATTCGTAAGTAGGGCAGTATCTGTATTGCCCACCGGCTCAATGAAAGCGTATCTGTGAGAACCATGTGAATGAGTGCACGAGGTGAATGGATGGATGTTGAATGGATGCTTGAAATGGGGGACAACCCCATGC
Source organism: Urocampus carinirostris (assembly GCF_059441175.1). NCBI lineage: Eukaryota > Metazoa > Chordata > Actinopteri > Syngnathiformes > Syngnathidae > Urocampus > Urocampus carinirostris. The sequence continues at coordinate 8,535,629 of NC_142361.1, forward strand.
ATGTAATTGCATTATTCGTTTAATTTCATATAATTTCAGTTTAATGTTCATATTTGTTTGTCAATGTTGTCTCGTTGTTGCACTTTAAGTATTTAGCACTTATCTGTTAGTTCTGTAAAGCTTTTGAACATTTAGTCATGTTTTTGTGATCAGGCACTGGGCCCTGAAAGTGAGAGCACGAGTCCCAGTGAGTGAGAGACAGACGAGAGAGCGTGCAAAGACATAATGACAAATGTAGGATTTTGCGAAGTAAACTCTGGGGTGGGCGGCACGCAACTTGGTGGTTAGCGCGCAGCCCAATGGTGCAGAGGTTCAGGGTTCAAGTCCAGCCATGCGGCCTCTCTGTGTGGAGTTTGCATGTTCTCCCCGTGCCACCATGGGTTTCCTCCAGGCACTGCGGTTTAACTCCCATATTCCAAAAACATGCATTTTAGGTTAACCGGCCGGTCCAAATGTCCCTGGGTGTGAATAAGCGAGTGATTTGTCTGTCTCTGGTTGCCCTGCAACTGGCTTGGAAACCAGTTCAGGTTGTCCCCTGCCCACTGCGCGGGGACAGCTGAGATGGGCTCCAGCACCCCCACGACCCAATGACGATAAGCAGTGAAGATAATTGATAGATGGATGGAATTCTGTGGTTTAGAAGTACAATTTTCGCCTGTCACGTGGGATGCCCATGTTCGATTTCTGGCTAATGCAACAAAGACCAGTCATGTTATCCTAACATTCTTTTTTTATCTTATTTTACAATTGTTTTAATCTTTCATTATTTATTTATTCTACCTTCCACGTCTAATCTTGTGATATGAAATGTACACTTTGTTGTTGTCAATGATAATGGTAAACTGTCTGCATTTATATAGCGCTTTTCAAGTCAATGAAGACTTCCCAAAGCGCTTTACAATGTGCTTCACACTTACCCATTCAAACACACTCATACTCTAATAGCGGCCGTGCAGCCATGCAGGGCGCCAACCTACTTATTGGGGGCATTAGGGATTCAGTGTCTTGCCCGATGACACTTCGACATATAACACGGAGGAGCCGGGAATCGAACCTGCGATCTCTTGATCCCAAGACGAGCGTTCTAATTTCAATTCACAACGTTTACTCTTTTTTTATTATTATTTATCTATTTTTAAATGTAATTGCCCCTTCATAAAGAACACACTTTTATCTTTTTGACGGGGTAACAGACGAATGGGAGTTTGACCGATATATACTATATTACACTTTTCAAACATTTCTTTCTCTTTGCAAGTTCTTGCGTAAATTTTTGGAATCTCAAAAATGCAAGTTCGTTCAAGTTCTGATGGCAATTTGACCAGTATTCTAAATTGGCAAAGCAATAAAACACATGACAAATATTTACTACATGAATGACAGTATATATTGACTCGACCATAAAAATACTGTTGCAATTATACAGTCAACGGAGTTTAATGAAATTATACTATAGCCTATATACTAAAGTTTAATGCAACATACAAAAAACAATCCTAGTAGAAGTGTGAGATGTATCTCTGGGGATAATCTTGCCCAGTTGTTATCCTGGTATGGAGCAGGCTGTAAGAGTAAATCAAAATTGTACTGAGCCAAGTTAAGTTTAACATAATTCCATGCAACAGACTGGAAGCCAAATTGAAAGATGATATACATATCCATGCTTACTTCCTTATCTTGGCTTCGTGCAATACCCTTCAGGATAACAGCTATGTTATATGAAAACAATCTTACTTTGTATGAGTAGAAAAGTCAAGGCAAACTGGCCGAATTTGACAGGAGATGCCAAAAACAAGTTTAGTGGTGTCACAACAATTATTCATTAATCATTATTTACGCCTTTGAAAAACCTAGAATTAAAAATGGATTGATAATGACACCGTCTTTCTCAGTTTCCCTCTCAACAGGTTTAAGCTGTGCCATGACATGTGACCGACTTAATCTCCGCTTTCTACCCAGCTGTGGATTTACAGTTAATTTCAATACTGAGGCTGCAGTGAATGACAGCCTATGTACTCTATGAGCCCTTTTTTTTTTTGCAAACCATTGTTTGGATTGAGAATCCACGCCATTGAAATTGAAAAGCAAAATTGAGAGCACAGTAATAAAGTAAGCTAACAGCTACAGACAACAAGAATGGAAAGTACAAGGGTTTCCCATGTCTGGTTATAAGCAGCGAGAGTTTATTTGAGAGATGATTGTGCACCCACTGCAACAAAAGGGAGAGAACTGAGTACAATGCAGAGCACTATCGTGAGTCGTTTTCAATCGTCTGCAGCTACAAAGAAAAATAACCAAGCAGAGGAAGTGTTTTCCATTTTAAAATCAAGGATTCAAGACATCTAATTACATCTACAGCAGCCCAAAACTTTAAATCTCAATTTGATCTGTAATTTTCGGCTATTACAATTTTAAATGATTTTTTTAAAGAAAATATTAAATCAATACACATTCGTCTTAACAAAGGTAATTTACAAAAAGCCTCCTGTGTAAAATGTTGAGATACTAAATGGTCTTAAATTAGTGATGAAAATTCATAGATTTTGCCCAGCAACATATAAGTAACAAAAATTCTCATAGTTTTTGCCCTACAACAAATAAGCAGTGTCTATTATATTTAAGTTTTGTAAAGATCACTATAAAGGATTTTGTCATAGCTGCGAAACCTTATAAGTTGAGCACCAGCTTAGAGTGATTAAAATCTAAAATATGTTCCCTTGACTTTAGATCTTTTTTTCACATTGCTGTTTTATAAAATGGCGACTTATTCATAATATTTTGATTCATAGCCCAGCACTGCCTCTAGCAACGTGGGGACAGTGGGTTGTAACAGCAAGTATGGAGCTAAAGCATAGCAAAAATAACATTTTTTTATCAGAAAGCAACAATGGAGCAGAGAAGGGATTTTCTTTGTATTTGTATTTTAGAAGATCAATTTTGTGGTTGAGTCAACTTTGTGCTAAGTGCGGCCACAAAAAATAACTCCTTTTTTAACAAATTAACATTTGACTCAAAGGAAAGACGAGCCCTTTGCAACAAAACGTAGACATTGTAACACAAAGCACAGCCAACAACAAAGCTAGTGTTAGCATCTGTGTTTAATTTCTCACTACACACGGATTAGAATCACAGCCCAGTATCGGCTAGGAACATCCCTTATTGTTAATGTGACATGAAAAAGGGGTCCCGAGACAGTACCCTGTGCAACCTCGGCCACCCCTGTGCCCCACACTCGCATCATCCCGAACAAAGAGGAGGGGTGAGGGCAAGGGGGGATGGGGGGAAATGGGTCATGCTTTTACATAAAGGATGTGGCTGATGCACAAACAGGAAGAGCGCACCCTGACACATAGCTGGTGGTACTGATGCAAAACACCCACACTGCTTCAAACGCACAGTTGTGTTTCATGACCATCTTCCTGTCTCAGGCTACATGATGAAAATCAAATACTAAAGACACATACCTGAATCTTAATTTTCCAACAGGAATTCATGACTGGGTTTTGATGTGCACCTTTCTCTCTTACTGATGCAGACAAAGGTTCCTCATGAAGGGAGACTGGAAAGAGGGGGGGTTACATGACCCCCCTATGTAAATCCTCGCCGAGGCACAGAGAAAGAAACAGGATGAGACCCTCTCCAAATACAGAAATGGAGCTCACAGACAATGGCAGCCGCGGCTACTGCAGATACGGCTCTATACCCTCTGAAGGAAAAATAAGAAAAAAAAGACTAAAACGAAAGAAGAGAACGAGAAATAGCTGCCCTACATTTCTGCAAACACAGAAGCTGCTGCCGTTGCTGCTGCTGCCTGTCCGGTCTCACTCTCAGCTGCGTATACACTCATACATTCACACACACACACACACGATCACTCGATCTCATTGGCCGAGCTTATTCTTCCTCCAGCTGATCAGGATGACATGGGGGGCGGGACATTGTGGCGTTGAATTATTCATGAGAAAGGGAGGCGGCTTCCTTTAAATAGACTCTCTCTTGCCTGCAACACTGAGCTTAACCTGAAATTACCTGCTCTCAGGCACACACTCGTCCTTCTTTTCACACTTGCGCCCATGTGCATCACCTAAACCTCTTAAGACAAAAAAAAAAAGCCAGTAAATCTGCTATGAGCTTCGCTCCGCATCCTCCAATAATGGGCGACGTCATTCTCCGGGCTGCACCAATCAACAGCAGTTTTGCGGCACACTGGTTAAATTTCTCCCTTTTGCTTCCTGCAGCGATTAAAGGGCAGAGATAATATCCAAAACTCAAACCCGAGTCCGTGCCCGACCTGAACCGAATTTCATCACGTAGTGGGTCTTAAAAGTCAAACATTACGTTTGGGCTGGACTTCTCACACGCCCACTTCTTTAAAAACACCTTTTTTGTTTGTGGATGGGAAAAGTGTTACCTTGAAAGAAAGTGGTCTGCAAAAGACAGAAATCATCTCTTCACAACATACATCCATCCATCTTCCACACCGTTTATCCTCACTAGAATCATGGGGGTGCTCTAGCCCATCCCAGCTATATTCGGGCAGTGGGCAGGGGACACCTTGAACTGGTTGCCAGCCAGTCGCAGTGCACACAACGACAGACAACTCACTCGCTCATTCACACCTAGGTACAATTAAGACAAGCTAAATAAACTGATATGCAAGTTTTTAGAAAGTGGGAGAAAATCGGAGTGCATGGAGGATACCCACACAGGCAC